>NW_027491337.1:0-1200000 GCF_021521415.1 Bidens hawaiensis | reverse complement strand
TTGAGGCATAGCCTTGGAGTTGTGTGCGTGTGCATAACAATATAGTAATAAGAATAATCATTATTTAAACAGTTAAATAAGTGCTTAATCTAGCAAGTATTTACGTAAGTTGTAAACAATCAAATAGAACACATCAGGTTAATAAATAAGCACGTATGGGGCTCCTAAACATGTTACTAGCGCACCACTACTGACCTATCTTAAACCTTCGGCTCTTATACCAATCTGTCACACCCCAACCTACGGCGGAAATGCAGGGACGTGAACTGATTGCTCACATCTCTCAAGGTACTATTATGCAATATTTAAAAGTGACAATATCTATTTAATTCGAATGAATGATTCAAATAATTCAAGTAAGTACAACATATTAAAAAAACAATGAATACAAATCTAAATCTTGATTAAATTCTTATAACTTTAATCTTCACTAAATCTTCACCAAATCTTGCAACTAGTTCAAACAATAACCTGCATATGCGTATAAAATAGAAAGATTTGTCAACAACACATGTTGAGTGAGTAACACACCTAAAAGTGAGATTTAATATAATATATAATAAATAAAGAAAAATGCAAACTGTGTCAACTGAGATAAGAAATTTAACCAATGAGCAAGTAAATAATGATGTCGGTAAGCACGATGTCAGATAAACTGAACGATGGCTAACACAACGAATGTACGATCATACAAGACTTAGAATATGTTGGACCTCTCCGACAAGTATTCAAGTAAAGCATATAGCACGTTAGGTATAAATCGTTACATGGCGTTTTAATTAGTCCTAACCAATAAACGAATTAATCAATAAAATAGAGTATATTGGCCCGTTAGCTTTACATGACGTTTTAAACGACCAAACTAAATAACGAATAAACGAGAGAAAAATATGAGAAGTTAGAGCATCCCGTGAACCACCACGTATGATGAAATCCAACAAAAATAACATTCAAAACAAGATGAGGAATGGATAGTAGGAGTGCCCACGGATACCATGGAATTTCACCCAACTAACCGATTAAATAACAAAACATAATAATCGGAATTTACCGAAGTTAGCCACGAACCACCGTGAATTCGGTTTAAAATCAACCTAAGGTGTCGTTCGTATGACAGGTGTGTTCTTAAGGAATTTTCCAAAAACAAAAGGCAATCTACTTTGATTTAAAATATTTATGAAAAATTTTCTTCGAAGGTTGAGGCATAGCCTTGGAGTTGTGTGCGTGTGCATAACAATATAGTAATAAGAATAATCATTATTTAAACAGTTAAATAAGTGCTTAATCTAGCAAGTATTTACGTAAGTTGTAAACAATCAAATAGAACACATCAGGTTAATAAATAAGCACGTATGGGGCTCCTAAACATGTTACTAGCGCACCACTACTGACCTATCTTAAACCTTCGGCTCTTATACCAATCTGTCACACCCCAACCTACGGCGGAAATGCAGGGGCGTGAACTGATTGCTCACGTCTCTCAAGGTACTATTATGCAATATTTAAAAGTGACAATATCTATTTAATTCGATTGAATGATTCAAATAATTCAAGTACAAAGTACAACACATTAAAAAAACAATGAATACAAATCTAAATCTTGATTAAATTCTTCTAACTTAAATCTTCACTAAATCTTCACCAAATCTTGCAACTAGTTCAAACAATAACCTGCATATGCGTATAAAATAGAAAGATTTGTCAACAACACATGTTGAGTGAGTAACACACCTAAAAGTGAGATTTAATATAATATATAATAAATAAAGAAAAATGCAAACTGTGTCAACTGAGATAAGAAATTTAACCAATGAGCAAGTAAATAATGATGTCGGTAAGCACGATGTCAGATAAACTGAACGATGGCTAACACAACGAACGTACGATCATACTAGACTTAGAATATGTTGGACCTCTCCGACAAGTATTCAAGTAAAGCATATAGCACGTTAGGTGTAAATCGTTACATGGCGTTTTAATTAGTCCCAACCAATTAACGAATTAATCAATACAATAGAGTATATTGGCCCATGAGCTTTACATGACGTTTTAAACGACCAAACTAAATAACGAATAAACGAGAGAAAAATATGAGTAGTTAGAGCATCCCGTGAACCACCACGTATGATGAAATCCAACAAAAATAACATTCAAAACAAGATGAGGAATTGATAGTAGGAGTGCCCACGGATACCATGGAATTTCACCCAACTAACCGATTAAATAACAAAACATAATAATCGGAATTTACCGAAGTTAGCCACGAACCACCGTGAATTCGGTTTAAAATCAACCTAAGGTGTCGTTCGTATGACAGGTGTGTTCTTAAGGAATTTTCCAAAAACAAAAGGCAATCTACTTTGATTTAAAATATTTATGAAAAATTTTCTTCGAAGGTTGAGGCATAGCCTTGGAGTTGTGTGCGTGTGCATAACAATATAGTAATAAGAATAATCATTATTTAAACAGTTAAATAAGTGCTTAATCTAGCAAGTATTTACGTAAGTTGTAAACAATCAAATAGAACACATCAGGTTAATAAATAAGCACGTATGGGGCTCCTAAACATGTTACTAGCGCACCATTACTGACCTATCTTAAACCTTCGGCTCTTATACCAATCTGTCACACCCCAACCTACGGCGGAAATGCAGGGGCGTGAACTGATTGCTCACGTCTCTCAAGGTACTATTATGCAATATTTAAAAGTGACAATATCTATTTAATTCGATTGAATGATTCAAATAATTCAAGTACAAAGTACAACACATTAAAAAAACAATGAATACAAATCTAAATCTTGATTAAATTCTTATAACTTAAATCTTCACTAAATCTTCACCAAATCTTGCAACTAGTTCAAACAATAACCTGCATATGCGTATAAAATAGAAAGATTTGTCAACAACACATGTTGAGTGAGTAACACACCTAAAAGTGAGATTTAATATAATATATAATAAATAAAGAAAAATGCAAACTGTGTCAACTGAGATAAGAAATTTAACCAATGAGCAAGTAAATAATGATGTCGGTAAGCACGATGTCAGATAAACTGAACGATGGCTAACACAACGAACGTACGATCATACTAGACTTAGAATATGTTGGACCTCTCCGACAAGTATTCAAGTAAAGCATATAGCAAGTTAGGTATAAATTGTTAAACATACAAGACTAACAGCTGCAAGTTGAGTATTAAATAATAGGTAAATAGATAAAGTACGCATATGTCCCCAAAAGGTTTAAAATAAGTAAAAAGGGGAGTTATTACTAACCTTAGTAAATAAGCAAAAAAGCGGTAAATGATGCTCTTCGGGAATTACCGATGAGAAATCTTAAGTAAGAATAATTGATAAAATAAATAGGAATTCAACATCGAATCTAAAACAGGATAGAGGTTCGGGATTTGATGATCTAGTATATTATTATGGAAGTTAAATATGGTTTTAATTATACAAAATACCTAAAAATACTTAAATAAATATTTATAATACTTTGGATAGTTTATATAAAGAGATTTGTTTTAAATAATTATTTTAAACTTGTTAGTGCACGGTTTTGGCATCTCGAGTCTTTGTATTTATCGTCTTTGTATTTATTATTATTAAAATGGAAAAGATATTTATCTTTATTAAGGTAGTTCGTTAATGTAAGGCTAGTTCGTTAAACATCCTTAACGAATGGGTGTAGTTTGTTATGTATGTTCCCATTCGTCATGGAATGTTGACAAATGGGGCATAACGAATCAAAGATTTGTTATGTTTCCTTATAGTGTCTGTAATGTTAACGAACTAGACACCAATTCGTTACGGGATGTGTAACGAATTGGGTCCATCGTCTATATATAGAGGCTTAGTCCTCTGGTAATTATAGTTTTGATTATTAAAGTAACGAACATCTGACAAATTCTCTCTCGATCATTACTTCACCTAAAGTATTACTAACACACATATCTATTAACTAATATACATATATACATAACATAATTAAGTGTAAATCAAAGAACTAGATCCTATTAAGGTAAGATTAGATCTACGTTTGATAATCGATAACATCTAGATCTTATCCATGTTTAACAAAACTCAAAAATACAATTAATGCTCATATATATATATATATATATATATATTCTTATTATATATATCTTTTAAATAAGTATTGTAATTAAAAAATAATAAATAATATTATTTGAATAAATTATAATCTTTTATAAAATACTTGAATTTATATATTTGAACATGTATTAATTTTTAATAATAATATATACATACATATATATAAATATGTGATTTTAACCAAGATCCAGAAACGATTAGTCATGTGCCAGTTTTAAATAACCTACTGATTAATTATTATAGTTATAGTACTTAATAATATAATTTAAACAATTATATGAGTTAGTATAATAATTAAATGGCAAATAAAAAAATAACAAAAAACACGTGCTGGGGGTGGCTCGAACCTGTGTCCCCAGTCACAACACGGCTTTTTAACACACACCCCTAGCCAACTGGGATATGGGTTTAGTTGATTATAACTTGAAACAAACGGATTATATACACAGTAGCGAACCAACTTCTTTGCCATGAACCCTAGATCATCAATTGATTAAATGACTCAATATTCGTTTGATTTAGGTTAGGATTATTAGATAGCATATCACGACGACTAAAAGCATATAACTAATTACGTGTGAAGACGATTAATCACAAGTTTACGAGCCGATGTGCTAACGGCCAGGAACAAATCAAAAAATGCGATCCAGAAGCAACGATGATATAATTAATTAAGGGGGGTATTGTAGACGATAGTATAAAGATGGTTTCTGCACGTTTAATTGCATTAAGTTGATCGCTATCTTGTATATTGAAGAACGGGTTAGGACGGATCGTTCATAATGGTTAATACGAATCAGTATGATTTCGTTTTCCTAATTAAAACAGTCGGTTAGGCGGATTTAGTATATATAACAAAGATCACAAAATCAATTTCATAAATTATACGAGAATTAAGGGCCAAGTTAACAAAAACGTGTATATTGGTTGAATATGGATACAGATTAACGGGTAAGGGTAATTGGGTAATTTAATAATATAATAATAATATAGATCTTGCAGTTTGGCCTCTACAGTTTGAGGATGGAAGCATAATAAGGTAATAGTTTAAGTTTGGGTCAAAATTGCCAAAATGTGAAAGTTATAAATATATATCTAATTAAATAATAACATAATAATAGTTATTTTACTCGATAGATGCGAAAGAATTTCCCGAACATAGAAATGGTCCTGGTTTATACATTTTGAAAAGTCTGAGTTGTTACAAGTTAGTAGAGCCATACACTATCTTATTGGCGACGGCCCGCATTGCGCTCATGACCTTTTCCCCCCTCCTCCAACGCTCGTTGTTGCGTATGACGAATTTTCTGAGTCTCCTCAAGTACTTGATCCCAAATGTCGTAAGAGTACGGGGAATCTATTTTGAGATAGTATGAAATGAAATGGTGAAGAAGTACGAAATAGTGTAAATGGTTGAATTAGTTTAATATATATATTTGAGTTTGTATATGATATGGTGAAAATGGTTGAATTAGTTTGGTATTTATATTAAGTTTTTTTTTAAAAAAAATAAATGAATTGGACCGTTCCCAACGGTTAATTGTTTAAAATATTATTATTTAAAACTCATCACCGGCGACAAGTACCCCCCCCCCCCCTATCGCCCCACAAATCGCCGTTGGGGGGGGGGGGTGTTTGCGCTCCTTATCGCCGGATTTCGCACCAAAAGTTTGCCCATTACATATGGCTTTAGGGATTAGTCTTTTAGTCCGTTTCACAATAGAATATGTAGGAGGCCGAGTGGTTGGCATAAAAGGTAATAGCCTTTATATAGACATCATTTCAAGTGTGATCCCATTTGATTCTCCACAATTTCAATAACTTTCCCTAATCAGTACCCTTTATCAAACTTAAGTGTTGACGCGATTGGTGCCGAAGTTATCAGTCGGGTCACTTAGTTTGAAATATGTGAATAATGTTGCAATTAACCCGAAAGTTCGATTCAATTACTTTTCTAAGAGTGAAGATCGTCTTATTGTGCTAATTTTTAGAACACAGGCAATGGATCAGGGTATATGATTGATCAAACACTTTATTGATGCAAAAGAAAACTAACTCAAAACTCATTACAATAATTCTCTATTGATCACACATCTAAATTCTTTAACCAAACCCTATATTTATATATAACCCTAATTTGGTGACCAATATAATATCATATTAATCATATTACAAATAGAAAACTAAACCAACATCCTTCAATATTTATCGACTTGTGAACACGGTCTGGAATTACCAACAATCACCCCCGTAATTTTGGAACCATAAATGTAACTCGATTTTTCTTGTTCACCAGTCATTGATCATCTTCGGTTCTTGATCTAGTCATTCGGATCACAATTCAGATCTTATTTCCATCTTGAAATCAAAATCTGAATCGATTAACTAAGAAAATCAAACAGCATCCTTCTTGTCACTAACTTGGGCAACAATTATGACTCAGCTTGGTTCTACAATTCCCAAAAATAATAAACAAGATCTAGCACGGCTTCTTGAAGCAATCCGTCGATAGTCCCTAGTGTCACACCCGGTTTTAGGGGCCTTGCCATGTGACCCATACTTGGTACCAATTCTGTAAATTTATCAAAGTTTGATTACGCAGCGTAAAATCATTTGTAAAATATTTACTTTCATGAAATAGGGAATTAAATACCCTTTTTCCTTTTACAAATTTTCTTGCATGAAAACAGGTTTTATATATGCTTCGTTTACAAAATTTAGCTAAGCCATCAACTGTATTCTATGCATAGTGATCTTCTATATCTACCGGGCATATCCATTCTATAGCTTACTCTTGTTTAACTGAAAACACTTTTAAAAATACGTCAGCTACATGCTGGTGAATAACGCTGACTCGATAAAAGGTTTTCATAATTCATTATGATACAATCACCAATAGTGTTCAACGACTCAGTGGGTCTCAATCCCATCTCATCGGAACTAAACATATGCACGGACCACTTAGTGGACGGTTACACGCCGTAGAGACAGTTACTTGCCTCATGGTTAGTATGTCTGTAGTAACCCACTGCAGTTCATATATGTAAGGATCCAGACACATGTGTATTTTAGCATAATTGTCTAATACTACCTTGTATTTAGAGGATTTGAACCAACCCTCACGTAAATACTCTTCTAACTCTTTACATATGGATAAATATCCTAAATATTAAAATATTATATACTTTGTAAAAAGGTACAAGTATCGAGCGTATTCACCTTTTGATGAGTTTCTCAAGTAACAATTTCTCTGTATTTGATTAACGATTACCTCAAACCCGTAGTTCGAGAATACTAGTTTAATTATTTATCTGTAGATTAAATGATCTAGCTTTAGAACTTTAGTCTGATTTATAGCATTAAACCTTGATAAACCATTTCTTTTGATACAAAAGTCATTTTTATTCAAAATGATTACTTTAATTCATATGACGTTTGGTGTGGCATGCTTTGGCCTAATAGGTTCGAACACTCTCATCAAGCTCTCCAGGAAAGTAAACGGGTCCCGTGGTTGATTGGAATTTATACGAATTACTTTCCTTAGGCAAGAAACTCGACTACCGGTATTGTCACCCTTCCAGATACTACATGTCGTCACGCTTTTGTTATTCAATTACTAATAAATTTCTTTTATATAAAATTAATTTTTCTCCGTTTAGAAGAAAATCAATTAACAATAACCTTTGCATGTAATTTTATATTTCTTAATAATAAAGAAACATTTATTTTTGTAAGCCTTTATGTATATATATATATAAAGATTAAATATATCTATAAACTTTCCAAGGTTTTTTCTATACACTCGATTAGAATCTAAGCTATGAAGTGAAATATCTTAAACATAACTCTTATCTTAAAATGGGTATAACGCTTAAGGACACACGAGGAGTACTTCGAATACGTAGGGTGTCGGGTTATGAAACGTCGAAACTCTAGAGTGGCGTCGGGACTCCAACCCGGTGGCACAAACTTCAAGGAAATGATAGTGGTTTGGTATTCGGGATGTCACAAATGAGCAACCCATGACTACTATTTATAGTTGTTTCTTATACCGCAGGTCGGACCATTTCTTGCGACCATTCATTCGTGTGATGACACGTGTCCTTTCATGTGACATGTGGCGACAAATCTCATTCTATTTGATAAGTCATTGGAAATGTGTCAAATTTACTAGATTAGTCATCAGACACATGTCGATTTCATCCTATTAGTCATCAGACATGTGTCACTTCAAGAGAGTTTTATATTTTTATATTAGTTGAATTACTAAGTGGTCCCTCAACTTCCTAAATTGTCAAATATTGGTACGAAACATATTGGGAAGTTACACCAAGATCTTCCTTGGCATCTCTGATTGGTTGACCATAGATCTCACTCTATAGATATCTCCTTGTCAAAAACGATTTGCCCTAGATCTCTTACGACGGCGACACGCTTCCTTGAAGTGGCGGGATCTTGATATCAGTTGCAGGTACCTAGAGCTAGGGCCATGATTACACCAAGATCTGATACCTATTCAAGGCACATAATCGATCAAACACTTTATTATTGTAAAAAAAAAAAATCTGAATCAATAACTCGTTATAGTACTTCTTTATTGATCTCAAGTCTAAAGTCTTTTTCGCTTGAGAGATTTGGTCATACTATCCTCAATCTTAATTGGTTGTTCTAAGAATTTGAGATTTTTATTGATCTCAACGTCTTTTAAAGGCATTATAAGAGATTCATCCGCCAAACACTTGCGTAGTTTTGACACATGAAATACATTATGTATGCCTTTCATCTCTTCTGGTAGTTCTAACATGTATTCTGCTGATCCAATTCTTTTGAGAATCTTGAAAGGTCCAACGAAACGAGGACTCAGTTTCCCTTTCTTACCAAACCGTAATACACCTTTCCATGGTGACACCTTTAGTATTACCATATCTCCTTCCAGAAATTCTAATGGTTTATGACGTATGTCTGCGTAACTCTTTTGCATGTCTTGAGCTGCCTTTGACCGTTCCGTTGTTTTCTAAACAATTTTAGGCCCTGACAATTGATTATCTAGGATTTCACACCAACAAATAGGCGTTCTACATTTCCGTGTGTATAGTTCTTCAAATGGTGCCATTTGGATACTCGTGTGATAACTATTGTTGTTAGCGTATTCCATTAGGGATATATGAGTATCCCAACTACCTCCTAGGTCTATTACATAGGAACGAAGCATATCTTCCAAGGTTGAATATATCTTTCACTTTGTACATCAGTTTGGGGATGATAGGCCATACTTAAATTTAAGCACGTACCGATAGCTATTTGGAAACGTTTTCCAAAACTGAGACATTTAAAAGTATCTCTGTTAGAAATGATGGATAATGGCACACCGTGCATGGATACTATGTTATCAACATGAGTAAACTGCGATTTTCGTCTCTGTGGTTTGTCCAAATTTGCGGTTTTAGTCCAATAATTTTAAATTTGTGATTTTCGTCCCTGTGGTTCCAGTTTACTTGCAATTAAACCCAAATTCGCTAACCCCATTAAGTTTGATCGTTAAATCCATCAGTGTGCCCCTCACGTGAAGGGTAGTTTTGTCATTTTTTCCCCAAATACAACCCAGCCCCTCACATGAGTTGGCTTGCGAATTAGGATTGGGGTTTATTTTGGGAGAAAAAGGACAAAACTACCCCCTCACGTGAGGGACACACTGATAGGTTTAACGACCAAGCTTAACGGGGTTAATGAATTCGGGCTTAATTGCAAGTAAATTAAAACCACATGGACTAAAATCGCAAATTTAAAACTATTGGACTAAAACCGCAAATTTGAACAAACCATAGGGACGAAAATCGCAGTTTACTCTATCAACATATAGATATGCTAACATATCCGTACTGAATGATTCTTGTATCAGAATAAAATGGGCAGACTTAGTAAGTCTATCTATAGTAACCCAGATTGCATTATATTGTCGAGAAGTTTTAGGTAACTTCATAATGAAATCCATGGTTATCATATCCCATTTCCATATGTATGCCAGGTTCATGCTTAGAATCTGCTGGATTTTGATGTCCTGCCTTGACTTTTGAAAAATCAAGCATTTAGCAATGTAGATGGAAATATCTTTCTTCATGCCAATCCATCAATAATCATTCCTTAGATTCTAGTATATGACGGGTGAAACGTAAGGAAGCTGTTAAGCGAGATAAAAGATATAAATGCATATGCTTATCCAATTAATTTCATGGAATTATTTGACTATGGTTACCCATATAAATACAGGTATAAGGATATAGAGGATGAAATCACGAGAACGTGGGCGAAAACGGCGAAGAAAACGGAGTTGAAACGAGAAAGATATGAAGAAAACAAGAAAATGAGGAAGAGATCCACCGTGGCCAACGGTGGGCCACTTTCCAACTGATAAAAAATGACCAGAACTCACCGTACCGTGAGTTCTAGGCACCATGGAGGCCACCATGGCCCACGGTGGGCACTGTAGGCCACGGTCCGGAGATTGAAACTGTCGAATTCTATTGTTTTTATTCCGTTTTTGGGTGTCTTTTCACATATCTATCATTCAAGGATGACCTAGGGGCGAATTGGAGGTGCCATAGTTCAATTGTGAGTGATGTAATCATTAAACACTTGTTGTTAATTTGTACGATTACTATAATCGAAGGGATGATGACCCGGATCATGCTTGGCTAATTCTCTTATGTTTTCCCTCGTATTGTAAGGTTTCATTATGAATGTTGATTGAATGTTTATGCAATTTCTGAGATAATAGTTTGATCTTATTAATTTCATTATTACGGTGTTTATGAATTTTTTGGTATATTGTTAGTTTGTTGAGTTCGTGTTCTAAACCGTCAGTTCTTGGTGCTGTAAGCAATCGTGATTAAGCGGGAGGGATTCGGGGTTGGATAAACTAATTGATTTTTGAATGATTACCTTGCATTTATAATCCAAGTACTTAGTCTTCAATTATCACAGACGTGTCATAAGCAAAAACTATATCTTTATCATTCATCTCAGTTAAACATTTATGTTGGCCTTCGTAGAAACCTGAAACCGAGGGAAGACATATTTTCTCGTATTGTTTTAAAACTTGTTAAATTGTTTTCAGTTCTTTTTGTTAATCAAATCAACCAAACAAATCTTTGAATTTACTTTTTATATAATATATATTAATTTAATTTAGTTAGATTACAAAGTTACTTAGTAACACATTTTCCACAAACTCCCTATGTTCGACACCCACTTACTGCTATCTAATTAGTTTTACTTGGTTTATTTTTGAGTGAGTCTTCGACCTCACGTCAAATTTTGGCGCCGTTGCCAGGGATTAGTGAGCAACTTGTGTTAGATTTTGAAGTTTTTGTTTGTTATTTTCGGGTTAATGTTGGTTGTGTTAGTGTGAAGGAACTTACAGGTGTATGCATACTAAAGCCTCTAACAGGTTATCACCACTAGTAATTGATCCCGATATTGAAAGGACACTTAACAGAAACCGAGTGTTACTTAGCGAGAACAAGCTTCTTGGTTCTCCAACTCCATTAAACAATACCATGGATTCACCAGCTCCCACTACGGGTCAAACAGTGCCAGCTACACCTCCACCAAATTCCACCTCCACCATTTTTTTATTACCATACCTACTTCATTGAGTGAAGTTACACAACCGAGCCCATCAACACTCAACTCACTTACTCAATATCATCAACATTACCACCTATTTCTATTATTTTTCCTACATTTGGTCCATCATCATCTCAACAAAACCAACAATCAACCTTTCAACAACCACAATCAAGTTACCAATATCAACCACCACCTTTCTTGCAATATTCTAGGACACAAAGTGATGGTTATGGTGATGGGTTTGACAGGGATTTTGAGGGGTATGAAGTGGAAAGTTATTACACGGGGGTGATGGAAGTCAAAGGGTAAATCAAGGAATCTTTTCTTATGCTCAAGGGCAACAAACGGAACCGGTGAAAGAACTTAATCGACAACCACCACCGGTTGTCTAACAACAAATTCAACCGCCAACGGTTATTCAGAAACAACAACAAGCTCCACAATAAGTGCATCCACAAGGGCAACAACAAGAGTAACAATTTCAACAACAAATTCCCTAACCACAATTTCAACAATTTGCACCTCCAAGGCCCATTATAGGAAAATGGACCAACCAAGAGTACCAATGGGGGTACCAATAAGGCATGCGAGGGAGATGGAAACCGATAATCACTAATAATCCATCTCCAGTGGTAAGGAGGAAGGACATTTGAGGTTAGAACCAATTCACTCCAAAGTCTACCAAAGTATAAAGGTTTAGCAACAGAATAGCCATAATTTCACTTGGAGGCGTATGACTCCATTTGCAACACGATTGGGGGTCAAGGGTTTTCATCGGATGAGGTTAAGTTGGTTCTTTTTCAATTCTCTTTGGAAGATAAGGCGTAAAGATGGTTTTACACATTGCTTTCCGCATCAATTTATACTTGGCCCGAGATGCAACAAAGATTCTAGGTAGAATTTTACACGGCTCAAAAGACCAATGATGCAAGACGAAGTTTGAGAACTTTCCAACAACAATCGGGTGAGATGTTTCATGAGGCATTTGAGCGGTTTAACATGATGATTATAAATAGTCCTCACCATGGTATTTCTCTTTGGGAATTGTTGAATGCTTTTCATGAGGGGTTGAGTTTGGAAGATGAGAGGAATTTTAGGTTAATCATAAATGGTACATTTGGTACTAATTATGAACAAGATGATTGGGCATATTTGGAGAAAATGGCGGTCACGTCAAAGAGGTAGGATTAAACCGGAAGAAGAGCAAGGCCAACAATTGGAAGACCACAAGTACAGGCCATGGAAGATGGAAGGGTACAAACCACTAATCAAGTAATTGATGTTTGTACGAATTGTAACGAGTTGGGTCATGCATCGAATGTGTGTACGATGGGACAAGTACAAGTAGAGGAGGTGAATGCACTTCAAGGGGAGGTGGTAGGAATTACAATGTGAACTCAAACACTTACCACACCGGGATGAGAAATCATCAAAGTTTTTGCTACGGAAATCCGGCCACTCAATCCAACCCGAATTTCCAAGGAAATTATGTTCCTTGTCAACAATATAACAATCAATGTAATTTTCATGGTGGGAATAATCGATGTGGCGAATTTGAAAAAAAAAACACCTCGAGCTTAAAGAAGGGGAACAACGTGCATATCAACGCGGTAAGTCTTTTACCTAATTTTAGAATTTCTAATGTTTAAAGTGATCCAACACCACAGTTTTTTCAGAGGGTGGTGGAAAATATTAGTGATGAGATTGAAAATGTGGGTAATTATATCTGAGTTACAACCGAATGAAACATCCTTTTGTGAAAATTGTTCTTGTGATAAATGTTTAAATGATAAATTAACCAAAATAAGGGATGTGAGGGTTGATAATAATATTATCCCGAGTAAACTTCAAGACCCAGGAGTATCCCTTTTATCAATCCAAATTGGTGAATTTAAAACTGAATGGGCACTGCTAGATCTTGGATATTGTGTTAGTATCATGCCCGGTAGTTTATATGATAAGTATGAATTTGGTCTGTTACAAAAAAGTAAACACCACCGTGGTTTTAGCAGATCAAACTCATACACTTCCCCGAGGCATGATATATAATGTGTAAATGGTACATGTGGAGGAATTCTGTTACCCAGTTGACTTGTTATTACATGATTATGCTAAAAATATAACTAACACCAACCCACAGTCATATTGGGTAGAACCTTCCTTGCCACTTCACTTGTAGTGATTGATTGTGCTAAAGGGACACTGGGAATAAAGTTTGGGAATCGTGATAAACGGTTATTATTATTTGAAAATACTACTGGCCCTTTTGTTGACAAAGAATGCCTGAATGCAGATTTTGTTAACAAGTGTGTATCCTTGAGCAAGGATCACTCGAAAGTGGAGTGTTTTGTGATTGACATGTCAGTTAAGAAGAACGAAGTTGAGCATCAATAGAGTGAGAATGGGGCAGAAAAAGGTGGCCGACCAACGGAGACAAAATTGAGACATCCACCTAACCTAAATGATCCAGGGTGGAGAATGAGGATGTTCGGGCCTGACCCTGGTTTGCTAGAAGACTGGCAACAGTTGCTTGAAAATGAGGTAATTGTACATTTTGTATATTATATTTATTATTATTATTTTTATTATTATTATTTTTATGCATTATAATTCAAGTTTTTTTTGTTATTAGTGGTATTTTAAGCTACCATCTTAGCAAAAACCAAGTGTGGGGAAATTCTTATGGATTTCTCTTCGACACTGTATTGGAAACACCCTGGGTTATTCATGGAAGGAAGTGGAGTTTTACTTAGTAGTGTCTTTGTTTTTATTTTCTCAAAACATACATTAGGGACAATGTATCCCATGTGTGGGGATGGGGGAATTTTTCTTTTTCAAAATCTTTCAAAAAGAAAAACAAAAAAAAAACGTTTTTTTTAAATTAAAAAAAAATGGAAAGCGGTAAGATGGCGGGGTAAGACTTTGGTCCCTTTTCCCTTTTCATGGTCACAATTCCGTAAAGGACATGTTTTCCTAGTTGTTTTAAAAAAACGAATTTTTTTTGTATTCTAATCAAGATTAGCATGCTTTCGGTACAATAATCTGCATAACATGTCCATATACACTTGTGCATTTAGAAAGTGGAAATTGGTGAGAGATTTGTTATTCTACGTTAGAACTTGTGCAATCAATGCATTTCGAGACCTTAGCTTGCATGAGTGCAAAAGTGATAGAGGCAATTAGGTTAAAGCCTCGTCTGGATGAGTGCGAGTGTGGGTTTTGGGGATTGGGCCTCATACATTACATATATGAGCGTGGTTAATGAGAGGGGCAGGAGTTGGTTCCCTTAGAAAATATTTTTGGGACATATTCTTTTTCTTCAATCAACCCCAATGTTAAATTGTGAGACGATCCGGCTTAGTAGGTTTCTTTGTATTTTTAATTATTTTAGTAGTCATCAATAGGAAGTATAAAGCAATATGTTTATTATGCTTGAAAAAAAAGAAGGTGTTAGAGATTCAATGTTCAAAGTATTATGTAGTGAGTAAAATAAAAAGGAAAAGAAAAGGAAAAAAAAAAGAGAAGTTAGTGGTGTATATAATTGTTTACTTAGTTTGTTTGTAATAAGCTGGATCAGATCATTTGAGCTAATTTTAATATTCCCTTCCATACCCTTAAACCTAGCCCCGTTATAACCCGTTTTAAGCCCTCTTAATTTGCATTTGTGTCAAAGCATTTATATAGGAGGAGATTTGATGATTGTACAAACGTATGCTAGGAGAATTGGTTATATGTGAAAATGTGTGAACGATCATCAAGAAGAGGGTTAATGTGTAAAGGTGTGTGATGTATGGGTAAAAACCGAAATCATGTTTGGTTTGGTTAGAATTATATGGTTTAAATAGAATACCAAGTATACTAGTGCAAACCTATAGTAAAGAGGGAATAGGGTATAACTTGGGACCTTGACTGAACCGGAATTGTTGGTATGTTTGGTGGCTATAAGTTAAAAATGAAAAATTGGTGTTTGAGGTGTTGCTTAGGGGCAAGCAATGGTTAAGTGTGGGAATGTGACGGGTGAACCGTAGGGAAGCCGTTAAGCGAGCTAAAAGATATAAATGCATATGCTTAACCAATTAATTTCATGGAATTAGTTGACTAGGGTTGTTACCCATATAATTGCTGGTATGAGGGTAAAAAGGATGAAATCACGAGAACGTGGGCGAAAACAACAAAGAAAACGGAGTTGAAACGAGAAAGATATGAAGAAAACAAGAAAATGAGAAAGAGCTCCGCCGTGGCCCATAGTCTGGCCCTTGGGCCATGGTCCAACTAATCAAAATGACTAGAAATCACCGTACCGTGAGTTCTGGGCACCGTGGAGGCCACCGTGCCCACGATGGGCACCGTGGGTGTGACAACTGCAAATTTTCAGGTTAACTCCGTTAACTAAACCCAATTAATTCTGTTAACTACGTTAATGAGCTCTCATGCATGTAGGGTCATGTATGCATACATTGAGTCAATCGTGTCGTTGGTGACCTAAGTAAGAGTAACTGGTTGTTGGTAACTAGAATAATAAAATTGTCACACATGTTATACTAATCATGATATGTTACATGTATAATATATGATGGGTATAATTGTGTTATATGCTTAATATGTTACATGACTAGTTGTTATATGCTTATATGATATTGTAAGAAAGTTGAATAATTAAAATGATACAACATATAATGTGTTACATGATAATTAGCTATATGAACTATTAAACTTTAGATTAGAGAATTACATAGAAAATGTTTTTAAAGGTCGTACATGTCACACATAAAATAAAATAAAATTACCTAAAGTTTGATATCAATTAGGACTTAATGATTGTGTAAATATAAGGTGGTTTATAACCTCCCCCCCCCCCTCTCTTGGCCGTCTATTACACCCACACAGACACACTTTTATTTTTCTAAAAACTCCCTCAAGATCATAAGCATTTTGGTGATTTTTTGGAAGCAAGTGTGTTGGATTCTTGGATTAAGCACTAGATAATCATATATAATATATATTTACCTCATGTTTTTTCTTTATGTTCTAATCTTATATACATGAAACTAGTATCCAAATAACCGAATTTTGAAAATAAACCAAGGATGACCAAGTTTGATCTTATTGATTTGGTTATTGTGTTGTAGTATAAAGATTTAAATCCTTTATATGTATATATTTGTTATTTGATTTAAATGAGTATAATAATGAAAAGACATGAGTTTTAACCACATAAAATGGTTCCTTGATGATTTAGGATCATAGGGATATAGTAATCATCATTGTTGTAAGTTTTGGTTTGGATCTGCTTGCTGACAGATTTTGTGATCTAGATTATTAGTCGTATAACTTGTTGATACGATGGTATTTTTGATTGATTTTTGATACTAAGATTAAGTACATTGAGTTTAGTTTTCAAAAAGTCAAAAATAATAATTTTTGGACTTTGTTTGACTAGTTTTTATTAATTTACAAAATCGGGTTGCAATCCTGATTAAAAAAGAAATGTTTTGAGCTGATTTGTAAATTTTGTAACTTGTAATTAAAATTGATATTGGTGTGATTCCAATTATGGAATGTCATAGATTGAATTAAGAATTCAATCCAATTGGTCTTGCATCAATTGGACATATATGTAATTTTTGACAAATATGTATATTCTGTTGAGCTAATAAAGTGGCTGAAAATAGGTTGTTGTAGAGTATGAATTTTCTGTATGCTTGTGAATATTGAAAAATTATAAGAACAATGTATGTTGTACCTAATACGTGAAAGTATATGTTGGAATTGTTTGGTAATTTATTTGAATGTTTTAGTTGGTTGGAAAAATCAGTTTTGCTGACTTAAAACTTGTTCAGATTGACCAGCATGCAGTTTAGTAAAGATAATTATAGTTTGTACTAGGATTGTTGTAGTAAATTGGATTTTGACTTTATTGGTCAACTTGGAACTATTTGACTAAATGTTTAGTCTTACTTGTGAAAAATTGAATTGGTAAATTTTGGACTTAGTCATAGGATTGCATGAAAAGTGGCTAAATGCAAATTAAATGATTCGTTGTTAAATCGTGACTAGGAATATCATACAACTATTCTAAGTCTAGATAATTGGTCAAAAGTCACCAACGGGCCGTCGGTCAATATTTTGGTCAACGGTTAGCAAAACCCAAATTTTAGTCTTCGGTCATCAAGAGTTGGACTTTTTAGTCAACAGTCAACAACTTGGACCTTTTGGTCAATAGTCAACGAAAAGTCAAACTTTGGTCAAAGTCAAAAGAAAGTCAAACTTTGGTCAAAGTCAACGAAAAGGCAAAATTTGGTCAAACTTCTAATAAATAATGGGATTGTTTGGATACTAAGGGTTTTAGGAATCGGTTAGCAAATACTTATAGTGCTTGTATAATTTAGGCACTAGAACAACTTTGACTTAAGCAGTTGACTTTCATTTGAATCGCATTCAAGGTGACTTGCACTGCCCCTCTTTTCACTTACTCCTTATGGGGGAGAAATCATGCATACAAAACTTTCTGGATATTGTAGACTTTGTTAATACCTCATGTGTACCTAGTGAACTTAAGCTGATGTCCCCCGTACACATTGGACCGTTAACAATTGTACATTGGCTGGGGAATGAAAGGTAGTACTACTGGGTTTGACGAACCCCCTCGGGGATGGAGTCGTTGGGTGTCTTCTTTTACTAGAAACGCAATATGCACTAGTCTTATATTAGACTCCTAGGTGGCAAACAACTAACAAGTCAGCCTCAGTCACAATGGAACTTACACTAATGTATCATGATTACTAGCTTAATTAACTAGTGGCATTACTGATGCATACATTATCCATATTTTATCACTTACAATGTTTACTTACTTAATGGTTTATTTGACAAACTTGTTTTAAACTCAAACCTTTGAACTCACCAACCGTTGTGTTGACCCGTTTTAGCATATCTTTATGAGGTCGCTAAAGTCAAGTGCATGGATAGGAGTGGCATTCACGGTCTCTCATAAACACTGCATCATAACTTGAAACTTTTTATTTAATTAATGTTTTGGCATGCGCGTGTTTTGCGCCTTAGACTATTTGCTTTTGTTTAGGGATTTATCTTTCCCGCTATGTTACGCTCCCGCACTTTAAAATAATAGACGTTAACTCTGAAATGGTTTTCCCAACTATGGGACAATAAAGTCATTTAAAATATTTAGACATTGTTTGGTGTAACTAATGACTGAGATCATGGTTTGTCACGCACCTCGCGGTAAAACCATGCACGTGGAAATTGAAGGTGTGACAGTGGGCCACGGTCTGGAGATCGAAACTGCCGAATTCTATTGTTTTTATTCCGTTTTTTGGTGTCTTTTCCCATATCTATCATTCAAGGACGACCTAGGGGCCAATTGGAGGTACCATAGATCAATTGTGAGTGGTGTAATCATTAAACACTTGTTTTTAATTTGTACGATTACTATAATCGAAGGGATTATGACCCGGATCATGCTTGGCTAATTCTATTTGTGTTTTCCCTCGGATGGTAAGGTTTCATTATGAATTTTGATTGAATATTTATGCAATTTCTGATATAATAGTTTGATCTTATTAATTTCATTATTATGGTGTTTATGAATTGATTAGTAGATTGTTAGTTTGTTGAGTTCGTGCTCTAAACCGTCAGTTCTTGGTGCTGTAAGCAATCAAGATTAAGCCGAATGGATTCGGGTTGGATAAACTAATTGATATTTGAATGATTACCTTGCATTTATAATCCAAGTTCTTAGTCTTTAGTTATCACAATTGTTGCATAAGCACGAACTATATCTTTATCGTTCATCTCAGTTAAATATTTATGTTGGCATTCGTAGAAACCTAATACCGAGGGAAGACATATTCCCTCATACTGATTTAAAACTTGTTAAATTGTTTTCAGTTCTTTTTGTTAATCAAATCAACCAAACAAATCTTTGAATTTACTTTTTATGCAATCTATTTTAATTTAATATAGTTAGATTACAAAGCTACTTAGTAACGCATTATCCACAAACTCTCTGTGTTCGACACCCACTTATGGCTATCTAATTAGTTGTACTTGGTTTATTTTTTAGTGAGTCTTCGACCTCACATCAGTATATCTTGTCTCTTTTTTGATGAATCTTCTCAAACTTAGAGTTAGCATACAACCTATCTTTTCCTAATATCTAGAGTAGAATCTTGAGATGATTTTGATGATCTTCTTCCGATTTAGATAAAATAAGTATATCGTCGATGAATACGATAACAAACTTATCTAAATACGGTTTGCATATGCGATTCATCATACCTATGAACGCTACGGGAGCATTATAGTTGATCAAACAGATCATAGATCTTTGGAAGCGGATATCTATTCTTGATCGTTACCTTGTTTAGTTCACGATAATCAATGCACGTCTTCATCGAATCATCTTTCTTTTTAACAAGCAAAATCGGGGCTCCCCATGGTGAAAAGGTTGGCTTATGAATCCTTTTTCTAACGGTTCGTCTAATTATTTCTTCAATTTTTTCATCTCTGTTGGAGCTATCTATATGGGTATCAAGTAACATGCATTGTTCCCGGTACTAGATTTATTCTGAATTCGACTTCACGTTCTGGTGGTATTCCTAGTTATTCTTCCGGGAAAACAACGGGAAATTCTGAGACGATTGGTACGTCTTCTAGTTTCTTCTCTTTGGGTTATTTTGTCACATAAGCCATGAATGCTAAGCATCCTTTACATACACATTTATTAGCTTTAATCATCGAGATTATGCTAACGTGACCAACGTCCCTTTCTCCAACAATTTCGATGGTCTTTCCATTTGCTTTCTTATCGCATAAGATACGAGCTTGGCTATAGGATAACCAGCTCATACCTAGGTCGATGTCAAAACCAACCAGTGTGATGGCTAACAATTGAACAGGTATGTCATGTCAAACTAAGAAGATTCTACCGTTTTCTAAGATTTCGAATTTTGATCATTTTCTTATATTTTAATATGGGTTTGGTCATTAAATAACAAAGTCTACACCAAAATCAAAGACATGTCAGTGCTTTTAGTACCAATGGTATGATGCTAATGTCGAGTAGTTATAATACCTATCGGTATATGAAGGATCTTGATGAATGATGATAGGAAATCTATATAAAACTATGAAGACGTAATAATGTCGAGTAGTAACGTAATTTATTAATTACAGTGTCCAGTTGTAATTTATTAATTTATTTTACTTTATGTGTTCTAAATATTTACCGTCACGATAACCCATAAGTTCTAAAATTGTCTTATCAAGATACTTAACCATTAATGCAGGTTAATTATTGGATATTTGTACTTTGGTGACTAATCATGGTAACTCATTAACACGACATGCAGAACTTATTTGCGTATAGTCCCGGTGAAAGAAAAAAAATCCTTTTTTTTTCTAGTGGATCCGTTTCTTCCGGAAGAATTGTTGCTTTCATCTACGTGTAAATAGTTGTGGGATTTTTGTCAGTTGGTAAATCCATAAATTTCTATAGAACTCATACTTTCATCCTCGACTTCCTAGACCAGGTCAAGCCTTGGTAACAATTCTACTGGCATCTGTGTGGGTAGGTGGTAGTGTGTAAATTGTCAGTTATCTAAATATGTGCATGTATTAGGAACATATGGATTTATCTCCTATCCATTACAAAGAGGCTTTCTTTCTTTGACCTCTTCAAAAGGATGATACTGGGTAGTACCATTGGATTCATTCACTAAACATTTCTATCGAAATTATGTAATCTAAGCATATGCCACACTTAACTTTTTCTCTTTTTTACTGGATTATCTTAAGTCAACGAAGTAACAAGTATAGTCGGATATTTACATAGGAACATTATATACAAAACTTAGTTCTATCATATCTTATCCGTACATATCAAATCTTAGTCTTGTCAAAGCCTAGATACTTGGTCAATTACCTAATTCGCTAAAACCGATGGCTCTGATACTAACCTGTCACAACCGGCCTCAGGGGCCTAGCCGTGTGATCCATAGTTGGTACCAATTCTGTAAAGTTATCAAAGTTTGATTACGCAGCGGAAAATCATTTGTAAAAAATATTTACTTTCATAAAATAGGGAACTAAATACCATTTTTTCCTTTTAAAAAACTTCTTGCATGAAAACAGGTTTTATATATGCTTCGTTTACAAAATTTAGCTGAGCCATCATCTGTATTCTATGCATAGTGATCTTCTATATCCATCAGACATATCCACTTCTATACCTTACTCTTGTTTACCTGAAAACACCTTTAAAAATACGTCAGCTACATGCTGGTGAATAACGCTGACTCGATAAAAGGTTTTCATAATTCGTTATGACACAATCACCAATAATGTTCAACGACTCAGTGGGTCTCAATCCCATCTCATCGAAACTAAAAATACGCACAAACCACTTAGTGGACGGTTACACACCCTAGAGACAGTTACTTGCCTCATGGTCAGTATGTCTATAGTAACCCACTACAGTCCATATATGTAAGGATCCAGACACATGTGTATTTTAGCCTGAGTGTCTAATACTAGCTCGCATCATACGTTTTAGAGTATTTGAACCAACCCTCACGTAAATACTTTTCTAACTCTTTACATATGGATAACCCTCCATAATCTATAAGAGTAGATATTTCATAAATATAGAGGATTCGTACCAGCCCTCGTATAAAATCTTTTCTGACTCTTTATGTATGGATAAATATCCTTAACTTTAAAATATTATATACTTTGTAAAAAGGTATAAGTATTGAGCGTATTCACCTTTTGATGAGTTGTTAAAGTAACAATCTCTCTGTATTTGATGAACGATAACCTCAGACCTATAGTTTGAGAATACTAGTTTAGTAATTTATCTATAGATTGAATGATCTGGCTTCAGACCTTTAGTCCGATTTGTAGCTTTAAACCTTGATAAACATTTCTTTTGGTATAAAAGCCATTTTTATTCAAAATGATTACTTTAATTCGTATGAGGTTTGGTGTGGCATGCTTTGGCCTAATACGTTCGAACAATATCATCAAGCTCTCCAGGAAAGTAAACGGGTCCCGCGGTTGATTGAGATCTATACGAATTACTTTCCTTAGGCAAGAAACTAGACTACCGGTATTGTCACCCTTCCAGTTACTACATGCCCGTCACGCTTTTGTTATTCAATTATTAATAAATATCTTTTATATAAAAATTAATGTTTTTTTTAGAAGAAAATCAATTAACAATAGCCTTTGCATGTAAAACTTTATATTTCTTAATAATAAAGAAATGTTTACTTTTGTAAGCCTTTATGTATATATATATATATATATATATATATATATATATATATATATATATATAATATATAAATCTTAAATATATCTATAAACTTTTCAAGGTTTATGCTATACACTCGACTAGAATCTAAGTTATGAAGTGAAATATCTTAAACGTAACTCTGACCTTAAAATGGGTATAATGCTTAAGGGCGAACGAAGAGTACTTCGAATATATGTAGGGTGTCGGGGTATGAAACGTCGAAACTCTAGAGTGGCGTCGGGACTCCAACTCGGTGGAACAAACTTGAAGGAAGTGATAGTGGTTTGGTGTTCGGGATGTCACAAATGAACAACCCATGACCGCTATTTATAGCTGTTTCTTATACCGCCGGTCGGACCGTCTCTTGCAACCATTCATTCTTGTGATGACACGTGTCCTTTCATGTGACTTGTGGCGACACATGTCAATCAATTTGATTAGTCATTGGACGTGTGACAAACTCACTAGATTAGTCATCAGACACATGTCAATTTCATCCTATTAGTCATCGGACATGTGTTGCTTCAAGAGAGTTTTATATTTTTATATTAGCTAAATGACTAATTGGTCCCTAAACTTCCTAAATTGTCAAAATTTGGTATGAAAATTTTTGGTATGTTAAACCTAGATCTTCGTTGGCGTCTCTGATCGGTTGACCATAGATCTAACTCTATAGATCTCTCCTTGTCAAAAACGATTTTCCCTAGATCTCTTCACGACGGCGACAAGCTTCCTTGCGATGATTGGATCTTGATATCAGTTTTAGGTACCTAGAGCTAGGGCCACGATTACACCAAGATCTGATACCTCTTCAAGGTACATAATCGATCAAAAATTTTATTATTGCAAAAAAAATAAATAAATAAAACTGACTCATAAACTCGTTACAATACTTCTCTATTGATCACAAGTCTAAAGTCTTTAACCAAGCCCTATATTTATAATCTAACCCTGACTTTGTGACCAAGATATTAACATATTATAATTGTATTACAATTAAAAAACTAGACCAACATGTCGACCTATGTGAAAACATTATACGAGCCAACATCTAGTCGCAGTTGGATACATGAATGATACACGAGACGATAAATAACGATGATCGAGCTGAATGATTACTTAATTGATAATGTTAAGGAATCATACAGTAATACATACATACGGTTAAGCTCGATTCTAGAGAGAATCAGGCATCATAACGTTACTTGAGGAATAAAAAATCACATACTTCTATGCACACTCTCTAACTTAGCCAATTTATAGGCCATCCTCATTCGCTAGGCTTCATTCGTTAACATGACTAACGAATGAGCATCTCCACTAGCATATGGCCTCTAATTCGCTAACACCCTTAGCGAATGTGAATTACTTTAATGAATGGGCATTCATTCACTAAATCCAATAGCGAATGAGCTCTCTAACTTAACAAATGAGTTACATACGCTACATCCTTAGCGTATTTGCTTCTAGGCTAACGAATGAGCTTATTCTAATGAATGGACCACATTCACTATATAATCAATAGCAAATGGACCATATTACATTTTAATCTAATGACTAAACTACCCCTAGACTATTCGATCAGCAACATACAAGAAATCATGCATTAACGGGCTCCCCCTTTTCCGTAGATGTCCAATACTTTAACTACAAATCATCTGTCCTAATAAATATGAACCAACGGACTCCCCCTTGGCTGATGTTCTCGGTCTTTTGTAGACAGACAAATCTTTAGTTTTGTACACGAAACGATAACTCGTAGCTTCTCATATCAGATCTCCCTCTTAATTAAGCAACTCCAGGTGATCATCCTGATCATCCAATTGGCATATGATAAATAGTCTTTCAACAATTAGCAACCAGTCATCAGCTATACATCGACACCGGTAAACCATAAATATCTTTACATTTCACCTTGTCATACATCTTCATGAACAACCCGATCATTAAAAATCTCTCACTTTGGTTTTCCCTCTCTTGATACGTATATCCCAAAATATCAAACTTTATGGCTCTTCTACATCCCATTCGCTTAATGCACTGTTGTTTTAGGCATATGATACAGAGATCTAACCTCCATTAATCAATCCTGAATGATCTGATTCTTCAATCAAATTACAAACCTCGGTTGTATTATTCAATTGATTAACAATTCAAAAATTGTCCCCGCCAACAAAAGTAATCCGCTGAATACTCGTAGCTAACTTGTCAGGATCAAAGTCATTCTGAAAGAAATAAACTAAAAGACACTCGTAGCCTACATAGTCAGGTTATCAATCCTGAACGAATCAATTAACAATCGATGAAAAGTTGCAGCTATTTAATCTTGAACCCAATCAAATGTAGCTTCAAACCATGTATAACCACCCGAATTGAAGTAATTTTTCAAGAAATCCTTGCAATCATAGAAAGATACCAGTCAAATACGATCCTTGAAACTTTTATCTCCTCCTTTTCTTGACTAATTCGGCAAGTTCTTGAACAAATAACAAACATGTCCAATAAACTCCTCGTTAAATTAATCGTGTTCTCCCCCTCGGTCGGTAGAGTCGCGTGAAATGTCGAACGAAAAAAGGTCGCCAAAAATTTCAAAACGAATGATCCACTTATTAGGAATATCCCACAAAAATTAAGATCAAGAAAATTTTTGCAAAATACTCTTTTTTTATATATCGGGGACACCCATCTTCCATGTGGTATGCGAGAACCATCCACATTCTTTAAACACTTGTCGTCAATCGCTGAGCTGATCCACATTCGTTAATATTAATCCACATTCGCTAACCATTGGGCGAATAAGTTCTCATTCGCTATAAATACTATCATTTGTTAAATTGGTTATCATTCGTTATATAATTAAACAAATGAGGTCGCATTCACTAAATTAGTCCACATTTGTTAAACTCATTAACGAATGAACAAACTAGATCACATTCGCTAGATATATCCCATACGTTAGAAAGTCTTCGTTCGCGAACAAACTAACGAATGGCAGGAAAGATTAACGAATGGACATGACCCCGTAGCGAATGAACACGCTAAACTAACGAATGAGTGGTTGAAGCAGTTGCTAGAGCACCGGAAAACCGTATATTGCTGGAAAAGACTGTTACGGCTGCAATAAAAACGATTTCCATTGCCGGAAAACTCATAATCAAGTTCCATCCACGGTTGTCAATGGCAGAAATCATCAATTATCATTCAAATCACCATATTAATCCACCAAAATCTACAGGAACCTTCGGAATCACTCATGAACACGATTCAAGCATCAATTTTAACATTCATCCACTGAATTCATCAAAAATCGATCAAACAGTAACCGGAAAACAAAGAACATGACGGACACATCTCAAATCAGAATTTAGCAGCGGATTGATGTATCATGAGCAACCGCCTACAATGATACCAATTGTGAAAAACGCTATACGAGCCAAGATCTAGTCGTAACTGGATACATCAATGATATACGAAACGATAAATAATGATGATCGAGCCGAATGATTACTTTATTAATTACGTTAAGGATTCATACATTAATAAGAACATACGATAAAGCTCGATTCTAGAAAAAATTCGGAAGCATAACGTTCCTTGAGGAATAAATAAGCACAAATCTCTAAGCACATTATCTAACTTAGCCTATTTATAGGCCAACCTCATTCGCTATGCCTCATTCGTTAACATGACTAACGAATGAGCATCTCCACTAGCGAATGACCTCTCATTCTCTAACACCCTTAGCGAATGAGAATTGCTTTAACGAATGAGCCACATACGCTACATCCTTAGCGTATGTGCTCCTAGGCTAACGAATGAGCTTAGTCTAACGAGTGGGACCCCATTCGCTATATAATCCATAGTGAATGGACCATATTACATTGTAATCTAATGACTAAACTACCACTAGCCTATTCGATCAGCTACGGACAACAAATCACACACTAATAACTAAGGTCCTTCAATATTCACCAACTTGTGAACTCGACCCGGAATTACCAACAATTGACTATAAATGTTAATAATTGTGATGGTTCAAAGTATTTCAAGTTCATTGGTATCCCATAACCAGGATATTTATCAAATGATGATTCAGTGAATACATATTGCCGTAAACCGTTGAGAACATTTTGTCATTTCAATGGCGGATGCAAGGTGGACAAGATTGTTGATATGAAGTTGGTAGTTGTCGATATTTAATGGCTTACGGATCGTTGATGGTTAGTATTTTCTGATTCACCTGGAACTAATCCTCAAGCAACCGTCATGATGCTAGGCCCATATATGGCCATAAAAATACATAACGTTAAGCTGAGGTGTATTTTCAAGACATGTTTAGCTATGTATTGTGTTTGAAGAAAAGAAGTGACAAACATTCACATGGCCTGTTGAGACTAAGATCGGCCTAATAGCATAATACTTAGCCGTTTCGGTCCTAAAGCCTAACAATACTTAACAGAACAATACTTACTTTGCTACTTTGAGTTTTAATATTAGTAGTTGGTAATTTGCTTTCAATTAGCATTTTATACACGTAAGCCTTCATGACCTATATGAGCCCTTACTAGGCCTAATTGTTACTTAAATACCCGTTTTTGGCCTGAGCCTATCATGTGTTCATCTAATATAACTTTTATGTACTTTAAGTGAAGTGACTTATTGCTTCTTATAGATAACATATGTACTCCTCAAAAGGTTAATATATACATGGGGATTAATTATCAACTTTTATTCCTATAAAAGTGTTTTTATTAAAAAAAACTTGGGTGTTTACTTTGTTTAAGGCAGACTTGGTCCTACAATTTGGTATTTGAAGAAACACTAAGTTAACCCTGGGTAGATTATAGATAATCTGGGGTTTAAGTAATGTTTCCCACGAGGATGAGGTCCAGCAGAGAAGGTTGTTCTTCAGGGGACCTGCAAAACAGACACCGTAAGCTCGTCACTGAGAAGGGGGGGGGGGGGGGTTCCTCCTTGTGACCACCCTCCGGTGTGAGAATCAGACTAGATTGCTCTGAATATAAGTGTATATTAAGAGATTGCTAGATAAGATTGAGATATCAGATGATGTCCTTACCATTCCAAGGTGTTGGAGTATTTATAGCCGAAGGTAGGTTTCCCAGAAGGTACAGCCGGCTGAATAGTATTCCTGTTCTACCAACAGTGGACTACGCACAGGCCATGCTGGTTGGTGGGTAGGCTACGGCCAACAGTAAAGGTCGGCTGTATACTGTTCCTTTACTGCCGGCTACGCACTGTTCCACCAACTGTAGGCTGCGCACGTCCCATCGTAAGGGTTGGTGAGTAGGCAGTGGCTAATAGTGACAAACAGTACTAGAGGGGTGCTCCTCCTCGTATTGTTGTCGGTGAGCTGTCACCCTGTGATTGGTTCATGGGCTGCTCTGGTCAAATTGTCTGTTCCGTCCATACCTTAGTAGGTATAGTACGAAAGACCTTCCAGAAGCATACGGACTGGCTCATTTATGCGGGAGTATTCCCGTCTTGCTCATTCCTTCATGTGACTACTGAAGTAGCGAATGCCTTGTGCGTGTAGCCTTGCTGTTAGTGCGGGTAGCCTTCCCTGATGGCTTGTATCCGCAGCTGCGGGAACAGGCGGGGTACTTCGCCATTGGGAGGCTTTCCCTGCGGGTACAGCTGGCGTACAGCGCGTAAGGTTCTCTGAGCATGGTGGGTCCTGCTGGAGCAGTTGGTCATTGCGCAGACGTCCCTATTCAAGGTGAGTCTTGGGGGTCCAACTGGGCTCTGCTGGGACCTACCTCTTCAAGTCCCCCCAGTCCAATGTTCTTCTCATGAATTATTAATAAGTGAGGTGAACTTTTGGACTTACAAGGATTTTTTTGAAAAGGGTTTAGTTTTTAGGTTTTCCGTGGTGATTCTTCCCGCGGTTTTCCTGATATCACGCAGAAATTCCCGACTTTTCTGCTTGATCTTTGGGTGTGAGGCGGGTAGGTTTGTAACCTCCTCGTACGTCAGGAGCGTTGAGTCTTGTGTGGATTCTCCGTGGGGTTTTGGTAGTTTACAACATACTGATCAATTATGCTAAAACCACCAATCCCATCATGGAGTTTCGAACAATATAGTTCTCGACGTTCCCGTCATGCGGGGATGTTATTCCCGTTTCCGCCAGCATGGCCCAAAAGATCCTTCTTGGTTTGAATTCCCTGCAGAGTGCTAAGTATGTGAAGGGTTTTGCCTTGACACTGTACCCGCACTTGTCTTACGGTTACTTTGCTTCCAAGGTATTCCCGTCGTCAATTCCCTGCGGGTGCTAAGTATGTGAAGGGTTTTGCCTTTACACTGTACCCGCATCCGTCTTACGGTTACTTGGTTGCCGAGGAATTCTTGGCTTCAATTCCTTGCAGGTGCTAAGTATGTGAAGGGTTTTGCCTTAACACTGTACCCGCACCTGTCTTACAGTTACTTGGTTGCCAAGGTAAGGGGTATTTTCCCGCTTACTTTTGAATCTTTTTGAATTTTGAATTTTGAAATTCGAAGAGTTGGTGGAAAGATAAGAACAGTCCAAAACTCTGAAACGTCGTGCGACGGTTTCTTCTGACTGTGTCAGGTCGTGCAGGAAGTTATGGTGACGTGACAGTACATGGTCATTCCAGACGCTTTTTCAGGCGCGTGGGCGCGATTTTTCGGGCGCGTGGCCGCGAAATTAATGGTACGCGTCCTTTCAACAGCTGTTGCCAGCTTGCTTTTTGCCACGTGTCATAGTTTCATTGCACATTCGATTTCTCTCTCTTCCGCATTAAATTAGCCGCATTAATTGCGATTAGTATATAAAGGGGGAGAGGGTTCTTTGTAATCCACACTTTCATTCTTCTCTTCATCTTCTTTGCGATTTCCGGCGAATACTCACCTTTTCAGGCAAGCATTCTCCCGAAATCGTTTTCTTCTTCTTTTACAAGATGTCTCGTGATCTAGAATCCACGACCGATGACAAGAGTACTGCTGGCGAGTGCCAGTGTGCTCTGCCTGGCGATCTGTATCGGTACGTCGTCAGGAAGTTCATGCTCGAGTCTCTCGAGCCTGAGTTTCCTGAACCCCACCAGACGGTGTACGATGCCCCCAGAGGCAAGATCGGGGTTTATGCTGCATTCTTTGTTTATGGGAATCTTAGGTTCCCATTGACAAAGTTTGTTTACCGTGTCCTTGAGAGGCATGGTGTTCATTTGACCGAGTTGCACCCCATGGCGATCGCCAAGATTCGCCACTTCGAGTGGGTGTGCCGGATTTTGGGCATTGAGCCCTATGTTGACCGCCTGATGACCTTCTACACTTGGAGGTTCATCCAGGGGTGGTATACCCTGACAACCCGAATCAAGGGTTTGAAGATTTGCGCGACCGAGCGCAGTCTTCGCGCGTGGAAGCGGGAGTTCTTCTTCATCTCCGCTCGCGCCATCCACCTTGCCATGAAGTTTAAGAATGGGCAAGCTCTCCCAAGCCTTCACGCCTCCAACTACCTGGAGGCGGAATGGTTCTCGAAGATATCTCGGGTCCAATCTCCGGTTTACCGGTTTGCGGAGTCCGGGATGGTGATGCTGGGGATGAGCCGGGTGTGGAAGGCTGCCGATGCGCAAAAGATCCCAATCGTCCTCGAATACGGTTCGAACTCTGTTCCTTACGGTATGCTTTATTTCTTTTTGTTGATTCTGAATTTCTTCTAACTTCTTTCCTGTTTATTTCAGAGGGGAACGACTTGCAGTCGCTCCTGAACCCGCGGGAGGCTGACTGTCCCGCTCGGATGGGTACTCGTGCTCTGGACGAGAACGAGTTGCCCATCTTAGAACAAACGGCGGATCGGTTCGTGGAGGTCTATCCGCAAGGCCATGAGATCCTTAGCGCTCGTCGGCCAGGTAAGGCGCTATTCGACCCTCGACCCGTCAATGTTGAAACCTCTGCTGGAATTCCTCTAATCGTATGTTCTGATGAGGAATCCGCAGATGGTCCTCCGTTGGTGCGGAAGAAGAAGGCTGCCGGCGGGAAGGGGAAGGAGAAGGTGGCCTCCACAGCCGATCCAGCGCCTCGGTCTGACTCGGAGACCGAGAGCGAAGAGGTGGCGGGGAATCCTGGTGGTGATAAGATCACCATTCCGGAGGCTGTGACAACTGTCACCGAAGAGCCCAGGATGACGACGGTGACCGGCGTGAAGAGGCCGGCTCCATCGGGTTCGTCCCCGCCTCTCCGTACCTTTAGGCTCAAGAAAACCCGTAAGTACAAACTTCCTTTATCTTTAGCTTCATAGTTTAATGTCATTTTAACACTTGTCTTCTTTACGCAGGCGTGGATGTTGACGCATTCCAGGGTGGAGCGCAGAGGAGTACCTCTCCGCCAATGACGGTAGGCTTGGTCAGCCTTCCTGAGGCGACGACCCAGGCGCCTGCGCCTGCATCCGCTGGTTCAGTCGCTCACTCCTTTGAGCCGACTGTTCCAGCTGTGATGACGTCACCGCCGGCTGTGAGTGCTATTTTTACAGCATCTTTCACCGAGCCGGCGGTTACTATTGCTGCGGATTCTGCATCGGCCACCGCGGCGGCCGTCACCATGCCTCCTCCGTCATCGGCAACGACGGCCGATCCTTCAGGTATGCATGGGGCGTATCGCCAAACCTTGCCACCTTCCCATCTGCCTGACCTCTTGGATGGATTTCCCTAGGGCTCAGGTGATGGGTTTGGCGGCTATCGGCCTGTTATTAACCCTACAGGTGCGTAGGGTTCTTTTGGCCTATTTTATATTTTTCAATCATCTTTTCCTAACTGCTCTTTGTGTTTTGCAGTGTCGGATTCCAATGAAGTGTATGTTCCATGATGGAACATTCGCCGAGGAACAACCCTTCGCACACCTGTGGAGTTCGTGGAGTGGGCTCGTCACGCTGCTCCCAGTGGTGCGTTGGGGGAAGCCATGGCTAGCTACCAGGAGGGTAGGCTAAGCAATGAGCTTCGGGTTCTCCTGGCCCGGATGCAGCCGCGCGTCGAGCTGCTTTGTCGTGAAAACGACAAGTTAAAAGCAGCTCGCCTTCAGGAAGTAGCTCAGGCGCGGGCTGTCCGGGAGGAGAATAGGAGGCTTTCCGCCGCGGCGGCGAAGAAGGAGAAGGCGTTCAAGGCCCTTGAAGTCGAGGTTCAGGCCCGTCTCGAGGCTCGCTCCAAGGCTGCCCAAGCTGTTAATGAACAGCTTCGGCTGGCTAAAGAGACTGCTAGGAACGCGACTGAAAGGGCCACCAAGGCTGAAGCTGTTGCTGAGCCTCTTCGCCTGGAGAATAAAGAGCTTAGAGCCAAATTAGAGGCTCTCCAGTAGGCTCATGATGCCTTGGCGATGGAGGACGCGAAGAAGCTCCAAGAGATCCTGGACCAGAGGGGCGTGCTTGACCACACTGAGCGGAAGCTAAAGGGCGTCGAAGAGGCTGCTGCAAAGGAAGTGTTGCTTGCCAACCTTAATAAAAGTGAGGCCGAACGCGCCTGTACCCAAGCTCAAGCCGCCCTCCAAGAAGCTCTGGTTGCCAAGGAATGGCTTCTTCGAGAAGCGTTGTCTCGGGTAAGTTTAGCTTCATGTCTTCACGCTTTTCTTTGTAAATAGAAAAGGTTCTGATACTTGTATTTTTTCTTTGTAGGTTGTGCATCGGGTCTTCTCAGAGACGTCTTATGACGATGCTATGAGCGCAGCCCTCAACGCTTCTCATGAGGATGGGGAAAAGGCCGGCTTCCTGCTTGGTCTAGGGTTCGTTGAGAAAGGCATCCCGCCTTCCAACTTCCCTTTGTACGATGTGGATACTGAAGCTATTTACGACCAAGCAGTGAACTAGTATGCCGCCTTCCCGCATCCTGTGGTGGAGAAGGTGAACGAAGTCGCTGCTGCTGATGATGGGCTAGCTATTCTTAAAGCCTTCCTTGAACCACCACGCTCTACTGATGGAGCGGGTCCAAGTGGAAGTGGTCCTGAAGCCTGATTCTGAAGATCCCTTTCCACCATTAGCGTAGATTTTTGCTTTTGTATAGCTATCTTTGTAATATTTGAATTTAATGAAATAAAGATTGCGTTTGTTCTTTGCCTTGTTTATTTTACGCATGTTTTGATCTAACTTAGTAATTTCTTTAGTACTTAGATAAGTTAACTTTTTAACGTGGTAAATTATAAGTTTGTTTCGCTTCCTCTTTCATGATTGTGCGGGTATGACCGTCACTTACACTTAGTAGGATGGCTTAACTTTACTTATATCTGACCTGCGTGGAAGTTTTCCTCATCTTTTCCTTTGAAATTTTCTAAGTGTTCAGAATAAGTTAACCTTTGAACGTGGTAGATGATAGGTTGAAGTTTTGCTTCCTTGTTCGTGATTGTGCGGGTAAGACCGTCACTTGCACTTACAAGGATGGCTAAACTTTACTTACATCTGACCTGCGTGTAGGTTTTCCTTATTTTTATCGTTGTGTTTATGCGGGTTTTGCCGCCTTCCACACGTAACGACTTCTTCCCCAATTTATGCGGTGAATACCGGCACCAGTGTGGGAAGTTCATAAGTATAAAGGTAAGGCTATCAACACATTGTGAAAGGAGAATCATTTCCATTAGAAGTGGCTCTAGGCCTTTTCTTTACAAGTTTGGAATTGATCTACATATAACATTTGCGTAATTGAGCTCCATTCCATGTTCTTGGGATGGGAGTGCCATCGAGCCTTTCGAGCCGGTATGCGCCCTTTCCCAGGACTTCTTTGATAATGTATGGCCCTTCCCAGACCGGGGCCAGCTTTCCTGGGCGTTCTTGGTTCGAAGCCTCGTTGTTACGCAGTATGTAGTCTCCTACATTGAAGTTGCAGAGTTTTACCTGCGTGTTGTAGTATTTTTGCATTTGTCGCTTGTAGTTCTCTTCACGCACTGCGACTAAGTCTCTGCGTTCCTCGGTTAGCATAAGGTCTAACCGTCTTTCCGCATCATTGTCTTCTGGCTGAATCAAGACCCTTGGTGAGGGTAAACCAATTTCGACCGGGACCATGGCTTCAGTGCCATAAGTGAGACTGAACGGGGTTTCTCCCGTACTGGCCTTCTTCAGCGTTCTGTTTGCCCAAAGGACGTGCGGAAGCTCGTCCACCCAGCCAGATCTGTGTTCCAAGAGTCCTTTCTTTATGCCTTCGACGATGCTCTTATTTGCTCTTTCCACCTCACCGTTACCTTGCGGGTGTGCCACTGAGGTAAAGGTGTGGGTGATTTGAAGTTCTTGCAGCCACTGTTGTAGCTTCTTGTCAGCAAAGTTGGTGCCGTTATCGCTCACCAAATTCTGTGGAAGTCCAAAACGACAAATAATAAATTCCCAAATAAATTTTTTGATATGTTTCGCGGTTGTTTGGGCTAAAGGTTTTGCTTCTATCCACTTGGTGAAGTAGTCGATGGCTACCACTAGGAACTGAACATTTCCTGCTGCTGTAGGAAATGGGCCTGTCACATCGATGGCCCACTTCTGAAATGGCCATGAAGATGTGACCGGAACAAGTTCATTCTTCGGGCGGTGCGTGTTGGGTGCGTAAAGCTGGCAAGACCTGCATTTTCTGATGTATGCCAGTGCATCCGTATGCATCCCCGGCCAAAAGTATCCCGCGTTGTTTAGCTTAGCTACAACAGCGCGGGGACCTGCGTGTTCTCCACAGATGCCTTCGTGTACTTCCCTTAGGAGGTAGTCAGCATCTTGGTTGTCCACGCATCTTAAGAGTGGGCCAAGAAAGTTACGTCTGTAAAGGATGTCATCGATGAGTTGATAATTCAGTGCTTTACAGCGTAGTTTTCTTGCCTGTGTTTTGGATTCTGGTAGTGTACCTGCCGCAAGGTATTTTATTATTGGTGTCATCCACGTTTCCGTGCCGGTTTGGATGACACAAATTGCCTTGTGCGGGACCGAAGGTGTCTCGAGGAGTTCAATGCGGATATCCTTTCCTAAGTGGGTCAAGGCTATTGATGCAAGCTTGCTTAACGCATCCGCAGATTTGTTTTCACTTCGCTTGACGTGTATGACTTTGCAGTCGTTGAAATCGCGCATAAGGGATTTTGCTTGTGCGAGGTACAGGGCCATTGTGTCGTTCACGGCCGTGTACGTCCCGTTGATTTGATTGGCTACTAACATGGAATCCACGTGGGCTTCCAAGTTTTTCACTCCCATCTTACGCGCAATTCTCAGCCCAGCCAAGAAAGCCTCATACTCGGCTTCGTTATTCGTACTTGGAAAATCCAGTCGAATAGCGTAAGTGTATTCTTGGCCCGCTGGGTTGGTTAGTTTCAGCCCTGCGCCTGAACCCTCGTTACTGGCTGCTCCATCAGTGTAGAGTCGCCAGACATCATTGATGTCTTGTGCTGGAGAGGGTTGAGCCTCTTCCTGGCACTCTTTTTCCCGCGATACAGGCACTTCTGCAATAAAGTCGGCCAGAACTTGGCCTTTTATGGCTGGTCTTGGCTTATACTTTATCGCGTATTCCCCCAACTCAATTGCCCATTTGGCTAGGCGTCCCGATAACTCGGGTTTGCCTAGAACGTTTGCAAGTTTGAAGTTGGAGAGAATGGTGATTGGGTGACCCTGGAAATATCGTCTTAGCCTGCGTGAAGCGTGTATGAGTGCTAAGACTAATTTTTCGAGGGTAGAGTACCGGGTTTCTACGTCTGTTAGGATACGGCTGACATAATAGATCGGCATCTGGATGCCTTTTCGTTCTACTAGCAGGACTGCCCCGGTTGCTCTATCAGTTGCGGAAAGGTATAGGATTAACTCCTCCCCCGCTTTTGGTGCTGTCAGCGTTGGGAGTTCGATCAAGCGTGACCGAATCTCCTGAAAAGCTGCTTCCGCTTCTGGTGTCCAGCGGAAGTGCGTTTTCTTTAAACAGTTTCTCAATGTTGACACGAAGGGAAACGACTTATCCGCGTGGTTTGCCAAAAAGCGATTAAGTGCCACTAGTCGTCCATTCAGTGTCTGAGCCTGTTTGATGGTAGTAGGTGATTCCATTTTGATAATGGCTTCGACCTTTTCAGGGTTCGCTATGAAGCCATCTTTAGTGACGATGACCCCCAAGAACTTCCCTTCTTCCATTCCAGAGGCACACTTGCTCGGGTTGAGCTTCATGTTTATCTTCCTGAGCGTGTTGAAAGTTTCTTCGATGTCTTTCAACATCGCTTCTGGGTCAGGGCTTTTGATGACCAAGTCATCCATGTAGACCTCCAAGTTCCTCCCAATTTGGGCATAAAACTGACTGTCCATCAGGCGTTGGTATGTGGACCCGGCATTCTTAAGTCCGAATGGCATCATTTGGTAACAAAATGTGCCATCGGGCGTCCGAAAAGCGGTTTTGTCCTGATCATCAACGGCCATGTGGATTTGATGGTACCCCTTATACGCGTCCAGGAAGCATTTAAGGCGGAATGGTGCCAACGAGTCCACCTTATGATCAATTTCAGGTAACGGATAACAATCTTTGGGGCATGCTTTGTTCAAGTCTTTGAAATCTATGCACATGCGCCATTGTTTGTTATTCTTCGGTACCATAACGGGATTTGCAACCCAAGTTTGATATCTACTAACGCGTACGATGCCTGCGTCAAGGAGTTCCTTGACTTGGGTTCTACACGCGTTAGTTTGTTCTGGCCCCATTACTCTGCGCTTTTGTACGATCGGCGTAACAGCCGGATCGCATTTGAGCTTATGCTCTGCTTTACTTCGGGGTACACCAGTCATGTCAGCTGGTGTCCACGCGAAGATGTCAGCATTCTTTTGTAATAAGCGCTTGAGTAAGGTGCGTGTGGGATCAACAATTGTTGGGCCAATGGTGACGGCCTGGTCAGGGTACTTGCCGTTGAAGGCCCATCTTTCTGGTTCGGTGATGGTTGGTTTAGCCATCTTTGGTTTGGGTTTAGATGAGACAGATGCGATGCATACCTGGGGGATGCCGGTGATCATCGCTACACCCTCAGCTGTTGGCCATCCCATCATGCCGTGGACTGAGGATACCACGGCGTTGAACCTTGCCATCCCGTCTCTCCCGAAGAGGATGTCGTATGTATGGTGTGGCTTCCTCATCACGACAAAGTCCACATCTTCTGTGCGGGAGTGTTTCCCATCCGTAAGAGTGACGGGGAAAGATAGGATACCCAGAGGGGTGTTTGTGCTGCCATCAAACCCTTCCATCGAGGCGCAGATCGTTTCCAGGCGTTCCTTGTCTTCGTCGTCTAGCTTGTCAAAGAACTGCCTGTACATCACCGTTGACGAGGCGCCGTTGTCAGCAAGAGTGCGGGAAGTGATGTAGTGCCCCAGCTGGCTTTTGATGACGATAGGGCCTTCTTTGCTGGGTCCTCCTGGCACTCGCGGGAAGCGCACCTCAGCTTCCTTCCACGCATATGGTTCTGGCGTTCGCCTTTTTCTTCCTCTGATCTTACCATGAACCATGTTGATGCTGATGTCAACGGGCTTTCGTCCGTTGCCTCGGTACCGGTTGTCGTTTCTTCCTCCCTTCTTGATTGATGCCACCAGGTGTGCCAGTCTTCCATCCTTGACGAATGCTTCGATAATATCCTTCAAGGATGTACACTCTTCCGTACTATGACCTTTTGTCCCGTGGAAGTCACAGGATTTGCTCTGATCCGCATTAGGTCGCTGCCGGATCATTGGAGCTTTTGGCCACGGTAGCTTTTCAGTGGCAAATATCTCCGTGACGCTTTTGGTGAGTGGCGTCCACCGGTGCTTTTGGTTTGAAGGGTGTGTGTGATTTCTTCCGCCGACCAGAGGGTGAGAGCTGGGTGAGGTGTCAAAGTTTACCCTTGACTGCCAGATACCTAGCTTCCTCTTTTTGTTCTGCCGGGCGATTCGAACATTGTTCTCTCTTGTCCTCTGCGTGTAGAGGTGTGTACTCTGGCGAAGATCCCTTCCCAGTTGCTTCTCCGTCTCGGCAAAGCGCTTAGCCGCCGTCATGATGGCATCCCATGTTGATGGCATGCCATCCTTACCCGTCAATGTGCGGATAAGCTCTGGGTATTCGGCGCCTTGGATGAAAGCGGCGCGAACAAGATCCTCACTTATGTTGCCGAGACTTAGCTTTTTGGAGTTGAAGCGGGTGATGAAGTCTAGTAAAGATTCATCCTCCTCTCTAACGCAGTTGAGGATCGTCCACTGTTCTTCAGTATATTTCCTCTGTTGGCTGAAGTGCTGGCTGAACTTGTTCTGAAAGTCCGCCCAGTCATATATGTGGTGGACCGGTAAACGATCGAACCATGCCCTGGCCGCTCCAACCAGAGTCATCTGGAACATATAACACCACGTGGGTTCCGTCCAGTTACTGACGGTTGCCCCCGCAATGAATCTGTTCAAGTGGTCGTCTGGGTCGGATAGACCATCATAAGTGCCAATGTTGGACATTTGTTTGGCACTTATCGGGGCGATTGCTTCCGCAATGTCCCTTGCGAACTTTGACTTTCCTGCATTTGTAGCAGTTGGCCTAAAGGTTTTGGAGAAGTCACGCGGGTTTCTCTCCGCATTTGTTGGTTTAAAAGCTTCCCCAAAATTCCTTTTCGGCTGGAAGTCCGTTTCCTTACGCTTCCCTTTCGCCTTATGGCGAGGTTTGCGTCGGTATCGGATTCTTCCCTTTCGTCGTCTGAGTACTCGCACTCGCTGTTCATATTGAGATGTTGGCGAGTACTGCTGAATTCGTCAGCCTGTTGAACTGAACGCAAGCGTTCATCCAATTCAGCTTGGAACTCTCTCTGACGTGCTTCGGCCCACGCCTTCACTTGATCCAGTGTTTGGCGAGGGACCCTCGTTCGTTTTTCCAACTGGGCATCAGTGAACCCCAATGGAATATTTACTGCACTTGCCCCGGCTTGGGTAGTCGGGGTAGTGTTCGTAAGGTTTGTATAACCGCCGGTGTTCCCCCCAGTTGCTGGGGTTGTGGTTACCGGGGTTTCTTGGTCGGTTACTGGCCTTGGGACCGGAGTAACGTTAACCATTTCTTCAGAAATTTTGAAAAAACTAAATTAGTTCTAGCTTTTATGCACGGATGGCGCCAATGAAGAAACACTAAGTTAACCCTGGGTAGATTATAGATAATCTGAGGTTTAAGTAATGTTTCCCACGAGGATGAGGTCCAGCAGAGAAGGTTGTTCTTCAGGGGACCTGCAAAACAGACACCGTAAGCTCGTCACTGAGAAGGGGGGGGGGTTCCTCCTTGTGACCACCCTCCGGTGTGAGAATCAGACTAGATTGCTCTGAATATAAGTGTATATTAAGTGATTGCTAGATAAGATTGAGATATCAGATGATGTCCTTACCATTCCAAGGTGTTGGAGTATTTATAGCCGAAGGTAGGTTTCCCAGAAGGTACAGCCGGCTGAATAGTATTCCTGTTCTACCAACAGTGGACTACGCACAGGCCATGCTGGTTGGTGGGTAGGCTACGGCCAACAGTAAAGGTCGGCTGTATACTGTTCCTTTACTGCCGGCTACGCACTGTTCCACCAACTGTAGGCTGCGCACGTCCCATCGTAAGGGTTGGTGAGTAGGCAGCGGCTAATAGTGACAAACAGTACTAGAGGGGTGCTCCTCCTCGTATTGTTGTCGGTGAGCTGTCACCCTGTGATTGGTTCATGGGCTGCTCTGGTCAAATTGTCTGTTCCGTCCATACCTTAGTAGGTATAGTACGAAAGACCTTCCAGAAGCATACGGACTGGCTCATTTATGCGGGAGTATTCCCGTCTTGCTCATTCCTTCATGTGACTACTGAAGTAGCGAATACCTTGTGCGTGTAGCCTTGCTGTTAGTGCGGGTAGCCTTCCCTGATGGCTTGTATCCGCAGCTGCGGGAACAGGCGGGGTACTTCGCCATTGGGAGGCTTTCCCTGCGGGTACAGCTGGCGTACTGCGCGTAAGGTTCTCTGAGCATGGTGGGTCCTGCTGGAGCAGTTGGTCATTGCGCAGACGTCCCTATTCAAGGTGAGTCTTGGGGGTCCAACTGGGCTCTGCTGGGACCTACCTCTTCATGGTATTTATGGACTTAGATTACCGATTTGGGATTAATAAAAAATGACCGAAGTGTGACAATCAAAAAAATCCATAAGTATATGCTACATTATATTGATACGTAATTTCTTGACTAATATTGGATTCTCAGTTTCTCACATTTTTAGATTATTTGCTTGCTTTGCTATAAAGTAAGTCCCATATTGTACCTTTTTATATACTATTTTGGGGTTATTTATGCTCACCAATAACCATTCGCTAATTTTACATAACAGAAGAGTTACTATTTAGAGAAATTGACAATAATCTTAAATTCATGATGTTTGATTTTACGTACATGAGTAGATTATGTAGTAGATGCCTTTCGGGAAAACTAAATCATTATCAAAGAATAAAGAGCATGCATTTGTATAAATTATTAGATCTAACTTGATGAGGGATGATGATTCAATTCTACTCGAAGTTTTCTCAGCCCTACTATAAATATAATTTGCCTTTAACTCATTTAATATTTATTTAATTTCATTTTTCTTTAATAACTTGTGTATGTTAACTCTTTAAAGAAAGTTGAATACGCAATTGTTTTTAATTATTTTCTCGACGTTCGACATAAATGTAGTTAAAAATAGAGAATTATCCACAATTAAGTATTTTTTTATAATCTATGATAAAGTGTGCATCGGTACCATATGGATACCGTCACGAACCGTGCTGGTACCGTCAGAGTAACATTGGTATAGGAATCAATTATCAACGGCTGGCTCAACATTCTCCCCAGTTGTTGGTGTGTCGGGGGTTGGGAGAATAGTTGATGTCGTCATCATAATCATCATTATTTTCATCACTATCTTTCTCAACAATAAGAACGGTACCTGCAAAAGAACAAACATATAATAAAGAGGTGAGCTCAGCCTCCGATTCTCTCGTCTTTTCAGCCTCCTTCAACGGCTCAACATCAGTCGCCTTATTTCCAGTGGCATCACCACTACCACTACCACTACCACTACCATCTCCACTACCATCACCATTTCCACCACCCTCATCATAACTATCATGCTCCTGGTCATCATCCTCGTCATCATTCTCCTCCTCATCCACCTCATCTCAACGATCAAACTCGTCATCATCGTCCTCATCATCACCGTCATCACCACCACCTTGTGCTACTGGTTGTACATCGGGACGAATAATCATAGAGGTGGTGAACTCAGCACTTACTTGTGCACTAGTGGTGGGTGCAACAACTGTTGAGCTTGTAGGACTGACCTGCTCAGATGTAACAGCAGTAGTAACAACAGGCTCGGTGCCGGTGACGGTCCCAACAACTACTTCAGGCTCATCAATAGTCTTCGAGCCTAAACCACCTTCACCTCCATCCTTTCTTTGCTCTCCCGTGTAGAGGAATCCACGAACATTTCCTAGAGCTCTGACCCCTCTTTCGGCATCAGTGGCTAATTGAGCAAGCGTAGTTTGTCGTCGGTTGACTTGCTCAGCCCTTGGCTCGGCTACACGAAGGAACCTCCGAAAGGTCCTCATCAGATGAACCCTCAGGTTCTCAACATCCTCATCTGTTAACCGCGTAACCTCCATCACTGCAAGGTATCGGTTAACTAGTCCCTCATTCACATGCCCCTGTTCGGCGTGTTGATTCTCCAACTGTTCTTCCAAAAGCTCAAAAAAAATTTGCAATCTCACACTTTCTCCCATAAACCTGCTCACATCCCTACTCTCACATCTTTCCGGTCCACTCACCCGTGAAGTTAAGCGTTCAAAGTCTATCCATACCTTGTCGAGTGTAGACTCGATCTCCCTCCTGAAGTTTTCAGCAAAGTTAGAAGATGAGGGAAGATCAGTCTCTAGCTGTCTGACCCGAGACTCAAGCCTTTCCATGTCCATATGTCGTTCAACATTTTGCAAAGTGTTTGTGTTGATCGACAGTTGCTGATTGTCAACTCGTTTATGCAATTGGTTGATCCAGTTTTGCTGACTTTTGATTCTAGCTTGATCACGATCATGTCTCTCTTGAAGAATACCCAACTTGTTGGCCAAGGCATCAGGCTGACGAGTGACCTTCTGGTTGATGGCTTGTTGATCTTTTAAAAACTTGATCAACATGATTTTCCGTTTTGCACGGTTCTTATTCGCCTATTCCAGTGACGCGAGCCTATCGAGGATAGGATCTTTGAAAACAGGAGACTTCTTCGACTTCCCACTTGAGATGGGAGTGACTTCAATCACAAGGCTCCTATTGGTTGAGGGAGGTGTGGTGGCTATGGTTGAGGGTTGTGTGGTTGGTATAGGTAAGGTTAGGGTTGGGAAGGGAGTGGTTATGGCTAAGGGTAGGCTGGTTGTTGTGGTGGCTGTTTCTATGGTGGTTGAGGGGGTTTGGGTTGTGCTAGATGTGGTGAATGTGGATGACTAGAATGAGGTTTCCCTAATTGGTGAAGTGAATAGGAAAGTATGTGAGATGGGGGCATTGTGGTCCTAATTGACGTGGAAGTATCAGCTTGGGTGGTACTTCAGCTTGGGTGGTTATAGGTATGTCCTCAAACATTGAGGGCATTGGATCGTCTAAGCTAGCTGGGGAGGTTTCGGGTGGTGTAACGGGTTGGTCTACTAAGGATGGCTTTTGGGTTGCGGTTTTCTTCCTAAGGACAATTTTGGGTCTAGGTTTGGTTGGAGCCTTAGGTGAGGTCATTTTGGTATTGGGGTTGGTTTTGGGTGAGAGTGGGGTTTTGGTTTTGGTGATTTTAATTTGTTTGTCTTGGAGGGCTTTAAGGGTTTTGGCTAAGGTTCTAGGTGATCCTACGTGTGGGTCGAGAATGGTGGTTTGAGGTGCAGTGGTTTGGGTAGCTAGGGAGTGTGTCATCATCTCAGAAATCGAAGGGAATTTTACCTTTTGTGGAGGTAGCTTGGAAGGTAAAGGCTTCTTGGAGTCCTTTGCCTTCTTTAATCGTTTAGGAGTACGTTCTGGCTCGTCTTCCTCTTCTTCCTCAGTATCAGCAGCAGGTCTCTTAGAGGACTCCCCAACTTTTCCCTTTTTCTTCTTATCATGCTTATTCTTTGATCTGTGTTCGCCTTCCAACTCTTCATATTCATCAACAGGCTCATCAGCCTGTTCTTCCTCCTAATTATCATCACCTTCATCATGAACCTCATCACGATCATCATCATCATCTCCAACATCTACCTCATCATTGTCCGACTCTGTCTCTTTGAACTGACCAATCTTAGGACCCGGCTGCTCACCTTGATATGAATACAAACTTCTACGAGTGGACTTAGAATGGTAGTCATTGCCACATCTCTTACCTCCTTGACATGAAAAGGCTCAACAAACTCAATTTATTTTCCATCTTTATCAACTTCATTGGTCTTAACGGGTTTGGGTGTATTGGGAAGCAAGTGATCCAAAATCAACTGGATGAATCGAGGATAAATCATCTTTCGCTTCTTTTAAAGTACATTCTGTTGAATATAATTGAAAAACAGCTTGGAATAATTGTATCTTCTTCCCCTAGTCAAACTAAGCATAAGTCCAACCTAGTCAGCATTTAGTTTTTCAAATCCACCTTTTTGAGCCGATAAACAGTGAGCAACAATGTGAAACAGGAGCTTCCAGTAGTTCGGTAGATATTTCTTCTCACATGTTGACCATTCAACCTCATAACCAATATCCTCCAAATAATGTCCTATTTGTTCATCTGAAAAGATTGTGCAAGGATCACCGACATTGTCTCTAATCTAAAGTGCCTTTATGATTACATCTTCAGTTGTGGTCACCTTCACATTGTAAACCTTTGAAACGATCTTGGAACTTTCTTCATGTTTCTTAGCATTGTCCCAAAACTTCTTGATCCAGGAATGGTGAATCTCAAGATCTGCTGAGATGGCAAATGATAAAGGACCCGAGTGTAATCCTTTGATCATCGAGACAAATACTTTGAACTTTTTCTTTGTCGGAATCTCCAATGAACAGAAAGTGTTATGACCTGGATACATCAAAGGAACCATTAGTGTTGTTAATTGAGTTGTGATTAAGATAAACTACGTACAAAGATTAAAGATTAAATGAAAACAAACTATACAGATAGAAGATAAAGACTAACTATACAAGAATATTTACAAAGACTCAAAAACCTGAAAATATTCTAAGTGTGATATATTCTAATGGAAAAAGAGTTTCATTTAAAAGACTAATTATTCAATGTATTCTAATAAACACATTTCATTTGAAAACAAATCCATTTTGAATATACTTGAGTTGGAATAATCATTCAATGTGAATTGGGTTAGAAAATCAAATCCATTTTGAATATACTTGAGTTGGAATAATCATTCAATGTGAATTGGGTTAGAAAGAGGTTATGCTCGAATACAATACACTTATACCATTTTCATTGATTCATTATATTTAAGAGCCGTATTGTATTCGAATATAATATAAGATTCAAATACATTTGTATTCGAATACAATTATGTTTAAATACAATGGCCTTAGACATGTTTTCCATCAAAACTAACTTCATTCGAATACAATTTCAAATTTGAATACGAACTATAAACTCGAATAAAATGACTTGGCAGAGGAGGGGAATCATCCATTCGAATACATTAACTGAATAGAATACAATAGCTATATACGAATACAATTATGTTAGAATACAATACACTTAGATTTGAGAAACATTCTATTCGAACAAAGCTATATTCGAATACAATATCCATTGATCAAATCTCAATATATTCGAATCCACATAATCTATACAGCAATCCCATTCAACTGCAGACATTTCACACTCGAATACACTCCTTAACTGGAATACAATTGACTTTGAAAAAATTTAGATAACCCGATCTTCTCATACAATGACATTGATAAAATTTGACTCGAATACAATGTTATCCTCGCATACAACCTTGAATTTGAATACAATATTGTATTTGAATACAATCGACTTAATCACCACATTCAAATTTCAACATTCAATCCCAGAGTATGACATGTCTATTCGAGTGCATATAGATAGCAACGCTTCAACGATTTCTGGGTTTCAACTTCAAATTACTTGAAGATCTGGGCTCATCACAAGAACACCTTTAAACAAAATCTGGGTTTTAAGAACCCAAATTAAACCGAAACCCTAGAAATTACAAAAATTAAGCATAAAAAATCAATTAACTTCATATACACCCTCCAATCCATATCGACAATCACTTTCAATCATCAACTTATCCAACAAACGACAAACATTTGGCCTATTGAGGATGAACAGCCCGTCGGTACTGTTCATCGGCCCGGAAATGTGATACCAAAAACAAAACTTGTAAAAACATTACTACGGGAAAGTGTTCCATGTTAGAAGGATGATTAAGTGATTAACAAGAGCAGATTTAGGGTTTGTGATGGTGAGGTCGGCTGAAAGTGTAGAAGAAGAGAGAGAGAGAGAGAGAGAGAGAGAGAGAGAGAGGGAGAGAGAGAGTATAATGCTTGAATAAAATGAAAAATAAAATGTGAAAAACTATTTATATTGTCAACCTATCTCGCGAACAAAATGTCTCGTGTTTTTAAACAAGTTTTCACTCTCGACTCCCGAACTCTGAAAATATTTTCATTTTAAAACCCACAAAATATTTACCCGTCGAATTCAAGCACTTTAATTATATACAAGAAATATTTTTATCGGGTCAAGACTTAACAATCTTTGCATCGAGGACCTTGTTGTAAGTGTTCCATTTTTATGAAACACTTAAACAATAAAAATAAAGTTTTAGAACCAAAAATAAAATAAAATTAACATTAATTTTTTTTAAAAATAAGTTTAAAGAAAAATAAAATAGAAAATAAAACTTTTAAACAAACACAAGATTTAAATTTAAAGATTGAAAATAAAAGTAAAACAGTATTTTAAACTAAACTAGATAAAACTTAGAAAATAAAATTTAAATAAAATTAAATTAAAAATAAAAATAATAAAAAATTAAAAATAAAATTTAAATTAAAGTATAATGAGATAAAAATAGAATTAAAGGAAACACAAGTTAAACTATTTTTAACATGTAAATTAAAATAAAATGAAAACCTAAAAATGAAAGTAAAATTTAGAATTTAGATAAAGAAAAAATTAATATTATATAAATTATAATTAATTTACAAAATTCTATTGATACGTGTTTTTTGTGAGAAAGATCACGACAAGGAATCATATTGTCTATAGCGTCCTAGATCACACTTTTATTTGGATATTATTATGTTAAGAACCCGAAGTCGATTGTAGATATGTTGGTCCACTCTAAACTTAACAAGTATTTTGATTTTACCGTGCTATACATTAAGGTCTAATTAGACACAATACTTGTGTGGTCCCATGTTAATCCAACATGTTACATACTCCATCATACCTCGGGCATAGTTTGTGTTCATCAGTATCACCACGAATTGACTCCGATCCCCTAATGATTGATCAAAACATTTTGTGCTGTCATAAACTTTTGCAAACTTTTCTTTCAAACAATATCTAAAGGTTGATCCATGGACTTACTAGTCTTGTTGACTTATTCCTTCATATAAAGTGTTTAGGGCTTACTTGTTTGCCCAACGTTACGTGGTTCTAATATACCCCTTTTTGTTTGATAAAATTATCAACATTTTTGTTGTCGATTTTAAATACGTTTTGAGTATTTTGCAGTTTTTCTGCTTTAATAATTTTTTTTGATTTTTCAATATTAGAATCTAAAGCAAAAAATAATTTTAATTATGACCAATCACTAACGGGCTCGTGTATAACTGACTATTAATATTTTTTCCTTCATCGATATGACTTACTTGGAGTCGATAACCGCTTCATAAGAGTGTAACCACTAGCATAGGCATATATTTAAGTTTATATCACTATGATATTTACTCATTTGTTACGCCTATTTACACGTCGAGCAATGATCTTGTTGGCTTTTGATCTACTCTTTTCATATGCTAGGATTACTTAAGACAATTTATTATCATGTTTCGAAGGTCAGATCGATTTCTCAAAATTTTCTGATGTATTAATATTATCCGACTCCCTCTAAACAGGAGCTCCCTCTAAACAAGACATTATACTTTAAAATCTATTTCTGATTTTCATAAATAAAATAATAGTCAAAAATATTTTTGGAAAGTCAAGTACCATAATTTGTTTTTCTTAACAAAGGTAAAATCTTTTTGGTGAGTTAAAGTCAACTCAACTTTCTCCCTCTAAAATTATGACATATTTGGAAAATATTTACAATTTTCTATTAAAAAAGATAAGAATTAAAATAAACTAAAAATTAAAACCTAATTTAGAGATTAGAAATTAAAATGAAATTAAAACAAAGATAGAAATAAAACAAAAATAAAAATTTAAAAACTTTAAATTAAAAACTTAAAAATTTTAAATTAAAAATGTAAGGTAAAATTTTGAATGAAAAGAAAATAAGATAAATTTAAAGTAAAGTTTTTTTAAAATAAAATAAAGTAAAATAAATTGAATTAAAATAAAGTAAAATAAAATAAAATGAAATAGAATAAAATAAAAATAAAATACTTAAAATAAAAATAAAGTAAAAATAAAATAAAAAGAAAACTTATTTTTGTATAAAAGAGATCATGCTAAGTGACCCAACGAGAAACAAAAATCGGGCACGATCAAAAGCTTTAGTAAACAGATCGGCAAAGTTGTAATCAGTATGGACCAGTTCTATTGTGAAAATCTTCCGGTCGTAACAATCATGAATAAATTGCATTTGGATGTCAATGTGTTTTGTCTTAGAGTGCTGGACCGGGTTTTTCACAATACAAACAGCTGCCTCATCGTCACACTTAATTGGGGGTGTTAAAGAAATTCAAATCGTAATCCAAAAGCTGATGTTGAATCCAAATGACTTGAGAACAGCAAGCGGAGGCAGCAATGTATTCCGCTTTAACAATGGAGGTGGACACGGTGACTTGTTTCTTGCATTGCCAGGATATTAATCGGTCACCTAGGAATTGACATCCACCCGATGTTGACTTTCGATCCAGATTGCATCCCCCATGATTGCGATTGGTGTAAGCATGCAGTAACATAGGGTAGTCTTTGGTATCCAAGGCTTTCCCTTAAGGAGCCGAAAGATGTGCCTAACAGCAATTAGGTGAGATTCTTTCGGATTATTCTGATATTTGGCACACTGACAAACAGGGAACATGATGTTCGGTCTGCTGGCAGTGAGATACATCAGTGAGCCGATCATTGATCTATAGATATGTTGATCAACAGAAGCTCCTAATGGACTTGGAGCAAGCACTGGTCGAGTTGCGAACGAAGTGAGAAAGGGAGTTGAATCTTTGAACCCAGATTTCTGGATGATATCTCGAACGTATTTTTCTTAATGAATTAGAATTCCATCGTCCTTTTTTTCAACTTGAAGACCCAAGAAGAAACTCATTTCTCCCAAGGAACTCATCTCAAATCGATTCTGCATAACCTCGGCGAACTCTCTACACAGTTTATCGGAAGTTGATTCGAAGATAATGTCGTCAACATAGACTTGGACTAGGATCTGATCATCGTTTACTTTCTTGATGAAGAGTGAATGATCAATAACACCTCTTCTATAGCCATTCTTAAGAAAGTGTGTTGCTAGTGTTGCATACCATGCACAAGGTGCTTGGTGCAGGCTATACAGAGCTTTGTCAAGACGGTAAACATGGTTTGATTGATCAGGACCCTCAAAACCTGGTGGTTGCTTTACATATATCTCCTCTTTGACTTTCCCATACAAGAAGGCTGTCTTCATATCCATTTGATAACCCTTGAAATTCACGTATGAAGCATAGGCTAGAGACAGACGAAATGCCTCCAACCTAGCCACCAGTGCATAAGTTTCATCATAATCAAGGCCTTCATGCTGAGAGAAACCTTGTACCACCAATCTTTCCTTATTTCTTGTATTAACCCCTTTATCATCCTTCTTGTTTCAGAACACCCATCTGGTCCCAATCGGTTTGTCGTTCGGCGGCATCTTAACCAATCTCCAAACTTGAAGTTTCTTGAATTGTAACAGTTCTTCTTGCATTGCTTCAACCCATGAGTTTTCCCTTAGGGCCATCTTGTAGTCCTTTGGTTCAACCTGTGAAATAAAACAACCAAATAGATGTCTGTTAATTGTACCGGATTTACTTCTTGTTTGGATGCCGATAGATGGAGAACCGATGATGTTTTCTGATGGATGACGTCAGTGAATGAGTGACTGAGGTATGTCTCAACAATGGTTACTGGTTCGGCTTGAAGATTTACGGTGACTCTATCAATGGGATGGAAGATACGAGGGGACCTTCGAGAACATCAGCAGTTGATAGAACAGATTCAGGTTGATCAACTCTTTCTCTTGATTTATTGGTTCTTCCCAAAGATCCTCCTCATATGGAAAGACAATGGTGTCAATCTGAGTTGAAGCAGTATGATAAGAATCACCAGTAGCAGGATCTTCAACGGGAGTAGCTATTTGAACTGTTTCATTTGTAGAGGGAGGTGTGGCAAGAGATTCAACAACACTTTGAGCTACTTGCAGATCAACAATTGGTTCAGTTTGATGTTGGTCCACATTGTCGGCAGACTGGAAGGAATCTTCAACTTCCACCATCTCAGTTGAAACAGCAGCTTGAGGTGCAGCTTGACGAGCAGCTAGAGGAGCAGCTTGAGGTGCGGGAAGATGAACAACTTGATTAATGACTTGAGGAGGGGTGGGACAAAAGGTGGAGCAGGTAGTGCAGGCATAACAGATAGATCCACTTCAGACAAACTGTTGATCAGCACACGATTATGGATGATGCAGGACGCATTGATGGTCTCTCCCCAAAAGCATTGTTCCTGCAGCTTCAATCAGTGTCCGGTTTTGTCTTTCAGCAACTCCATTTTTTAGGAGTATAGGGTACACTGAAATGGCGTTCTATTTCATTTGAGCTGAAGAAGTCATCTACAGATCGGTTGCAGAACTCAGTTTCGTTGTCGCTTCGAATACATTTCACCATCTTGTCTGTCTGTCTCTCGACCAGAGTGATAAACTTGATAAAAAACTGTGCGGTTTCATCCTTATGCCCTAAAAGGAAAGTCCAGCTGAAACGGGAAAAGTCATTAGTAATCACAAGACAATGGGCTTTTCGGCCAATTTTCATAGGAGTAATAGGACCAAATAAATCCATGTGTAATAGCTGAATAATGGAATCTATGGAATTGAACGTCTTGGGTTTGTGAGGGAGCTTGTGTTGCTTGCATTTAGATCATGAAAGACATTTTTCAATGCAAGAAAAAGATTTAACACGCAATCCCCTCACATGTTCCCCTTTAACCAATTTTTTTAGACTTTTAAAATTTACATGACCTATACGACGATGCCATAGAGATGAGTCGTTCTCCGAGGCCTTAGATAATAAACACGAGGCAGTCTTACGTGAGTAAGAACTATTCATGTCTATTACGTAAGAGTCATTGTGCCTCGGAGTACGCATCAGAATCCATTCTTCCGAGACCTTAAAACCCGGTTTGAGAATCAAGCATTCATTCTCGGTGAACAGTGTGGAGTACTGTTTTTTGCAAATTTGAAAGACGCTGAGCAAGTTGTGGTTTAGTTGTTCCACTAAGTTGACATCCTCAAATTTCAGGACTCCATTTGACACTTTTCCTTGTTTAAAAATATTCCCACCCATATCGCCAGCAAAAGAAACGTATCCGCCATCGAACGGTTTAATTTCAAACAACAAGGATTCGTCTCCTATCATGTGTCGGGTACAGGCACTATCCAAATACCATATACTATTTACAGAACGCAATGGCTGACCCTACACACATTAACAGTTCAATTATATAGGGGTTCCCGAGACTTAGTTGTCTCGGGAGGGTCAACCACATGGTTGTCAAATGTCCTTTTCTCATTATTTTTATGAAGTTGTGGGACGTGTCAGAATCGAACAGTCTCTAGGATTCCATTCACGAGCAGGTTTCCTGTTTTGAAACGTTTTTTGAGACTGTCTTCTTCTTTGTTTTAAAACCACATCCTCAGATTTTTCAATCTTTGGATTTCTTTTCTGTTTTCTCTTTTATGAATCATTGGACTTTTCAGTCTTCGAATTCCTTTTTGCTCTCTCCTTCTTGTTTATCCAAAAAGGAGGTTTATCATTTCTTTTAATTTTGGATCTCACGTCGATTTCATGGCAGAACTGTCAGGTTGATCATTTCTATTCCTTGAGCTTGGTTTAGCTCTGGATCGGAATTGATTAAACAGACTGTTCGTTTTCCTTTTCATATCATGCCAGTTATTGCAATGTCTTGCAAGGTGAGAAGGGTTACCACACATAAAACAAAGTTTTCTTCGATCTTCCCTGTCAGAATTATAATACGTAGGTTGTGGTGAATAAGGAGATGGTTGTACAGAAACAAACAAGCTGTCAGATCTATGACCCCAATCATCAAAAACATTTGTATAGAAAGAATTAACATAATCTTGTGGATAATAACCAAAGTAGCTATTATCAAATTAATTGTACAGTTGAGGTTGATAATGTTGATTGGTGGATTGATAAAAATTGTTTCTATGATGTGGCACATATTTACCAGATGTACTTGCCTTTTCCTTTTCAAAACGATTTTCATTAATCTTAGTTTCCTCAACTTTACAATCTTTTTACCAGCAGCTTGGTGGGTTAGTATTCACAAATACCGTTTCATGCACAGTTCTATCAACAATGGTTTCATCAAAAATAGTTTCACAATCACTATCGAAAATAGAAACATCATTTTCATATTCAAGAGAAGTGCCAACATGAACACTCCCATCAAATACATCATTGTTCAAAATGTTTTTGGAAACAATATTATTACACACAGTGTTGATAATAGATTAATCAAAAAGCAAGTTTTTATCTCCATAACCCATGTTTGTTTCCATAAACCCATTTTCTTCTACACAACCTGCTATAGAAGATGAATCACTATTAGGATTAACTGGAGAATTAGCTGAATTAACAGTCTTAGGAGCAACAGGAACATATGTCTTGTCTTTGATATAGGCACATGGATAATACCATAGACCATTTTTCCCTCAGGAGGAGAGTGAAAATCAAAGTGAGGAATGCTAGTATAGTTAGTGTTAAAAGGCGGTGGTACACTAGAACTATCATAGCCTTTTCCATTCTTTATTCTTAACTCCATTTGTGACCCAACTAATTTATTCAGCTTTTCGGTAGCTAACTCAAAGTTTTCTATGGCAATTTTCTTTTGGGTTAACTCAATTTCTAATTTAACAGTTTTAGCGTTTAGTTCAATTACATGATTTTCATGATGTTTGGCTAAATTTGTAGCTATGGAAACTTTTCCCCTAAGATCAACCATATCATTACTGTTAGTGCACAGAAATTTGACACTGTGGATACGTTATCCTGGCATATGTTCTTGGATCAGTTATCCTTAGTCAGATCCCGTCAGGATCAAGGATCCTCATTACTTATTATTTACTAACGATTGTTTCCTATGTATAACATTATATTTGACAGATGTAACGGCTAAGAGACCTGGTCTACCCCCTATTTCGCAGCCTGAGTGATGGAGCACGTGGTCAAAGAGGCTGTTACGTTTATATTGAAGACAATGACGGATTTTTAGGAAACTTAATTAATACCTTTATTATTCATAAAGTCATTGAGTTATTATCTTTTATGTATATATTGAGGCTATGATCAGCTAGGAAACACACTCTGCTCTCTATGAAATCAGCAATACACACACACACACACTTAGAATTATTGTAAACACTGATCATAATCTCCAACCTTGTATCCTCATTGTTCATATTAATGAATTGGTGACAGACAAGTTGTCATCACCCGGGGTTTTTTTCCTTTAACCTGATTAAGATTAAAGGGTTTTTCCTCGCAACAAATCACTTTGTTCATCTCAATTTTGTTCATATGTTCATTATAATCTATATAGCACTATACTTCACAATTACGGATTTGGATACATTATCCTTAGTAGATTTTTGTCCAAAACAATTTGGCGTCCACCGTGAGGCAATTGGTTCTATAATCCAGAAAATACCCTATCAATATTCAACCTTTCATACCCATATCACCATCAATGGCCTCTCAATCAACCTCTGCTTCATCAACCATGCCATCTTCGGTTCCTCTATCATCAAGAACTTTTCCACCGATGCCTCCTCCAATCACGGGGACAACAAGGGTTGTTGTTGCTAGAAACAAGGCGCAACTACTAGTCTTTCAGAGCTCAAAAAAAAACTGCTGCCACTTCAGTGGTTAACTCTACAATGATGTTTCTGCTATGTTTTCACAGGTTAAGTCATACATGGAACAGCAGAACAAAACCAATTAGAGGATCCTACGTGAAATTGAAGTTCTCAAGAAAAGAAAGAGGCCAGGGGAGGATCAGAATCCCTTGATGCCCAGAATGTTGGATTTTAACACTCCGATATCCTTGGCTCAACCTATTCAAGGATCATCCATCCTTCAACCGGGAGCCATGAATCTACAAACTCACGGACCCTCAATTTTCCAGCAAGGATCTTCTATCCTTAACCCGGGGTCCATGGGACAAGAGATTCAAGGATCTTCAACTTTTCAGCAAGGATCATCCATCCTTCAACCGGGGTCCATGGGTCAGATAGCTCAAGGATCCTCAACTTTTCAGCAAGGACCATTGATCCTTCAACCAGGATCCTACAGATCATATCCTCAAGGATCCTTCAACTCTCAACCACTGGGATCCTTTATCCACAATCAAGGATCCTTCTTCCAGGATCAACGATCCTCGGGGATTCAACATTAACGATCCTCTGAGGTCCATGTAGGAGATATAATTCCCATGCAGACCATAGCTTCTGGACCAACTCCTGTAGCAGACGCTTCTTATCTCATCCACTCTTCAGGAATGCCAACCATTACGCAACTAAGAGGTAACTCATATGATCCTATATCCTTAATGCTAACCGTGGTTCCATGCAGGATGAAGGTATCAACCAAGCTATGGCTAAGGAACTGTAGAAACTTAAGGATATGATATCCAGTGTACCGGGGGTGGTCCATCCAATCCCTGAGATACCGGAGGGAAGCCACAAATTATCCAGATTTGCTCCACCAATCTGTGACGCGGAGATCCCTAAACGCTTTCAAACCCACAACATGAAAGTGTATGACAAGACCACTGATCCTGAAGAGCATGTAGCCCAATACAGGGAGAGGATGGAAATTAATCCAATTCCTGAGAGGCTCAAGGAGTCTTGTCTATGCAAAGTTTTCAGTGCTACACTATCAGGATCTGCTTTGAAATGGCTGCTAAGTCTTCCTCCCTTTTCTGTTACTTCTTTCTCACACTTAGTTAACTTGTTCAACTGTCAATTTTTCTGTAGTAGAAAATTTGAGAGGTTAACTAGAGATTTACACCGTGTTATCCAACCTAGTGATGAATCCCTTAGGGATTTTGTTACAAGGTTCGACAGGGAAGCTCTAGAAATCCCTAATCTTGACATGACTACTGCTGTTGAAGCATTCAAGATGGGAATTCAGAAGGGCTCCCCCTTTTATGATGATCTTGTGATGACTCCTTGCAGGACTTTAGATGAAGTAAGGAACAGAGCACTGAGGTTCATACGGTTGGAAGATGACAAAAAGATCCAGGAACGGTTAGGGGCTCAAATGAAACAAGAATCCCATGACAAGAATAAAGGATCCTCATGCAGAAACAACAATTTGAAGCCATACTCCAAGTTCAACAATCAAAACGTTCGAGCTGTTGAAGAAGAGGATGATGATGATGAGGATTACACCACCATTTCAGAATATTGCTTCTCCGTAGATACCCATGGATTGATTTGTGCCATGAAGGATCTAGGGGAGAAGGCAAGGTGGCCCCGAAAGAACGAAAAGTCAACCACCTTCAGAGACAAATCCAAATTGTGTGCCTTCCATGAGTATTTTGGCCATATGACGGACGATTGCATCGGTTTGAGGAGGGAAGTCGGATACCTCCTGAGTAAGGGCCTTTTTAAGGAGCTGTTTGGAATAAAAAAGTCAAGGATCCAGGATCCTGAAGAGGTTCCTCAAAAAGCAACTCAGCCCCCACCAGATGCTCAAGTGACAACTTCATTTCCGGTGGCTCAGACATATGTGGAACTTCCTTCTCCGCAGCTACAAGGTTGGCCAAAGAAACCAAGTTGGATAACGGGGAACGACCGGTTATATCCACTACCTTGACAACAGACAAAAGGATCTTCTTTGATGAAGAAGATAAATCAAGCATCCAGGATCCCCATCATGACAGTTTGATCGTTACTTTGTTTATTGCTAACCATTATCTCCGCATGATCCTAGTCGATGGTGGAAGCTCGGTCAATATCGTCCAACACGATGTGCTTCAGAAGATGAATATACCAGACTCGGAGATCATCCCAAGGACATCGGTGCTAGTCGGCTTCAGTGGCGAAACCAAGAAGACATTGGGGGACATCAAACTCCCTATATATATCAAAGGGTTAAATTCTTACCTGAATATCTGTTTTATTGATAACCTTTCTTGTTGCAATGTTATTTTGGGCAGACCTAGGCTACATGGGATGAAGGTAGTGGCCTCTACTTACCATAAATGTATTAAACTTCCGACTCCGTAGGGAGTAGTAAGGATAGACGGTGACCAAGTCGAAGCCAAGAACTACTATTCTTCATCAATGAAGCCAACAGCTAAACAGACGATATCATAGCAACTACAGCAACATCCTAGGGACGTGCTGGAAGCTCGAGAGAAAAAAATAAAGGAAGTATCCTTGGATCCCGAGGTTCCAGATGTGAAAGTGTTCCTAGGATCCAGTATCTCTAGTGAGGTCGAGGAGGATATAATATCCTTCCTAAAGAGAAGAAATTCCACGTTTGCCATCAAACATTCAGACATGACATGTATTCTAAGGAGGTAATTACTCATAAGTTAGGCCTTGATTTATCTATTAAACCCGTCCATCAGAAGCAAAGGAAATTCGCTCCTGAGAGGAACACGTTCATACAAGACGAAGTTGAAAAACTTCTTAAGGCCGGTATGATCAGAGATATTAAGTATCCTCGATGGTTAGCTAATGTGGTTGTTGTTTCTAAAAAGAATGGAAAGTGGAGGGTGTGTGTCGATTTTACTGATTTAAACAAGGCATTCCCCAAGGATCCTTTCCTATTACCACATATAGACTCCATGGTGGATGCAACGGCAGGAAATGAGATGCTCACCTTTATGGATGTTTCCTCTAGATTTCAACAAATTCAGATGGAACCATCTGATCAAGAGGATACAACATTCATGACTCCTACCGGCATATATTGTTATATTGCTATGCCATTCAGACTAAGAAATGTAGGGGCAACATATCAAAGATTAGTCAACATAATGTTCAAGGATCAGTTAGGCAAGACTATGGAGGTCTACATAGATGACATGGTGGTGAAGTCAAAGAGAGCTGAGGATCACCTCAGAGTTCTTGAAGAAGCATTCAATATCCTCGACCAGTATAACATGAAACTGAACCCGTCAAAATGTCATTTTGGTGTTAAGGTTGGAAAGTTTCTAGGATACATGGTGACTAAAAGTGGGATAGAAGCAAGCCCCGAGCAGATAGAAGCCATCATCAATCTAAAGTCCCCTGTGAATGCTAAGGATGTCCAGAGGCTAATGGGAAGAATAGCTGCTCTCAACGGATTCATCTCCATATCCTCGGAGAAGTGCAAATATTTCTACGACATCCTTAGGAAAAACAAGAAGTTCGAGTGGACGGAGAAGCATGAAGTCGCCCTAAAAGCCTTAAAGGATTACTTATCCTCAGCACCAACTTTGATGAAGCCTGTAGACGGAGAATCCTTATATTTATACTTAGCAGTTTCAGGTAATGCAGTAAGTGCCGTCCTCGTTAAGGATCATGAAGGTGAACAAATGTAAGTAAAAGCCTCTTAGATGCAGAGGTCAGGTATTCTCACCTTGAAAAACTAATCCTTGCTTTTTTCATGGCTTCCACTAAATTGAGACATTACTTTGAAACACATACTATTATTTTGAGAACTAATTATCCTGTTAAGAATGTGCTTAGAAAACTGGAATTGTCAGGAAGGATGGCCAAGTGGGCTGTGAAGCTGAGTGCATATGACATTCACTATGAGCCTAGAACAGCTATCAAATCGCAGGCACTAGTAGACTTTGAGGCTGATTTCAGCAGTGACATGCAAAAGGAAGCTGATTTAGAAGTCCAGCAACTAGAAGAAACCCATGAACCTTGGATCCTCTTCACAGATGGAGCATCCAGCGCAAGAGGAACGGGATTGGGCATACTACTGAAATCGCCGCAGGGAGACATAATACCCCAGTCCATTGCATGTGCATTCTAACCCACCAACAATGAGGCAGAATATGAAGAACTCATCGCAGGTTTACTTTTAGCCAAACAGATGAGGACCAGGTATCTTCAAGTTTATATAGATTCTTTACTTATAACTAACCACTTTAACGGCTCTTATACCGTAAAAAGTGAGAATATGATCAAGTATTTAGAAATTGTGAAGGAATTAGCAAAATCATTCGAGTTGTTTAGTATCATACAGGTACCAAGAGAAGGGAATGCTGGGGCAGATGCCTTAGCAAACTTAGCATCATCAATGAAGATCCCTGTTAGTACACGGTTTTGCATCTCGAGTCTTTGTATTTATCGTTTTGTATTTATCGTTTTGTATTTATCGTATATTTAATGTAAAAGTTATTTATATTTAAGCTAGTTCGTTAGTGGAACAGGCTAGTTCGTTAAGGATTTTTAACGACCTAGCCCTTAAGTTAAGTCCCTTCTGATTCGTTAAGGATGTTTAACAAATCAGGGGGTGTTTCATTAAGTTTATTATTGTTAATGTTGTGTCTAGTTTGTTATGGAATGTTAACGAACTAGACTCGTCTTCAATATATAGTGGTTGTGTCCACTATTTAATTTAAGTTTTGAGTTAAAGTTAACGAACGTCCATTTCTCTCTCAAGCTTCATTAACGAATTCAATCTAATTATACATACATACACCTAATATAGACAATTAATACTAATATATACAACCTATAATATAATCAATAGCATCATGAACTAGATCCGTTTAATAGTTATTAGATTCTAGATCCGAGATCGATTTCTAGGGTTCCACAAGTGGTATCAGAGATTTTGGTGTTAGATTGCTCTTGATTTACAGTTTAATTCGTTAATTAAGGACGGTTTGGTATTAATTTAGAATTATTTTGTTTTCGGTTTGTATTGGATCAGATTCGGTGTGAATTGAGTGCATATGGAGTGATTCATATTGGATCTGTGTTCATTAAAGTATTTGGAAGGATTTGAGAGTTGGAATTGGAAATTGGTGTGGTTTTAGACTGTTTTGGTTTGAATCGAGTTTTGGCTGAAACAGAGGTTTTGATGTTGATTGAATTATGTATGAATTTGATTGAAATATGGATTGAGTGAACTGGATTTGTGATTGATAAGGTATTAGGACGTGGTTGTGGATTGGAATTGAATTTTGGTTTGGTTTTGAATTAACTTGGTTTAGATCTGGATTTGCGTGAAGTAGGGTATCTGTTTTGGTTGATTGTGATTTGATTTGGTCAATTAAGAGTACAGGATAGTGTGTCTTGGATTCGCAAGGCGTATACGAGTAATTTGAGCTACTTCTTGGTCAAATTGATTGAGTATTGAGCTTGTATTACGAATTTGGTGTGATTTATTGTGTGTTCTTAAATTCTGGTTGAAGATTTGAAGATCATCATCTGTACTTGAAGATTCGTTAAATCATTAACCAGTTCGTTAAGTATTGTTCATCAATTTGTTACCTGATTCGTTACTAGTTCTAATTCGTGTTTGTCAATTCGTGTGACACGTGTTCTATTTCGTTACCTTTAATTTTAACAACTTTTACCACGTGGCAATAGTTGTTAGAGTTTGTTACAACCATTGTAACAACTTGATTCGCTATAGTTGATTCGTTATCAACTGTAGCTAATTCGTCATTTAATTCGTTACTCTAAAATCAGATTCATTAATCTGATTCGTTAACTCATTTCATCAAACTAATTCGTTGACCAAATTCGCTAACATTTCAGATTCGTTAATTCTATTCCTGACTTGTTACCTGGACAACTTTTAATTCGTGAATTGTGATTCATTAACTACTGTTAACAGTTCGTTAAATTTAATGTTCACAGTTCGTAAAGATATTTTTCAAACTTAACCCTTGAAGTTTGAGTGGCTTGTCATTTTTCAAAATGGCTGGTATGTATGCTATGGCTTCTCAAAATATGTTAATGCAACAAATGTTGCAACTGGACACCGAGATCGGCTCACATTCAAAATGTCCATGTTTAATGAAATTTAACGATTTTGCTAAATGGGAACCCCGTTTCCGTGCTCATCTAGGGTCAGTTCACTCGGATTGTTCGTATTGTTTGGACGAAGTTTATGTTGTTCCAATGATAGGAGATGATACTATCGGTTTCACACCTAAAGCCATCTCTCAATATTCTCAAGAAGAGAAGAAAGCATTGGAAATTGAAACAAAAGCCTATTCAACTTTTATAATGGCTTTACCTGAAAACATCTTTCACCAAGTTGGTAGCATAAAGATTTGTGCTTCGTTATTCCAACACATTCATATGAGGAGTATGGGTAACACCGCTGAAAGCAAGAAGGTAATGCTCAAGTTTCAATTTAGAAACTTTAATTTACTATAGGGTGAGACTGTCGAGGAGATGACAACAAGGTTTAATCATTTGATAGCTGAGATGGATAAAATGAAGTTGGAAACTTCTGAAGTTGATAAGATTGATACTATCAAGAGTGCACTACCAAGTTCGTATTCTACATTTTTAATGGTTTTGAAAGAGAACAATTCTTTCAACAATGAAGACTTGACTGCATCCGAATATATGCAAAAGATCGAGGCAAGAGAATACGATCTCAACTGTCAAAAGTCTTCTAAGGATAATCAAGATCCTACTTTTTATAGTGGGAGTATGCCCTTGAGTTCAACTATTTCTCCAATCACTGCATTTCTTTCACAAAATTCAAGTGAAAATGTTACAACTGTTTATAATGATCCACAAGCATGTTTCTACACTGCTGGAAATTCTGGATCACCTAGTGCTACTGGCTCTTCTGGAGGATCTGGAAATTCAGCCACTACAAATCAATTCTCATCATCATCGACTATCAACATGAAGGAAGCTGAACAAAATTTTGCTTTCTTGACAGCCTTCATGTCTTTCTATGAGAATTTGGTGAGTAGTGAGATAGCAATGAGTGATCTGACTGATGAAGATTATGATCAGATTGATCCGGATGACTTAGAGATTATGGACTTGAAATGTAACATGGCGATGATTGTCCGTAAGGTTAAGAGATTTATGCAACGAACCGGCAAAGATCTTCCTGCTTTGAACAAGAAGGTTGGATTTGATAAACTAAAGGTGAAATGTTACAATTGCCAAGAGTTTGGTCATTTTGAAAAAGAATGTGATAAGCCGAAAAAGGAGTATACCGTTCCTCGTGGTCAAAACCAAAGTTCTTCTATGCCACGAGGTAATGATGCTGAAAAGAAACCGTCTACTTCTCGATCACAAACTATGCTGACTAATTTGGATGGAGCTGATTGGTCAAAACGGCTGCTGTGTAATAACAATCAAGCCAATTTGGTTATGTATAAGACAAATGACGTTTTTCAAGATGCAAGCGGAAGTGAGATATCGTCTGATAATGATACTGAATCGGATTCTGATGATTCATGTGATAAACTTCCAACCACATTTGCTTGCATGGCTAAGATCAATGAGGTTAGTTCTTCTATCTCTGCTAATTCGTCTGCTAAAGTAACCTGTGTTGAATGTGAAACTAACAAACCTAAGTTAGAATCTTTGAAAAATCACAATGATAGTTTAGTGAGAGAAATTGCTTCACTAAAGGATACTTATCGACAATCTCTTGAATCTCAAATGAGATCTAGAGAGAAGATTGAAGCTTTGTCGACAAGTAACCACGATCTCAAGGATGAGTTATCTGTTAAAATGACAATTAATGATCAAAAGTTTCAAGAAATTTTGAAACATCGTTCGAAGATAACCGAGCTTGACAATGAGGTTCTTGAGTTAAAGAACAAGTTGGGAAAATTTAGAAACTCTTCCTTTTTGCTAAATGAAATAATTGAAGTATCTGGTAAGCAAAAAGATTCGAAAAAGGGTATAGGTTTTGTTGAAATTCCACCACCTTTTCATAATGACTATAAAGCAAATCATTTTGCTAGAAGAGAAGAGGATGTGATTGTTAAAGAACCTGTGATTTCAGGAAAACTAAATCTGTTAAACTTGGAACTGTTAAAGCCCAACCTGCAACTCAAAAACCTCATGTAGAAAGCAACCAAGTTTTTGTTGAAAATGTTGATAAAGTGATTATTGAGGATGTGTTTGAACCTGAGGTTATACACAAAAACGAGAACATTCCAAGTTTGAATCACATTCTTTGTGAACCTCATGAATTTGAGGAAGCTGTGTATGGTTCATCCAAACCTCAAGTGAAAAAGGAAGAACAAGTGAAAGTTAAACCTGTGAAGGCAAAGAAATCAGAAAAACCGAGAACTTCTGATGAGGACTTGATGTGTTTCATCAATCCTCATGTTTCTAAGCCATCATCTGCTCGGGTTTTTAAGTTAAAGGGAATAAACATGATATTTACTGATAAAAACATTCCGATTAGTATTATCAAACCTGAACTGATCGAAAGCGTATTTTACAAGGAAACTGACAAGATACAAGATCTTGAACGCAGTATGCTTGTGCCAAAACATCAAACTCATCAGACCCATTGATTAAAGCAAAACAATTGTTAAAACATGCTAAAAAGGTTCATTTTGTGAAATTAACTGGAACTGATACACTGCAAAGTTTTTCCAACTGTTCTAACATTGTCTTTTATATGAAAAAGAAGTCTGTACCGTCTGATGATTTGGCCAAGAGTTTCACTAAAAATGTGAGTCATCAACCTTCTGTTGCATATGTTTTTGCCAAACCTCAACATGATCGTGTGGACATGCGAAGTTGCTTTTTGTGTGGACAACAAGGTCATGTGGTGAGAAACTGTGGCCAGAAGAAACATCAGAATCTTCATCCGTTTGTCAAGGACCAATCGAAACCGGTTCCTGTGATAAAGGAGATTCTGAAACGACCTGTGTCGTGTGATGATGAAACTCACATCATGTTTTCAAACGTGAACCCACGTAAGGTAATTCATGTGAATGAAACACATGGTCAAGTAAAACCAAAGTTTGATCCAACCGAGCCAATATGTAAAAATGTGAACTAAAATGCCGTTCAAGCTGCTTATCTAGGACGAAAGTCTAAGAAGCCGGTAACTTATTCTCAAGTTGCCGAACAACAATTGAATTCGACTAAATTTGGTTCTATTAATGAAACTCAAAAGGTTCCCAAGACCGAGGCCTGGGTTGCCTTTTTGAACTAATCACTTTTACTTTGTGTGTAGGGTACATCCAAGACCGTTTCTGGTGAAAACTGGATAATGGATAGTGGATGTTCCGTCATATCACTGGAAATCTCGACCTCTTAACAAATGTGAGAAATATTCAAGGGGGTTATGTGGCATTTGCTGGGAATTCTGGGGGCATGATAACACAAGAGGGTGAAGTTTCAAATGGTCACATTACGTTTGAAAAAGTCAATTACTGTGACAAGGTGGACCATAATTTATTAAGTGTGTCGCAAATTTGTGACAAGAAGTACACGACTATTTTTACCGATAAAGAATGTCTGATTTTGAAACCGGGATATGTGATTCCCGAGGACATGGTTGTCATGCGATCACCTCGATCGAATGATATTTATGTCTTAAATATGAGTTCTAAAGTATCAACATCTATCGAAACATGTTTTGTCTCAAAAGCAACCGAGAAGGACTCTATTCTATGGCATCGTAGAATGGGTCACATTCATGTTCGAAAGATGAATTATTTAATGGCAAATGACTTAGTCGATGGTGTTTCTCTGAAGAATTTTAAGTTATCTGATCACTGTGTTGCTTGCAAGAAGGGAAAACAGAAGAAAAAGTCATATCCATCTAAGTTATTAAATTCCATTGATACTCCTTTTGAACGACTTCATATGGCTCTTTTTGGTCCTGTGAATCGTGATAGTATCTCTGGAGATTGGTATTGTCTTATAGTTACCGATGATTATTCAAGATACTCGTGGGTCTTATTTATGAGCTCAAAATATCGAACACCTGTTTTGGTACAAAACCTAATCACTAAGATCGAATCACTATACAAGCAAAAAGTAAGGAGAATTTGAAGTGATAATGGTACTGAATTTAAGAACACTGTATTGGATTTCTTTTGCATTCAAAAAGGAATTCACCGAGAATACAGTGCACCTTATGTACCACAACAAAACGGTGTTGCTGAAAGAAAGAATAGAACTTTGATTGAAGCTGCAAGAACTATGCTCGCTGATTCTAAGCTTCCCGTCTAATTCTGGAATGAGGCGGTGAACACAGCTTGTTATACGGTTAATCAGGTTCTAACCGTTAAAAGACTCAAGAAAAATAGTTATGAGCTTCTAAATAATCGAAAGCCTAACTTAAAGTACCTTGAACCGTTTGGGTGTCCTTGTACGATGTTGAAGAAGGATGTGGGTAAGTTTGAAGAAAAAGCCATCGAGGGGTATTTCTTGGGGTATGCTTCTCCAAAGAAAAGAGTATTTAATTTCACTTCTGGTTGTGTTGAGGAATGGTATCATGTGGACTGTCAAAAGTACACCACACCTCCTCAAGGGAAAGGTCCCAATTGGATGTTTGATTATGATGGCTTGTTTAATTCATTTACACCATCAACTGAGCAATTAGCGGAAGACCTGGTTCGAGCATACTTTAAAAATCAATTGGTCATTACAAGATTTTCAAGTTCTAATGATGTTGTAGCTCCAATTGTTGCTCCAGCTGAAGATCCATGTGATGATCCTCCAGCTTCTCTTGATAATGTTTCTACTTCTTCTGATGATACTCAAGTTGGTGATCAAGTTATTGAAATTGAAAGTGATAATTCATCTCCTGAGCTTGGAGAACATTATACTAACTTATTAGAAATGTTGTTATTCCTGAGAATCCCACTCTTCGGATTCATAATAATCATCCACAGGAAAACATCATTGGAGAACTTGATGTGGGCGTTCGAACACGTCATCAAGTTGCTTCATCGAATGAGTAATGTATTGTGTGCATATGCGGATTTACATTCATCTAGAATCGTAAATCTTGCAAAATTCACTTGTTTTTATCCCAAGTTGAGCCGACGACGACTCGTAAGGCACTCGAAGATCCTTCTTGGGTAGAAGCTATGCAAGAAGAATTGCAACAGTTTGCACGTTTGGGTGTTTGGGAGCTTATTTATAAACATGCTCGAGTCAAGAAGGCTATTCCGACTAAGTGGGTATTTAAATGTAAGAAAGACGATCGTGGTGTGATCGTGAGGAACAAGGCATGATTAGTGGTGCAAGGTTTCCATCAGCAAGAGGGTATTGATTACACTGAAGTATATGCTTCGGTCACAAGATTAGAGTCTATTCGAATCTTTCTGGCATATGCAGCTTATAAGAACATCGAGGTCTATCAAATGGATGTTTAAAGTGCTTTTCTCAATGGTAAACTACACGAGGAAGTGTTTGTTTTACAACCTCCTGGCTTTGAAGATCCTGATTATCCGGACCGAGTTTACCGATTAAACAAGGGCCTGTATGGTCTACATCAAGCCCCGAGAGCTTGGTATGGCACGCTCGCCGACCATCTGAATGATAACGGCTTCAAACGAGGGATTGTCGACTACACTTTATTTCATAAGACGGTTGGTGATGATCTTCTCCTCATTCAGATTTATGTCGACGACATTATCTTTGGGTCTACAAACGACACGTTGTGTAAGGAGTTCGAGAAGTCTATGCAAACAAAGTTCGAGATGAGCTCGATGGGAGAGGTGAATTTCTTTCTAGGGTTGCAAGTTCACCAGTCTACGAAAGGAATCTTTATTCACTAGACCAAATATGTGAACGATGTCTTGAGCTGATTCAAGATATCTGCCGGAACAATCCCTTCAACTCCTCTCCCCGTGGGTCACAATTTTTCCTAGGACACCGTTGATCCTACCCTCTATCGTGCTATGATTGGATCTTTAATGTATCTAACGGCTTCTCGCCCTAATATAATGTTTGCTGTTTGTCTTTGTGCTAGGTACCAAGCTAGTCCCCGAGTGACTCACCTGGTAGCGGTCAAGCGAATTCTTCATTATTTGAAGGGCAATCCAGACATCGGGTTATGGTACCCCAAGGACGATAACTTTGAACTTACCGCCTTTTAAGATTCAGACTATGGAGGGTGCAAGATTAATTTCAAATCGACTATAGCAGGTGTCAATTCTTAGGAAACCGGCTTGTTTCCTTGCAGTGTAAGAAGCAGACAACGGTCTCTACTTCAATCGATGATGCAGAATATGTTCAGCCTCGAGTTGCTATACCCAGGTTTTGTGGATTCAACAACATCTAGCCGACTACGGTTTGAAGTTTCTTACTAATCCTATTTTGATTGATAACTCTGCTGCCATTAGCATCACCAAAAATCCCGTACAACATTCTAAAACGAAGCATACCAAAATTCGATATCATTTCATAAGGGATTGTTTTGAAAAGAAACTGATTGACCTTGAGAAAGTACATACCGATTTTCAAAAAGCCGATCTATTTACCAAAGCCTTTGACAAAACTCGGTTTCAATTTTTGCTTGGTTTAAATGGATTGAAGACCCTTGCTGATATTCTGAATCAAGGATAACTATCTTCCTTTTTTGTTTAATTTTTCTTTTAAATTTTATTTTGGTTTTGGATTTTAGGGGGTGAAAAAAAGAAAATACAAAAATATTGTGGTTTTTGTTTGTATAGAGAACACCTAAAAACATTGAAAATTTGAAAAATCAAAAATATTGTGATTTCTTGTCTTTAATGTTTTCCTTTAAAATATTTGAAAATTCAAAAACAATTTAAAATCCGAAATTTCAAAAAGATTGTGTTTCAGTTTGTACAGAAAAAATCCGAAAATTCAAAAAGATTGTGAAGTTTTATGTTGTTTATAAGAAAATCGAAAAAGACAAAAAGATTGTGTTTTTATATATGTATAGAGAAAAACCAAAAAGATTTTTGCATACGTTCGCTGAAAATTATGCCAATTATCTACATTTGAAGGGCATATACGTGTATATGTTTGGTCCTAATGTTTACTTGTAAACAATTGGAATAGCCATTTACCTGATAATGGAAAGTAGTTGGGGCGTTCATTATGCGTTTTTAGTTTATTTTCTCGCTGAAAATTATGTCGGTTATTTAAGTTTGTGGAGCATGCTTGCATGTCTTGGTCCTATCATTCACTTGTGAATTGTTAGGTTAGCCATTAATTTATAGACTTGATTTAACTAGGGCGATTAAATTCATTTTGTTTTATGCTCCTCAAAATGTTGAGTTTTAGAAGTAAAAAGAGAAAATGATTTTGTTTTGACCCCATATCCAGCAAGAAATAAGCTTAAAAGACCGTGTGCTTAGTTGCATTGGTGAATTGATAGGTCTTAATCATACCATTAGAGTAAAGTATGTGATATAAACATAAAGAAATGCCAAATTGAAAGAGGTGTTAGTCTCTAGCAAAAATCTCGGTGAGGATGGCAGAAATGTAATAACCTGTCATACTCAAGCCTTATATTTGTTTGATCACCCAAAAATAAAATAAAGCAAATAACAAGCGTTGAGGTTCTGGACACTGTGAGTCTTTATGCGGCTTAATCATCTGGGTATTCATATGCATGAATATTTCACTCGATTTTAGAGCAAACCCAAAGTCATTAAACTTGATCACTGTTGTACCTTATACAATCTAAATTACTGACTTGATCAAAATCCGATGTTAGTCATACATTGTTCCTCCCTTACGTGCATCTCAATACCATTAAGAAATGGACCACAGGGGATTAAATGTATGTAAGCCGATAGATGGACTCGTGCATACTCACTCATAGTAAAAGAAACTTAATGCATTGCTCATAAATTTCTATAAAAATTCAAATTTTGATCAACAATATAATGGTTTAAGTCAAGTTGGGGTGATATGGCAAAAATCAAATTAAGCTTGAACTGAGATTAGACGCTGATAGTTTCTGATATTCTGTGCTCTAATTGAACCGTTAATCATATCACAAAAAAGCTTGAAAGTTTGTTATAAGATTTAAGTGGATAACAATATCAATGACCGACTTAACACATGTCACAATATCGCTGAAATATAAAACTGTGATGGAAGGGCAATTTGGTCAATATGATTCTCTGCTCAAACTCACCAAAAATACAAAAAATATGTACTGCTTTTGAAAAATTATACAAAAACACAAAAATATTTGTCTGGTTCATGCTTTATTTTCGGATAATTTTGCTTGTAAATATTTTTCTTTAAAAATTAAAAATACCAAAAATATTTTCGTTTTTCATTTTACATGTTATTTAATTCTCTTTAAGTTAAGTGTTTCAAAACGTAAAACACGTTAAGGTATTCAATCATCGAGATATGGGTTTTCGGTGATTCATTTAAGTTATTTGGTTTAATTATTTAATTAATATTTAATTTAATTGATTTACTTAAATTTAATTATTTAATATTACATAAAGTAATTCGTTACATGTGATTCGTTAAATTATAACGAGTTAAGGCCATTGATAGCGAATTGAGCTTCAATTCGTTAACCTTATTTCATTTCCGCAACTCTGTAACGAATGGCTTATAATTCATTAAGATTTTAACGAATCACTTTGTAATTCGTTATGCCACGTGTTAACATAAGATAACGAATAGCCTGATTTGTTATTTCAAAATTCAAATGAATCAGAAGATTCGTTATATTGGAATTCATACTGTGTCAGTCTATATTGGGACGCGTGAAAACGATTCGTATGACTATTCACCTTCTTCTTCTCCTATTGCACTGTTACTCTGGCCAACTTTTTCCAGAATTCTTGTTCATCGATTTTCAGTGTTTTGATCATATATTTGTGTTACTAAGGTATAGATGATCATAACGCAATGATTTACGTCATTTTTTATTGATGTTTGCTAGGTTAGATATTGGATTTTAATATCATGTTTTAAGCTTATTGTAAACCCCTAATTTAAGTGCTTTGTACTGTGTTTTGGGACACCTAATCGATATCATTCTAATCGCAATGGATTTACGAGATCCTTAAGATCCTTTGTTCGGTTTTTCAACAATAATTATGGTGGAATTGATTGCAGAATTGCAACTTTGACCTTTAGGGTTCTTGGTAATTTTGACCTTGACCATTTGAGTAAAACATTAACCTAAATTGGCCATTCGTTATTCTTAACGAATTGGAACTTATTCGTGTCCAATTCATTACGCAATTCACACGAATCAGGATAACGACTTAATATTTATAACGAATCAGATTTTCATTCGTTATTTATCACGAATTAGCCATTAATTCGTTAACTTAAGTTAGTGATTCGTTAGTCCTTATTCATTAATCATTTACCTGATAGTGAAGTAGATTATTCGCTATAACAAATTACCAATTCGTTATAACGAATTAGAATACAACGAATGACATATTAATTATTTTTAAAATTAAAAAGTTTTATAAATTGGTTTAATTTTAAAACATTTAGTTATATATTAATTTTATGAGTATTATTATTATTTATTATCACTAATTCTCGGGTTTATTTATACAGTTCAATGGCTAATAATATGGAACAAGAACAACCAGCTCAGAATGTTCCTTTGCTTCTGTATGATAAAAGGCGTAATGTATGTGTTTTTGTTGATACGGATTTTCCCGATGAGGATGTCTTTGGAGCTATGCTAGCATTCATATATCGTTCTCGTATTCACTACACTGTCACCGCGAATCGTGACGTTCGGTTCAGTATTGTTCGACAATTCTAGAACACTGCTCGATATGTGGATACAGAGAACAACATTGCTGCTGAGGTTAATGATAGACCTTTTGTATTATCTATTGAGACCGTTCGAAGGGTGTTGAGGTTCAATGACACTATTGATGACCCGGGCGAGTTCCACAAAGAGCTGATCAAAGGGTTGTTTGGACGTTCATTTTATTCTGGTAATCTTGATGACTCCATGTATAACAAGGCATACTTGTGTCCCTAATACAAGTATTTACTTCATGTTCTTAAGCACTGCCTTGGTGGACGAAAAGCAGGATTTGACGAATGCCGTATCATGCTCCAATCGGCATTTGTTGCGTTAGTGTTGAATAAGCCTTACAATTTTTCAGAAATGATCTTTTATCATCTCAAAGAAAGTTGTATTCTTGGGAAACGACGTGTAAAGTTCTTGATGTGTCCTCGTTTCATCCAACTGTTTGTTCAAGATGCAATCAGGGATTTGGTGATCGATCCAACATATGTTAATGAAAAATTTATTTTGGATCACATGAAAGCAGATACTATGCGAAGGATGAAGCAGTACCGTCAAGATCCTCTGTCTACATTCAAAAGATTTATTGGTCATCTGGTGAATCCAGATTATGTATGTCCTTAAAATGATCGTTGGATCCACGATTATTCGGATTCTGAGCGTGAGGAATGACCAGGTGGAAACGAGGGTGATGATAATGATGATGATGGTGGTAATGGTGGTGATGGTGATACCCATGCTGAACAACCAGCTGCTGTTGAAGCTGCTACTATGGCCGCTCAACGCAAAAGGAAAGGGAAAGAGTTGGCTGTAGAAGGGTCGTCTAAGCGACGAGTGTCGGCTGGTGCTGGCATCTCATTTGGAGTTCAACCTCCACGGTCGTCCGTTCCTCAAAGACCGGCGGTGCCGCTTACTACTAGCACCCCGGAATTAACTTTGACGACCACGCTTATGTCGGATCCAAGGCTTGATATGATTCCTCAAACTGTTTTATCTTCTTTACCAAGTCCTTCAACTGCTACTTTGGTGGTTTCTTCTACACCGATGATGATGCCTCCACCACCTATGGATTTTTCATATCGGAGGCTTAACCGACCTCAAGGTCTTGTTCAACCAATCCCTGCTTCATTTCTTGCAATGCCTCATGATCAACAAATGAGTATAGTGTTGAGTCTACTCCATTTGTATGAAAATAAAATGTCTGCCGATCGTATGACTCAAGAACGCATGATGGAAAATCAAAAGAAACTGTTAAGTTATGTATCCTTCTGCCAAAAGGAGACAAAAGCCCTTCGTGAGATTGTGAGTCTCAGGGGGTGAAAATAAAACAGCAAGAGGATCTTATATTGCAACTAACATGCAAGGACGATGAGTTGAAGAAGCTTAAAAAAGATGATGAAGTACCAGATGCTTCGGGTACTGGAAGAAGTGAGCCTAAACAAACTCACGGCTCGTCTTCTGGTGCTAGTACGAGTGCAGTTAATGATTCGGGAAAGCAGATAATTATTTATCATGACTCTACTGCTCTTAAACGCATTGAGATGATTAAGGATGATACTGTCATTTTCGTGGATGAAAAGGGGGTGATTAGAAGCATGGTTAATGAAGATGAGATTGTTGTAGGACAGTTTGTTTAGAGGTCAATAACACGAGAGCAGATTGCTATTCTACTTGGTCTGAATGATGATGAATTAACCGTGTTAGAGGCTGAGGACGATGTGGAGGTTATGAATGATGAAAAGATCTTAAATGATCCGACTGTTGAGATGAGTACGGCATTTATTTATGAGGACGAGGAGGTGGAGATTGAGGATGTAACGGTTGAGGAGTATCCTGACTTATTTCAACACTCTAACGTTGATCAGGGTGCTCCAGTATTTACAGAAGAAAACATAAAAGCATCCGAAGATCATCTGGATAAGGTATCAAAGGACAAGAATGTTGTTGATACAAGAGTCGATTCAAAGCCCAATCCTTCTGTTGCTGATATTCAGAGTTGGTTTGCTAGTCGAGGCAAGAGGGCTCGTAAGATTATTAATGCGCACAGATACGTTGATCAAGAATTGAAAGAAGCCATTGCACGCGCCAAGGCCAACAAAATGACTTCCTTCAAGGCCGTGTCAAAAGTTCAAGGTGATATTATTTCTTGGCTTTATGATTCTGAATTAAAAGTATGTATTATCAAATGGGAGAAGGGCGTTCAGTACTATGAAAGGATGTCTGACGTCCTCTTATTACCAAGATGGGATGTACGTACTCTGGCGTATCGTCCGTTTATTAACCGTAACGGGAATCACCATGCAAGTCGGTTTCACCAACACTTGCTGTTTGAGGTGAACCACGGATTTACATTTTTTAAGCCACAGATTCCAATCCACAAGCGTATCAATGATATCGATCCAAGGACAGGTTGGAGGAAGTTAGTTCTTAAGGTAAAGCCGCCAAAGACCATGAAGCGTGTTCCGGTGAAGACGCCGAACCAACATACGTGGTTATCTTTCAACCACTGGTATTACGACAACCGAACTGGCGAGGCCGTTATTGTGTTGGGTAAAGGCTTAAAGACCGAGCTGATAAAGATCATTGATCCAATGTGGCTCGTGAACTTGACAGAGACCGACAATGACGTACTATTTAAGAATAAGATATTGATAGAGCGTCGTGAAGACTATGACCTAGCAATGCAGTTTTAACGTGTTGTTCGGGTGTGTCATGAACATGGTATTCACAGCTGCAGAGATTGGCAAATAAGACACTTCATGTAATTTAAAGACAAAGAGCTCAAGACGAGGGGGTGTCTGTTAGTACACGGTTTTTCGTCTCGAGTCTTTGTATTTATCGTTTATTTAATGTAAAAGTTATTTATATTTAAGCTAGTTCGTTAGTGGAACATGCTAGTTCGTTAAGGATGTTTAATGAACTATCCCTTAAGTTAAGTCCCTCCTGATTCGTTAAGGATGTTTAACGAATCAGGGGGTGTTTCGTTAAGTCTATTATTGTTAATGTAATGTAACGAAGACGATGTCTAGTTCGTTATGGAATGTTAATGAACTAGACCCGTCTTCTATATATAATGGTTGTCTCCACTGTTTAATTTAAGTTTTGAGTTAAAGTTAACGAACCTCTGTCCATTTCTCTCTCAAGCTTCATTAATGTATTCAATCTAATTATACATACATACACCTAATATAGATAATTAATACAAATATATACAACCTATAATATAATCAATAGTATCATGAACTAGATCCGTTTAATAATTATTAGATCCTAGATCCGAGATCGATTTCTAGGGTTCCACAATCCCAGATGATGTAAAGATACCTATCATTTATATATTGTCTCTAGCAATTAGAAAGCAGGAAGTTGTGGAGGAAACAGTGGATTGCACAGAAAAATATAAGGATCCACAATCCTCCCAAAAAGCATGATCTTGGATCCTTCCAATTAAGAAGTTCCTTCAAGATGGAGAAATCCCTACAGTGGAAAATCCTAAAGCTTTCAGGTTGAAGGTATCACAATTCATTATTTTACAAGATATTGTATGTAGAAACTCTCTTGCAGGTCCCTATTTGAGATGCATTGAGGATCCTGAAATACAAGAGGTACTCCAAGACTTCAACGAGGGCGATTGCGGCAACCACACAAGGGGGAGAAAATTATTCTCCAGGATACTTAGGACTGGGTACTTCTGGTCGACGATGAAGAAGTATGCAATGGAGTACTCAAAGAAGTGTGATGCTTGTCAAAGGCATGCAAACATCCTTCATCAGCCAGCAGAACCAATGTATTCTATATCCTCTTTGTGGCCATTCATGAAATGGGGAATGGATATTGTTGGCAAGCTACCAAAGGCATCAGGTGGAAAGGTCTTTATGCTTGCTATGACAGACTACTTCTCTAAATGGATTGAAGCAGAAACATTCGTACAAGTCTGGGAAAGGGAAGTCATATCCTTCATAAAAAGAAATATTATAACTAGATTTGGTATCCCATCTGAAATTGTTTGTGATAATGGATCCCAGTTTATTGGGAAAAGAACTACTAACTTTTGTGAAAGTTGGGGCATCAAGATGATTACCTCTACTCCAGTGCATCCTCAAGCTAATGGTCAAGCAGAGTCAAGAAACAAGATAATCATCAACAACTTGATAAAGAAGCTAGGACCCAAGAAAGGAAAATGGGCCGAAGAGCTACCATATGTACTTTGGGGCGACAGGACGACACCAAAAAATGCAACAGGCCAAACACCCTTCTCATTGGTGTTTGGATCTGAAGCAGTAATCCCTACAGAAATGGTGGTTCCTACAGCCAGAACAAGCATCTGTGATCCTGAGGCCAATAGAGAAATCCTTCTTGAAGACTTGGATATTGTGGAAGAACTCAGAGACTTAGCCAAGATCAGAATGGCAGCTTATCAAAAAAGGGTAGCTGGGGCATACAACAAGAGTGTAAGGATCAAAAGATTTCAAGAAGGAGATCTGATATTGAGGAAAGCCTTCCAAAATACAACCAATCCGGCAGATGGAAAGCTAGCACCAAAGTGGAAAGGTCCTTATGTTATCGATTCGGAGGCAGGAAAGGGGGCATATCATTTGCTCACTATGAAAGGCAATAGGTTACCAAGAGCATGGAAGGCTATCCATCTCAAGAAGTACTTTTTCAGATCAGGGTCAAGTATCCTCAGAGGATCGAGTATCCTAAAAGGGTCAAGAATCCTAAAATTGGTAATATCTAACTGATCACTTATTCATTTCAGGTTCTTATTATTAATTCAAGGATAATATATACTTAGCATTTTATTGAGGGTTCTAGTAATATCTTTGATGATCAAGAGGTTGGCCATCTCTCCTTTACATTTAAGGTACTAAACAATTTCCATTGGCCTACCCCACGAGTGGGTATGACCCCCGATGGTCATATCCTTTAAGGTTTAAAGGTTTTCACCTTTCTTACGAATTAGAGTTTCTACACTCTCTCATGAAGCGCACGCTATCCAACGTATAGTCCGGGGCAGCGGGACCAGTACACGCTTATTGGCTGACAATTTCGTTTTCTTCGGCTATATGGTGGATCCTACGATTTATGGTAGACGTACCATACCACCGGTTTATAAAATTTTCATGTTATCTCAAGTTTGGGCTAAATCCTAGTTTGGGCGAGTCCCCAGTTGACATCCGTATCTTTGGGCTAGTCCACAGTTTGGGCTTGTCCCCAGTTTTGGGCTTGCCCCCAGTTTAACATCAGGATATTTGGGCTTGTCCCCAGTTCACGGGCTCGTCCCCAGTTGCACGGGCTTGACCACAATTTATTTAATGGGATTGTCCCCAGTTTGATGGGTCTAAACCCAATTAATCTTATAATTTCTTTGCAACAGATGTTCTAAGTTCAATTAAGAGAATCAAGACTTATGGATTCAACATCCGTAACTTATTTCTTCAAAGAACACGGAAAAGTCACTACTTATGGTAACTTAGATCTAACAAAACCTTCTAGTATGATTTTTACTTGTCAATTTATAATTGTTTAGCTGAGGTCCTTATAAACCTATTCGCTTAAGTATTTAAAATCTTAGAATTATTTCTACAAGGATATTCTATCCTAAAAATTTTATAATTATTCTTCATAAGGATATTCTATCCTAAAAATTTTACTCAAGATTATTTCTTAAAACTTTCAATGAGACTAAAGCTATATCAAACAAACTTTCAAAATAACAAGTAACAAGTGAATAGTCAAAAGTTTTAAAACATAAGTCACCTGGACTTATCCAAAATCCTTAACCTGGATTAAACCACATAAAAATCGACCATATACCTGTGTTAAATAGGTGTTACTATTTGTTCATGATTTGCAGGGAGAAGGATATACAGCCAGAAGGGAAGTTCTCAAGGAAAATCTATTGACATTTAACAGTTATATCCAGCTTGTCAAATCTCATATATTTTGCAGGAAGTTTGAACAAAGGAAAAATGACAGCTGTGATCTTATCACAGCCGCCATTTTGGGGGGAAATTGTTAGTGCACAGAAATTTGACATTGTGGATACGTTATCCTGGCATATGTTCTTGGATTAGTTATCCTTAATCAGATCCCGTCAGGATCAAGGATCCTCAATACTTATTATTTACTAACGATTATTTCCTATGTATAACATTATATCTGATAGATGTAATGGCTAAGAGACCTGGTCTACCCTCTATTTCGCAGCCTGAGTGATGGAGCACGTGGTCAAAGTGGCTGTTACGTTTATATTGAAGACAATGGAGGATTTTTAGGAAACTTAATTAATACCTTTATTATTATTAAAGTCATTGAGTTATTATCTTTTATGTATATATTGAGGCTAAGATCAGCTACGAAACACACTCTGCTCTCTACGAAATCAGCAATACACACACACACTTAGAATTATTGTAAACACTGATCATAATCTCCAACCTTGTATCCTCATTTTACATATTAATGAAATGGTGATAGACAAGTTGTCATCACCCGGGGTTTTTTTCCTTTAATCTAATTAAGATTAAAGGGTTTTTCTTCGCAACAAATTACAGTGTTCATCTCCATTTTGTTCGTATATTCATTATAATCTCTATAGCACTATCCCTCACAATTACGGATTTGGATACATTATCCTTAGTAGATTTTTGTCCAAAACAATTACCATAAGTGTTAATTCTAATAGCGTAAATCTTTGCAGCATTTTTAAGGTCTTCATTCTGAACTCTAATGCTATCTATTTGTTCACGAATTTTAGCATTGTGGTTTCTATAGTGAAGAATTTTATCAATACATTCTTGAGTGCAAAGTTTGTGTACCTCGGGAATGAGCGCGGCAGATGTAGGAATCCCATCTGAGGTGCTTGAAGAGGTGCTAGCCTGATCGGTGAATGCCATCCCAGCAAAGTTCAGAGGATTCTTTAAGTCTTCAAATTGATCCCCTTCCCAATCGGGTGCAGTTGAATCGACATTCCTAGAAATCATCGCCTTAGAGCTCGACTCGAAGTTCCCATTTGATGAGCTTCCTTGATTGATTCTTGGGACCCTTGGCTTCGAGGAGTAGTTTGGGATGATTCTCTTGTCAGGCCTCCTAGCAATTTGATTGTCAGACATCTCAGTGATCTTGATGTCTCCCACAACCATTGGAGGATTTGTGCATTCACGTGCAAAGTGACCTAGCTCTCCACAGTTGTAGCAACAAAGCCCCATTGGAGTTATCAGCAGAGAGGGGCTTTGAAGCAGTGTATGCTGGAGTGCTTGGAGTAGGCTTGATTCCATGAGCTTTAAGTGCTTGAGCTATGGATTGATCAATAGCATACTGAAAGGAGCTTGAGTTGGAACTTGACGAGGCTTGAGATACACCAGTATTGTTGAAGCTTGAGCTTGGATTTTGAGCAGTAGTGTTGGCTTGAATCAAGAATGTAGAGCTCACACCTGTTCCAGTTGCCATACCAGCCTTTGAGAGGGAACTAATGTGATTGTTCATCCTCAACTTCTTGTCCATCACAAACGACTTGATGACTGAGGTCAGATCAGATAAACTCATGAGATGAAGGTTTGAAGTTCTCCCGATTGTGATAACACTGCTACTCCAGGAATAAGGGAGAGAGTTGAGAAGCTTGTCATTTATCTCAATTTGATCGTATTCAATCCTAGCACCATTGATTTTGGTAATCAACAGTTCAAATCTAGAGATAAGATTATCAATCATTTCTCCTTGAATGTAGTTGAACTCTCCCTTCAACATTCCTTTATGACTGTTTCTCATTTCCCAATTTCCTTCAAACTTGTTCACCAAGGCCTCCCACAGAGTCTTTGAAGTGGTGTAATCTCTCAATGTCAGGGCAATTTCCTGTGAAAGAAAACATTTAGGACAACATAAGCCTTTTGATCTTCAGCAAGCATTCTTCTATCATCTTCATTGCAATTAGCTACTGTTTTGGGAACCTCACCATCAGTACCAGTTGTCATAGGACGATGTGGACCTTGTACAAGGGGTCTAATAAGATTGTGATCGATAATCTTGAGGTAGTTCTGAAATCTCCACTTAAACTCATCGAAATCACAGTCCCACTTCATCATCTTTGGGGGCTTAGACGTGGTTCCATCCTCGTTTTCAAACATCACATATTGTATAGCTTCATTACTTGCACCAATAGGAATAGAATTTGCCATTTCTCAAAATCTGCTCAAAAACTAAGTCCAATGTATTCTAATGGAAATTGTATTCAAATCAATTTTGTATTCTAACTGAGCTTGGTTAGAATGCAATTGCCTTAGAGAAAAATGGACAACAAAGATTTTATTCGAATTCAATGTTTTATTCAAATTGAGGGAAAGTAATATAATGAGCATATGTATGCGAATGAACAATGTATGCGAACAAGTGAAAGAAATCGAACAAGTGGAAGTAATCGAACAAGTGATTGTATTCGAACCAGGTATTGTATGTGAATGGAATGATTGTAATCGAGACAGAGAATGTATGCGAATGCCAACTTGTATTCGAATGTGGAGATTGTAATCGAATAGAACAATTGTATTCAAAATGAACTAAATTAGAATACAATGTCCTTAGAAAGATTACTAACAAGATGTATTCAAAAGGTCACAATGTATTCGAACCAAGTGAAAGTAATTGAACATACAATTGTATTCTAACAGCCAATTGTATTCTAACAATGATTGTATTCGAATTTCTCATTTGTATTCGAATCCAAACAAGGGAAGTCATCAACTTTCTTTCCTATCACATTTACAATACATTCCATTTGCATGTATGACACAACTTTTGTAGTAATCTTTGGTGATTGTCACACACACAAACACAAACACCAAATTTTTGAGATTCAAACACCACAAACACAAACTTTTCAACCAAAATTTATCATTCTTGAACATGAATAAAGTTTATTTTCTTAAAACATTGAAGAACAAATGAACCCGAACCCACTTATTTTCTTGAAAATCCGTCTTTTCACACACACAAGACCAAAATCCAAGGTTGTGACCCAAGATCTACAACTAGTATAGCCCGAAAGATCTGATACCAATTGTAGGTCCCGTGACCGGATCAAACAACACAACAAACTAATTACTAGTCGTCTTGGATCAACCTCTCTACAAGTTGGCGGAAACAACTAGCAAGGACCGAAATCTTGGATCGTGTGGTGTAGGGTGCTATTTCCGTGAGTTTTAGAGGGAGGGAGGAAGAGAGAGTTTGAGAGAAAAAGATAACTTTTTGCAAGGTTTACTCTTGGTGTATCCTATACACACACTTATATAGTGTGTGTATTGTCATACACCTTTTTATTGATAAAAGCCCAATGGGCACCAATTACACAAGGATTCGGGCCGAATACATGTAAACGTAAACTAACATAATACAAATACGAAAGACTAATAAACAAAACCGGGCCTTACACATAACCTTCACATGATCTCCCTTCTTAAACTTCATGGTTTTAATTCAAGAACAAGTGTTAGAGTTGATTGTGGAAGAGACGTGAATTATTGAGGAAGATGAGATTCTATATATAATGTAAAATATGGACGGACCCGTAAGAATTTAAATATAATATCGTCTCCTTAGTACAAATTTAACAAATATGTGTCTTGAAATGCACATTTTTCCATTTGTTTATAAAACATCTGGCAAGACAGCTTGAAAGAATAAGATTTAGTGAAGAAATATGGACATGTCCCTCAATATTTTTAAAATTATTGTCTTCTTATTACAAATTCACCCCAAATGCATTTTGAAATGCAGAGTTTAAAGGCACATTTTCCCAAGTTTTTTGGAATTTGAAGGAATCTGATAGAAACATTATTATACTGTCGGACAAGACTAATTTATTAGAAGAACAATTAGTGGAAGATATGGACTGGTCCCCCAACATTTTCAAATAACCCGTAGAATTTTTTAAAAAAATACACTTGTCAGATTTCTATTGGTTTAAAGATTTCGTCACATCTCTTCGCCTCACCCCAAATTTAGTGGGCTATTTTGGGAATATGTAGAGATTTTGGGCTATTTCCCACTTTCTCTCTCCACAAAGGGTTATTTAGGGAATTTTCGCTTTCTTTTTATTCATCTTTTTATCCCATTCTAACACTACAACACTTTAGTTAAGGCCAAACCACCACTGTGGTTGTTCCACTGAAAACTCACTAGCTAGAAAAACGACCACCCTAGTCATTGTTCGGCCATCACAACTCCATACGTACTTTCTATTATTCCACGCCATCTTTGGGGGTGTTTGGCCTAGCTTTCATTTTTTGGCTTATGCTTATTTCCTTACACAAATAAGCTTATTAAAATAAGCTAAAAAATCATCTTTAAAAAGATTCTTCAAATTAGCCTATATAAGCTAATAAGCTTAAGCTTAAAAGGCTAAACCAAAAACCAAATTAAGCTTATTTTGTAAAAAAGGTTAAAAAGCTATAAGCTTTGTTAAAAAAGCAAGGCCAAACACCCCCAAGATACCAGATCTCCACCACCTCCTTCCCTTGAATCATGTATCTCATTCCATAAGACCAAAATGCCATTTTATTAAATAATAGTTTGAGGCCCATGTATTACACGGGTAATTGTTGAAAATTTTAAACTTTGACTATTAAATGAAATACAGTCAACAAATTGAATTACATAAATGTTGGATATTATGGTCGGTTTGGGTCAAGTCAACGCGGACCGAACAGAATTTGACCCGGTAAGAGTTACACCGAGATTAACGAACCCCGAGCCTACTTAAGTTGTTAACTGGGCTAGACATGAATAATCGAGACTGTTAGTGGACTAGGCTTTAAGTTGATGATTGGGCCAAAAGCCCAATGTGTTGAGATTAGGTTTAACCCTAATCTAATAATATATACACAAATCATTGTTTATTATTATATTTATCCATCATTAACAAAACCCTAGCCACCCTAACCTGCTGTCGCCGCCGGCCGTAATTCCGGTCATCGGAAAACCGCCGCCACCTCCGCCAGCCTCCGTATCTCGCCGGAACATCACCATTAATCCTTGTTGTTGCTCCCGGCTGCCGATACTGCTCCTTTTGTCACTGTTCCTGCTGTGGACTGCCACGTATTGCTGCCGTGAATCACCACTGCCGCCAGAGCTGCTGCACCGCCGCCACTCGCCGCGCCGCCGTCCTCCGCCGCCGTACAAGCTACCGGATTGTTCGTGTCAACCTCTAGTAACGTTTGTTAGATCTTGGTGTCTCACCCGGTTTCGATAACCGAGGTATAAATAACTAAACTAGCTTTATCTATGGTTTGGTTTGATTTATTTATATCATACTCGTATAAAGTTGTAACCGGATCTGGTTTCGGTTTATGGTTCGTATACTTTTTTATTTATCCGCTGCGTTTTATAGTTCGTTTATATATAAATTATTAATATTGATTAATGATTACTTAAACGAAATACTTAACTAAAACGGGTTAAAAAGTTTGACCGTTTTTCGTTCCGAACCACCGTTGAAACCCAACAGTGGTATCAGAGCCGTGGTTACAACGTACGAGTCGATTCGGTTCATTTAAACCGAATCTACATATCAAACTTTAAATCGTTTAAAGTTTATAGATCAGATTTATTTTCGGGTAATTTTAGATTTGGTCAAAGTTTTGTTTATTTTATTTGACCAAGTCAAAACGACCCGAAATTTATTTATTTTAAATATGTAAATCCGGCCCCGACCTTTGTTTGTTTGGTTGTGTTTGGTTGTTGAGTTTGTAATTTGGCCATATGGATGGTTCAAAATTGTAATCGGTTATTATTTTATTTTTCGGTTTTCTTTTGGTCAAATTGGATGGTTCAAATTTGTAATAGGGCAAATTGTTGTTAGTTTATAAATTTGTAATAAATAAGACACGATGATAACAGAGGACGAGCTCAAGGATCTCTTGGAGTTAGTGGGAGTTCGAACAAAATGACGGGATGCACCTAGAAGTCCATCCTTGTGGTTGTTTTGTGTTGTGAACCCCTTGACCCGATCGGTCTCCCTAATTGGCTCTAGCGAGACCGGTCACCTATTGGCCATAAGGATTTACATATTATTATTTGCTATTTTGGTTGCTTGGATTGTTTATAATATGATTATAATATCACCAACTTAATACCAAATAAATTTGGAAAATAAACATTTTATTAACCTATTTGTTTTGAAAATTAAAAACGTTTTGATTTCCAAAACTAATAACGTAATAGTTTTCTGTTAACTTAAAATTGGTTAGTCATATCGTGACAAACTTAGTTTTAATATGTTATTTAAAATTGAATGTCCTGAGAGATGAAAGGGTTCATCAATTTTGCCCCGATAATAAATACAGTAAAATTTGATATTTTACTCTATTTGGTAATTATAAAATTAATCCCAATTTAAAACCAATAGTTTATGCCAATCCTACTACAAGTCACGCTTGAGGCATACTGCGAAATTTCGAGTGTTTGGAGCTAAAGCACCGCACTTTTTTTCTAGCCTATTCCATCATGGTGAAAGCACTTCGTTGACACATCCGACCCTTTCACACGTCACTGTACTAGGACAACTATTACTTTACTCTATTGTTACATGCTACAGCTGTCTGGAGACTTAAAGTGGGTAAAGATGAGGCTAAACGTATTGATACAGACAATCGTTGTCTCTATTGGCCTCATAACCGAGAGTTGTGCTCTATTCACCATCGGCAATCGTTGTCAGTCTGCCTAACCACTTATTAATGTTGTGTGCTACAGCTGACTTTAATAACTGGAAGCCAGATTCTCATACTCCTATTTTATTAATGATATTGGGTCATTAATAATAGGAATACAATGTCGAAAATACTAATTAAATTTACTTTTGCTTAATTAATCAGAAGTCATCAAACGAAAACTCACCCTACGCCCTTAAGACTATCCTTGAGAAGGATAAACTGAACGGTACCAACTTCATCGAATGGCACCGAAACTTGAGACTTGTTCTCACCATGGCAAAGCGCCTGTATGTTCTCGATGGACCTGTTCCAACCGAGCCTGAAAACAACACAGCTGCTACTCGAAAAGTTCTTGAGAAGCATAAGGATGACTCGGCTGATGTCTCCTGCATTATGCTAGCCACCATGACTTCTGAGCTTGCTAAAGGCTTGGAAGATTTTGGTGCCTATGAGATGCTTGAGCAACTCAAGGGCATGTTCCAGAAATAAGCCCGTCAAGAATCTTTCGACACCATGAAACAACTCATTAGTTGCAAGATGGCAGAAGGGTCTCCCGTCAGTGCTCATGTTCTTAAGATGAAGGGGCACATCGATCAGCTTAAGAAACTTGATTATCCCCTGCCCGATGAGATGGAAGCTGATTTCATCCTCAACTTTCTCTTCAGCTCTTACGACCAGTTCGTAATGAATTTCAACATGAATACCTGGGTGAAGACAGTGCTAGAGCTTTATAACATGCTCAAGACGGCTGAGATGAACATTCCTTCAAGGACCAATCAAGTTCTGATGAACATATCTGCTGGTGTAAGGAAGCCTAATCCCAAGAACTGGGGTTATAAGGGTAAAGGCAAGAAGAATGTTACAATTGTTTCCCCTAGTGCCACCAATGCTAAAAAGGGGTTCCAAAGATACCACCGCCGCCCCCTGAGGAGCGCCAGTGCTACCGATGCAACCAAATGGGACACTGGATGCGAAACTGTCCCTAATACCTTGCTGAGATCAAGATGAAGAGAGCCAATGGTGAAGTCTCTGTTCGAGGTATTCCTATATACGTTATTGAATTTTCACTATCTTTAGCAACACATGGGTATTTGATACCGGATGTGGTTCCACATCGTTAATGTCTTGCAGGAGCCTGAGAAGTGGAGGAAACTGAATAAAGGCAGCATGGAACTCACCGTTAGAGATGAGAAGAAAGTACCAGTTCTGGCAACTGGAGTTTTTCATTTTACTTGTCCATCTGGCCTAGTTTTTCATTTGAATAATTGTTTGTATGCTCCTGGCTTGACTAGAAACATCTTTTCAGTTTCGTTGTTTGAATAAGGATTTAAGTATGTTTTTAATGGCATGGCTATTTTTTGCTTACTTGAATAATATCTTTTATTTTGAGGCTAAACCTCGAAATGGTATTTATGAGATATATGTTCAAACTAATAATAACATATATAATCTTTCAAAACGTATTAGATCTGGAATCAACGATACATTTCTGGCATTGCCGACTTGGCCACATATGCAACGCAAGAGTTAAAGACTCCAATCCGAAGGGATTCTTGAATCCACAGGACCGGATTCTTTTGACAATTGTGAACCTTGCTTAGCTGGCAAACTCGCTAAAGACTCCTTCACTCATAAAAGTGAACGATCAACAGATCTGTTAGGACTCATACATACTGATGTATGTGGACCTTTCAGAACTATGTCTAGAAACCATGAAAGATTCTTCGTTTCCTTCATCGATGATTATAGTCGATCAGATTTAGATGAAAAGTATCTCAGCTCAGAGTTCATTACTAATCTAAAATAGTGGAATTGTTTCACAGCTCACTCCATCTGGCACACCCCAACATAATGGCATGAGCGAGAGGAGGAATCGAACTTTGCTAAACATGGTTCGATCGGTGATGTGTAGAACTAACTTGCCTCACTCCCTTTGGAGTTTCGCCCCTATGACCGCCTCCCACATTCGTCAAATACTACAACCAAAGCGGTTATTACTTCTTTCATTCTGATATAAATATAATTTCTATCAAGAGGTAAGGCCACTTCCTCGAGAAAGAATTTATCGAGTAACTGGAGATTACATTGTCGATTTTAAAGAAATTCAAGAACCACAAATAACCGCTGAGGAAGCTGGAACGTCTGATCAACAAGTTGTTGTTGTTGATACATCAGACATGAACACGAGCGTTCGCAGAAGTAGTAGGACTCCCGCACCAAATCCTAGATACTTATGGCATCTGGATGGTCCAGAAGACTTATTAGTAGCCAAGTCTAGCGACGAACCTACTAACTACAAATCTGTAATCTTGGATCCGAAATCTAAGAAATGGCGAGATGCCATGAACGCTGAGATGCAATCTATTCATGACAATCAAGTCTGGAACTTGATTGAGCTAACCCCCGATGGTCGGACAATAGGGAGCAAGTGGATTTTCAAACAAGCATCTCGCAACTGAAATCTACATTTTGATGAGAAAATCAAAGAGTTTGGTTTTATCGAAAATGAAGATGAGCCTTATGTTTACAGAAATGCTAGTGGGAGCACTATATCATTCCTCATCTTGTATATGGATGATATACTGATCATTGGAAACAACATTCCTATGCTTAAGGGAGTTAAGCACTGGTTGGAATCTTGTTGTGCAATGAAGGATCTTAGAGAAAGCTGCATATATTCAAGGAATCAAGATCTACAGAGATAGATCCAAGTGCCTTCTAGGGCTAAGTCAAAGTACATACATAAGCAAACTCATGACACGCTTCTCAATGGACAACTCCAAGATAGGAGCTGTTCCATTGCTAAAGAACCGTTTTAGCAAATTGCAATCTCCGGCAACGGACATTGAGACATAGCACATGCAAGCAATTCCATATGCTTCAGCGATTGGCTCTGTCATGTATGATGTATTATGCACTAGACCTGACGTCTCGTATACGTGTTTGGAGGAGGGGAAGAGGAGCTCACTGTAAGGTGTTACACTGACGTTAACTTCTAGAATGACCGAGATTTTTCTCGCTCATAAATCTGCTTGGATGAAAAAATTCATAGCCAACCTCGATCTGGTTCCAAGTTTAGGAAAATGATCGACGTAATATGTGATAACACAGGTGCTATTTCTCAAGCCAAAGAGCCCAATTTTCATCACATGGCCAAGCACATTTTTAGTTCCACTATGTACGATAATTACTGGAACATAAGACATCGTGATAAGCAAAGTAGACATATCTAAAAAACTAGCTGACTTGTTCACTAAGCCAATGACTCGGGACAAGCATATAGATGTTATCGGGCTTAGACTTGCTAGTGATTTATTTTGATTTAGTATTTGGATGTATGAACATTTAAACGGTTGTACTTTTCTGTTCACTTTTGATTTAATGGTTAAATGCAAACGTTGAATAATACAACTGTGTTCTTTTTAATACGTTTAATCCGTGAATATTGTACTCTAAATTATCCATAGGCGGTCAGACTCGTGGGAACGACTCTAAATTAAGACTATTCTGACTTTGGACTCAAGCGATTGACTTCCATACTCACAGACCTCATTATGAATGACGTTGGATGTAACTCGCATCAAATCATCTTCATGGATCTTGATCATAAGATGTTTTGATAATATATGCTCATTTAGTATCCTTAGACCTGAGATACTTATTAGAACTTTCGTTTATCGAGGAATATTCTTTGATCAAGTTAACCGTTGCTGCGTAACTGCCAGCCATAAAGGCATTGATTGGGAATGTTCTAAAGTTCAGTGGGAGCTGTATGTAGTCAAGATGTTACACTAAAATGTAACAGTTAGGCATATTGGCGCCCTCGTTGATTCAAACTAGTAAAGTGTGAGGCCTCACCTAAACTTACTGTGTGTTTGATTGGACCACTTTGACTCTATATCAAGAACTACAATAATTGAACACTATATGAGATTGATTTGATCCATGTCTCATTGTTCAATTGATGTCATATACAGAAAGGATAGATGACAACGATTACTATAAATTCATTATCTTGCAATAAGGTATTCCAAGATATTTTGGTTATGGATTTAAAATGTCATATTTAGTTGGGGACAGCTACGTGTAGCTAGAACGCCTCTGGCTGTTAGCGTTGTGATACTTGACCCAAATCCGTTCAAGTGGGAGACTGTTGGATATTATGGTCGGTTCGGGTCAAGTCAACGCGTACCGAACCGAATTTGACCCGGTAAGAGTTACACCGAGATTAACGAACCCCGAGCCTACTTAAGTTGTTAACTGGGCTAGACATGAATAATCAAGACTGTTAGTGGACTAGGCTATAAGTTGATGATTGGGCCAAAAGCCCGATGGGTTGAGATTAGGTTTAACCCTAATCTAATAATATATAAACAAAATTATATTTATCCATCATTAACAAAACCCTAGCCACCCTAACCTGCTGCCGCCGCCGGCCGTAATTCCGGTCACCGGAAAACCGTCGCCACCTCCGCCAGCCTCCGTATCTCGCCGGAACTTCACCATTAGTCCTTGTTGTTCCTCCTGGCTGCCGATACTGCTCTTTTTGTCACTGTTGCTGATGTGGACTGCCGCGTATTGCTGCCGTGAATCACCACCGCCGCCGGAGCTGCTGCGCCGCCGTCACTCGTCACGCTGCCGTCCTCCGCCGCCGTACAAGCTACCGGATTGTTCGTGTCAACCTCTAGCAACGTTCGTTAGATCTTGGTGTCTCACCCGGTTTCGATAACCGAGGTATAAATAACTAAAATAAACCTATGGTTGTGTTTTAATTATATATCGTGCTCGTATTGTTGTAACCGGATCCGAGTTCGGGTTTCCAGTTCGCTTTAATCATTTATTTTTCCGTGGCGTTTTTGGTTCTTCTTATATATTAATATGATTAATATTTCTTTAAACGAATATACTTATCTAAAACGGGTTAAAAGGTTTGACCGTTTTCGTTCCGAACCACCGATGAAACCCAACAATAAATTACTTAACTAAGATTACACAAATATGTTACAAATAGGTAAAACTTCCTTTTACACTACATTTGTGATTGTATTAGCAGGTATACATTGTTTATCAAAAATCAAACTTTTTAGCCATGTCTGCGTGTAACTCTTATAAAGTAACATATAGTCCTCCTTATAACGCTTGATATAGCAATATATAGTTGTCCGTGTGACAAAAAAAAAAGTTTCCCAAGTACATACCAACTCTAGATTAATGATAATATATATCCATGATATTAATAAAAAAATATTCATACACATAAAATATCATAGCTTTTAATCAATTAATATGATGTCATTTGAGAATATCTCCTCATGTCTATAAAAAAAACATGATTATCCAAAAAACCATATACTTGAACTTTGATGATATAATTATCCTTAGAATCTTTACAATTTGAAATTGATTGATCATGATAAATTTGTTGTCATTAATATTCCGTGTATGACAAATTTTTAATTGACTTTATATTTTACAATTAAAAATTGTATAATTAAGCAACATAAAAACCGAAAATTTTAAATATAAAAAAAAGATTAGTTTATTTCATATGAATGTAATTGCCAGGAAAATAAAAAATACATACTAACATTAAAACCATATTCAAATAATAGTGATTATTCTGAGTTAAAAGAATATTAAAAGATTTGAAGTTGCATAAAATGAATGTAGTGATTCTTATTTATAATCGTTGAAAGTAGGGCTGTCACTTTTACCCGTAACATGAAACCCAACCCAAAAAACTCGTACTTGAACCCAAACTAATCTGACCCGAGAAACTCAAACCGAAGAAAATACTAACACGAACCTGAACAGAAGTAATTCGGGTTGGTTCTTGGGTCCGAATTCTAGGTTCCGGGTCAACCCGAAAACTTTTACTTTTAACATCATATATTTTTAGGTATTAAAGGCTAAGCCTTATCCGCTGACGTTATCAGAATTTAGTCCAAGTGTTGGTACATGATGTCAGTAGTTCAGTATCTAGTGTCTGTAATCATGTTAGTTGATTTTGTTTTTGTGTTTTAGTTAAGTTGTCTCACAAGTTCGCCTGATATAAGCAAACTTGTGGGACAAGCGAAGTTATTGACAACTTCGCCTAGTATGTTAGGCGAAGTTGTCGAATGATATAAGAGATAGGCTACGGCTTATGTAAAGAGTGGTTCAGTACGTGTAATTGTGATTTGGCTATCACGTGTTAAAGGAGTTGCAATACAACGTGTCTATTGAGTATTGTAACGTGTCTTTGTACTTGGGTTTAACGTATATTGCGTCTAACACTCGTATCGTCTTACGTAGGGATTCCGCACCTACGTAATACGAGATATTTCTGTGTAGATCCGGCTAGGAACCTACAATTGGTATCAGAGCCTTTGTTTGTGATTGTGTGGTTCGGGATTATCACACGAGTGTAGAACGAGCTACAAAGGTGATGAGTTGAGGACGAAGAAGAGGAATGATCGAGACGATGATCCCAATGCAACGAAAGGTGTAAGTGGTGAGTTTCCAAGAACTGAACAAGCTCTTGGGACTTCCACATCTCAGGGGGAATCTACTGGTGCAACTGGTGAATCGGGGGGTGATGATGTGGTGGTAATGGATGATGTGGAAAGTGTGGATGTTGATATTGAAGGTGATGATGATGTGTTACCGATTGAAGAGATTGAGAAGATAGGGGCTGAGATTGTGATTGACAGTGAGGTTGAAGAGGGAGAGATTGTGGAGGATAACATTGAGCATGAAATTCCAGAAGCTGATAAGTCAAATTTAGGTCAAGATACGGGAAGCGAGGAGACTGAATGGGAAGAGCAGCCAAGATGGAGAGAAGGCTATGCTAAATGGTTTGTAAAGACAAAGAAACCAGCGGTCCCAACTATGTTTAAGAAGACTTACAACATCAAAGGGTATGCTGAATCGAAGAAGGGGATTATATGCTGGTTATACGATGAGTAGTTGAGGCTGTTTGTGATTAAATGTTTTGATGGAGTTCAGTATTTCAAGAGATTGTTGAGATCGTTTAATACCTTGCCGGAGTGTGAGGTGAAGGACTTAGCCAAGTTGGGGTTGATAAACAGGAGTGATGATAATATGGCTAGGATTATTGGGAAGATCGTTTGGAAAGAAAGTATAAAAGAGAAAAAGTTCAAGTTATTAAAGCCGCAGAAAGGAAAGCTCATTGAAGATAAAGACAGAGGTATGAGAGCTAATGGCAAACCTTGGATGATAATGAAGTATAAGCCGATCCGGTGTTTAAAAGAAGTGCCGATGAAACAAATGCCCAAGGATGTCTTAAAGAATCTGAAATGGTGGTATGTTGATAGTGAAACAGCTGAAGCGGTGATGGAGGATGAAGATGAACAAGAGTTGCTGAGAGTGTATGATCCAATGCACTTGGTGAATTTGTCTCAAGCTGACTTGCAGGTGCTGAACGAGAAAAAGATATTCTATATTCCGGCATGGAAAGAAGAAGGCAAGAAATATCAGAGAGTAGTTTCCGTTTGTGTCAGAGAAGGAGTTCATGCTTGAAGACGGGTGACTCGAGTTTTGGGATTACAAGACACGTGATTGAAGTTAGAGATATGAAGCTACTGCCAAGGGGGAGTCTGTTGGTACATGATGTTAGTAGTTCAGTATCTAGTGTCTGTAATCGTGTTAGTTGATTTTGTTTTTGTGTTTTAGTTAAGTTGTCTCACAAGTTCGCCTGATATAAGCAAACTTGTGGGACAAGCGAAGTTATTGACAACTTCGCCTAGTATGTTAGGCGAAGTTGTCGAATGATATAAGAGATAGGCTACGGCTTGTGTAAAGAGTGGTTCAGTATGTGTAATTGTGATTTGGCTATCACGTGTTAAAGGAGTTGCAATACAACGTGTCTATTGAGTATTGTAACGTGTCTCTGTATTTGGGTTTAACGTATATTGCGTCTAACACTCGTATCGTCTTACGTAGGGATTCCGCACCTACGTAATACGAGATATTTCCGTGTAGATCCGGCTAGGAACCTACAATTGGTATCAGAGCCTTTGCTCGTGATTGTGTGGTTCGGGATTATCACACGAGTGTAGAAATCGTTCCGTTCGACTATTCGCGGGACGAGTTTACGTTGAAATACCGAGTTTTTGTGTCCTAACCATCTCCCACTATCAAATACAACCCATTACATCTCCACATACCTCGCAATACGTTAAATTAAAACCTGCAAAAACCTTTTGTTCATCAAGAGAAGTTGCCGCCACTGTTTGTAGGGTTTAGGCCAAGATATAAGTTTAAGCGAAGTTATCTTTAACTTCACCTGTCTCACAAGTTCGCTTAAATTAAGCGAAGTTGTCATTAAGCGAAGTTAAGATTTTAGCGAAGTTGAGTATATGCGAAATTAATCATAACTTTTCCTACTGGGTACTGTTCAGAATAATAAAATATTATTTTTGAGTTTCTTTGTGTTTTCGAGTCGTATTTCTTTCAAAGATGACTTCTATAAACATTACGGAACTGGTAAAGATGGAGGTGGAAGCAGGTTCAGCTACTTAGGCTCCGAAAATGCTTAAGGGTACCGATTTTGTTGCTTGGAAAGATCGGTTTGAACAGTATGGTAAATATCAAGATGCTAAGATGTGGGTGTGCATACAAGATGGATACATTCCACCAACGGCCTTGTTTGAGGGTCATGATCAAATAAAGTAGTACAGTAAGATGGATGAGGAGGAGAGGAAAATGTATGAGGCAGAGAGTAAAGCTCATGCGGCGATCGCCATGGCTCTTCCACAAGAGATTCTTCACACCTTCAGGAAATACAAAACCGCTATGGGAAGCGCTAGAAAATCGATATGAAGGTAATGTGGGAGTACGTGCATCCAAAATTAAGCTACTAAAAACCCAATTCTCGGTGTTCAAATATTTGAAAAATGAATCACTTGATGATATCATCACAAGATATTATCACCTGATGACCGAACTCAGCAATTACTCCATTGTATACAAAGAAGAGGAGATAGTAGAGAAACTTCTTGATGCTCTTCCACCGAAATGGGAAATGTACACGGTTTTGATGAGAGAAGATAAAGAGTTTGCCGATATTGATTTGGAAACAGCAGTCAATAAATTACGAACTTTTGAACTAAACATGGTTCGGAAAGAGACACCAACTGATCAGGTTCAGGATCCGGGAATGTATGGTGCAAAAGTTAGTTCAAGTTCAAGTTCAAAGTCAGAATCATCTGCTTACTACTCAAAGGGAGACTCAAGCTCAAACTCAACTTATGATGGTCATGTGACTCTCAACATAGATGGTGATGTATGTTTCGTAGCTGCAGGGAAATAATTCTTCAAAACCTCAAGCCACAACTGGTAACTTTTCATAAAATGCTCAAACCAACAAATACTCGCAGATGCCCATGAGTGTTAAATCAGCTGAACAGCAGTTTGCCCTCTATGCATCTTTCATTGCATCTTATGAGAATTACATCAAAGGTAAAATAGTCGATCCCGCAACTTTGGATGAAGACTATGATCAAATTGATGCTGATGATCTGGAAGAGATGGATCTACAGTGGCAGATGGCAATGATAGTAAGAAGAGTTAAACGGTTCATGAAGAAAACGGGTAGAAAGTTCGTTGGAGAAAGACCAGGGTTTGACAAATCAAAGGTTAGATGCTACAACTGTCAACAAAATGGTCACTTTGCCAAGGAATGTACCAATGAGAGAGTTGAACGTAGTCAGAACAGGCCTGCACAACAGAATGGGGGAGATAGTGAGAATAAGGCTATGGTATCTAGACACAATAGTGGGTATAACTGGAATCTACAGGTTGAGGAAGTCTTCGAACAGGCAAATTTAGTTAACATTGAAACTGGAGGAAGCGAGAGGGAAACGGGGGAAATTCAAGCTTACATGGCAGAAGTGAACGATCAGCTTTCTGAGGTAAGTTCTGAACTCCCTTGTATGAAATGTGAAAATCTGTCTGAACAATTGAAAACAATAACTGATCAGTTTGTTAGTTTGGACGCTCAATTTAAAACATTAAAAGAAGATCATCATTACACTAAAACTAGAGAAAACAGTTACTCGGTAAAAATAAAATCTAGTGAAAAAGATATCAGAAGTCTTAAAGCCAGTCTAGCTGAAAAAATACAAGTAATTGATCTTAGTTATGAAGTATTAGAAGAAAAAACCAAATTAATTGCTGACAGGGATAAACAGATAGCTGATTACCAGGTAAAAGTGGTGGAATTAAACAGAAAAATTGATCAATTTAGAAACTCCTCAGCAATGCTTGATCACATCGTAAGTGTTCAACGTTCCCCAGTTAAAAAGGGGGGAATTGGATATTCTGAAGTTCCACCACCATATAACCATAACTATACGTATGATCCTAGTAATCAGAAATCTGTTGATGTTGAAATTAGTCAGACAGTTCCTGTCAAAGTTTCGGTTAAAGAACCCGAACTTAGTAAAAGCGAAACATGTAAGCCTGTTTCGAATGTTAAGATTTCTGTCCCTAGTTCTGTCTCATCAAATTCGGATAAGACATTCGAATCTAGCGAGATAAAAGAAGAGGTAGTGTAACTAAAACGTGGGGAGGAATATAAGCCAACTGAAAATAACTCTCCCCTAAACCCGTTTGTCCCACCATATGTTAGACAAACGAAGAGTAATGCAACCTCAACACCTGAAACAACTGTTGAGGCGAAGGTTGAACACAGGATTTGTTTCAGATGCAATCAAATCGGACACCTAATTGCTAATTGCCTTCTAAATCAAAGAGAATTCAGAGGAATGAGGCCTCCGAAAACTGAAAATAAAACGAATGGTATTTACTATACTGGTAGGAATGCGAACTCCCCAAAGTTCAGACATTGGACTAATCCAAGATCTCAAAGAAATCGATCTCAGTTTTACCCAGTTAACAACCAAACAAACAGATTTAATTCAGTTAATCCACTAAGGTTTGGATGGCCTCATAGTCAATTCTCAAGAAGGTACCCTTACAGAACTTACAGAAATCATTCTCAAACTAACTTTGGACAACCAAGGTATGGGATGCCAGTTAACAGATTATATCGACCCAAGACCAATAGGTCTTGGGTCCCCAGATTTTAATCCTTTGCTTTAATCGTGCAGGAACAGTTGAACAGGACTGTAAACAATCTGTGGGTTGTGGATAGTGGCTGTTCCCGGCACATGACTGGTAACAAGAATTTGTTACATGAATGGAAACCTGTTCAAGGAGGAAGAGTTAACTTCGCTGGAGAAAGCGGAGGAAGAATCACTGGTATTGGAACCGTAACAAATGGAAAAATGAAATTGGAAAAGGTGAATTTTGTTGAGGAGTTGAAGCATAATTTGTTGAGCGTATCTCAGATTTGTGACAAAGAGTACACAGTGCACTTTACCAAAAATGAAGCAATTGTTCTGTATCCTGGTTTCAAGATACCAGAGGCATGGGTGGTGATGAAATCTCCAAGAGAAAAGAACACATACGTCATGGATATGAGGTCAAATGAGATGGCAACAGAAGAATCATGTCTTCTGTCAAAAGCAACTGAATCGGAGTCCGAGTTATGGCATCGAAGAATGGGGCATATACATCTTCGAAAAATGAACTACATTGTCAAGAATGGGCTGGTGCTTGGTGTTCCCTTAAAAAATTTCAACTTTGAAGACCAACGCTTATCGTGCAAGAAGGGAAAGCAACACAAGAAACCTCATCACACCAAGAAGGTTAATTCAATAGTCAGTACCCTAGACTTACTTCACATGGATCTCTTCGGTCCCGTGAATATAAAAAGTCTAGGTGGAACATCGTACTGCTTGGTAATAACTGATGATTACTCTCGATATTCTTGGGTATATTTTCTGAAGACAAAAGATGAGACGGTACAGTTGGTAATGAACTTGATTACCAAGGTTGAGAATATTATGGGGAGAAAGGTTAAGTACATCAGGAGTGATAATGGGACAGAGTTCAAAAACTACCAGATGGAGATGTTCTGCTTACAGAAAGGGATAGACCACCAGTACAGCGCCCCGTATACTCCGCAACAAAATGGGGTGGCTGAGAGGAAGAACAGGACGCTAATTGAAGGAGCCAGAACCATGCTGGCTGATGCTAAACTTCCCGTGGTGTTCTGGGCTGAAGCAGTTGCCACAGCCTGCTATATCCTTAATCGTGTTTTAACTGTTAAAAGGCTAAATAAAACTTGTTATGAACTTATGCATGGTCGAAAGCCAAACTTGAATGGTCTCGAACCATTCGGGTCCCCATGTACGATATTAAAGACAAACTCTAAATTTGATGAGAAAGCCGACGAAAGTATTTTAGTCGGATATGTTGTTGGGACACCCAACAGAAGAGTCTTTAATTTATCATACAGCAAGGTTGAAGTGGTATGTAACACCGACATCACGAGTTACAAACCACCAATGCCCAGCACGGGACCCGCTGAAGTTTTTGACTATGATAAACTGTTCAAATCCTTTAATATGCCTTACTTAGATTTTGCAAAAGTTGATGAGAAAATTGCTTCACAGATTTTGTATGATGAGGAGGAAAATATTGTGCAACGTCCACGATACGATGAGCGTCAACCTTCCACGTCAAGTGCCGTTAATGGTCCTGCCGCCTCTACTGAAGAAGAATTTTACAACCCTTTTCACTCTCAACAACAATCACCCATTGATGAACTCTCTTCGAACCTGGAAGACAATCTGCAAGTCAGTTCGGTCTCGACTACAGGAGTTCACAAAAATCACCCTTTAGAGAACGTGATAAGTGATCTGTCTGATGGTGTACAAACAAGACGAAGCTTGAATGAGCACACCTGTGTTTACGCAAGCATTAAAGAAACAGGTATCATTAACGAGTGCTTGTACACCTACTTCATCAGCCAGATTGAACCAAAGAACTATCAAATCGTTCTAAAAGACAGCTCGTGGGTCGAAGCCATGCAAGAAGAGTTAGCCCAGTTCGAGAAGATGGAGGTATGGAAATTGGTTGCAAAACCGAAGAATGTGAATGCGATTGGCACCAAATGGGTTTTCAAATGTAAGAGAGATGAGAAAGGAATAATCATCAGGAACAAGGCGAGGCTGGTAGTAAAAGGGTTTAATCAGCAAGAAGGGATCGACTACAATGAAGTGTTTGCTCCTGTGGCGAGATTGGAAGCGATTCGTTTGTTTTTGGCATTTGCTGCACACAATGAGTTGAAAGTGTTCCAGTTAGATGTGAAAAGTGCGTTTCTTAACGGTAAAGTCGATGAGGTTGTGTACGTTGAGCAGCCTCCAGGTTTTCCTGACCCAGACTTTCCTGATCACGTGTACAAGTTAAGTAAAGCGCTATATGGACTACATCAGGCCCCTCGTGCCTGGTATGCAACCTTGTCTGATTACTTACTTGAGAATGGGTTCGAAAGAGGAAAGATCGACAGCACGCTGTTTGTCAAGAAAAAGGGGGGAGACTTTCTCCTAGTTCAAGTCTACGTGGACGACATCATCTTTGCTGCTTCAAAAGTCGCCATGTGTCAGGAATTTGAGGAAGTAGTGAAAAGGAGATTTGAAATGAGTGCAATGGGTGAATTAACTTTATTTTTAGGATTGCAGGTTGATCAGAAGAAGGAGGGGATGTTCATCCATCAAACTAAATATGTTCAAGACGTTCTCAAACGCTTCAAGATGGAGGACAGCACTCCATTTGATACTCCGGTTTGCGTCAACCACAAGCTGGGTGCTGATTCAGACAGTGACGCAGATGTGGACCCCACCCAATATCGAGCAATCATAGGTTCTTTAATGTATTTAACTGCATCTAGACCTGATATTATGTTTGCAGTTTGTCTCTGTGCTCGATTTCAGTCAAGCCCAAAGGAATCTCACATGAAGGGAGTGAAGAGAATACTACGGTATCTCAAAAGCAAGCCTAAGCTGGGATTGTGGTACACGAAAGGGGGAGACTTGGATTTGGACGCTTATACAGATTCTGACTATGGAGGTTGCAATCAGAACAGGAAGTCGACGACCGGTGGATGTCAGTTTCTGGGAGGAAGATTGGTTTCGTGGCAGTGCAAGAAGCAGACCTCTGTAGCCATTTCTACCTGTGAAGCAGAGTACATGGCAGCATCAAACTGCTGCTCCCAGGTTCTTTAGATACAACAGCAATTGCGTGATTACGGTCTGAATTTTACTCAAACTCCTATTTGTATTGATAACACTGCTGCAATCTCAGTAACTAACAATCCCGTAAAACATAGCAAAACTAAACACATTGACATTCGTCATCATTTTATACGGGATTGTGCTGAGAAGAAATTAATAGTGCTCGAAAAGGTTGATTCGTTAGATAATTTCGCTGATCTTTTTACTAAAGCGTTTGACCGAACTCGTTATCAAAACCTTGTTGAGTTTAATGGGATGATCAATCCCGAGTAACCGTATTTTTCGTTTTTATTTAAAAAAATAAATAAAAAAAAAACGTCACTATCGCTCAGAATTATGTCGGTTAACGTCACTATCGCTTAGAATTATGTCGGTTGCTTCAGTTTGAAGGACATATCTTCGGATGTGTTTGGTCCTCACTTCTACCAGTAGATTATGAGGATAGTCATTAACCAGATGACTGAAAGCGACTGGGGCAGTTTATGATGTGTTTTTATTCTGTCGCTGAAAAATAGTCGTTCATACTTAGTTAAAAGGACGCATATTCGTATGTGGTCGGTCCAGCTGATCCATTGGATCTTCAGGATAGCCGTTTACCTGATGACTTTGACTTGATCGGGGCGATAGAATTTAAATTTTTTTAGGGAGATGATATAATTTTTCAAGTCTATAACTTCGTAAGAAGTTTTAATACAATGTTTCTAAGAAAATTGATCCAACTGTGGAAAGTGATAGACAAGCTAATTCTGTGTGCTTAACTAGTGAAGTTATTAGGCCTAAAAGACTCTAGAACAGTCATTGTATGTTATGGTAGCTTTTTATGGTGCGTAAAAGTAGAAGTGATACTAACTAAATCTTCTCGATTTAAAGGGTCAACTCATTAATAGTTGTGTATGTCTCCATATATATCTTTCCGAATGATAGGCAAAAAAGTGATTACCCAGTCATACACGAGCCCGTGAGTGTTCTGATTCCCGTGAAGATAGTGTGTCAAGAAACTGCAGTGATCCAGATTCGGGACTTGCAGTAGTTTACTGTCTGAAGCTATGTAAATCTTATGTTAAAAAAAAATTAATTAAGACTTCTGAAGCTTATTATGTTATACTTATCAATCATGAGGCAAGAACGAGAACGGGATGAAGACTCTAAAATATCAAGATGTATTTACAATTTAATCAGACACTACGGGTCGAGGGCAACTCGGGGTGACTTGGGGAAAGCAAAATACGCTTTGAGAATAGATAGGAGACATCACTTCTCTGATGTGTTGTACGTTTATATTTTGAGCTTAATTGAACCTAATCCGTATCACAGAAGCGATGAAAACCATACTAAGTTGTTTACCTGCTTACAACCTGTTCTTTATGTCATAATACAGCTGAACATGGATCTATGTGACAGCCATCTAATTAGTATGATTCCTGTTCGGATCTTTTCTAAAACATTCTGGTTCCCGCCAAGACTGAAATTTGATCCCGCGTACTTTATTTTGAAAATTTTTCATTGCATATGTAATTTTATGGTTTAAAATTTGGTTACTTGGTCTTTGATCGTAACATTTAAATATTTAAAGGATGTTTTAGAAGACAATTGCATAATGTTCAAATTTATAAGGGTCTGTTCTGTAAGTTTAATACCAAGTGAAGTTGAAAAAGGGCGAACTTGTTACAGGGCGAAGTTAACGGTAAGCGAAGTTAACCCTAACTTCGCCTGTATAATGTTCAGCCCTATATAAGGGTCAACTCAGTCAAAACTTGTACATATTTTCAAAACCCAGCGAAGATATATTAAGCGAACTTGTGATATTAAACCCTCGGCGAAGTTAAATCTCGAATCAAACTTGTTGTTTATCTCCGTTTTTAATCCGTGATAAAGATGTGTAAGGTCGAGTGACTTATACTTCGTATCAATGGTGTTAATCAAATGTCGTTTCGGTCCGATTTGAGACCTCGTTCATGCAAACCTTAAACACCCACTTTTCAAACTCGTTTTAACGTGGTCGTAACCAACTTGATCGTCCAGATCTCCAAAGAAACATGTTTTTTAGAGTCCACAATCACCAAACTCACCAAACACACCTCGTCTAGCCTACTATACTGTCGCCGTTTCAGTTCAGGCGAAGTTATAGTTTAGGCGAAGTTGTTCTCAACTTCGCCTAAGGCTTAACTTCGCCTGCTGCTTTAATTATTAATTAATCAGGGGCGAAGTTATTCAAGGGGCGAAGTTATGTTTAGGCGAAGTTATCCTTAACTTCGCCTCAGGCTTAACTTCGCCTGAAGCTTTACATTATTTAAAAGATTAATCTGTTGTCAGGCGAAGTTATTGTATAGGCGAAGTTGTGCTCAACTTCGCCCAATGTCTAACTTCGCCTGTACACTAAAGTCTATCTTAACTTCGCTCATGGTAATAGGCAAAGTTATGATCGGCTTTGACGATTCTCTAACTTAGACCGTTTGTGGTGCAGATATAGCAGCTGTAGCAGGAGCCGGTGGTGCTGGTGGTGACGAAGGCGGCGATAACAACCATCAGTTCTTTCCGGGGCACAATATGTATATCAGACTGGACCCGGATGCTAGCGGTGTTGATGATTATCGTGAGATCATCACCTTTCTTATCCGCTCGCGTATCTTCCATGCTATCACTACAACTCTGCCCATTTCTCTGCCAAACATAGAAGACTTCTGGCAGACGATTGAGTATGATTGCAGAGTCGAGCCCCCAGTAATGCGCGCCATCGTTAACAATCAGGTGGTGCAGTTCTCTTCTGAGCAGATAAGGGTTGCTTTGCAGTTCAGGAATGAAAAGAGAGATTATCCTACAGACTTTGTTGCTCCATTCAGAGACGGTGTTTTTTTAAGAATGGGCTATTCTAGTCCATTGGGTGATACTCAGAGACGTAAAGGATTCTTGTTGGATCAATGGCGCTTTCTCATGCACGTGATGATCGTGTGCATGTCAGGTAGAAAGGCTGGTACGGACGGGATGGGTGCGACGATGCAGTTGGCAATGACAGCACTGACTTACAACAAGCGTTACAGCTTCAGTCAGATGGTGTTCTATGAAATAGACCGTCAGAGACGAGCGGTGGCTCGTGAAAGATTCTTGATGTATCCACGGTTTTTACAAATGATCTTGAATCACGTAGCTCCATCGCTACCTCAGCGCCGACCGATTCGTTATGTAGAGAGTGTCAACAAGAGAATATTTGCACAATGCAGAGCATCGAGTGCTCGAAGTAAACCAGAGCTTCGTCCACGACATACTCCGCTATTTGGGTATTTGATAAACCCGGCGTATGTTGCTCCTCGTGGAGACGAGTTTCGGGATCCGGCACCGCAACAGGATGTTGTCTCTCAACCACCACCTGTGGTACAGCAGGCAGTGCCTGCTGCTCCTGTTGTGGCACCGGAGGAACAAGTAGACCTTGAAGCTGCCTTCGGTGGCCAAGGATTTTTCGATATGGAACGAGTTGATCCTGAGGCAGAGATTCAGGTCTCAGTTGCAGAGGTTCTTAGTGCTGATGTGCCATTGGTAGCTACGTCGGTAGTTGATTCTGAAAGAACCGACTCTGACTCTTCAGCTGATGATGTTGCTGAAGCAAGACAAATTCTGGTTGCCCAATAAAGAATTCACGGAAAGAGAAAGAAAGATACTGATGACAGTGAGTCTGATTATGAGGAGGAGTTAGATCGGTTGGTTCGTCGATCGAAACGGGTAAGACCGATTGAAGGATCGGGAGCTGGTGAAAGCTCGAGGGTGGTTCGTTTCTCTCCACCCGCTTTATCTGGAATGACTATGGTCCCTGCGTCCATGACTGTGACAGGACCCATCACCTCGGATGTTCCCGTGGTATCTACATCATCTTCATTTGGCATTCCACCCACCACATTGCAGCTTACGCCTCTAGAAATTGTTTCCTTGCCACCTCCTACACTTACTCCATCGGAGGTTGTCGCAAGATTCGTAGAGTCGACTTTGGTTGCCACTGCAGGGTTATCTATTTCGATACCACCTGCGGTTACTTTTATGCCTGTTTCTGATGTTCCGGCTTCTTTGTGAATCCCTCCACCATATGCTCAAGACACTTCTCATATGAGGTTTGATTTTGATGCAACCTTATCTGACTCAGACAGGATAGCAGCTCTTGAAAGGGTCGTGGCAGAACAGTCGAGAATAAACTTGATCCAGACTCACGCTATTCAGCGCCTTGTTGCAGAGAATCAGATTCAGTCGTCCCTCCTGATTGAGCACGGTAAACTTTTTGATGCCTTGAAACAGTTCTTGGCATCTCAGGGGGAGACGAGCTGCAAAGGTGATGAGTTAGAGGACGAAGAAGAGGAATGATCGAGACGATGATCCCAACGCATCGAAAGGTGCAGGTGGTGAGTTGCCAAGAACTGAACAAGCTCATGGGACTTCCACATCTCAGGGGGAGTCTACCGGTGCAACTGGTGAATCGGGGGGTGATGATGTGGTGGTAGTGGATGATGTGGAAAGTGTGGATGTTGATATTGAAGGTGATGATGATGTGTTACCGATTGAAGAGATTGAAAAGATAGGGGCTGAGATTGTGATTGACAGTGAGGTTGAAGAGGGAGAGATTGTGGAGGATAACATTGAGCATGAAATTCCAGAAGCTGATAAGTCAAATTTGGGTCAAGATACGGGAAGCGATGAGACTGAATGGGAAGAGCAGCCAAGATGGAAAGAAGGCTATGCTCAATGGTTTGTAAAGACAAAGAAACCAGCAGTCCCAACTATGTTTAAGAAGAGTTACAACATCAAAGGGTATGCTGAATCGAAGAAGGGGATTATATGCTGGTCGTACGATGAGCAGTTGAGGCTGTTTGTGATTAAACGTTTTGACGGAGTTCAATACTTCAAGAGATTGTTGAGATCATTGAATACCTTGCCGGAGTGTGAGGTGAAGGACTTAGCCAAGTTGGGGTTGATAAACAGGAGTGATGAAAATATGGCCAGGATTATTGGGAAGATCGTTTGGAAAGAAAGTATAAAAGAGAAAAAGTTCGAGTTATTAAAGCCGCAGAAAGGAAAGCTCGTTGAAGATAAAGATAGAGGTATGAGAGCTGATGGCAAACCTTGGATGATAATGAAGTATAAGCCAATCCGGTGTTTAAAAGAAGTGCCGATGAAACAAATGCCCAAGGAAGTCATAAAGAATCTGAAATGGTGGTATGTTGATAGTGAAACAGCTGAAGCGGTGATGGAGGATGAAGATGAACAAGAGTTGCTGAGAGTGTATGATCCAATGCACTTGGTGAATTTGTCTCAAGCTGACTTGCAGGTGCTGAACGAGAAAAAGATATTCTATATTCCGGCATGGAAAGAAGAAGGCAAGAAATATCAGAGAGTAGTTTCCGTTTGTATCAGAGAAGGAGTTCATGCTTGAAGACGGGTGACTCGAGTTTTGGGATTACAAGACACGTGATTGAAGTTAGAGATATGAAGCTACTGCTAAGGGGGAGTCTGTTGGTACATGATGTCAGTAGTTCAGTATCTAGTGTCTGTAATCGTGTTAGTTGATTTTGTTTTTGTGTTTTAGTTAAGTTGTCTCACAAGTTCGCCTGATATAAGCGAACTTGTGTGACAAGCGAAGTTATTGACAACTTCGCCTAGTATGTTAGGCGAAGTTGTCGAATGATATAAGAGATAGGCTACGGCTTGTGTAAAGAGTGGTTCAGTACGTGTAATTATGATTTGGCTATCACGTGTTAAAGGAGTTGTAATACAACGTGTCTATTGAGTATTGTAACGTGTCTTTGTACTTGGGTTTAACGTATATCGCGTCTAACACTCGTATCGTCTTACGTAGGGATTCCGCACCTACGTAATACGAGATATTTCCGTGTAGATCCAGCTAGGAACCTACACCAAGTTGATTGTTCTCATTCCACATGATATGAATCGAATGTTTATTGTTTATTATTTTGAATATAAACCATAATAAACACTTTAATTAACATTTCAAAATTCACTAATCGTCTCTTGTCAATCCATATGGAGAATACTTGTTATATGTAGTAATTGATTTAATTGGAATAAACCTATAATTAAAATGTCATATATTGAAATGACTTAATAGATAAGGACCATATATGAAAATTGGTTAAAAAATGTGAGGAGGGCTATGGTATTGAAAAGTGGCAAAAATGGTAGGCTTTTATTATAATAGATTGATGCTTTGAACAAATTAAGTTACCTTATAAAATTCTTCGAGTTCAATGATATGACAGAACTCAGTTGAGTTAAGAAACTCCTCACGTAACGGAACACGAATAGTTGGTGCTGAAAGACGGCTACTTGATGAAGGTTCAGAAGGCAATGAACCAAGATAGCTAATATAGCTAATAAACGACAAATAAGTATTATATAAAGGTGAAATAAAGTTTAAACTAATTAACAAAAAACACTTGGAAGTCAATATAAATGAAAACAAAACCTCATCTTGAATTCATTGATTTCATGTATGTCTTCGTTGATGTACATCTTACTAACATTAAGTGAATTGGGAACGGCGGGACGTCCTTAAATTAAACAAAAATAATAAAGTAGTCAAAAAATATTTAATTTAAAAGACATCTATCTTTAACATTATCAATAACAAATAATCAACGTATCAAACCTTCATGTATCTTGAATAACCCAAATTATAACACAACAACTACGTGGGCTTGATAAGGATTTACCAAAATATAGTTTGACATGTCAAGCGCGTATAATCCCCATAGAGTTAAAGGTAATTCCTTGTTTCTAAAAAAGTGTGAGCAAGTTTTATCATATACAAAGGTAACATATATTATAATTATAATATGAAATAAAATTGAAGTTACCCCAAACCTTTTAACTTTAGATACATCATCTTGGTCTCCACACCATTAGATTTGATGTCCTCAATTGGTGAGTAATTAGCTACAACACCAATCACATCTATATTGCAAAAATTAGATTAGAATTAAGTGATGACAGTTGTAAATAAAAAGGAGATCAATAAGTAATCATATGTTATTGGTTACAGTTGTATAAAGTTTTGGTGTAAATATAAGTCTTTTTTGGCTGTTGAGCAATGTTTTCATAACCGGACCAGAACGTATTGATTCGGACGCGTAACTGGTTTACTAGTCTGATCGGTTTAAGCAGTTGGCTCAGATTTACACCATATAAACCGTTATAGATTTATATTTACACCAAAACTTTATACCATTATTTACACGACCTAAAGAGATAATAAACAATATTATACCAAAACTTTATACAATATTACATGCTACGAACTTATTTAAAAAAGACAGATATGACCTTCATCTACGTAAACCCTGGATAATTAATAACCAAAAGCTATAATAAAAACCTATAATTAACTGAACAAAAACTGAAGTAATCAACTAATCATAAATCACAATATAATATCTCTAAATTACGATAACTTGAAACACACAATTACATATTCAAATTTAGAATATAACAAAATCCCACTTGACCGAGTTTGACCGACTCCAAGTAATGTTGGCCGAGTTGAAGAGATTATAACATCAGTAAATCACCACTAAAGTTGATAACTTTATACACTTATTTTCACGACCTAAAGAGATTATAACATCAGTAAATCACCACTAAAGTTGTAATAGAATGGTTTATAATTTTATGATTTATAATTATTTTTATGTCACACTATCACACTTACCATATATATTATTGATTAACGTTTATAGTATATATGGGCAATACTTTGCTATAACCTTTGATCTTACCATATATATTATTATTATTATTAACACTTTGACTTACCATATATAGTATTATTAACTTTTATGACCATTGAAAAACATCTCTCTCCTAATCATATAAACCTTTATAGATTTACACGACCTATCACACTTAACAACTGTATATATTTTTTGATGTAACATATCACTTACCAACAATGGTGTTCGGTTTAGTAACCATTTCAATAAGCGCATCAATGCTTTGAAACTTGAATCGGTGCAAATCACCACCAAAATCTTCACATGGTGTAATAGTTAACTTCAGAGATTGACCTTTTGTCATTATCCACTTACTTGTATGTAAGACTATAGTCACCAACAGAAACATTCTTAATAATGTAACATGCATTTTCAGATAAATATCTGTCAAACTTGTATATAAATTTTGGTAATATGCTCCCATGGACCATGTTTCCTTGGCATATAAAATGAATTAAAGTCAATTTCTAAAGCCAATATAAATAAAAATATAATGAAACTAACACACACACACACACACACACACATATATATATAAACACATAATATAACATACATCTTCATCAATTAAGACCATGTCCTTTGAGATTAGTTGATGGGGTTTATCAAAAATATGATTGTCCCAAAGTCTGATCACACGCACTTTGATGATTGAGTCATCCATACAGCCCTTTGATGAGGGAAGTTGATTCAGCATGATGATTTTCTTGTCACCAACCAATCTGTATTGAAATAATTCAAGGTTTTATTAATTTATTACAATTAACAATCATATAAGCATAAGAAATAGTTGCACTACGTGAAAATTGACCTTTGGTCACACGAAAAAAGTGTGGCCGTAGGCCTTTAGCCACACACATTTGGTACTGGTCATATGTGACCAAAGGTCGCGACACTGTGGGTATGATATGGCCACACACAGTTTTTAGTTGCCTTATGTTGTTATAAGTGTGTCTAAAGGGTACAGACATTAGTTGTTGGCCATTAAGAATCCTCTCCAATAAGTGTCTCTAAACGGTTATAAATGGCCACATGTCTATTTACTATGAGTGACCATTGCACGTATAGAGCCACATGAATTCATGTTTCAGCCACATGAATTTTATAATAATGTGGCCTATATGGTTGTGTTAAGCGTGCACTGTGACCTATACTGTGTGGATATAGTAAAGCAATGGCCACTTAAATTTAATAATAGTGTGGCTAATTATATCATATAGACACTGGATAATACATTAAAAGTGGTTAACAATGTTTACTTGCCACTCAAACACTCCTTTGTAGATTATAGTGTGGCTATTGTCTTACCTTTTGTCACACATAATGCTTTTCGTAATATAAAGTGTGGCTATTGTCAAACATTTCGGCACACATAGTGATGTATTGTGTGGCTAATCATATCGTATATACACTGGAGGTTATTGTCAATGTGGCTGAAAATATGAACTTGCCACTCAAACACTCTTTTGTAGTTTGTGGTGTGGCAATTGTCTTACCGTTTGTCACACATAATGTTTTTATAATATAAAGTGTGGCTATTATCATACTTTTGGTCACACATAGATAAATGTGGCTAAATGTGTCTTACCAGATTCAGTTTTTTTATTATTTTTTAAAATGGATTATAAAAGATCAGATTTTTAACCTGCTAACTATGCATAATATAAATATTTCAAAGCATAAATTTATAAATGTAACTAAACACATTAGCATAAAATCAAAACATGTTTTTTCATAAGTTTAACAAACCCAATAACATAAATTCAAAACGGGTTTACATTAAATTATTTTTTCCTCCTTTCTTCATTTTCCTTAAGTTCTTTTTCCATTTGTTCCATTCGTTGCACTCATTCTTCCAACTCGTTTCTTGAATTTCTTTCATTTTCTAGTTCATTTTCCATTTCGGCTCTAACTTTTTGAACCTAAAATTGTTAAAATATTAGCATCGTAACTATACATCATCTGTATAAAATAAAAAGTAAAAGTTAAATATGCAAAACTAAAACAACCAAGAAGATATAAAATAACTGGGAAAAGATCCAATATAATAATAACTTAACGTTACTTACGTGAATCCCGTTTTTCACAAATTGACCCATGAAATCACATCACAGCATCTCGGAATCATTAATACATATCCAACTAATCGTTGGTTCACCGAAAAAACAGTTTTGGATGGTTAATCAATCAATTTTTCATTTGCTTTCACGAAAACCATTTTTGAGCGTTTCTTGAGCGTTTAGGGTTTGTGTGAGGGTTTTTTGAGCGTTTTAGTATATTTTTTTCCTTGTTTTTTTGCCTTTGAGCGTCTCGCGTACCTCTTGTACGTTAATCCATTATCATACATTATCTCTACCCTAAAATAATTAACTAATATATTACCCAAAAACGAGCAAACATACGAGCCATCACATTCTTTGGCACCATTCTGAATGTAGCCCAAGGTTCATCATAGTGCTCAATTAGTGTTTTTATGATAGTCCTATGAATCTCATGAATCGCAAACCTATAATATTGAAATAACCAAGTAAGTATATTTGTAACATAAATAATGAAAATGTGAAAACTAAAAGCATACTTATCCTCAATCTTTACAATAAATTTCTTCCCATAGGTATCCCGAGGCACGATAGATGACGTGTCTCCCACAATTATACATTTGTAGACCATCGACATCGCCACTACCAACACCATCCTCATGTGATCCAGTAAGTGATGCCCCACCACGATGGTTTTCACCCTTCCTAGGTACCGTGGTACGTCCACGCATAGCACGAAGACTATCACGCACAATCACATTAGACATAATGTATACACAAACACAAACTTGAATCGACGACTCGTTGGTAATAATAATCAATTTCAACTGTACTAAAAAGTCCTAACATGTATTCACACATCGTATCATGGCAAATCAACCAAACATTTATCATATAACTTAACTTATGGTTACTTAGTTCACGAGACAGATTATAGCATGTACAAACTGATTTTATTCACTAAGAAAATATTAAGCATAAATTCTTCAAAATTTACCACAGTAGAATAAATGAATTAGGTTTCTCAAAAAATTTTATTATATTTTTCTCATGCATACAAAACTCACAATAAATCAACCATTACAGATATGAACCAACAGTTCAGCATATTGCACAACAAACACTTGTTTAATGGTTCTATGAACTCATTAATCCAAATTGTGCAAGACCAATTGGGTTGTCTTCAAAACTCATAATACTAATTTTCAGAACTGGAACCAACCCATTTGGTTTTCTCATTATGGAGTTATGGTGTCGGAAAGACAGACCAGAATATAACTCCCCGAATCAGCTTTGACCAGTGTTTTTGTAAAATCATAAAAACTATTCAAAACTCGTCCAAAAATTACAAACTTTACCTTTTGGAAACTAGACTCGTGGTACTATATCCTAGAATCAACAATAGTTCAATAAGAATTGTTTAACATCAAGTTACATACCAATAAATAAACGAAAACGAATTTGTCAGCAAATTGTTGTAAGCAAAACTCAAACCCTAACATATTTATGACATCTCTAGGGTTCTAATTCATTAGTTAACCTTTTAGAGATGAAAGAAGATATACTAAGCTTCAATTACAAGTGAAATACATACCTTTTTAGCGATGAAATAACTTGTACTAAGCTTCAATTACAAGAAATAACACTTAAAATTGAAAATCCCCAAACTTGATTCTTAAGGTTCTTCACACTCAACACGAATCCGGAAAAATCGAGATAGGATTGATGGAAACCGACAACACACGTGAATACCTCTCACAAAAATAATAATATTAGAGCCCGGAGTCAAAGAATTTGGTTAAAAATTGAGTGAGTTAGAGAATTAAGGATGAAGGAATATGGTGGGTGTAGAGATATAAAGAAGAAGAAGAAGAAGAAGAAGAATAAGGAATGAAGAGAAAATATGTGGTCAAATTAGATTTAATGGGAGGGTAATTCAAAATTTTTTGAAGAAAAGAGGGGGTGAATTTAATCTGAAATTTTGAGTGAAGTAAAATTAATAGGAACTAAATATAATTAAAATTTTGTATTTTAATAATTAAAATAAAGAGTTGTTAGTGTAAATATATATATATATAACAACTAATTAAACCTTAAATAATATATGAAATAGTATTTTTAATATAAAAACATATAAAATAAATAAAGAGTTGTATAAGAGTGTAGTAATCAATGTTAACGCCCAATAAACCATACGTTCATTAGTGGGTCATACTAGTTCATGATCGGTGTTAGTGTTCCATTATAGCATCTATCATGTTACAGTTGCTCTAAAAGAGTTGTATAGGAGTGTCATTAGTCATGGTTAGGTGTTAACGCCTGAAACACACCATACTTTCGTCAATAGGCCTTATTTGGTTATCATTTGTCATAGTTAGATATTAGTGTCCCTTGTTTACGTCATAGTTGCTTTAAGAAGTTTGTATAGGACTATCATTAGTCATAGTTAGATGTTAACGCCCAAAACATGTCATACATTCATCAATGGGCCTTGATTGGTATTAGTGGCCATTATAGCATCTATCATGTCCCCGTTGCTACAAGAGGGTTGTATATGAGTGTAGTGAGCCGTAGGCATGTGTCAACGCCCAATAACATGTCATACTTTTATTAATGGGCAATATTGGGCCTTGATTGTTGTTAATGGCAAGTATGGTCTCTATCATGTCATTGTTACGTTAACAAGTTGTATAGGAGTGTAGTGAGTTATAATTGGCCGTCATACTTTGCATTAATGGGTCGTCTTGGGCCTTGCTTGTTGTTAGTGACCCATTGTAGTCTCTATCATATCATAGTTGCTCAAAAAGGGTTGAATATGAGTTTCGTGAGTCATAGTTTGGTTAACGCCCAATAATATGTCATACTTTCATCAATGGGCCTTATTGGACCTTAACTGGTGTTTGTGGCCATTATAGCCTTTATCACATCATAGTTGCTCTAAGAAGGTTGTATAGGAATGTCATTAGTCATAGTTAGATGTTAATGGTCGATACCATGTGATACTTTAATCAATAGGTCTTATTGGGCCTTGTTGGTGTTAGTGGCCCATTATAGCCTATTTCATGTCATAGTCGCTCTAATGGGTCAAATTAGGGATTGAAATCTCTTAGTGGCCTATTATGGCATGTGATATGTACATTAGATATTTAAGGTTTATATCGTGTTATAGGGAGTCATATTAGACCGTAATAGACAAAAACAAGTCATACATGTCCTAATGGACAATATTGGGCCTTGAAATCTCTAATGGCCCATTATGCATATAATTTATTTATATTTTGGCTTATGATTTTTTATATTATTTTTGAATAAATTTTTTTAAGGGTTATTAATCTTAACTAAAAACACCTTAGAAAAAAATTCAAAAAATATAATAAAAAAAATCATAAGTTAAAAACGAAAAAAAAAAAACTAAAACGTTTTCTCCCGTGTCAACATTCAGCAAAAAAACTGAGAAATGAGCTCAACCGAAACCCAACTCGTCGAGTGCGAACAATCGTGTTGGCTCATTTCAGCAATTTTTCAGATCGTTTCAACACTTAACAGCTCGTTTTAACAGCAAACATCATGTTAAACAGCTCGTTTCAGCGAGTTTTCAGTTCGTTTCAGCACTTAACAGCTCGTTTTTACAGCAAACAACATGTTAAATAGCTCGTTTCAGTGATTTTAACAAATCGTGACAACGCTTTTTGACCAGTTTTGCAGCAATTCATCAATAAAAACTCAACAGTTCAGCTCGTTTTTGCCCATTTCAGCAGGTTACATAACAAATATTAGAGTATGTTCAACCACACTTGACTCTAAGACCCCCGTATGAACTCACACACAAACACAAATTGACCCGATGAATTGTTGGTGATAATAAGTAATGTCAATAGTACCAAAAGTCCTAACATGTATCCACACATCATATCATGGCAAAGCAACCAAATATTCAGCATACAACTTAACTTATGATCATTCAATTCACGAGACAGATTCTGGCATATACAAACTAATTTTATTCACAAAGAAAAGATCAATGATAAATTCTACAAAATTTACCACAGTAGGATATATCAATCATGTTTCTCAAACAATTTTTATTATATTTTTCTCCTGCATAGAAAACTCACAGTAATTCAACCATTTCAGATAGGTACTAATAGTTCAGCAGATTGTGCAACAAAACCTAGTTTAATGGTTCTATCAACGCATTAAACCAAATTGTGTAAGACCAATTGGGTTATCTTTTAAACTCATAGTATTAAGTTCCAGAAGTGGAACCAACCCATTTGGGTTTGTCATTAGGGAGTTATGGTGTTCATGGACCAGAATATAACTCCCCGAATCAACTTTTACATATGTTTTTGTAAAATCATAATAGGTATTCAACACTCATCCAAAAATTACAAAATTTACCTTTCTGGAAACTAGACTCATAATACTATATCATAAAATCAAGAATCGATCAATAATCATTGTTTAACATGGAGTTACAGACCAATCAATAAACAAGAACGAATCTGTCAACCAACTTTCTCAACAAAACTCAAACCCTAACATGTTTATGACATCTCTTGCAATATGAACTTCAATCGATGTTAATGAGTGATGAAAGTATAAGTAGCAGGTGATGGATTAGGGTTCAGATTGGTTACTGAAGGGTGGATGTCTGGTTGGTCACACGAAAGAATTAGAATGTGGCTATTAAATATCAATTGTCACACTTTTTGTTTTAGTGTAACTATTAGCTTTTAGCCATACATAAAAATTTATAAGTAGCTAAGAAATAATGCTTTGTGGTCACATAAACCCTTAAGTGTGACCATATGTATAAGCATTTAGCCACATATGAAACAATTAAAGTGTGGCCATTAACTACTAACGGTCACACGTTTTGTTTGATGTCACCGTTAACTTTTAGCCACACCTAAAACTTATAAGTGGCTAACAAACAATACTCTATGGTCACATATACCCTTAAGTGTGGCCATATGTATTAGTTTTTAGCCACATCGTTATCAAACTACTGTGAGCGTATATCATATTTGGCCATAATTTACTAAGTGTGGCTAGTAAAAGTCACATTTTTTATGAAAGTGTGGCTAACAGTTTCGAACAGCTGTGTTTTTTGTCACATGAATTGAATAAGTGTGGCTAAAGGTTCCAGCAGGTGTGGTTTTTTGTCACAAAATCTAATTTATGTGGCTAAAGGTTCTAACATGTGTGTTTTTAGTTCTAACAGGTGCGTTTTTAGTCACACGAATAACAAATATGTGACGAAAGCGACCTTTAGCCACACATTTAGGCCGAGGTGTGGCAAACCGCCCAGAGCATGTGTGTGACCAAAAGCCAATATTCGCGTAGTGTTGAATGTAATACATAAGGAACACAAATGGGAGGAATACGGAAAAAAAACATACTAACTGTTGTTTGCCATAGTTGTTCTGAAGTTGATTTCTGTGTGTGTGAGAGATAATTGATGACATAAGGTTGTGTGTTATATATTGTACTGAAAATAGTAAATAAGGAATTTTATTTTTAAAATTTAAATACTATTCCCCTAAAATTAGGGTATATTTGAAGAAGTCTAAAATTAGGGGATATTTGAAAAATAAGTTGACCTATTAGTTATAGAAATTAGAGTTATAGAAATTAGTTTGAAGAGTAATAGATATCTTCCATATAAAACTCTAATTTAATTAAGTTAATGATTTATAATTAAGTTAATGAGTTAATTAAGTAATAGTAACATAAACTTTATATTTATATTGATATAATGCATAATTAAAATTAATTATAAATATTGATATCTTCCATATAAAAGTCCAACTTAATTAATGTTATTGATTTATAATTACACATTTTTTAAAAATCGTATTAGTATTAATATTATTTGAAACTTTATATTCATTATTAGTAATTAGTAAGTTGTTATAATCTATAATATTAATTATAGATATTGATATATTCCATATAAAAGTCTAAGTTAATTAATTTATTTATTTATAATTACACATTTTTTAAAATAATATTTTTATTAATATGACCTGGTCAAGTTGATATAAACAGTTGAGCAGGTGCAATTTTTTTCTTATGTCTAAATTAGCATAAGTATATTGTGATTAAATTAGTGATAGCTATTTAGAAAAAAAATTTAGAAATACAAAACTGGTCAATAATCTTGTATAAGTTACATTTTTTAAATTACTTAATAAGCTATCTAGTTGACCAGGTTCATAAGTTACTCAAATTATTAACATATCTTCCATATAAAACTCTAAGTTAATTATAGATATTAGGAACTAGTTACAATATTAAATTAATTTGGTACAAAAGTATAATAATACTTGATTGTAGTTTTCCAAATTCATCTTGAACGATTTTAGTAAATCCATATTTAATCCTTGATTTATGGAATTTAGCTAAAATAGTTGACTGGTTGATAAAGAAACTCAAAATTTTGAATATTAATATATACGCGTGATTAGTATATATTTAGGGAAGATAGAAAATTTTAAAAAATTGTGAGTCATACATTTAAAATTTCTTTAAAACCCAAGTATCAATAAAAAAATTTAGATTTAAACATAGTTATGTACATTAGTAACATTTAGTAGCAGAGTGATGATTGAACCAAATTGGGTCAAACTTGATTTAAACTAACATAGGCTAATTCTTTTTTACAACCAGTACTAACGGTATGTCATTGACAAACTTGAAAATTATAATGCACAAAACGATATTGATGAATCTAAAATATTTAAAATGTAAATACTTTAAATCATAAATTAAGTAAATAGAAATCTAAGTCTGACCTAAAGCTAATCAAATATAAAAATGATTTTAAATTAATAGAACATGAAAATAGATTTGCATTAGGAAGAAAAAGGTTGACCATAATAAGTCATCATATTATAACATACGACAAAGATGTACTGCAAAATAAGTCTCCACACGTATAGGCATTAAACAATGATCATCATCTAGATTGACAAAGATTTACAATATTAGAAAGTTTTAATAAGCGAGCAAATAGGTGCTATAAATAAATATTAGTTGTTTACAAATTATGTTTAATATAAGGTAACAATTAACTTAAACTAATGAACAATCTGCAACATATTACACTTATTCAGTCACATAACATCTTCAATATGCAGACTAAAGACCTTATTCATAAAGTTATCAAACTAAATCAAGCACAAATTGAAACCTAACACAACACATTCGTATAACTGCATCTATTTTCCATACATAATTTTCATATAACACGAGCGAACAGATAATCAATAACCAGAATTGAGGTGTTTGTGAAATTAGTATGACCTAAATGCAGCTTGAATCGATTACAAGATGAATTAGTGACGGAACCTAAAAACTTAAGGAAAATTACGCAAACCCGTCAAATAAACACAACACATTAGTATAATTACATCTAATTTTCTGTACAGCATTTGCAAAGGCTTCATAGTGCACAAAATTCACAATATTAATCAACAACAATAATCATAACATGATTTAAAAATATCTAAATTATATTATAAATTTAAACACATTGATACGATTTCAGATTCAGATACTACTACTACTACTACTACTACTACTACTAATAATAATAATAATAATAATAATAGTAATAATAATAATAATACCGAGAGGATGTTCGAGTTTGAATGTGCTTTTGGCCATGACGATCGATCGTGAAATCAACTCCAAAAGAATAGAAATAAATAAATAGAAATAAAAAATAACACAAATCGATGAGCAGATTAGATTAGATGAAGGATTTGATGAATTACATTAAATATAAATCGTATAAATCAACTGAAATTGATAAATAAATCTTAAATAATAAATTGAACGAAAATCATACTAAAAGAGAAGATAATTGTTTGTTTGTGGATTAGGGCAAGAGCGTATAGAAAAGCGGAAAGTGGGGAGGGGCGATAGTAGTGGTGGTGGTGGTGGTGGTGGTGGTGGCCGTGGAGAGGGGTCATTTTGTTGTCGGCACCGGGGGTGGTGGTGGACGCCATGGAGAGGACGATAGGTGGTGGTGGACGCCATGGAGAGTATGATAGGTGGTGATGGAGTGAGAAAAATTTCGGATCTAGGGTTTAATTAGATATTAGGTTTGAATAACAATTAAGTGGGTGGGTAATGACCCATGTAGGATCCATATTTTAGAAAATGAGTTAAAAACTATGAGAATTGATGAGAATGTGACAAGTAACATATAGTAGTAGTTATTTATTAGAGTAGTAAGATAAGATAAGATAATTAAGTAAAGTAAAGATAATATAAAATGAAACTATTGAAAAAGAAAAGCTATTATCTTTATTTTACATTAAATAATTTATATCAAATTTATGTACGCACATGTTCTTTATAAAGTTTACTAACATTTACAATATTATCACTATTCTTTAGTTCGTGCTCTATTTTGATGTACATCGTGCGTTGATAATGATTATCATCTCATCTACCTTTTCATTTTCTGGTCATGGTTTTGTACCATATGCATGTTGGGTTGTGGATATGGTTTCTTCTATTTCACAATTTACATTTTCTTCACAAGTGTAGTTCTTTAGAGCATTTCTAATATATCCTCGAAATTTTTGTAAGTGATTTTTATAAATTATAAATTATGGTCAAGAGTGGTTGAGAGTAAAGTTAGTGATTTTATATAAATTTGAAGAAAACTTATTTCCCCTTATTTATTTTTTTAATATTTATTGAAACTATTTGACGAGTAGAAAAGAAAGAAACCGTAATAATAAAAGTATAAAAAAAATTATATAGTTGAATATCAGTGAAAATGTAGTTTCTTAAATGTAATTATAGATATGGTGGTTGAGAACGGGTTGAGAATGCTCTTAGAGTATTAATAACTTGAGAGAATTCCACGAATAGTTCATGTGGTTTGAGCCAAATTTTATGCATCAATGCATCATCCCTGATGTTTAAAACTTGCATGTATCATCCCTAACCGCTAACTTTTGTTACATTGTTGTCCAAAAAAATAACTAAGTTAACTTTGATTGTAAATGTTGCACGTGAGGTGTTAGTTTTGTCCAAGGCCGTCTCCTGAAATCGTGAAAAAAATGCGAAAAAAATATGGGTTTTAAATTAGTTGAGTAATTGTGTTTAAAAATTAAAAATATGTATTTTCTATCAAAAAATTATATATAATTTAAAAAAAATAAAAAAAATTCGAGTTTATTGGGATGTCGGGCCGAGATAGGTTGACCACCCGGCCTTACCTCATAGTCGGCCATAGATCTCTCATCTTTCTCTCATTCTTCTTATATAAACCCCTTTTTACACTCATCCCCAATCTCAAACCTTAAAACTAGATCTTCTAATCTCAAAATCAAAGATGATACTTTGCTCATTCGGGTGTAACTATAAAGTTAATAATTCTTCCTGGACCTATATAATTGTGAATTTCTTTTTGCATCATGGTCTGTAACATTAAATGAGTTTGATTATAACAAGCCAATCAGAGTTTTTGTTTTATTTAATAATGTTTGACTATAATAATGTTATCACTATATTAATAATGCGTTTTATGCAGTATGTTTGATAACGATATCATTTATGATATCATTTATGTGGAGGGCAAGGAATGCGATGGTCTTTGAGGTAAGTCAGCTAGTCTTAATATAGTGATGGACGAGATCAAAGCATTAAGCTATTTGTGGGTAAATACTTGAATCTTACTTGAGAAAAGTGGATGGGTTTAACTTCATATTGTAATCAGGTGGGAGGGAGCTAGTCAATTGTCGGGCTTGGACATAATTGGTGTAGTTGTTTTGGTGATTGTGTTATTGTTGTTACAAGTATCTTGCTATTAACGTTTGTTTGTTTTAATAAATTATTATGCTTTGATTGGTCGTTAAAAAATGTAAATTTGTTCACTATATTTGGGATTTATTTTAAAATTGTTGGTGTAAGATTAATTATACAAAATGTTGTAACCTGAATATTTTTACTAAAATGGTTCTGATTAATTTACATTGTAAATTTAATCAACATATTAGGTTTTTTTATTCAATCAACCATTATCTATATTACTTCAATCCATTATCTATATTACTTCAATGGATAAGGTTAAAATAAAAAGGGTTATAAAAATAAAAACTACGAGAAGTAATCTGGTCTATTGATGGTCATGATTAATTGACAAAATAGCAAAAGACGTCCTTTACGTTTGAATGTTTTTTCAGTGAACGTCCTTTAGTGAAAGATATGACAGAAAGCATACTTCATGTTTCAGATCCTTTTCACATTATGTCCTTTGCCACTAACCCAGTTATTTTAATCCTTTAAATCTAGTCATGTGCAATGTATATAAGGGTAATTTTGTAATTTTATAATTAATTTAATAATAAAAATAAATAAAAACATATAGAACTCTCTCTCTCTCAATTCCCAACACACACTCTTTCTTTCTCTCTCATCTCCTGCCACTAACACGGTCCCCATTTGAACCTCTCTCTTAAATTATCTCCACCCATTCAACATCCCTTTAATCTCTAAGGTTTAAGGCTTGTTTTTGCTGGAAAAGCAAGAGGGTTGCCGGTTTTGTACGACACGGTAACGGTTTTACGGCGAGGTGGCTTCATGCCGGAAATAGTGAAGGTAAGATAGTCCAGTCGAGCCAAGAGACACGCGGACAGTGGAAGCGATGAAGCAGGAGGTGGTGACTTAGGGTTCCGACATCGTCACCATTCTCTCTTTCTATCTCTCTCTTCCACAGCACTGTTGGTGATATCCGTCACCACCGTCGCCTGCAACTCTACCCCCAAAATTCTATGAGCTGTTTTCTGATGGTATTGTTAATACACAAGAAAAAACGATGAGCCTCCCAGGAGATCTATCTCTCCTCCCATAAGAGAAAGCTACATTCAGTACAGTCAGCCGCCAGAGCGGAACATGAGCGAGACCCGGAGGTTACGTCCTCGTGCCCGCATAGATATGCGGGTACCATCTTATGAGGACGAACTGGACGGGTACGACTCAACTTATCGTCCGGAAGGTAGTTTTTACATTGGAGACAGCCGCCTTCCTTCATATGGAGGGGCTAGTAATCCGCGACCAGTTGTCTGCCATGCGGAGTATTGTGGCGATGCCGAACATAATTTTTCGAAACCATACCGTCCGGAGTCTTTTGCAGAAAAATCAAAATTTATTCCAAGCATCGCGCAAGCATCATTCCCGATAAACGCGAAGATTCCGACATCTGTTGGAACATATAATGGGATGACGGACCCCAGCGATCATTTGCTGAGATTTGTGGCAGTCGGGGGAGTCAGTGGTTGGACTCTTCCGTACTGGTGCCACATGTTTGCACTCACACTCACAGGAGCTGCCCGAGAATGGTTTGAGAAGTTGCCTGCTGGACAAATTAAAAGCTGGAATGATTTCATAGCAAAATTTTCCCAGCACTTTAGTCAGCAAAAGAAACATACCCGTGACCCTTCAGAAATACTGGATGTTACAAGGCGCAATAATGAGTCTATCGAGGACTTCATTACTCGTTTTACTAACGAGAGCCTTAACATTGGAGGGGTAAGCGAAGATATGTTAAGAGGATCATTCTGTAAGAACGTCCATTGTGATGACTTGATCCGTACACTTACTGGGAGAGACGGAACACCCGAATCATAGGACGAAATCATGAAGGCATCAAAGCTTTATGTAAGAACTGAGAAAACTCTGAGTTCCAGCAGCCAAAAGCAATAACCGAGGGTCGAGTTTCAAACTCCGAGACCGAACAGGCAGGCTAAGGGACCAATATGGTCAAGACTTCAGCCAAGTTCGGAAACATCTAAACCTTTTGATGCAAGATCTTTGATTGGCAACAAGGGTAAACGTAATTTTTCAGCTCGTCCCTTAAAAAAGTTGGACCCAGTTATCAAAAACTCCCTCAGAAATTCTCACCATTGAGAATCTGACTTTCTGGAAGCCTCAACCAATACCAAGGAAGTCATTCCTTGATAACAAGAAACACTGCTCATATCATAATGATGTTGGACACAACACGAATGAGTGTGTGGCCCTCAGAAATGAAATTGATGCAGTTGTTTAAAATGGTAAACTCGAACATCTGGTCAAGGGCGCACGAGAAGGGACTGGCAAACCTCCCGCAAGGGACAACCAGGGCCCAGCTAAAAGGCAGGTCAAAGATTTGAACGTCCACATGATTCAGGGTGGACATTCAGGCAAAGGAAAGCGGAGGAGCTATTTGGAGGAAGAGTGGAAAAGTGAGCCGGTAATCTTTCCTTGGATCAAAGGCAGTCCGAGTAATAAAAACCCACTGATAATCACTGCTAAATTCGGACACTACCGGTCACAGTATGTGTTCTTTGACACATGCAGTACGTCCGACATCATGTATGAACAATGCTTTGAGCATTTGGATGAGGAGGACAAAGAAAGATTAAAACCAATTCAAGCTCCCGTCTCTGGTTTCGGTGGAGAAATAATGCACCCACGGGAGGTGATATCATTCCCGATAACACTCAGTGACGGGACACATTCAAGAACAGAAGAAGATGAATTTTTGGTCTTACCAGCAACTTCTAAACATGACATTATTCTGGGACGAGAAGCGATCAGAGACTTCAATGCTCATCCGTCCACAGCCCATGGTGCAGTAGGAGTTCCAAATCGCACCGGTGTGGTAATAATTCACGTAAACTGACATTGTTTTACAACTGAAAGTTCAAGACCAAGCAAGGTCCCAAGACAGGCTCAAAGGACTGAATCTGAGAAATGGGCATTGAATAAAAGGTTTCCGGACCAGACAATCACAATCGGACCTACTATCTCAGAGATAGTAAGAACCTTTTTGAAGCAACTATTGATCAAGAACGTAGACATCTTCGCTTGGTGCCCCGCGGACATGACCGGTGTCCCGCGGAGCATTTCGGAACATAAGTTAAAGGTGAATCCACTGATCACCTCAATTGGGCAAAAGAAGCGGAAGATGGGCCCGAAACAAACGAAAGCCATGAATGAACATGTACAAGATCTTCTTCATGCGGGGATCATACGAGATATCAAGTACCAAACATGGGTGGCCAACCCAGTGATTGTCTCGAAAAGCAACGGAACGTGGAGGATGTGTATAGATTACAAAGATCTAAACAAGGCATGTCCGAAAGATTGTTACCCACATCCGGAGGTCGATTTGAAGGTAGATGTTGTGGCCCCATTCAAATTCAAATGCTTCCTCGATGCCTACAAAGGCTATCATCAAATCCATATGGCAGCTGGTGACGAGGACAATACAGTGTTCGCACTGACCAAGGAACATTCTATTATAGAATGATGCCTTTCGGGTTAAAGAACGCGGGGGCCAGATACCAACGACTGATGGATCAAGCCTTCAAGGGTTAGATAAGTCGAAATCTCGAAGTTTATATGGACGACTTAGTAATCAAGAGCACTGAAGAAGAACAAATGTTGAGAGACATAGAGGAAACCTTTGAAACGTTGAGAAGCATCAACATGAAACTCAATCCAGCAGTGTTCCTTCGGGATGGAGGAAGGAAAGTTCCTCGGGGTAATCGTTACAGGCACGGGTTTCAAAGCTAACCCAGACAAGGTTCAAGCAATAGCCCGCATGCCATCTCCCGCATCCCTCAAGCAAGTTCAAACACTTAACGGCATATTAGTAGCATTAAATAGGTTTCTGGCAAACCACGCTGCTAAGTCTTACCCGTTCATCTCAACATTGAGGAACTGCCTCAAAAAGGCACAATTCAGATGGACTCCGGAAGCTGAACAAGCATTCCAGGAGGTAAAAAAGTGTTTAATGAAATTTCCAACGTTAACTGCTCCTCGCGCAGGCGAACCATTAACGTTATATTTGTCGGCATCCGACATTGCCGTGGGGGCTGTCCTATTGACAGATAGAAAAAATGTTCAAACTCCAATCTATTACGTCTGTAGAACACTATCGGACAGGGGAACAAGATATTCGATGTTGGAAAAGTTGGTTTTGGCATTGGTTTATGCCGCCAGACGGCTCCGCAAATATTTCCAGGGCCACCCCATCAATGTACTAACTGGATACAAACTCAAGAACGTGTTGAGTAAGCCCGAGTTGTCCGGGCGACTGGCGAAGTGGGCTATCGAATTGGGTGAACACTCGATAGAGTATAAGCCTAGACCAACGATCAAGGGGCAGGTACTTGTGGACTTCGTCACGGAAGTCCCGCAGTACAAAGAACAAGAATGTTTAATCGAACGACAACCCCAAACACCTCCGGAACAAGGGCAAGTTTGGTCATTGTTCACGGACGAAGCTTCAAGCAGCGAAGGGTCAGGTGCAGGTTTAAGGCTCCTGAGGGGCATGAATTTACGTACGCCATCAAGTTGGACTTCAAAAGAACCAACAATGAGGCGGAATACGAAGCCTTCCTGGCAGGATTGCGGATAGCGAAAAAGCTTGGGGTGAAACATTTGGAAGCACGGGTGGACTCTATGCTAATTGCGGGACAAATAAACAGAACATATGAAGCTAAAAACGATGTCATGGCTTCTTATTTGTCACAAGAAAAGGTCTTGATTCGCCAATTTTCCTCCTTCAATATTGTCCACATTAAGAGGAGCGAGAATAAATCCGAGGACGCTCTTAGCAAGCTAGCTTCAACGAATTTTGAGCATTTCACCAAAGATATTCGTGTAGAAGTTCTAGACCATCCAACCGTTCCACAAAATCAAGTCCTGGTAATTCAAACTGGCGTTGAATCTTGGATGACACCCATTATAGCTTACTTATATTCCGAAGCGCTTCCGGCAGGAAAGGCTGAGGCTCGGAAGATTAAGCACAAAGCTCTGAATTACTAATTGACTGATGGTATCTTATACCGGAGATCATTCCTTGGTCCACTGTTACGTTGTGTAGACACGGAAGACGCAAATTACCTAATTCGAGAAATCCACGAAGGTATTTGCGGGTTGCACGCGGGACCAAGAATGACGGTTGCAAAGATCATGAACGTAGGGTATTATTGGCCCAGCATGCACCTAGACGCTGTGCAAGAAATCAGAAAGTGTGATTCATGTCAGCGCCATGCCCCCAACACCCTGCGTCCAAAGAACGAACTGATTCTAGTAACATCTGCCTGGCCGTTCCAAAAATGGGCTATTGATATCATGGGACCTTTCCCAGAAACCCCGGGACGAGTCAAATTCCTGATAGTGGCCATTGATTACTTCACCAAGTGGGTGGAAGCCAAACCGGTTGCATCAATCACGGCTTCAAGCGTGAAAAAATTCATTTGGGAATTCATCATTTGTCGGTTTGGTCTCCCGCAGGAATTGGTAAGTGACAATGGGACCCAATTTGCTGATAGCGGATTGCAAGGATGGTTGAAAGAACTTCAAGTCATTCAAACCTTCACATCCGTAGCTCATCCGCAAGCAAATGGTCAGGTCGAAAGGACCAACTGAACTATCAAGGAAGGGATCAAGGAAAGGCTAGGGACAAAACGAACGGGTTGGGTGGATGAACTGCCTCATGTACTCTGGGCCTTCCGCACACAAAAGAACTCCAGTAATTTGGAGACACCCTTTGGCCTAACCGATGGCACTGAAGCCATGATCCCCACAGAGATTGGGATTCCATCCGCAAGGGTTCTGCTGATTGATGATAATGATCACGAACTTAGGATGAATCTTGATTTACTGGAAGAAAGAAGAGAATTAGCATCGATCCGTGAGCACAATTACAAGCGAAAACTTCAGAAATATTACAACTCGCGGGTCCAGACATGTGAATTCGATGCGGGAGACTTTGTCTTCCACAATAACGAGGCCTCCGGACAGGAGCCTCCGGGAAAGTTAGCCCCAACTTGGGAGGGACCTTATAAAATCAACCAAGTACTATCCAAAGGTGCCTACAAGTTAGAAAAGTTGGATGGGACCGAAATCCCTCGAACTTTGAACGCAGCACAATTAAAAAAATGTTATATGTAGCAATTTTATTTGCTTCTTTGTTTTTGGCCTGCGTGCCCACATAGACTAACAAGTTATACAATTTCTTTGTAAGAAGGCTTATGCCCAATATACGAAGAATGCCTAGTTAATTCAATGTTGATTTGATAAGTTGTATCTTTTATTGACAAAAACGAAGTTCCGGACAGACTCTTATATTATGGTACATAAGACAAAGTGCACTGGAAGGAAACAAGACTTCTTATTGAACAGTCAAAAGAGATTACAAGCAAAAGAAATATTTACAACAACGACATATATACTTATGGAGTGACGTCCTCATCCTCCGCAGTGTTATTGGCTTCTTCTTCTTCTTCCTCCTCATAAAGATCCAATAGCTCTTTTAATTGATCTATGGCATCCTCCTTGTCCGCAAGTTCCGATATATGATCGGAAAGAGAGAACTTCAGAGCGTCAAAATCTTTGTTTTTCTCGATAAGGATAGAAGCAGTGTCTTTACCAGCCAAGACATACTCCTCCGGAACCAGGCCCTCGGAACCAAATTTGTAACCTTCCTCAAAGCCCATTTTTCGGCCTGCTTGCTCGGAGGCACGGAGGAGCACCGCAACACAATTCCCAAGGTCATCACTGTTCCGAACGTCTGTAATAACCTGTTAAGTCGAACAAACATGTGTAAGCATATACACATCTGAATGGATCATGTAACAAAAAAACTTGATACCTTGGGAATCGTTATCGATAGAAGCCATTTTTTATCCGCCTGGGCTTGGATAAGATTCATCTTATGACCAACACACTCCAGGGCTTGGTCTCGATTCTTAGCATTCAGGTCGGACAAGCACTTGTCCTTCGTTGCTGAGTCAGCTTGAAGGGTCTTTATCAGTTCAGCTTGTTCGTTCAGCTGTTTCTGAAAAGAAACTTTAGCTTCTTCCAAGGCTCGATGATTGTCTTGAGCGTAAGTTAATGCCTTAAGAGCCTCTTTCTTGGCCTCAAGCAAGTTTCGCTCAGTTTCCTCTAGCTCCTCATTCATAGCTAACCAATCCTGGAGGAGCTCCTGGTTGGTAGACATAGCGTTCGCCACATGATAGGAATTTGAGTCTAAAAGTTCCTGGCGGATGCGACGACGTTGTCGCTCTCTCTCTGCAAGAGGAAGACTGACCCCACCCTGATTTCGGAAGATATGCTCATGACGGGATGGAGATGTGTGGAAGTGATCGGCTTCACCAACCTCTTTTTCCTTAATAGGAGTAGAATCCGATAAATCGATCGGATCTTGAACAGTGTTTAATGGTGAGGTTGGTGGAGTTGGAAGTTTGGTAGCAGCCGAATCGTTTAAACCTGAAACATTTGCAAAACAAAACTCCTTAAGCCACCAAAAAGTGATGAGTTCAAACATAATCATTGAGGTTCCAACCTTACCTTTAGAAGCGTCTTGGGTGGAAAGCTCTCGGAGGCGAGCACTCAAGTTAGGAGCTTTAACCTCCTCCTCCTCCTTTTTCTTCTTCTTCTTCTTCTTCTTGGAAGGGGTAGCATGGGAAGGTTGAAATTTCCGTTTTCCAGCGGCTTTTGAAGTACCCGCTTCAGTAACCTGAGGTTCGCCCTCAACGGACTGAGGACCACCGTCCTCACCTGTTGATGGATCAGTGGTGGCCTTCAAATCTTGCTTACGGGTCAAACCTATAGTCGAAGGTGAAGGGTTAATAGCACCAATTGACAACGCCTCCTCACAGAATGATGAATCTTCGCTAGACGAAAGTAGTACTATCACCCCGCTCTAAGTAGCAGTAGTTATAGGTCGTGGTTGGAGAATACCTTCACATTTTTTGATAAACTCCTCACCTTGCACGTACATCACCTCGGAGACAATAGGTTCCGGAGTGAGGACAGTGGAGATAAGGAAGTTAATTCGTAAACGTTCAAAATACGGCACGTCATGCCGCGAAATGGGGCGGCGTACCATCATGCCCCCCATCTTGTCCACAAGAGTGGAAAGGATCGTACCTTCACCTGTAATCGAAAAATGTTAAGGGAAGAAAACTGAGAACTCAGAATATCACAAGTAAAAACTTACTTCCATCGGTATTCTCGTAATAAGGTTCCAACGCGGGGAATGGCCACAACCTACTCATCTTGGCATACACCATCGCCCCTTCGTGGATGGGACGCATGGGTGTTGGTGCCTTGGTCAAAGTGCCAAACCATTTGTGACCTTCATACTCAATGACAGGGATCTCGGGAAGTGGGTCTTCCGGTTTCCGTCGAGACATGGTAAACGGGACGACATCCTCCCGAATCCAAAAGAACATGGATTTCCATCCATGGATACTCCGGATCCATTTAAGGCTGAGTCGACCGTTTCCGGTAGTAGCGAAGCCATACCACCCGTCACGATATGTCATTTTGTAGAAAATGGCAAACATATTAACAGATGGCTCGTAACTGTGAGATTGGCAACAGAATTCGAAATGCCGAATCCGCGGCATCCCAAATGGGTGAATTTGGGATAAATGGTGCCCATGATTTCTCAAAACAGACCTAACAAACTTCATCACGGGTAACCGAAAGTTACCCGCGGTAAAATGGTCCAGGTATACAGCCATCTTCTTCGGCGGCGGCGCAGTCGCAATGGCTCCTTTTGCTGGACGTTCGGCTTCCCAGTCCAATGGAAAGCCATATAAGTTTTTAACATCTTCGAAGTCCTTTTCTTTAATGTCACATCCAACTTCATTAATAGTGCGGGGATTTTTCTTCTGGGCAGCCATTTTGTGTAGAATATAAAAACGAAAGTAAGGAAGCAAAGGTTCTCCGATGTACGCAAGGGAGAAAATATGTAAGTGATAAGAATGGATTGGAGACATCAATGCCTATTTATACTCATCGCAATTAATGCGACCGTCTGACTAACAGAGGAAAGAGAAAACGAGGACCATGGGATGACTGACACGTCAGGCGGGAGATTCGAAAAAGTGCTTACAGGCTGTCAAACAGACGTCCTACACGTCTTGTCAGCCACAGCCTAAAACACTCTCTCCGCCACGTCATCAATACTATCTATCCAACTTACACAAGTTCAAAGTTTAAAGAAATATATTTCGCAAAGATATTATCAACACATAAAGTTCTTTTCATTAATATCCAAAATGGTGATTACAAAAAGTATGAAAAGAAACTACAAAGTTCAGCTTTAACTCCTACATCTATCCTACGGATTAGAAGCTGAAGTACCCTCCGGAGCATTTGGGGAAGCTTCCTCAGACTTGTCATCATTAGACTCGTCATCATCAGACTCATCGTCAATATAGACCCGCAGCTGCTTCACGCCATCTTCAGACAAGGCAAACTTCGGAAGCATATTCTGCAGCGGAAAGACAAGATCATCGTACTCTTGCACCCGCATGTCTAATTCTTGCTTCGCGTCAAGGCCATGAAGCGGGTGGCTCTCAACGGGTTGTCCGGACTGGGCAAACGCCAATCCTTCATTAAAGCCCTTCACCCGGCCAACGCCTTCCGAAGCAGTTGTCAAATTCACGAAGCAATCAGTAAGCTCCGTGCTCCTCTTGATATGACGGATGACCTGTAAACGAAATTTTGTCAACATAATGGGATCAAAACACACAAAAAATAAACAGTATACACGAAAAAACTCACAGAGTCAAGGCCACGATTGAGGAAGTATTGTCTTTCCTGCTCAGTGCGCTCCGCCCTTCCACGAAGTTCTTGCAACTCGGCAGAGGTGCGGTTGCCTGCCTCAGTCTGAGATTGCAAAAGGGAGTCATATGCAGACTGCATTTCAACAACAGTCTTATCTTTCAATTCGGACTGCTCCCCTTGCAACCTCAAAGCCTCCTCGAGCTCTTGGATCCGGGCATTCTGACAAGACACCTCGTCCTTTATCTTCGCCAACTCGTCCTTTTTTCTTTGAGTCTCAGCTCGGGAAGCTTCAAGGGTGGCATTAGACCGCTCGCATGCCTCTTTCCACCGCTTAGCAGCATCAACATTTCGCTCTTTTACTTTTTCGAGTGCAGCTTCGGTATCAGTTTGTTTCCACCTAGCTGCACTTGCTGCATTACGGTGCTCCTCAGCTTCCTTCTTCGCAACCTTTACGGCCTCAGAAGCTACATCAAGCTTCCCGCCCATTGTTCGCCACTCCCGCAAGATTTCCTGACTACAGGCTAAACTGTTAGTCAAGGAAATAGCCAAGTCAGAATGAATTTCTTGGCGGGAGCGAGTTTGTTGGTATGCTATCTCAGCTGGCGGCATACAGTGTTCCACAAAACTCATACAGGTCTTGGGATTGGAAACCCGAGACCCGTTGACAATATCCCAGGGCGGGACAAACAAGTCATAGTCCCCCCCCCCTAATTGAACGTTCCCGAAGTATTGAGAACTTGTGGGTCCGAGGCGAACAGGAGAGGAAGAAGACTGTTACGGACCACCTTGCGATGAACCTCCCCCAGCTTTATGGGTAGAAGGTCCAAATAAAAAGTCATCTCCCTCGCCCGTTGAAAAGAGCGAGGAAGAAGTGTAAAACTGGGGAGGAGGTTGCATCGAAGATTCATTAACCCTAAAGCCTTCTGCAGTGGCTTCAGAATTCTCTTGGTGAGAACCGGTGGCATCAACATCCTGGAATAAATGATCCAGAGACCCGGAAGTTACCGACTGAATGTTAGACCCCTCCACGATCGTCTCAACAGGAGGGGTAACAGGTTTCTCCACTTCCTTCTCCGGAAGAGGTGGCGGTTGTTTTTCAACAGCTGGTGTCGGCGTCGATAGCCTACCAGCCACTAGACGTCTAGCAATGGACGGATCTACATAAAAATGACATAGTTAGATCCCATTTTTAAAGAACAATGAAATTTAACAAAACAAGAACTCACCAGTCACCGTTCCTAGACGATCTACAAGTTTGGGAGGTAGTGGCTTCTTCGGACGATGTGTCCGACGTTTCTTTGTTTTCAGCTCTTTCTCGGCATCCGTAGCACTAGCACCTGCGTCACTCGCTTGGGATATGCGAAGCGACCTCTTCCTGTAAAATTCTGCCAGCAAATGCGAGACATATGAAATTTCAGAAGTATCATCTGAGATTTCTTCCTCAAGGATGGCAGAATCGTCACTTAAAATAACGATTGTCCCATCGGAAGTCATCGCATTAAGAGGCAGAGGATTCAGGATGTACGCACCTGTTTCGAAGATAGCCTCCGAGACAATTGGTTCGGCACGCACTTTGACTGGAAAGAGGAAATACTTGGCAGTCTTTTCAAGGATAGGCGTATCCTTCGCATCGCGAATAGTCTTACTCACATAACCCTTGTCATCATCTAGGGCGTTCAACATTGATCCAAAACCTGAAAACAAACGGAGAACGTCACCAATAAAAACTCAAAACACAAGAAAGGCAAAAAACAAAAGTAGTAAGACTTACGGCCATCTAGCTCAATAATAACAGGCTCCATGAAAGGTGAAGACCACAAACGGCTCATACCCTCCCATACAAGGGCCTCCTCAGGAAGAGCCCGCATCGGAGTTGGTGACGCAGTGTAACATCCTAAATATTCTAATAATAAATAGAGAATGTTGCGTTAAATTGCCGTGCGTTTAATGTTACTAATTAACGTCTAATAAGGAAAAGATCATGGACTTGGACTAATTAAGATGGATTAAAGGAAATGGGCCTTAGGTCCATGGGCTTTAAGGGATATAAATATCCCAAAAACCAACCTTAAACCCTAAACCATCATTCATTTCCATCTTATTCTCTAACACACTCCAAAACACACACACACCACACACCGCCATATACGGCCGGCGGCCGAGAGAGAAACGAGCAAGATTCGAGAGAGAGTAAACGATTAGTTGTGATTAAACAAGCTAACCAAGATCGAACGAGCACAAAAAGGTATGTTCTTGACCTTAAAGTTTACGTTTTTAGGATCGGTTAGTTTTGAAACTTAAACATAAAGTAAATCGGATCTAAACGAAGCGTAAAGTAGCGAACTTGATGCTAGAACGAACCTAATAAACCCATAAACATGTACGGTTCGTTTAAGATAAACCGTAGATCTTGTATTGAACGTTCATGAAATTAAAGGTCCAAACTTTACGTGTTTTCGGGTCAAATCTTGTCCAAAAACGACCATCGGAATGATCGAGGGTTAGTCAAATACCTTACCCATGGATCTCTCAGTAAAACGATGATGATTTTGGGGGATTAAGATTGAACAGAGGCGCAGCTGGGCAACTTCGCCTGCAAGCTTAACTTCGCTTGCATGCAAGTTCGCCTAACTGATAACTTCGCTTGTTGATAAGTTCGCCTATGATAACTTCGCTGGACCCCAAGTTCGCTGATGTTTAACTTCGCCGAGCTTAACTTCGCCTGAGTTAAGTTCGCTGAATGCTTAACTTCGCCTGGTGATAAGTTCGCTTAATGTTAAGTTCGCTCAACACTAAGTTCACTTACAGTAAGTTCGCTTAATGTTAAGTTCGCTTAACACTAAGTTAGCTTACACTAAGTTCGCTTATTGTTAAGTTCGCCTAATGATAAGTTCGCTGGAGTTAGCAAATTAGAAAATAAATTAAAAACCTAATGAAAAATGTGTTAAGACAGTTAAGACAGTTAAATGAAAAACCACAGGAATGGAACCTTAGTCCAAATCATCAAATATCACTGATTTCTTTTCATGTAGAAATCAAGGTTTGAACAGTTTGAAAAACTCTGTAAAGTGTCAGTTCCATTTGATTTAACAAATTGAACTTTTTTAGTAGATTTTAACAATTGTTTTGCTTTTATTAGAGGATCTATTACATTTGATGTCTTGGAGTTCATAAAATTATGTTCAAGATCATGTATCTTGGATGTTTCATTTTGAAAGACGCTTTCGATCAATTCAGGCTTGATAATATTGAGCGGAATGTCTGTCTCGGAATACTTTGCTGATCCTTTTCATCTTAAACACTCGACCAATAGATGGATTAGAAGCAACAGGATTGACGAAACGCATCAAATCCTCATCAGAAATCTTTGGTTTTTCTGATTTCTTAGCTTTAACCTTAACCGGTTTCTTTTTTTCTTTTTTTTTTCACTTGAGATGAATTTGAACCATACGCAGCCTCCTCAAATTCTTGAGGTTCACCTAAAATATGATATGAACTTGGAATGTCTTGGTTTTTGTGTACAAATTCAGGTTCAAATACATCCTCAATGATTACCTTATCAACATTGTCAACATTTTCAACAAAGACCTTGTTACTTTGAATATGAGATTTTTGAGTTGAAGATTGGGCATTGATATTTTCATCTTTAACCACTTTAGGTTTCTCCTCAACAGCAGGTTCATTAACAACAATTTCCTCTTTTCCCGCAAATGGATTTGCAGTATAATCATTATGAAATGGTGGTGGTACTACAATAAAACCTACACCTTTCTTTGAATCTTTTTGCTTACCAGTCACCTCAATAATTTCATTTAGTAAAAACGTAGAATTTCGAAACTTGCCCAACTTACTTTTCAAATCAAGAACCTCATTCTCAAGTTCTGTTATCTTATTTCTATGTTTTAAAATCTCTTGAATTATTTTATCATTAATTGTCATTTTAACAGACAATTCATCTTTCAAGTCATGGTTACTTATAGACAATGCTTCGATTTCTCCTTAGATCTCATTTGTGATTCTAGTGATTGTCTATACGTATCCTTAATTGAAGCAATTTCTTTTACCAATAAGTCATTATGTTCTTTCGGTGATTCTAACCTAGGCTTAATAGTTTCACAATCAGCACAAGACACATTTGCAGATAATTTAACAGAAGAAGAAGAAGAACTAACCTCGTCAATCTTAGCCATGCATACAAAAGAAGTTGGTTGCATTTGACACGAATCATAAGAATCTGATTTTGTCTCATTGTCAGATGACAGGTCGTTCCCACTAGCACCTTGAAATATTTTATTCAACTCGAACATAGCCAGATTTGCTTGATTCTCATTTCACAACAATCTTTGAGTCCAGTCAGTTCCTTCAGCAGCAGAGAGAAGAGCTTGTGATCCCGAAGCAGAAGGTTTACCACCAGAAGGCTTTTCAGCAGAATCATTACTCTTCTTCCCAGAATTTCTGTCTTGGCTTCGAGGTCCATTATATTCCTTCTTCGGTTTATCACATTCTTTGGCAAAATGACCAAATTCTTGACAGTTATAGCACTTGACTTTTAACTTATCAAAACCAACTTGTTTGTTCAGAGATGGTAGGTCCTTACCAGTTGTTTGCATAAACTTCTTCACCTTTCTCACAATCATGACCATGTTCCATTTAAGATCCATAAGTTCCAAATCTTCTGGATCAATTTGTTCATAGTATTCATCAGTCAGCTCACTTGTAGCAATCTTAATACCAACCAAATTTTCATATGATGTCACGAAAGCACAAAGAAAAGAAAAATTTTGTTCAGCTTCTTTCATGTTAACATTTGGTGGTGCAGTGAAGCTATTAGCAGGAGCATATACTCCAGAACCCCCAGAATTATCAGTAAACCCAGATGCCATGAATCATACACTAGGATCACTCTAAGTCGATGATCCCTCTTGTGCGTTTTGAGTAAGAAATGCAGTAATCGGAGTTGTAGTGCAACTAAATGGCATACAACCTCCATAAAGAGTTGGGTCTTGATTTTCTTTTGAAGAATTCTGACATTTCAGATCATATTCTCGAGCTTCCACCTTTTGCATGAATTCTGAAGCCGTTAGATCTTCACTCTTGAAATAGTTATTTTCTTTCAACACCATCAGAAATGTTGAATATGAACCTGGTAAAGAATTCTTGATTGTATCAATCTTGTCAGATTCAGTGGGTTCCATCTTCAATTTGTTCATTTAAGCTATCAAGTGATCAAAACGAATAAGCATCTCTTCAACAGTCTCACCTTTTAATAAGTTAAAGTTTCGAAATTGAAATTTCAACATCACTTTCTTGCTTTCTTCTGTGTTTCCCATTCTTCTCATCTTAATGTGTTGAAACAATGAAGCACATATCTTAATACTCTCAACTTGATGAAATATGTTATCAGGTAATGCCATAGTCAGAGTTGAATATGCTTTAGTCTCAATCTCTAAAGCTTTCTTTTCCTCTTGTGAGCATTGAGAAAAAGCTTTTGGGGTAAAACCCGTAGTTTCACTACCAACATTGGAACTATATAAACTTCATCAAGACAATGAGAACAATCAGGATGCACAAAACCAAAATGTGCTCGAAAACGTGGTTCTCATTTAGCAAAATCACTAAATTTCATCAAACATGGACAATTAAATGAAATCCAATTTCCGCATCAAGGTGTAACATTTGTTGCATCAGTACGTTCTGAGAGGCCAATGCATAAACACCAGCCATTTTAAGTAAACAAAGTTCAAATTTAAACTCAATTCAAACTTTAGGATTAAAAGTGAAATTTCAGTAACGAATCAGGAACAGTGATCTTAACAAATTAAGTGATGCCTAGTTGACGAATCAGGAACATTAAATTTAACAAACTAAGTGATGTATGGATGACGAATCCAGAATAGTAAACTTAACGAACTAAGTGATGCATGGATGACGAATCAATTGATGAATCAATGACAAATTAACAGACGAATGAGTGGACGAATTATTAACGAATTAGTGACGAATGAGAATGACGAATCAATAACGAATCAAAATGATGAATCATCACCGAATTAGTGAGCATGAATTAGCTATAGTGAGCACGAATTAGCTACAGTGAATAACGAATTAGTTTGTTATTTAGTTGTAACAAATTTACACGTGTCACGAATCATTTAGAGACTGATAACGAGTGACGACACGTGTATAACGAATAAGTCATAACGAATCAAGGCAATCTTCAAATATTCAAACCCAGATTTCCAGAAATCTGGAAATTTTCCTGATTCTAAATTTGCCAAAACCCAAAATAAACTTATGTATTACAACCTCAATCTAGCACCAAATCAGCCAAATCAATAACCAAACTACTTGTAAATATATCGCGAACACACATATCGTATTCCGAATATCTTAACTCAATCCAGTAATCACAAATTAACCAAAATCCAATACCCACTATCCCTTGTTCCGTACAAACTCAGTTTTGAACCAAATTAATCAATAACAGCCTTAATATCTCAATTCAATTCTCATAAACCATCCACAAATCACACCGAACACAATTCAACCCAATTCAATCCTCAATTAACATATCCAAATGTTAATTCAACCAAAATCAATAAAACTAACTTTAAAACCGATAATTAATCAATAAACATCAAATTCTTATCAAATTACCTTAACCAAGAGCAATCTAACCATGGATTAGCTCTGATACCACTTGAAGTACACTTGAACTATAAGATCCAACCAATCCATATACGTATTAGATTGATTAGACCACGGATCTAGTTATATGATATGTTCTTAGTTAATTAGTTGTATGAAAATAGTAATAATAAGATTAACGAAGTATTGATCGAGAGAGTAACTGGGCAGAGGTTCGAGGTGATAGTTTAAACAATACTTAAATTACTCAAGGCATAACAACCTTATATAGACGATGAATCCCATTCGTTCCACATCCAGTAACGAACGGGCTCCATTCGTTATCATTACATAAGTTAAACGGAATGCATAGCGAAATACTGATTCGCTATACCCCATTCGTCAACATTCCATGACGAATGGGATACACACATAACGAACTAATGTCCATTCGTTAAACATCCTTAACAAATGGACTGTACAAATAACGAACTGTCTCATTCGTTAAACAACCTTAACGAATGAGCCTATACATAACGAATGGGCTTGGTTTTTCATAAATACCACTTACATTAAAATAATAATAAATTACAAACGATAAGTTACAGAGACTCGAGACGACAAAAACCGTGCACTAACAAACATGTTGAATTCTTCCCTTAACATTTCTTTCCGACTGTTTCTCATTTCTAGATAACCTTCGAACATTTCAACCAAAACATTCCAAAGACCTTTAGCAGTTGTGTACTCTCTCATAGTTTGAGCTATATCAACTAGCAGACACACACTCAGCACACCGTATGCCTTTTCATCATCAAGAATAATTTTTTGTCATTGTTAGAGTAGCCTTCAATGGAGGCATCAAACGGTCTATCATCAGGTTGAACAATAGGATTGTGGGTTCCATTTTCAATGGATCGAAGCAGTGCAAAATCGGTCATTCTTATGAATTTCTTGAACCTCCATTTGAAATCATCAAAGTTACTGTCAGTCCCATTTGGATGTAGCTCACTCAAAGATCATACACTCTATGTCGTAACCCACACCTAAGTGTCGACAAGAAGGTTACGAGCTACTGTTTTGTGAAAGAACAATAGAGTATTAAATGCGGAATCAGTAGCACTCTAAATTTTGCACAACAGGCACTAAAGTAACAAACACACACAATAACTCAAAAGATTTCCATTAATATTATGAAGGATACAATGAAAATCGATTAGGGTATAAAGGTAGAATGTCAAGATCAATGGAAGCTTTCCGTACAGGAGGGAGTCAGCCGTAAGATCATGATATTCACTCAGGTCCGTTGTTTCATGTGTTTTTAAATGTGTCCTAAAATATACCTTATATAGGCCTGCTCTGACACCAATTGACAAAACCGAGCCCCGGTGCAGAAGCGTGTACATAAACGATGTTAAAAGAGCTCGGTTCAGGATCGATCTAAAACATGTATTCACTCTTGAACGATTTAATTGACGGATGAGATGTATTGGGAGAAAGTGTGATTCGATTAACAATAATCAATAAAATAGGATGAACACATATATGTAACCAAAACACAAACAAGATAGAACTAGCAATATGATATTATAATCTGAATGATTCTCATAAAGATGAACCACTCATACATACATTCATACATACACAAGATATATCGTCCACCACTATCGATCTCATCCCGGGGAGAAGACTCTCTCATAGGGATAAAACCCTAGATCTCAATCAATACACAATACACTCAAAATCATCCTAGACAAATGAATAAAAACATCTATTTATACTAGTCTAGTATGACTTGGTCTTCAAACCATCCACCCTTGATTGAGACCAAGTAATATATTTTTTCACCCACATATTAATTCGATCCATTGATCTAAAATATAAGACCCAACAATCTCCCCCTTAGACCGATGCCATCAAATTACTTCCATGATTACTTCATAACCCGTTGTCTTTCATTTATATTCTCCCCCCCCCCCTCACTTTAAGCGGCTTTGAACTTCAATGATCAACATCAATTAACAAGGTTATCATAAAAGGAAATACACTCAATGTGATCATCAAATAATCTTCAATTTTTCCTTTTGTGGTGTGGATGTTGAGACAACAGATTCCATCTGATTACGTCACAAGATCCTCCACATCTTTGGAAAATCATGGATTATTTATCTTGATCAACTTTTGTGACACCCGGTAATTTCCCAATCCCATAAACCAAGTAATCAACCTAATTATTAGATGATTGTGAATATTATGCGCGCCATGATATGATCAGCGCAGGCATATGTTATATGCGCCATGCGCGGATGCGATGCGCGCCATGTTGTGAAGCACGGGCATATATTATATGCGCCACGCGCACAGGTCTTTGTTGTGTTTTCATGACAACTTAATTTTATGTCGTTTCTGTCTAATGGGTTGCATACCTCTTCAATGATCAATAAGTAAAACTATGTTCAAACAATATCCTAATTTCCTAATTAAGACCCAAATCATTTATGCGCGCGCGGAAAAAAAAGGGAACTAACCTCCCCGCATGGCGGGAACATTGAGAGCTAGTTTGTTTGAAGCTCCAAGATGGAATTGACTTCAACATAACTGATCACTATGTTGAAATACCAAGACCTCATGGAGAATCTACAAATGAAACTCAACGTCCCTGACTACGAGAAGGTTACGCACCTACCCGCATCAAATAAAATGGAGTTATGTGCGACACCTGCGGGAAGAATCCCCGCGGGACACCTTAAAACTAAACCCTTTACGCATGAACGTCTGCACAGAAACCAACCACCTTTTCGCTTAAATCCAAAAGTTCACCCTGTTAATAAACTCTGAGAACGCTGGTTCCAGCAGAGCCAGATGGACTCGCAGGATTCCTTATAAGGACGCCGGCGCAGTGATACGCGCAGGATTCGTTACAAGGACGCTTGCGCGAAGACCAACTGGAGCCGCCGGACCCACAACGTTCAAAGAAATGGCCTACACACAGAAGGCTATACGCGCAAGGTTACGCGCACAAAACACTTAGTCTATTCTTCAGATGAAAGGGGATTACCCCCGCCCAGAAAGAACCAGTTGCGTGTTTCAGAGATTTTTACCTTTTGACAGCACACTGACAACAGTACCAGGAACAGTACTGTAACACGAAATGTCAACTGTCAGCCGCACCTACTCTCACCAACCACAGTCCTGCATGTACTGTCAAATCAATCAGAATTTTCATAACCACTCCCTAGGACCGTCACCCCCATCCCTAAATAAATAATAATAAACCCCATACCTTGTCATCACTACACCCAATATGATAAGATCTCAATCCCCTAAATCAAGGGATTGTGTTCCCTTGAATTTGCCTATAAATATCAATTCTTGAATAAAAATATCACAACCACAAGAAACACACTCCAAACTCCTCTCTTAAACCTGTAATTCTGCACTAACCATCTCCCAAGCATCCGTTTCCAGTTCCATCGCTAGGTAAGTCGAAACTTTAGTCTTGAGATTTACTTTTCTGACCAGCCCTTATATTCTTCGATTACTTGGTCTTAATACACATATTTCTTGTTATTTAAACATATTCTAGACTTCCAATTTCGAGGCTAACACCAAGAAACCCGAACCTCGTTTAATCTCTCTAAACCATCACTTAACAAGAATCACAGGTGAGTCTCACATCCCCTATTTTCACTATTTTTGAACTGTTTTCAGGGCGAGGGACACGTGTTTAAATTATGTTTTATCATGGTATATTTACAAGCAATGCAAACGATTATCTGTTCATAGTGTCTATCTTGATTATCAATGTGAGTGCGCTAGAACGAGAAAGTGATCACTTTATCAATGAAACTCTAAGAGTAGGGACTACTGGTTTGATCAACCCGCTCGTAGGGGTAGCACCTCTTTGCATAGACGAGCGCCTAGTATGGTCATGGGGTAGTACTACTGGTTAAATTCGCTCGTAGTGGCCGCGCCACTTTGCATGGACGAGCACATAGTTTTCAGAAATGTCCGCGCGAAACCCGCGGGACGGTTTTATCAAGAATATGTTTTAATGATGTTATCAGAACTATGTTTCAATATGGTTTTATCAAGAATATGATGCAATACGATTTATCAAGTCACCGAAACTTGTGAACTCACTCAGTTTATACTGATTCAAATATTTTTACGTGTATTTCAGGTGGTAATTAAGTAGCGCAAGGGGTCACACGTAGAGCACTTCACGCAGAACAGCTATAAAAATGGTTTTTGGAAGATTTTAGTTCTATCCTTCCACACGCGTGGTTGTTCCCGCCGTGTAAGGGGATATGGCGCGGAAATCTTCAACGTTTTTCATATTTGGATGTTTTTATATGTTCTTCTAAACAATGTAATGTATTTTGTACTAGACATTTCATGAGAAATGGGAAATTTATTTGAATGCTTGCAATGACCCGTGCTTGATTATCAATCCCCACGCGCGCACGCCCGGCTGTTTCCGCCGTTTAGGGCCGGGTGTGACAACTTTTCCTTAACTTGAGTATTTTACTTGATTTGAAGAAACCGATTTGCAATGAAATTCAAAGAATTTTACTCCCCCAATTTCGTTGCAATTATCTTTACCAAACGTGTCTTCAAATCAAGTGTGGGTGAAAATATGACTCTTTAATTTCAACAATCTTTGTCTTGGTTAACTCATGAAATGATCCGAAAAATCAACCATCTTGTTTGTAAAGCTCTTGATGAAATCGTGAATTTTTGGTGAATTTTGCCCAATTTTTGCTAAAAATTATTCAAAAATGACCAAAATACCCCTCGTTGACCCGACACAGTCAACAGCCAAGTAGACCAGAAAAATCACTTCCAAACACTAGATCATAATGGGCAAACATCTTTCATTTAGAACACATGGTCAAAAAGTTAACGGATAAGCAAGTACACATTCTTTTCTTCATCTTGGCCTGTTTGACTTTGAAAGTATACATTTTTCTGCACACATAATACTCGTTTCAGCTTTCAAATGATCATAATACCCCTGCGATAATCTTCAACAGCAACAAACTTTTCAAAGTGCCCTTTGGAAAATCTGTTCGGGAACATATCAGCAGCTTGTACACATGGTTTCAGCGGCTGTAGCATCAAAGGCTACTTGTACCACAACTGAAATTATTAATTTACCCCGTGCATCAACAGCTGCGAAGTTAAGTACTCGTTTATCAGCAAACACTACGAGACAACCCTTAAACGAATGTGTAGCAGCAACAGTATGTAATCTGCAGTAATTTGATTTGCACATAACTCAGCAATCATCAACATATTTATGATTCCTTTTGCCCATGAGTGCAACAGTTCATGTAAATCAGATTATATCAGCAAACTGAGCTAACCTTAGCAATTCAACTCATTCCATATCAACCACTAAATAAACCCAACAACTGCAACTCATATCAACAACCAAATTCCAGAATTGCCCATGGTATAATTTTGCATCAGTAGTAACAATTTAAGACTTGCAGCAACGGTTCCTAACTGTTTTAAGACTTTTCTTATTAGCTTCTTGAGACCTTAACATTTTGTGAACACATTTCAGCATCTGCATCCTCTCGTGAAGAACTTTGAATCCCAATATGCTCGACCATGTAATCAACAACGGCCCGAACACCCCTCAGCAGCCCGAACACCCCTCAGCAGCAAACTGTTTGGATATTTCGTACTCGGGGCATAAAACTTAACTATCCGAGCATAATACACATTGAATTTTCTGCATAAATATAGTTCCAGCTGCACGTTACCATAATACCCCTACATAAACTGATCGTGCTTGCAACAACTACTGTTGCATCAGTTCGTTTATGTATCTGTTTGTGAAGAGTAATCAGCGCTGAAGCAATATGTACTCGTGAATAATTAGAGCGTATCAGCAACTATTCAAACTCAGTACCAACTAACTAGCTCATGTATTTCATATCAGCAACAAACACCTAAAATAGTGCAGCAAATAGAATTTAGCTCTCATATAAGCTCGTTAATAAGCAGAAATAGGACGATTTTGCCCCTGATGCTGCTGCATTTACGGTACGTTTAACAACGATTTCAGCATGTTTTACCAGCAAATGATCATCCCGTTACCAACATGTTTTAATCTTCAAATAATCAGCTCATTAACATGTTTTAACAGCAGCTTCGGCATGTTAACAGCAAGATTTAACAGCAAATAATCAATTCTAACAGATTGTACATTCAGCTAAAACATTTGTACCATCGCTCAATTACCAAATTGCCCTCACGTTTTTCTACATCAGCAAATCAGCAACATCTACAGCCCCTAAATGTTCGAAACCAGCAATAAACTTATCAACTGCGATATGGTAAATAATGCAGCAGCAACAACAACAATGAAACATACATTGTATCAGCAAACAATAATTAAATGTTCGGGATTGTTCTAACTGTTTTGTGACTAGGCATATCAGCACTATTGCAGCTGAAATACCCCTGACTTGACTCGTTTAATCATTCAAAGTTATCCACTGTTCCAACTCAGCAGTATGTATCAACAAATTAGTCTATTTCTGTTTTTCTGGAACAAGCTATTATTCAGATTATTAGTTGAGTTGACCCAGCAAATTACTATTCATACTCAACACTCAATGAAGCATCAACGAGCTGACTACTCTGAACACAAACTAGGGCAAACCTTTTGTAATCAATTGACTACCAAAAACTCAAAGTTAATCAAAAGTTAATTATCAAAAACACTTTCAATCCAGTTGGAATCAAATAACTATCACAAATCATTCATCAATTTGAAATAATGAACTCGAATTTTACTTTTCCCCAATTTTGACCTAGACGAACACAAATTCTTAGATCTAAACGCCTCGATACTTATTATTAGATATGATCTAACTAATATTTATCAACACTTATGATATTTGGAAAATGGGTTTTCTAAATATTTGCAATTGTGTGTTGAGTAAATTATGTGGATAATTTATTTGAGAGATGTTATTTAAATTGGTTAAATAACATATTGCACGTTACTTATATGATGTTTTGTAAATAAACATTATAAGTAAATAAGTGGTAAATTATAAAAGTGGTTTTGAAGTTTGGGTGGGAAAAACTCCAAGGGAGCCAGCCCCCTCCCTTCTCTCTCTCCTCTTTTGTATTTTCCCAAGGCATGCAATACATGTAAGTGGTGGATGGGTTTTTGCTAACCAAGACACACATCTCCAAACATTTTTCTCTCTCTCACACACAACTCTCTCTTCCTTCTCTCTACTTTGGCGAGAGCAAAAGGAAGAACAAGAGGATTGCAAAGTGTAAGAATCCTAGCAACTTGGTGTTTGTTAAAGGCTTGTTCGGGCATACAAGCTTGAGGTTTTCTACATTGAAGACTCGTCATTCAAACCATTCATCCCCTACGGTGTTTCTAAGACTTGAAGGTATGTTTTAAAACACCCTATGGTTGTATTTGATAGCATGATAATTGTATATGGATCTTGGTTTGGGTTTAACATAAACGGGTTTATGTGTATTTGGTAAACAAGATTTAAAACTTTTTTCCGCTGCATTTTCCTAATAAAAGGGTTTATTTGGACTTTGATAATCTTGTAAAAACCCAACAACGGCATCAAGAGCCGCTTATACGATTACATGCTTCAAAATGGGATCTAAAGTGTTCGGGTTTTATGGTATTCTTTACCATATTGGCCGAAAACTTTAGGATATTGGTTGCCCATTGGTTTTTCAAGATAATACCATACATGCATGTGGTAAATCTGGAAAAATTCATTGTTTGGACAAATCTGGGCTTTTCAGCTTTGGCCGAGAACCCTTGGTTGGAAACCATAGTTCTAGGTCTGGCTGAAGACACCCGAAACCCTGTTCTCGGTTGACAGAGAACTCATGGTTGGGAACCATGAGATTTCGGTTGACCGAAAACGTGTTCTCGATTGGATCGAGAACTCAATGGTTGTGAACCATGGTTCTCGGTTGACCAAAAACCATAGTTCTCGGTCTTGGCCGAGAACTCCAGGTTCTCGGTTGACTAAAGCCTTCAGACCGACAACTCTGAAACTTTGGTCTTCTGGCCGAAAACTCAAAAAGGGTTAAAGGGGAACTATTCTGGTCAAAGGTTGACCTGTTCATAACCTAGCCAATGATCTTGTGTATATTGAAGTGATGTGTTGTGATTTATTCATTTGGTTGTAATATTCTTTATTCGGGTTTGTAATCTATTTATTCAATTCAATGGTTTGTAACAATAAGTAGAATAGTTGTATTTCTTTTACTAGAAAAATGTATTAGAATATGTTTTGTAAAAGAAGATGCAACTACAATACAACTTTGGATGGAGCCCAAATAAAGAAGAAGGATCACAACAAGAGGTGAACTCTTGATGCATATGGATGCGGAGTCAAGTGGTAGTTCACCATCACATACCTTGTGTCATGCTCGTCCCTTAGGATAGACCTTATGACATACTTGTTTCGGTCAACAAGTATTGTCAATCTAGGAGGCTATGGTTAAGAACTTGTATTTGTTATTTATGCTTATGTGATTGATTTATATTTTGTTTTATCATATTTGGATATGGATGTTAACAATTAAAATCAACAACTTGCATAAAATTGATTCCTTTGAAATTATTAAGTAATAAATTGGTTTTATTAACTATTAATGGTTTCATAATAAAATTGGTTTTATTAAAAGGAATTTTGAAAATTGGTTTTCGAAAGATACCATAATTTGAATGCATGCAAATCGAAGGTACATAAAATAGTTTCCCAATCTAGAATTTTGAAAACTTAAATCCCTTTTAAAACAAGTTGAACACCATCATTTTATACGAAACTCGAATCACTTGGGAACTTGATGTGGGATAAAGGTCACCTAACCACATTTAAGAAAACTTGTGATCTTGAGGTGGATTTACATTACTTGTGGGATAAAGGTCACCTAACCACTTGTATGTGTAAACTCACATGTGTATGTAAGTAGGACGGCTTGATTTGGTAACCATGTGAATAGGGTCACCGAAGCATGGCTTACAAAGGTGTTGACGGGATTAAACATGCCAACTTAACATATGATGTTTAACCGATCCCATAAAGCTAGAAGTTGCAAAGGGTTTCAATTGTCAAACGTTGACTACCTTGTTAATTTAAATAGTAGCATAAAGGTCAGCTAACTACTATTTGAATGAAATGTTGGGTTCTAAATTTTAATCATTAATTGTCTTGGAGATATTAAAAGGTATTAACGATTAAAATTTATTAATTATATCGAAAATACTAAATTTGAACTTTGTTAAATTTATGTATGGCCGCAAATAACCCACCGAACGCTATTATCCCACCTGTGCATAATCTACACTGAGATCCATTCAGGATAAGGATCGGCTGAATTTAACAATTTCATGGTTGGTATTGAAACTTGAGAATTGTTCTCAAGCAAGAGAAGAAATCCTATATTTTGGACGATCCTACTCTCGATGAACCAAATGTAAATGACTTGGATGCCTACACTGATTGGTTAAAGTACACCAAGGATTCGATGCAAGTTTCTTGCTTCATGTTGGGAACAATGATTCCCGATATCCAAAAGAATTTCGAGAATCATGGGGCATATGACATGATCACCCAGCTTAAGGAAATGTTCCTTACTCAAGCTAGGGTGGAACTCTTCGAAACGGTTCGAGCATTTCATGCATGTCGTATGGAAGAAACCTAATCTGTCTCATCTTATGTGATTAAGATGGAAAGCCACATTGATCGGCTTGAACGGCTTAACTGTCCCGTCTCAAAAGAGTTAGTCACGGATATGATCCTAAATGGCTTAATGATCGATGTCGAAAGGTCAATAAAAAACATTTATAAAATATCTTTACTAACAAGGGCAAGTAAGGTGTCGAATCCACAAGGAATCAGTGGAAAGTGCTAATCAAGTTCAATACTTAATAATTAATTAACTAAGCAGACAAATGATGTCAAGCGGTTTAAAAGTAATTTGTAAAACAATAATGTGAAAACAGTGACCACACTTCAGGTTCGGGATATGCAATAAACTAACTGACAATAATTTATACAACTCAGGAAATCACATAGACATGATTCGTGTATTAGAATAGATAAATGATTATTAGACACATTAGTTTGGTTATGATGATTCACATAACTTAATCCGAAGAATTGACAAAACTGAACACGGTCTAATTAATTACCAGTTCATTAATATAAAACTTAGCATCTATCAATGATTAATGGTAAACGGTTCAATTACGATAAGAACTTGATCTTAAATGTTAATGAACACAAACAAAATAATTGATGATAAACAAATGTCCCAAAAACACAACTGTTTAATCAATTGCAATAAACATATAGATTCAATCAACCAAAAGATTAATAAAAATTAAATCCCAATACATGTAATGTTCATAAAAATAATCAGTTCATATGCAAACCCTACACCTGAAGTGGTCACAAGTGTTTTAGCCTCGCCTCTGCATCACGATTGACTCGAATATGTATTGGAAGGATGAAACCATGGATAATTTAGTGATTGAGAGGTGTTAAGATGATGTATGATGGCCTCCAAGGGTCCCAAAACTGATAATAATTGAATGCATTCGACTTTAGGGTTTTAGGGCTTTAAATATAGAAAAAATCACCCAAAATCCCTTTTTCCGTCAGACCAGACCGTAAGCTACGGTCTGGCCACCGTAGCTTACGGTCAGACCGTAGCTTACGGTCCAAGAACTCTGCTTTACGGTGCTACCAGACCAAATATTGTTTTCTTCATAGAATCTTCATTTCAAATATGTTTTCCTCCCCGTTTGAGGCCACGTCTTCGTATTTCAATTCTCTATCATATCATAGATCAATACTTTAATTTACTCTCCATCATGAATGCTTTAAATTAGCTTCTTTAAGCTCCGTTAAGCTCCTATCACCTGTAAACATAAAACCAATCAAAGTAGTTGTGTTCGATACATATAAACAAGTAAAACACACAATATAAAACACTTAAAGCACGTTCTTTCATCCTTACATCACTTAACTAAAAGGTTTGAGACATTCGTTATGAATTATAACATGAACGGATGGGACAAGAGTATTAGTGAGCTTCACACAATGCTTAAAACAGCCGAATCCAGAATGGGTAAAAAGGTTTTACCCGTTCTTGCGATCAATGAAGGTTGCTTGAAGAAGAGGTATCATCCAGAACCCAAGGCAAAGGTTGCTAGTGGTAAGGGGCAAGTCAAGGGGAGGTACAAGGGAAAGGGAAAGGCAAAGGCGGAACCAAAACCGAAGAAGCTAAAGGTTAGCGCTGAGAATCCGTGCTTTGGTTGTGAAGAGATAGAGCATTGGATGAGAAATTGTCCAACCTATCTCAAGGAGTTAAAATCTAAGAGGGATGCGGAGCAAACCTTAGATACAACTTTCCTGATCCATATTGATCTTAATACTAGTTATTCTAACACATGGGTATTGGATACCGGATGTGAAACTCATATATGCAATTCATTGCAGGGGTTCAAAAGAAGAAATGATTACAAGAAAGGAAATATAAGTCTCTTGATGGGCAATGGAGCAAAGGTTGACGTCCAAGCCCGAGAAGATTATGTTTTGAAGCTTCCAAATGGTTTGGAAGTTATTTTGAAAGAAATTTTGTATTCTCCTAGTTTGACTAGGAATATTATCTCTGTTTCTTTGTTAAGACAATTTGGTTATGTTTTACAATTTGTAGACAATGGTATTTCTGTTTTCATGAATAATATCTTTTATTTTAAAGCGATGCCGTCTAATGGCATTTATGAATTAGTTCATGATAATACATTAACGATAACTTGTAGTACCAAGCTAACATCAAAAGACTCAAATTTGATTTGAGTAAAACCTTTCTTTAGCATTGTCGCCTTGGTCACATAAAAAAGGATCACATTCATACACTTCAAAAGAATGGTCTTTTGGAATCAAAGATGATTCATTTGATAAGTGTGAATCTTGTTTATTGGGAAAGATGACCAAGGAGCCCTTTAGTGGAACTAATGAAAGGGCGAAAGACTTATTAGGTATCATACATTCGGATGTATAAGACAATGACAAGAAATGGTGAAAGATACTTCATTACCTTTACCGATGATTATAGTCTCTTTGGGTATGTGTTCTTGTTAAGACACAAAGATGAAGCCTTTGAAATGTTCAAAGTCTTCCAAACTGAAGTACAAAATCAACTCAATAAAACAATCAAAGTACTTCGTTTCGATAGAGGAGGTGAATACCTCAATGATGCGTATCTAGATCATCTTAGGAGTTGTGAGATTGTCTCACAACTTACTCCACCTGGAACACAGCAACATAATGGTGTGTTCGAAAGGAGAAATCGAAATTTATTGGATATGGTTCGGTCTATGATGGCTAGAAGCACATTTCCTCTATCACTTTGGGGTTTCGCATTGATCTCCGCAGCCCGTATTTTAAATATGACACCAACCAAAAAAGTGGAAAGAACACCTTTTGAAATATGGCATGGAAGGGTTCCATCATTATCTTATTTAAAGGTATGGGGTTGTGAGGCTAATGTCAAGAACAACACCTAAAACAAACTTGAAATCCGATCGACTAAGTGTATCTTTGTAGGATATCCCGAAGATTCAATGGGATATTATTTCTACAATCCAAGTGAGTATAAAGTGTTTATTGCTCGAAAGGTTGAGTTCTTGGAAAGAAAGTTCCTTATGGAAGGAACTAAAAGAACTGTGGGACTCGTGGAGGATTGAGAACCACAATCCGATACACGTTTGGTTGACACTAGAAATCAACAAGAGGTTGTTGAGAATGATCAAATGGTTGATCAAGACACACAAAACGTTCGCAAATCTGGTAGAGTTAGCTCCCTACCTGAGAGATATGGATTTTTCATGGATGGATGTTATGTGGTAGATTCGGATGAATCCACCACATACCGAGATGCAATGTCACAATCTTATTGTGATAGATGGCATGAATCCATGAACTTTGAGATGTAATCCATGCATTATAACCAAGTATGGGACTTGGTTATTCCACCTCTTAACTCCAAACTAGTTGGAAGTAAGTGGGTTTTCAAGAAGAAAACCGATATGCATGGAAACTTGGATACTTATAAATCTAGACTTGCAGCAAAGGGTTTCACTCAAACTCATGGGGTTGATTATGGTGAAACTTTTTCTCCTGTTGCGATGCTAAAGTCTATTAGGATATTGTTTGCCATAGCCGCATACTATGACTATGAGATATGGCAAATGGATGTCCAAACCGCTTTTCTTAATGGATACCTTGAGGAAGATGTCTATATGGTTCAGCCTTAAGGTTTTGTCGATCCACAACATCCTAACAAAGTATGCAAGTTAGAGAAGTCAATCTATGGATTGAAACAAGCATCTAGAAGTTGGAATCACCGTTTTGATGATGAAGTTAAGAAATTTGGATTAATCAAAAACGCTGACGAAGCTTGTGTGTATAAGAAAGCTAGTGGAGCATCATTACCTTTCTGGTATTATACGTCGATAACATACTATTGTTTGGAAATGACATTCCAACCTTGGAAGGTGTGAAAGCGTGGCTTGGAAGTTGTTTTTCCATCAAGGATCTTGGTGAAGCTGCCTATATTCTGGGAATAAGGATCTATATGGATAGATCAAGGCGGTTGATAGATTTGAATCAAAGTGCATAAATTAACAAAATCTTGAAAAGGTTTAATATGGACAACTCTAAGAAAGGTTTGGTACCTATTCAAAGAGGAACAATATTGAGTGCATCTCAATGTCCAAGCTCAAAGGATGAGAAAGACAAAATGAATGGAATCCCGTATGCATCTACTATAGGATCCATCATCTATGCCATGATATGCACAAGACAGGATGTATCATGCTCTTTGAGCATGACAAGTAGATACCAACAAAATCCGGGAACTAGCTACTAGGTGGCGGTTAAGGGCATACTGAAATACCTTAGGAGGACTAAGGATATGTTTATAATATATGGCTCTGGTGAGGAGGAACTCGTTGTAAAGGGTTACATTGATGCGAGTTTCCAAACTGATCGAGATGATTCTCGATCACAATCAGGATATGTTTTCGTTCTAAACGGTGGTCCTGTCTCTTGGAAGAGCGCAAAACAAGATGTGGTAGCGTTGTCCACCACTGAATCTGAATAAATCGCCGCCTCATTGGCAGCTCAAGAAGCTACGTTGATTAGAAAGTTCATTGCCAACCTAGGGGTAGTCCGTACCATTCATGACCCTCTAGAAATATTTTGTGACAAAGAGGGTGCGATTGCTCAAATCAAGGAGCCCCATGCACATCAAAAGACAAGGCACATTGAGCGGAGATTCAACTACATAAGGGATGTAGTTGAAAAAGGAAATATATGTATTCTCAAAGTTCACACTGATCAAAACATTGCGGATCCACTCACGAAGCTCCTGGAAAGGCCAAAGCATGAAGGTCATACTTGTGCCTTAGGACTTCGATATTCTAGTGATTGGATTGATCAAATTTTGTATTTGGATATCGGAACAACTATTCTTTTGACTCAATCATATGGTTTTTGTTATGATTATGCATTTGAGTTATGTTCCATTTTAGCATGATTAAATCCATGAAGGCTAAGCTCAAGTATAATACAAGGCGATAGTGAGAGACGTATGTAGTCAATAGGGGATTTGTCCCTCTTATTCGTTAAGAGTTAAATGTCTAAGGCCTGATAAGTTAAATCAACTGAGAATGATCACTCCGTGTCTCTGGATTTAACATGACATTTGAGGCAAAATGATAAATGATAGTTTCACCTAAATCTTATTCAAGTGAGGGACTTGAAGGGGATGATGTTATTCAATGGCACTTCGTCATTCGTATTAGGGATAGTAAATCGTTGTTAGGCGGTATTTGCTATTTGCATCAATCTTCTATGCATCTTGAGCAAGTGGGAGATTGTTGGAATCGATCTGCCCAAGACACATATTTGAGTTGATGTGGCTAGTACGTTGTGATCCAAGTCGGGTCATACCCAATAACGAGCTAGACAAACGCCTCGATACTTATTATTAGATATGATCTAACTAATATTTATCAACACTTATGATATTTGGAAAATGGGTTTTCTAAATATTTGCAATTGTGTGTTGAGTAAATTATGTGGATAATTTATTTGAGAGATGTTATTTAAATTGGTTAAATAACATATTGCACGTTACTTATATGATGTTTTGTAAATAAACATTATAAGTAAATAAGTGGTAAATTATAAAAGTGGTTTTGAAGTTTGGGTGGGAAAAACTCCAAGGGAGCCAGCCCCCTCCCTCCTCTCTCTCCTCTTTTGTATTTTCCCAAGGCATGCAATACATGTAAGTGGTGGATGGGTTTTTGCTAACCATCCAAACATTTTTCTCTCTCACACACACAACTCTCTCTTCATTCTCTCTACTTCGGCCGAGAGCAAAAGGAATAACAAGAGGATTGCAAAGTGTAAGAATCCTAGCAACTTGGTGTTTGTTGAAGGCTTGTTCGGGTATACAAGCTTGAGGTTTTCTACATTGAAGACTCATCTTTCAAACCATTCATCCCCTACGGTGTTTCTAAGACTTGAAGGTATGTTTTAAAACACCCTATGGTTGTATTTGATAGAATGATAATTGTATATGGATTTGGGTTTAACATAAACGGGTTTATTTGGACTTTGATAATCTTGTAAAAACCCAACAATAACATCTCGAAATCATCATTCTATCATAAATCATTCACCAATTTCATCAAACAATCCGATCTGAATAATCTCATATAAACAAACATGACAAAAAATGAACCGAAAATGTAGATTTGGATGAATCTGAACGTATAAACGTGAAATCGATGTTAAATCTCCAAACTAATGATCAACTCAAACATCAATTCACATAAATCATATTCAAAACATCAAATTTCATCCAAATACTTGCAAAAACCCACGAAACTTCAACGAACATCAAATTTTAACGTCTATGGAGGATTCAAGAGTGAATTGAATGAATTCAGTGGTTAGTCTGAACGATTCTGACTTTGAAGAACAACATTGCTAGACAAAGTGAACCATGCTCGGTTTAACACTTAAGAGGATATTTAGAAGATAATCTTGCTAGGAAAGCAAAATACCTTGCTAGACCAAGTAAAATCTTGCTGGGAGACCTAAGTTTGCTCGGTTTCCTTAATTCTTCCTTCAGTCTTTTCTCATCCCAAAAATCTCCCCCTAGATTGGAACAACCTCAGCGGTACCAAAACACCTATTAGGTTACATACACTTAACAAAAATACACATCAAATTTTCAAAAGAGAAAAATTACATATCAAAATGAAAAGATTACAACTTATAATTTTGTCTCAAGGACATTACAAATCAATCCTAGACTAAAAGTTGCATCTTTATCTTCTGGAATTTGAAGCTTCATTTCTTCTGTTAAATTTCACAGCAGCAGCCCTTTCTTTAAAAAGTGAGATCTCCATGTGGTGTGGATGTTGAAAAGGCAGATTCCATTTGATTATCTCCTCAAGATCCTCCACATGAAGAAACTCTAAGTCAGTGTCATTTGAGATTATATGGCTTATCTTCCATTAACTGTTTCTCAGCAAGAACCATCCATTTCTGTCATCATATAGAATGTTTGTAATTTGTTCATTTCTTTTGACTTTTGGGATTTGGATATCCATTTCCTTTTCAATGTTGCTACATCCTTTGATAATAGAGCAGGGTTTGCTTGATCAACTTGCAATAATCGGTTTCACAGTTTCTGACATTGTTTCATCTAATCTTTTCCTTTTGTTCAGAACAGGAAATCTCAATTTTGCTTGTTCCCTTAAATATTTCAGCAATTCAAATTGTTGTTCACTGGTAGACCTGTGTCTTTTCTGATAATCAGAGAAATGCAGTGCTGCAATCACATTCAATTGCTCTAGGTTGAACTTTCTGAAGTCATTTTTGGAGGAGATTTTATCGGGCAAAGTTTGATATAGTCAAGAGGATTGAAGTATACTAGGTGAATATTTTCTAAGGAAAATATTCTAAGTAAAGCTTGCCCGGAGAATCGTTCCCCAACACACTTAATGGTTACCGGGTCTGCTCGCTAAAGACAAATGCTACAAGGCTTGCTCGAAGACCTGTTTACACATAGCATTTATTGTAATACGTTTGAATATGATTTTATTAATCATTAGGGTTTCTAAAAAGGGGAATGTCAGATGTCAGAGCAGGCCTATAAAAGGAATATTTTAGGGCACGCTTAAAACACCTGAAACAACAGACCTGAGCGAATATCGTGATCTTACGGCTGACTCCTTCCTGTACAGAAAGCTGTCATTGAACCTGACATTCCAACTTTATACCCTAATCGATTTTCATTGTATCTTTCATAATATTAATGGAAATTTGAGTTATTGTGTATGATTGTTACTTTTGTGTCCGTTGTGCAACATTTAGAGTGCTAATGATTCCGCCTTTAGTACTCTATTGTTATTTCACAAACAGTAGGTCGTAACCTTCTTGTCGACACTTAGGTGTGGGTTACGACATATATAGAGTGTCAGATCTTTGAGTGAGCTATATCCAAACTGGACCAACAGTGTGAATTGAGAAACAGCGTAACGAGGCTAATCATGATAAAATAAGAACTCTGTTAATTAGAAATAACTTACAGGATGTATATAGGCAATGACTCATTCGTTAAACAAGCTTAAAGAATGAGCGTCCCATTCGTTATACAACCCATAACGAATGGCTTTCATACATTACTTTTCATTTGTTACAAACCTAACGAATGAGGTCCAAAACACACGGATCTCATACGTTAAACATCCTTTAACGAATGAACCTGACATACATTTACTAAAATACCCCTATACATTAAATCTAATTTCCAGATTCGTTAAACAAAGACCGAGATGACAAACTGGGTATCAACAATCCCCGTTATCCTTCATCTTATTCCCTTATAAAATTTATCAAACCTCAACACGTCCCGAATAGAGATTGAGTATGACTCACGTTTGGTTTATCAAATTCGAGGTGTAATGTCGTAGTAATTGAGTTAATAACTAGCTCATGTCTGTCCTCTAGAGGCTTCTTCTTGATCCCCACATTTGGCTTGTTATATAGTATATCCTCAAGAAGCTTTAAATCACCACGGGTTTGGCAAACCTAATAATTTGACATCAAACTCCTCCTCCCATGAAGGATTGTGCTCCTCCTCTATGTAATTCTCCATTACCTCATTACCTTCTTCAATTTCAACCGTAGTATCATCACTTAACTATACTACCTCTATCTCCTCATCACTCCAAGAATCATCATTAAACGGTTCAGGTCCATAGCTCCAAAACATTGGATACCGATAGTCTACGTGAACATGGCTAATTCTCTTCTTCACTAGAGGCGGGACTTCATTGTCTATTGTTGTCTTCGGGTTTGGGGTTTGATTTAGCTTATAAACGACTTGCTCTTTAATGCTAGATAAATTCTCCTCTCAATATTTGTAAGACCACAAAACCTGGGAGTCCTACAGTTGGTAATCATTCCAAACAAATTCAAATATAAAAGATAAACCGGTTTCATATAGTTCAAAAATTCAACATAGAATATTCTTGCAGCGGAAAATTAACAAAACATCCAAATATTATTCTTAAGACGAAAAATGTAAATTAAAATTGTCTTAATTATTAAAAATGATAAGGAGTATCGACTAGAACTGCCTCGGGACCTCGGATAGTCTTGAGCACATCCAAGCAGTAATCCCATACACACTCAACCTGAAATCAATCTAACATAAACGCAAAGTCAGCTTGAGCTGAGTGAATTCATATTTTTATAAATAAAATCTATTAGAGACCGACTAAGATATTTAACATACAACTTCCATAAAAATAAATAATTAAATAAATAGTTTTCCTCCGTTGAGCACGTAACACGGGTTACATCCTCTCAAGTCCAAAACTCAAAGTCAAGGACCCGAGTAAACATCCTCCCCAAGGACAGATAAACTGTTAGGGGATTTGTAAACATCATTTCGCCCCAAGGACAGTCAAACTATCCCGGGACAAATCCACCTTAACCCCCAACAGGGAAATTAAGGAATTTTAAAACATCCATTCGACCCAGTCACGGCTTAACAAAATAATTCACGTGGTGGCCACACACACACACACACACACACACACACATCCAAATAAATCAAATATAAATCATGTAAACTTCCAAGCATAGATAGCAAATAAAATATAATCTATGCAATATCATCCAAATGGTTCAAAAGGGTAAAATCGTCATAAAGCGTGTATGCTAGCCCAAAACATAAAACATTTAAAAAAAGGGGGCATCATGAAACTCAACATATATGGATCACAAAAAAAAAAAAAAATCAACCCCGAGTTGGGGAACCGCTAGGTGAACACTCACAAGCAAATGCCTTAGAAGAAAATACAAGCAAAATCCCTAATTTAAACCCTCACAAGGTTTCCAAATTTGCACAACCGACGCGTCCGCTCGCGTATAAATAACCTTTGAGTATAACTTGTTCTGAACCCATACGCGCAGCATCCCAAAATAGCGACGCGAACGAAAACTAAAATGGTCATAAACTGACCATACGAACTCCGATTTTAGCGAATCACATATCCACGAACTCGTCTCAACATGGCGGACCTTAGAAAATTACTATCACCTGCTGCCACAGCCTCCACAACTTCCATAACCTGAAACAGCCTACTGGTTCGTTCGGTTTTGCACGTTAACAGTCGAATAGCTCGAAACTATATCAAACGAACTCTGATTCGAGCGAATCACATATCCACGAACTCGTCTGAACATGCCGGACCTTAGAAAATTACTATCACCTGCTGCCAGAGCCTTCACAGATACCAGAACCTGAAATAGCCTTTCGGCTAGTCGGGTTTTGCACGTTAACAATCGAACACCTTGAAACCATAGCAAATGAACTTCGTTTAAGGAAAATAAGATATCCATGTGTTCGTCTCATTGAAACCCACCATATGTGCTTCCTGTCGTCACTGGAAAATGCCTTCACTGTCGCCGAAAAACCAAACAGTCTGACAGAAAACTGAACCGTTAGCCGGAATGCGAACTCTTTCTTGTTTTGCTCGTAACTTGATCATACGAACTCGAAATCAAGCAAATAATATACCATTGCGACCTCGTCGACGAGCACTACAACCCTAAACCAGTGCTACTGCCGGCTGCTGCTGGAACTGTTGCTGGTGATGCAAACAGTGGCTTGATTTCTTGGTTTTTTCGTCGGAACCTTGTTTTGATCGAACCCTTCCGCATCCAAACATCCCCAATCCTCCATACCACCAATTAAAGACCAAGGAATAATCCAAACACATAATACAAACCTAGAATTGATCTAGGGCAGCCTTCAGTTTTGACCTAGTATGAGATGATTCAGGGCTTGAACTGGCTGGAAAAAAAAAAGAAGAAAAATCGATGGGAGGCGTGCACCAAAATTCCGATCGCAAGAGGGTATGGGGCGGCTAGTTTATTTTATCTTTTTTTGGGTTTACACAAATGGTCCCTCTATTTGCAAGGTGTATTAACTTGTTCCCAAAGCTAAGTAATCTCAGTTCTAAAAACTACCACAAGGCCCCTAAACTAGGAAATGAAAAGAAATAATTTGATTCCTGAAAATATATAAACTAAACACTTTTTCAAAGACGATAAAATTTATGGGCGTTACAATATTCGGTTAATAAGTCGCTAATTACCCTACAGTATTCCTTATTTTTTCTAACTACTTCATCAAATTCCATTGTCAATTGCTCAGTTTTAATTCTAGTTTTCTCTGCATCCCATCGCTCACAACTATCAAAATATTGTTGACACGACTGCAATGCTGCTTTATGGCTTTCGAGTGTAGATGATAGCAATATGCATTGAGGTTCTTCTTTCTCGAAGCTTTTCTCTAGATTATATCCTTATATGTATCCTCATCCTCTTCATAAATGGCTTGCTTTGTTTTGTAGGATGAAATCTCCCACTGATAGTTAGCATGAATCTCATGTAACTTAGTTTCAAGTGCCTCTATTCTACGGAGTTTCTCGTTTTTCATGTGTAATTCTTCTCTTTTCCAATCATTGAGCAAGCATATCGTTTTTTTCTTTAAGCATCTCATTCAAAGATGGTTTCTCTTGAAATGTTTATTCTTCCATATATCCTGATTCTCCATTCTTCATTCGCATCCCATCATTATTCCCACCGAATAATTTTTGCATCAATTCATTTGTGATTCCGGAACATTCACGTATAACTGGTGATGGTAATTGAGGCTCATACGGTTGCAAGTAAGGTCAATGATCTCCATGCTCGTATGTGTGACCCACTTGTGAATAATAGCAATAATGTGACTAATGGGGTCAACCACATATCTCACCTCCCCTAAAATAACTCCTGTGATTATAATTGTATCCATGCAGCAGTTCGTGTAATAATGCTCCATAATTATCACCGTAATGAACACTCAAACAAAACATGTCATAGGCACCCACTACAAAAAAAAGATTGCTATTAGAGACTGAAAAATCAGTCTTTGATATTTCTAAATCAGTCCCGGATGGTTATTAGGGACTGATTTTACTAGTCCCTAGTCAGTCCTCTATTCATAGTCCTAGATACTAGTTTTAGTAACTGAAAATCAGTCCTCGTCACATGAGATCAACCGGGACTAATATTTAGTCTTCAATTCACATAAATTCAGTCTTGAATATCTACTTGATACCACATCATATCAGTCCTGAATATATTTTTTTGTGACTGTAAATCAGTCTTCAATACTATAATAATTCAATCCCAAATGCACTATTTTAAGGACTAAAAATCAGTCTTTTAAGTTGTGTCAATTTTGTCCCCAATATGTTTCATTGGGTTAATAATTTCATATCAATTCAGTCACCAATTAGATGTTTCAAAGACTGAAATTTAATCTTTAGTACCACGTTACTTCAGTTCTTAAGATACTTCTCTTGGAGGCTACAAAAGTCTCATATGACATGTCATTTTCGTTCCATCTACACTACTACAAAAAGACCATTTACGGTCAATATTAAAATTACAAAAAAAATAATAAAAATAAAATAACTCATTTTATTGGAAGATATACATACAAATTCAGTTTAAACTAAAATTCATGATCATCGTTTTGTTCACAGTATTACAATAACCTAACTTTCTAATGCATCTCAGCACTAGATAAATATTCCATACAAGCAAAAATAGAAGATCGCTTAGCAAACTTCCATGAGATGATGAAGACAGGAAACCTCATCTAACAACACATCCAAATCCCGTTCATGCACGTGCATCTTCTGATCTATGTTTGATTAAATAATGGTACCTGAAATTAAGATGAATAACTGATTGTTATCAGGTAATTGAAACTGAAAAAGGTTAGTTGTGTAACACAAATTTTATGATCAGTATTTTTTAGTAAAAAGATTAAAAATGCCAAATCAATGTAAGTATGCAACAAGATAAATGTGCATTAAGATTACTTAAGAGTATAGATGTATAACAGTATAAGTGTGATACCTGCACTGAGATTACATATGCTGTGGGGTCTGCACATTGTCCATTTTCTCATCCATATCAAGTTTCCTTCTAACATATTTCCCTTTAAAAATAGTCAGGTAAGAAAACTTAGTTTATATATTATGAAAAACTACATTAATATTGCAAATACTCAAATATAGATCCATCATATGTTGTCACTATCATTTCAAACGTTAAACACACACTTCGCAAATAATCAAACACATTCCTTCAATTTTTAATTTAAAGTATAAACACCACAACTTTTTAAGATAAGATAAGAGAGAGCATATATTTATTAGTTTGAATATCTACAACTACTTAACAAAGAGCAACAACTAATAAGATCATTTCAAAAGTACATATCAATGAAATTAGAACTTGCTTTGAACTAATTCAAGAATAAGATTTACTAAACGTAGCATGTCATGTATTTGCTTTGAAACTTTTTTTACCAACAAAGCAAGTTCTAATCTTAGTTCATTTCTTTTTTTACATGTTATCCTTGTGTGATATCGAGTTCTAGGCTCAAAGGTCTTATAACGAGGCTTAGGCTATCCTCTACGGTGGGGGGCTTCGAAGCCGCTCCATCGTGCCACGTAAGCACCAGGGGGCATCGAAGCCCCATCCAATAATGTCCCGCTATGATAAGAGTTCCCATTATATATATTAGGGGAGAGTTATCCTAAAAATAAATAGTTTCCTAGGAAGACTAAGAATAAATCATAGCCATTGGATCATGTTAATCAATGGTTAAGATTTAAAATTACCAATAACCGACATAGTTTCCTAGAATTACTCTTTTATCATTATAACCGACATAGTTTCCTAGAATTGTTATTTCGCCATCATTTGTAATGCCAAGGGTCAAAAATTTGTTGGTTCTTACCATTCCTAAGGAACTCATTATTCTTATTTGAACCTTTTTCTATATATATATATGTATGTGTGTGTGTGTGAGATAGAGAGAGAGGGCCCATCAAAATACCCCTCTTCCGCGCTCGCGTTCCAACCACCTGCAACACCAGCACCCCTTAGTGGTGTTGAGCGCCCAATGGTGCCGGCCATCTTAGCCAACCCCGCCTCATAGCAAGGGGTCTTATCCCCGATGTGCAATGATGAGTTTAACAGTCATAATTCATTGCCGACATCATAACAAGCAAAATCAACAAGTTTGATGATAAGTTGATCATTTAAGAACAGAAACATCTCAAATTCTCAATGGGACATTTTATCGAGCATGTGGTGTGCATAGTTGAATTAAATGAAAACCTAACATATGTTGTCAATTCCGCCCCAAAATTCACTAGTAATAAAGAAGATTCATGTCATGTTATGAATTCTACAACAAAATACCAAAATAAATGACATGTTGCACTAACTAAATAAAATACTAAAAATAATAATAATAATTTAATTATATTCCATACGATGTTTAAATAATAGTAATAAAAATTACACTAACTAAAAAATATTTATTTTCATAAAAGTTAAATAATAACATTAGTATTAATAATATTTATTCTAATTAACCATTATTTATACTCATAAAATAATGCTCATTAACTAAATGAAACAATGCCAATGACCTAGTATTGGAATGGTAAGCGAGAGACTTGGTGTTTCATGTGACCCAGGTTCGATTACTACTCTCATTATTTAGTTTCAAAGACACCAGGGTGATGATGATTGATGAGAGACTAGGAAATTAGGTGACTTTCAGCAGTTGGATCCTTGAACGGAACGGGTTTTATCCCACCGCATTGTCGTTCTGTCGGGCGAAAATTCACGGGCGTTGGCCTTAGGTGAGGGGTTTTCTCATACCGAAAGACGAGTGTATCCCGATGTGGTGAATTTAGCCAATAACCCATTTGAAAGATTCATTGGTCGTTCATAAAAATAAACTAATTAAGCCAATAGATAATTGATCATCATTGAGCCAATATATCATGAATCAACCTCAATTGATCATCATGTACACGAATTAACTTCTACATACTCTAGACCATCACTAATTGGGGACTAAATATCAATTGTTAATTCTTTAGTCTAATAAAAAACACCCCCAAATACTTAATATCATTGGAGACTAAATATCAATCCTAACTCTTGCATATACAAAAAACATTAGAGACTGAATATCAGTTCCGAATAAGATATATTTTGAGACTGATTTTCAATCTCTGTTGTTATCCTTAAATGGTAAATATGCACCAAATAATTTGGTGTCTTAAAATAGTACCCAACTCGAATCATTTTAGGAATAATAAGAACTGATTTTCAGTCACTAACATATTCCATTCATATTAGATACTGAAGATTAGTCGCCCATATATTCAACTCATTTTTATTACAGATGAAACGTATTTGAGACTTAAATTTAGTAGCAGATAATTTTTCTTTAAAAGTACTATTTTGCACAAAAATATTTGTGATTGAAATTTAGTCTCAAACAAGGTGCCGAGTTATTAAAGATTGATCATCAGTCCCTAACATATGTCACAAAAAATCAGTCCCCAATATTATTAGTAACTGAAAAATCAGTCTCAGATATTATATATTTGAGACTGATATACCAGTCTCAAACACATTAGTATCAAATGGTCACTTTTTTTGTAGTGACCATATATATATATATATATAAAGTGAATCCCAATGACCTCTTAATTTTTAGGAGCAATTTCATATATACCCTTCCAAATGAAAATATCATATATACCCAAGCAAAACTAAAAATATCATATATGCTCTTACAAAGATATTTTTAGGGGCAATTTCATATATTCAACATATTACCCTGGTGGATGTAATAAAAGGTTTACAATGTAGACCCATTAGATGCGAGAAACCTTTGAAGAATTTTCAATTTCAAAGAAGTGATAAGAGCCGATTTGGTTGTTGTAAAAATGAGAAACTTGATCAAACACAAAAATAATAACATTGGGTATAAACACATTATATAATGGAAAGAGGTGGAATGGTCTATTAGATAAACACAAGCATATATGAAATTAAAAATTTAAGAAAAATAACAGTAAAATGATCATTTATTAATTTGTTGTTAGTGAATATGGGTATCTATGATACTTTAACTATTTTGTAAGGGCGTAAATGATATTTTAATTATTTTATTAGGGCATATATGATATTTTAAGTTTTGCTTGGGTATATATGATATTTTCAATGTTTGTGAGGTTATATATGAAACTAATCCTAATTTTTAGGAGGTCCAAACTTTTTTGCATATTATACTTCCATTATTGCATGTCTTAAAGAGGTTAAGTCGAAGTTAAGAGGGTATTATGATATTTTAATCAATAGCCTTCCATGACTCGTTTAATTGTTAAATTATAAATACAATTTATATCCTAAACTATACACAACTTTTGTAAATTTTAATGATTATTACTATTCTATCCCCTTAAGTTTATGCATATCTTCCTCAATTTTATTTTATTTTTGTTTTTCTTTTTATATCTTTCGATATATTATGTTTTAAATAATTTCGAACATACGACTGCAAAGTGCTTATTTTTGTCTACGTTTCTATATAAGTTTTATTGGATATCAAGATAGGGATAATAACGTACAAGTCATAGTTGAATCAACGTCAAGTCCCTTAAAGGTATTTTTTGATAAATTTGGTAGTTTTTTTTCTTGAATAAGTTATAAAAATACATAGGTTTCTTCCATTGTAGCTATAATTTTAATCAGCATAATTAATAATAATTTAGCTACAAATAATTTTAAAGACAAACACTATAATTAATAATAGTTTATGAAAAAGATGTACCATCAATTCATTTAAACCGCTTGACTTTTGTAGGCTAGTTTTTTAAGAGTTACAACTAAAGTTTGTTTTTTTAACCGAAAAGATAGAGAGGATAGAACTTGAAAGGAAGGTATCTCTGAAACTCTTCACTTCTTTTTAACTTTTTCAGTTTTGATTTGTTTTTCATATTTCTAAAATAATTTTATCTTTAAATTATTAAATTAATTCAGCTGCTAGCCAGGTTTTAAGATTAACCTGACTGGTCCAGTTAAATAATTATTTTTGTTTTAAACATTATTCCTAGCTGTTGTGTGATACTGTAGTCCATATATTTTGTATTTTAACAATACCGAAACTCATTAAATTCCTAAGAAATGTTTAACTAATTATCAAATATGTGTTTTATAAACTTCTAATTTTATAGGATTTTGCAAAATAAAAATAAATATTACCTATGTTTTGAGCGGCAAATATGACCTAAAAGAAATTTTAATATCGTGTGCAAAACATTAATAATTTAAATCTCATTGATATAGATATGATAAAAAGTAATCATGTTCTATAGATATCATAATAATCAAGATGGACTCTAGTTTAAGGTTACAGCTTTAGTTTCGAGCTGAGTTGAGCCAACTCGGTATAAAATTCTAATCGAGGTCGGGCTAGCCTTGACTCGGCTAGGTTTAATTCGCTAACAACCATTAAGCGTTGTTTCCCGCCGCATCGTGTGGGCATCCGACTAGGATATATATATACATACATATATATACATACATATATATATATATATATATATATATATATATGGGTGTGTGTGTGTGTTTGGATCAATTACAAATGAAATTAACGTGCTAATTGTGAGAATCAAGTAGAGTAATTATATATACAAGTATAGTAATTATGTAATTACATCATAGAGTAATTATACTTGATTACTCTATGATGTAACAACATAATTACTCGACTTGTATATCTAATTACTCTACTTGATTCTCACAACTAGCGCGTTAATTTCATTTGTACGTTAACTTTCCCTTATATATGTATATAATAAAAAATTTAAAAAAAATTGTAGACGAAGACAATTAGACACACAAATAGGACCAATTAAGTATGTCAATCAAAGCTAGTTTCGCAATCGCCTAAGTGTGTCACGACTACAAAAACTTGATGTTCTAAACGTTGTATATTAAAACTTGAATTAAGCTAGACACCTTAGTTAAACCTAGACTCTCATAATTCTAGACAACTAGATAGGAAAATGTATATATCGACTGTAGTAAAGTCTTATGAATTTCGAATATTGAATCCACAAGGCACTAGCAACACCTAAACTAGACGCTTGATTGAAAACTAATTAAAGTTGGTTAATTGATTTAGGTTTTGAAAAAGATTTTTTAAATTATTTGATTAACTAAAACAAAACAGACTAACTTTTTGATTTAAATGGACTGAAGGCCTTACAAGAACTCAAGAATGGGAGAGCGTTACCTAGGTGTGAATCCTATTTGTGAATCTTCAAAGTCTCTTTGCTTTGGAAACAATGATGGAACCAGGATCTTAAAGTAAGACACCCTTATAAAACCTAGTGGTCCCTGGTTATTCTCCGGGTGTGACCTAAAAGGATATAGTACTCTAAAATATAGATTACATGTTAGTTTCACTATTCCAATACACCCTAAAGTGCAAGGCGTAACCTAACAACAATCAATATGACTCAAAATTACAATGACACTAGGGCAATCTAAGGAAACCATATGTCAAAGCGATTAAAGCTAAACTCCTAACCCCCAAGGAAACATGACTATATATCACCTCTAAGCTATCTACATATGTAGGATATAAAGCTCTAACATTTCCCTAATCAATGCTCCTATGGATTACTACGTCTAGCAAAAGCATAAAATAATCACAAACAAAGTAAGCAACTTAAATATGCAACTTCAACTGAAATTCAACAAGAAGCATTCGGAACAAAGATCAACAATAAATCAAAACTAAATATGCATGCACATTTTATCAATTGTATAAAGATTCTTTTACAATAACGTTAATCCGTCAAAAGTAATCGAAAACTGAAAAACAATCCAAGAATTCAACAAATAGTTATCAAAACCTAGATAACTAGGGAGTCTAACCAACAACCATGGTCAAAAACAAAGCAAAATTATAATAAATATCATGGTTCATCAAAAAGAAAATAATAATTAATTGAGCTGCTAGCCAACGAGCTCAAACTAATTAATAATTATTGTTGTTCAAGTTTTACGAGCTCCCTCAAAATAATACCTACCAGCCGACTTCCATTCCCTCCTTTCGTTGTGTTAGTCAAATCAAAATTATGTGCATTCAACTAATGTGTTTGTAGCATGATTTTGACTTTATTAGCCCACATTTTCTTCCATCCTAGATACCTATTATGAGCCCACTCATAGTTAATTAGCTTGATATTAATTTAATTGTTTGATGTTGTAGAGACCAAATGCATTCATGTCATCCTTTTGTTTTCTATTTCCATATATATAATTTTTAAAACGATTTTGAATTTTAACTTTTTGATCGTTAGCACTTCTTTGTCTCGTATTCAACATGACCACAAAATTTAAGCTCATTTCCAGTGCATAAAATTTGTTTAAAGTTTCACCCGTCGGTCTCAAGTGTAGTAAAAATACTTCGTTTAGCTTATTTTCTCTTGAAATCTACCAAAATTCAAATATAACCAATTAGGAGTAATATTAAATAAAAACAAGAATAAAACATATAAATATTGCATAAATTATTTATATCAAATTCTTAAGACAACATCATCTTCATAATCTTGAAAGAAAAGTAAGTTCTAAAAATTCATATGTTGGAGTTAATTTAGGGTTATGTTAGAAAATGAATACTTTAGGATAACCTCAAGAACATAGTTGCTTCGATGAATTTTCCACAAAATCATCATATGAAACGTATACAGAGAAATCAAACCAAAATATACAAAATTAAATTTAAACAATAGACGCTTAAGAACTATAACTTTGTTTTTCAGTAGGGTCGGGGTTGCCATTCAAAAGGGGGTGGCGGCACAGTTTGTTCCTCGCTTACCCACCTCTCTATTATAATTAAATTTTTTTACTTAATATATGAAGAATGAATTAAAAAAAATCAAAATATTAATAGATGATTTGGATAAAATTATGGTCATGTTTGAACCTAAGAAGAATATATTAAAGGGAACCATAAAGGGCGGCGCGTGAGGATGGCACAGATGACTTTCGGCCCCACTAATCAAAACGAATCAACAAAAATCAAACCTGTAAATAGGAATTATATTGCGATGAAGGTGAAGAGTAGAAGAAAAAACATATGTTTGAAGTAGAAGGCAACATATTATGGATCATTAAGTAGAAAGTGAGATACGTGGGGAAATGATTTTAGGGTTACGAAGAATATGAATGGATGAATGAAAAAAAAAACTGGTTCACGGAAAAAGGGAGACGTGCATAGCTTGATTGTTGAACACGTCTGTAAATTGAAGGAGAGGGTGATACATGTCTCTTGCGGATGTGGAGGGGACATGTGGTCGAACCATTGTTATTTTATTACGTATACAGATGTATATTAATCAACTAGTTGAATTACAACCTAGATATGTTAACATATTTTAATATAAACAAAGTTGATTTACTAAACATTGTCATGATTGTTTAATCACCAAATCCTTATGCTTCCCTAAGAAGAGGGCAAAGAAGTACAGTAATTTGTACGATCTTTGCTCTGGTGTATCTTGTAAGTATCATGAGATTAAATATTGCATTCTTTCTATATGTGCTAGTGAAATATAATTCAAATCACTAATATTTTTCTATTGGGTTTCTTAGTAAGGTTTGTAATGAGGCAAAATAGTTGGGCATCATTTTCTCTTATAGGTACTAAGAGCATTCACATCCAGTAAGGCCCTGTTCCCGGTGTCCTACATTTCACGTCGGATTTACTCATAAACACAGTTCTTACAAATCAGAGTTAATTAAAACATTTTGCGTAATATAAAACTACAATCATTCCGTACAAAACATTCAAATTTTTTCTTTAAAATATAACATAAAACATCGCATTAAAACACCATTTCTTCCATCTTTATATGCCAGCCGTTCAGCCCATATCGTGTGCCATCCTCACGCTAGCTCTTAAAACCTATTTACGTGCGTGCATACTAAAAGTCAGCTACGCTGAGTGACTTCTAGCTAATTAGGCAATGTATAATACATCCACATATCATATATATGCGTATCCGAAGATACATATTAATACTTAACATGTTACCTTTTATACATACATACATACATACATACATACATACATACTTTCACTTGTCTCCGACAACCGAGAGTATGTTCATAGTCCGCAGTCTATACATATACTCAAGGTCGTGAACACATAAAAGGTTTACAATCCTTACCTACGTTCACCATTCATGGTACACACAAGGTCCACGGTCCTTCCCTATACAATCCTACATTAACAACACGTACAAGGTCCGCAGTCCTTACCTATGTTTCCACCTATTCCATAGCACGTACGAGATCCGCAGTCCTCCCTTATGCTATTACATTCACAACATGTATATGGTCCACAGTCCTTTCCTATGCTGACTCCTATCTACAATACGTATAAGGTTCACGATCCTTATCTACGTCGACATCTATCATTTATAACACGTATAAGGCCCATAGTCCTTATCTACGTAGACATCTATCATCTACACATGTATAAGGCCCACAGTCCTTAACTACGTCATCGCATGCCACGTCTATGTCCAATAGAAGTTGGAGGGATTTGTCATCCTAACTTACTATGTCAGACATAGAGCTCGCATGCCGAACATACACCCGCTTACACGTACCACATGTAGAATAATTATATATCACGTAGCAATTCACAATATAACATACGGACACACTAGGTATCCTTCACAATCACTTTCCCCGGCGATACGTGCAATATCCGAAGATCGTTCATGCACCGAAAAGCCTTCATTCATATCCTCAATATAATAATTATCATATATGGCATACACTTACCACCTAAGGTATGTGTATTAACTAATCACACAGAGTATGCACACAGCTCCGAAAAACATAACAAGTAAATGGGGCTAGAAACTCACTTGAACTCAGTTCCTTTCAGAGTTAATGGTAACTCCTCTCTTTTACTGAGCACGGCTAACTGTATAACAATTACACATATCAATTAACTATCACTAACCATATCGTATTTCTAGTTTAAATGATTATTTATTCGCTAACTCATTCGCTAAGACGAATAGCTTATGGTTATGCACCATTCGTTACCTCATTCGTTATGACGAATAGTTTCTGATAAAGCATCATTCGGTATACCATTCATTATAATGAATGGTTTCATTTGTTATAACGAATGGTCTGATTCGTGCCTTAACGAGACGAAAGAATGAAAAATGAAAGAGCAGGACCATTCGTGACTTATATTGAGACAAATGAGAGGTTCATTCGTTATAAGAGCATGTGAATGTATTCTATAACGAATAGCTTGATTCTTTATCTTATCATGACAGATGAATGGACAACGAATGAATATATCATTCGTGACTTCTATAGGACGAATGGGAGGCTCATTCGTTACCAGAATATACGAATGTGTCTTATTCGTTAGGACGGTTTAAAGAATGACCAGCCATTCGCTAACCATAACGAATGAATACCAGCGTTTATCCAATCTTTGACTCTAGTTGTCAAAGTCAAAATCATCAAGAATAGTCAAGAACAGTCAACAGAACCAGGTTCGTGATTAAACCCTGAATCACGATGAAACAACATAATCTTGGTATCATTGGACTCGAATACCCCGCGCCTACATACCCCAATCAACCAAACACTTAAACATCGAGTTTTAATGGTGCGTTTGTTCAATATATAAACATGGTGCTTTAAGCTAACAATTAACCTATCAAACGTTAACGAATTTCAACGAGGATCGTCACGTTTAATTTGTGTTTATCATTTTTTTAGATCTAGGGATACTAAATGAGCCGAACAGGTATTTCGTTATAAAACTTACCTTAAACGAGTCAGTTTCACGACATGATTTGATCTTGGGGTTTGTTTTGCTTGTCACGACGCTCTAACATTAACAAGCTCGGGTCTTTACCTTCGGATTTTGGTCCGAGATGAAGGAGGGTGTTTGTCTGTGATTTGAGAGTGTATGGAGGCTAAGGATAAGAATGAGGGTTTTAGGGATTAAGGAGGTTTAAGGGGTCTATATACCCTTAAGCCCATGGACCTAAGGCTCATCACCATTCTTTATTCCATCTTTTATTAACCAAGCTCACACTCTATTATCTTTATTGTTCTATTGCTATTATTATTCTTCTAACGTAAATAATATATTAAATACTATTTATAAAAATTTCGGAATATTACACATCCTATCCACCGTATATAGTAAGTGGTGTTTTTATAATATAGAGGGTAGTTCAGGGTGTTATGAGTAGAGGATAGAGAAATACAGTGATTTTTCTTTAAATCTGAAAGTTGCTATTCAGCTACTATCACTTTTTATTATTTGTTGAAAGTGGCTGAGAGTGAATGATAGATAAAAGGTAATGATAAAAGTATGAAAAAAAATTAGAACTGAAAAGAAGAAAGAAAATGTAGTGTTTTTTGTGTAATTTTGAAATTGAAGATAGAGGAAGGGATGAGAATCCTTTAAAGTACTGATTTAACATCATCTTGAAACATATTGTTAGTTAAAATGTGTGTTGCACTTATTTTCCCCTAGTTACAGATTTTCTCAATGGGTTTTCCTAGAAAAGTAGCATCATTAAATTGAAATCTTTAAGGGACTCGAGACATTGATTTGTCTGATAACAAAAATATAGAGTCACATGTTGTAATTATGCATGAAATCTATCAGACTCACATAGAGCTCGACTATAATATCCAGATTCAGTTTCACTTACGGAGGTCAGTGATCTAACATATACAAGAGACATGGTTCAACAAATCAAGGATCCAAAGACCATATATAAAGAGAATACACCTTGGATAGTTCACATCAAAGACGACTACATTAGACATCAAGTCATAAAGCTGTAAAAATGTGGGGGGGGGGAGATATATACATGTTGTACTTTTTTCCCTTAACTAAGTTTTACCCCAATTGTTATCATAGTAAGCTTTTAACAAGACAACATCATTGATCCTGCTATATTAGTTAATATCGGTTCTAACAAACCCAACCAACATTATCTAATAGTGTAATGTTGATAATATATACTAGCTAAGGTATTAGTGTTTCTACAACTTAAAATATATATTTTGTTAAATAATAACACAAAATGAAATACAAAAATTGTAACATTGAGAAAATTTCGAGTCCAAAATGTCAACTTTCCAAAGTCAAGGGACTAATTTTCCCAAAATTCCAAACCTTAAGGTTAAAAAGGAAAAATTATGTTCTCTTGTCCTCTCGCGGTACGCGACGGGACAAAAGACAAGCCCATCGCGTATCACGATGGGGCTTGGTCAAAACCTTCTGGAAGGGTCAACAGCGATACGCGATCGCTGGGTGAGCCAACGTCATCGCGTATCGCGATGACGTGGCCTGAAACCTCTGGCACCAACTCCGCCACGTGTCCACACGTGGCACACCGTCTGCCACGTGTCCCGACACGTGGCCACACGTGACACATTGTCCGCCGCATGTCAACACGTGGCACACCGTCTGCCACGTGGTGACGCGTGGCAGACCTACGTTATGACTAATCAGGTCTACGTCGCGCTACGCGACGGGTGCCAAGAAGGCCATCGCGTACCGCGACGGGATCCAAAATTTGCCTATAAGTAGAAGGCCATGGGTTCATCACAACCCACACCAAAAATCACACCTACTACTCTCTCTAACATCTCTCTACACCTCGAAGTTCGTGCCCTCGATCCATCTCGATAACCGTGCCCGATTCCTCGTCGTGCCATACCCCGATAGTCGTGCCACCACCCGACGATGTTATAAGTAAGAATATGTTCTTGGAGTGACGTCCCGACAAGTTACCTCGTAAAGCGTGCCGACATGGAGGAATATTGGAGTGTCTCGTTTTGTGTGCCGAGGAGGAGTATTGATCAAAGCAAGAGTTGAAAAGATCAAGCGGCATCGAAGTGCTGCTCGAGTATCTAGGGATTTTAAAGCCAAGTAAGAGGTTGGCATAATGCCGAATTAAATAATAATAAAATATTATAAATGCTTAACCCTAAAAGTCGTAATTATACTCTATGCTTCAAAGAAAATAAATAACAAAGAAAAGAAAGAAAGAAATGAAATATATATATATATATATATATATATATATATATAAATAGAAATATATATATATATATATATATATATGTGTTGTATAAATATTCTTTGTTACAAATGTTATTTAAGTATAATGAGTATACTTAAATAATAAAGAAAGGAATATGTTTCATAAAGAAGAAGAAACGTAGGGTTTTACAAATAAACTAAATGTTTATGAAATACTTTTAAACTAAAGGTTTTTAAGTAAAAGAGAATTGAACTAAAGGTTCATCGAGATAAATTAAGACTAAAGATCTTAAGCCGGATTGTATATCCGACTAACAAAAGTTATACTCGTACTATAGGTGCGAGATAGCAAAGAGAAAGACTGACGGACGGTGTTGGAAACCGATCCCAATCAAAGGTGAATATGCCCCAACTTTTACAAACTTGTTTTTAAACGAGTAAAATGTGTTATGTGTAAAGAATTACGTGAGACTACGTGTCTCTAAAACGTTTATAAACGAGAGTAAAAACCAAGCCTTCAGGCTATAGTATACGTTTTTCTGGATCCTTACATATGTGGTAGTACGCGGTGGGCACATCGCACCACGCTTGGTCACGACCTCCAGCCACGATGGGCCGGACCTAAGTACGTTCGAGTGAGACTGACCATGTGCATGTCTATGGTACTTAAGTAATATCGATGGATCGGATATTTTGTTAACTTAAATATTAACGAATAGTGGCTTTGTAAACTTATAAACAAGTAAATTTAAATGAGACTTTTGTCGCATCTTTTGTAATGTAAATATTTACAACTTAAAACCACATGTTTTATAAAGTCTTCCGCATAAACCCGTAACTCTAATTTATTTACAACTGTGGTACCAACTGTTGGTCACACGCCTAGGCCTTAGATGGAGGTGTGACAGATTGGTATCAGAGCCATCGATCTTAGCAAATTGGGTATCATAAAACAATACCCAAGCTTCGATCCAAGCATAGGAAAATATTTTACTTGTCTATTTGAATAGGGATAAGATTGGCTGGTAACCTTTTCTTTCCCTCTCCTCAATCTAAACCACCTAATTTAGATGTCATTCGAGAAATTAATAGAGTATTATAACCATGAAGCAAAAAGAGCAAGAGAATACTACAAATTCCCAAAAGACATCATGAGTGTGATTATTATGAGGCTTTCTTCAACCATGACCAATACATTGAGCGACCCAAGCCAATATACTTCCCTGAAACTGAACATTGTCCAATTAACTTACCTGATAGTCCACTCGTACAAGGAAGAGATCCCCCGAGACACTCAAGCTACCACCCATCAACAATACCGATGTATTATCCTTCTGAAGTTCCCATCAATCAACCAACCGAAATCCCGCCATATTACCCATATGGAGGTTCGATGTACCTACCACCGAATCCTCACCCTTCATACGCCTTCCTCTCCAATCGAACAATCAAAAAGGAACCAAGATCTCCTTCATCCGACTGGATGCAATGCCACTCCGACTAGCGAAGGTGGCATACCAGAACTTTTACCATGAATACTGTCGATTACCATATTAACAATGAAGGACCCTCTCGCAAGCCCAAAATTAGGGTGATGATTCCATACGAGAACTTTCGCATGCCCGCATTATCAAAGGAAACAGATCAAATGGAAGAGGAGGACCCAGAGGAGGAGGACCCGGAAGAAGAGGAAACGGAAATGGATCCAGAGAAGGAATAACTTGACAATCTGAATGAAGTCACAACGCCGGTGGAAGAACCATTCTCTCACCCAAACTATGGTTCAGTTGATCCCTACATGCAATTTCTCCAAGAACTTAAAAGCAAAGCATCATCGAGCTTCCCACCGTACCAAGGAGAAATTCCATCAATTGAAGACCAAGCAAATGAGATTCGTGAGCAGAACGAGGCTGCCGAGGCTTTCTTTAACTACCAATCCGATGTGACTCAAAACCATACCCGGATCCGAAGAATCATTTTGATGTTGTTATGATGGGGTACCGTGATCCACCACCCAGCTACGGTTATCCCAATGACATTCCTCAGTCACAGGAGGAGCATCTCGATCGAGCCCTACATGAGACGGACGACCTTCGAAAAAAAGATAGCCATTGATAGGAAGAAAAAGAAGAAGATAGGAGAAACACTTCTTCGCAATTGCAACAAGTTGACGAAGGTTGTGAAGAAATTTATGAAGGATTGAAGTGATAATGGTGATGATGGTGTGTTGTCAAGAGCTGAAGTTTATGTGTTACAATAGTTTGTATGTTATGTGTAACATATGGATAGCTATATATATATCGTTTATACGATATATATATATATATATATATTGTAAAATAATATATATATATCATGTTTATGATATATATGTATGTGAAATAAATAAAACTTGTATTTAAGAAAGGAAATTGTTAAATTTCAGATAAAAAGAAAAAGACAAAAATAAAATGTCTCGACAAAGTGATAACCGTGAGACTTCTTGAAAGGAAGCTGATAAATGAAAAGAAAAGGGGAAAGGCCCCGAAAATGAAAAAAGAAGAACCAATTCTCGAAAAATATACGAGTCAAATCCAAAGAATGATAAAAGATGCGGTTTGAGAAGAATCTATGGATAGGTCCCAATCGAAACACTCAAAACATTCTCATTCCGTTGAACTTTCTCGAAAATCCGTTAATCCCGACCAAAACCATCCCATGTCGAGGAAAGTGTCCATGATTCGAATGCCGATAGTGGAATCCGTCGAGAATTTAAGAAATTGAAAATTGGAGGATGTTCGTTTAAATACTTCAAATACTATGGACCGAAGGAATTCCATGGGGACAAAGGATCCATCACAACCGTGAGGTGGCTTGAAGAAATGGAGATAATCGTCATAACAAGCAAGTGTTCCGACCAAGAAAAGATTCAATACTCTGCCCTCATGTTCAAAGGAGAAGCACTCGAGTGGTGGAATACGATGATTATGAGTAAAGGAAGGGAGATCATGCACAATCTAACTTGAAATGAGTTTAAGGAGATGTTGATGGCAAAATTTTGTCCGATGCACGAGAACGACCAAATTCAAACCAAATTCCTGAATCACAAGGTCATTGGAACAAACCTTCATTAGTACAACACAAAATTTCACGAATAATTTCGATTGGTTCCCCACCTGGTTACCCCTGAATCCAGCAAAATGACACGTTATATTTGGGGACTACCACAAGAGATTCGTGACATGGTAAGATCTCACTTGCCACAGACTGCAGACTCCACGATGGAGTTAGCTGGTTATCTAATAGGTGGCATGATCCATAATAAAGAAGAAGACAAGAAGATTGTAACAACTTATGACGAAAAGAAAGGAGGAAATGCTCACTTCAAAGACAAGAGTATTAATCAATGCAAGCCTAGTCCTGACTTTCCACATTGCAAGATTTGTAGAAAATTTCATAGGGGGCGATGCCACTTCACTCCATCTTCTACGGAAAATGTCTGTGAATCGTGTCATAGATCCGACCACGCTACGGTCAATTGCTGGAAGAAGAAGATGACCTGTTACAATTGCAAAGAATGGGTCATCTAAGCTTTGAATGTCTCAAAAACAAACCTGTGACTGGTGGTGCGGGTGGAAGTGGCCAGAAGAACGAACCTAAGAAAAATAACGCAAGAGTCTTCGTACTCAACACAAAACAAGCCGCTGACTTGCCCGAAACCATTATCGGTACGTTTTTAGTCAATAAAGCTTATGCTAGAATTTCGTTTGGTTCAGATACCAATTAAGTTATATAAATTATGACTTTTATAGTCTATTAAGCAAACCCTTAATCAAACCTAACAAAACTTTAAACGTCGAGACCACTAGTGGCGAAATTTTTAAAATATTCGAAGCTCTAGAAAATGGAAAAATCTTATTAGCCGGATACATTTTGCTTATCCAATTGCTACCCATGACTCTTGCGGGTTTTGACATTGTATTGGGTATGGATTGGTTATCCGATAACCATGTTCATATCCTTTGCAATAACATGATTGTTGAACATCAAAGCCCCTTATAAACGAACTATTCAAATTGAATGGGATAAATACGCTGGCCGAGTTAGCCTAATCTCCATGATAAAGGTTAACAAATTTTTAAATAAAGGATGCTTAGCGATCATAGCCGATGTCACCAAATAATCTAAACCCAAGGTAATCAAAGACGTTTTTGTTGTTTCCAATTCTGCTGATGTTTTTCCCGACAAACTTCCTGGAAATCCCTCCCGATCGTGAAGTAGAGTTTAAGATCTATCTTATTCCCGGTACTGCTCCAATCGCCAAAGCTCCGTATCGCTTAGTGTTGGCTAAAATGAATAAAACAAATAGAAACACGACGAGCTTCTTGAGAAAGACTTTATGCAACCAAGTTCATCACTATGGAGAGCGCCAATATATTTGTCAAGAAGAAAGATGGATCCATAAGTATGTGTATCAGTTATCAAGCGACAGGCAAAATTACAATCAAGAACTTTTATCCACTTCCTCGAATGAATAATCTTTTGATTTAATTCAAAGCGCAAGTTTCCCTTTTTAAAATCGATCTTCATCCTAATTTCCATCAATTTAAAGTTCAATCCAAAAACGACTTAAGATGACACGTGATTGCCAAAAGAGTTACGCCGATGTCCGTCGTAAGCCGTTGGAGTTTAAAGTTGGTGACAAAGTTCTTTAAAAGTCTCTCTTTGGAGAGGCGTCGTTCGCTTCGGTAAGAAAGGAAAATTAAGTCCTCGATTCGTTGGACCCTCCGAGGTACTCGAACGAATTGGTACTGTTGCATAACGATTGCGACTACCCGGGGAAATGCAAGGGATACACGATGTATTCCACGTTTCGAATCTGCGTAAATGCTTAACCGATGAATCTTTAGCTATGACATTAAAAGACGTTGAAATAAATGAAAACTTAAAATTTGTAGAACGTCCAATTCACATAGAAGATTCGAAAACAAAGAAGTTAAAAAGACGAACATTCAAAATTGTGAAAGTTAAATGGGACTCGCGTAGAGGGCCTGAATATACATGGGAACTCGAATCGGAAATGAGAAAGAAATACCCCCACTTCTTCTTGTAAAGCAATCTCGATGACGAGGTTTATTTCAAGGTGGGGATGATGTAACATTGTGAAAATTTCGAGTCCAAAATGTCAACTTTCCAAAGTCAAGGGACTAATTTTGCCAAAATTCCGAACCTTAAGGTTGAAAATGAAAAATTTTGTTCTCTTGTCCTATTGCGTATTGCAATGGGGCTTGGTCAAAACCTTCTGGAAGGGTCAACAGCGATACACGATCGCTGGGTGAGCCAACGTCATCGCGTATCGCGATGACATGGCCTGACACCTCGGGCACCAACTCCGGCACGTGTCCACACGTGGCACACCGTCTGCCACGTGTCCTGACACATGGCCACACGTGGCACATCGTCCGCCGCGTGTCAACACGTGGCACATCGTCTGCCACGTGGTGACGCGTGGTAGACCTACGTTGTGACTAATTAGGTCTACGTCGCGCTACGCGACGGGTGCCAAGGAAGCCGTCGCGTACTGCGACGGGATCCAAAATTTGCCTATAAATAGGAGGCCACGGGTTTATCACAACCCACACCAAAAATCACACCTACTACACTCTCTCTAACATCTCTCTACACCTCGAAGTTCGTGCCCTCGATCCATCTCGATAACCGTGCCCGATTCCTCATTTTCCGTGCCATACCCCGATAGTCGTGCCACCACCCGACGATGTTATAAGTAAGAATATGTTCTTGGAGTGACGTCCCGACAAGTTACCTCGTAAAGCGTGCCGACATGGAGGAATATTGGAGTGTCTCGTTTTGTGTGCCGAGGAGGAGTATTGATCAAAGCAAGAGTTGAAAAGATCAAGCGGCATCGAAGTGCTGCTCGAGTATCTAGGGATTTTAAAGCCAAGTAAGAGGTAGGCATAATGCCGAATCAAATAATAATAAAATATTATAAAGGCTTAACTCTAAAAGTTGTAATTATACTCGATGCTTCAAAGAAAATAAATAACAAAGAAAAGATAGAAAGAAATGAAATATATATATATATATATATATATATTTGTTGTATAAAAATTCTTTGTTATAAATGTTATTTAAGTATAATGAGTATACTTAAATAAAAAAGAAAGGAATATGTTTCTTAAAGAAGAAGAAACGTAGGGTTTTACAAATAAACTAAATGTTTATGAAATACTTTTAAACTAAAGGTTTTTAAGTAAAAGAGAATTGAACTAAAGGTTCATCGCGATAAATTAAGACTAAAGGTCTTAAGCCGGATTGTATATCCGACTAACAAAAGTTATACTCGTAATATAGGTGCAAGATAGCAAAGAGAAAGACTCATGGACGGTGTTGGAAACCGATCCCAATCAAAGGTGAATACGCCCCAACTTTTACAAACTTGTTTTCAAACGAGTAAAATGTGTTATGTGTAAAGAATTACATGAGACTACGTGTCTCTAAAAGGTTTATAAACGAGAGTAAAAACCAAGCCTTCAGGCTATAGTATACGTTTGTCTGGTCCTTACATATGTGGTAGTATGCGGTGGGCACATCGCACCACGCTTGGTCACGACCTCCAGCCACGATGGGCCGGACCTAATTACGTTCGAGTGAGACTGACCATGTGTATGTCTATGATACCTAAGTAATGTCCAACGTTGCGGTGTTTGCTGAGGTGCTATGAGTAGAGACTTGAGTTTATAAATTGTATTGTTTTATAACTTGATTATTCCTTAGCCACGATGGCCGGACCTAAGTTATGTCTCGAGGGGTAATCAAGTAAAAGAAAATACTTTTAGCGTCAGCATATTCACCAGCATTCGTTGCTGACGTATTTTCTAACATTTTGCAGGTAACCAAGTTTAGGGCTTGAAGAACGAATTGCTCTTGATTCTGATGGCTCGGTTATTTTGTTAACTTAAATATTAACGAATGGTGGTTTTGCAAACTTATAAACAAGTAAATTTAAATGAGACTTCTGTCTCATATTTTGTAATGTAAATATTTACAACTTAAAACCACATGTTTTATAAAGTCTTCCGCATAAACCCATAACTCTGATTTATTTACAAATGTGGTACCAATTGTTGGTCACACGCCTAGGCCTTAGATGGGGGTGTGACAAAAATATGTTGAACAGGTATAATATATGATTGACTTAATTACTCATTACACAATATGGAAATAAAAAGTTGTTGAAAATTCCTAAATCTCAAACTATTACTTTGTATACAATGTTTTATAATTTTAATTGTAACTTTACCCTCTAGACCAAAAATTATGGTTTCATTTTGCTTATGCTTTTAACTCTGGATAATGCAACACATAACTGACTATGAGTTAAAACATGTTTGTTTTTTAAACAAACTATAACATCCTACTATTGATAATAATAAATAAAAGAAGTTCGTTACTTAATGGTGTGTTATTATTTAGTTGATTTAAATAAAAATAATAAAGTGTGGGTTATGACAATAAAAGATGGAATAAGGGATGGTGATGGTCATTAGGTCCATGGGCTTAAGGGTATATAAACCCCCTTAAACCTCCCTAAAACCCTAAAACCCTCATGCCCATCTTCCAGCCTCCAACACACACAAAAATACCCTTCTACCATTCGTACCAGATCTGAAGTGAAGAAGGAGTAGGTTCGGGTTGAATCTTCATCAAACGAAGCAAGAAACACGTCTACATTCACCTTTTGAATTTGATCTGAAGGAAAACCAAATCTAAAAGGTATGTTTTAGATTAAATGTTAAGTTTTTGAGGTCGGTTTGCCCTAAGATTTGATACTAAGGCAAATCGGGCATTATTATGTAAGAAAAATGTAAACATGAATGTAAAAAAGATGTTCGGAATGACACGGGACAAACGGGTAACCTTTGGGCCGGATTAGTGCAAAAGAACAATGTGGTTATAGTCCAAGGTTCGTTTCATATGCAAGACGGTAAAAACGAGTCGAAAAGAAAGGCTGGAAAGTGATGAGAATGGACCAAAGATGAATCAAGCCCTTAAGGAACTTGATTCAAATGAAAAGTAAACGAATCGAATTGAATAAGGAATCGAATAGAATGAGTAATTCGATTCGATTAGAAATACCATTCGATTCGATTAGAATCAGTGATTCGATTCGATTAGAATTGTGATTCTATTAAAATTGTGATTCGATAAGAATTGCGATTCGATAAGAACTGCCATTCAATTAGAATTGTCATTCGATTATAATTGTGATTCGATTTGAATTGCGATTCGATTAAAATGGTGATTCAATTAAAATGGATATTCGATTAGAATTATGGTTTGATTAGATTGGTTCAACTTCAATTTTCTTATGAATTTTTAGTAAAGGACTGTTAATGAAAATAAAATTTAAGCTCTACCTCCCCTAGACCCCGTCTCCAAGGGTGCTGCCCCCAGACCCCGTAGCTAGGGGTTACACTAACCTAGAAGTATGATATAGTTAGAGTAGTTAATTGATACTTATAATTATGACACAGTTAGCTGTGCATAGATAAGGAGGGTTATTATAGTTAAATTTGAGAGGCACAAGACACGGGTGAGTTTCTAGCCCCATTTCCTTGTTACGTTTTCGGGGCTGTGTGCATACTCGATTGGATTAGTTAATGCACTTGACTTGAGTGGTAAGTGTATGATATGTGAATGTTTTAAGAATGATGTATGAATGATATATGAATGCAATAGAAAAGATTAAGAGTATGTATGAAAGTATATAAATAGAGATATGTATGGTTGTATGTTAAGAGGATGGTAGAACCTAATAATATCTGTGAAAAGAGGGTGACAGACCCTAATAATATCTATGAAAGGAGGGTGGTAGACCCTAATAATATCTGTGAAAGGAGTGTGGCAAACCCTTATAATATTTGTGAAAGGAGAGGGGCAGAGCCTAATAATATTTGTGAGGTTATAGGGCGAAATGCTCCTTAAGACGTTTAAGTATGTATGTAAAGTTAGATAAAATTCGAAAGAATGATGGTATATACTTTTGTAAGTACAAAAGAAAGTAAAGCAGGTTAAGTATGTAGTGTATGTTGTCCGATTAACTAGAACTCACTCAGCGTACTGACTTTTACTATGCACATAGGTGAATAGGCTAAGACAGCTAGTTGAATGAATACACATGGCATTAGACTGAAGAGGCTGGCATCTTTAAAAGAATGTTAAGATGTTTTAATATGACTTTTTATATTATCTTTAAAGACGAGAGTTAGATTGTTATGAAAAGATTTGAATGATTATGTAATATATGGTTGAAGTTTTATATTCCGCAAAAAGTTTTAATTCACTTTGATATTTAGAACTGTGTTTATGAGTAATTCAACGCTAAAGTAGAGCACCAGGAACGGGGCTTTACAAAAACATAACATGAAAAATTTGTTCTTTGAAAATTTAAATTAATTTGTGTCTCACCTCTATTTAATATTCAAAGAAAGGTTATAAAAGTCGCTAGGTGGACCCTAGGCGTTCGACTGGGGGTTGGGTATACTCGAAGTACTCGAAAATGGTAAATATAAAGAAAATTAACTTTTGGATACTATATATATGTCAAATATAATAAGTTTGCTAATATTCATAACAAAATAAGTGAATATCAATATAAGTAAATAAATAAATGCAATTTTAAATACAAAATTATTCTAAAAAAAAGCGATATTCTTTTTCAGTATTTTTATGAATTATGTTTTATTTTATAAGTAAAAATCGGCCAAAGTTGACTGACTAGATGTGATTATTTTTGAGGTTGACCACCTTTGATCGATTCTTAGTAATTAGGCAGAGTTAAAGAAACTCTTCTCGATGCCATACCTTATAGCGATTACTCGGCGAGTACTCAGCCTTTTAAACATACTTTTACAACATTGATTCAAAGCACAAACATCTATGTATTCTATCTCTTTATTCTTTCTTTAAAATAAAAAACTTACACTCATAAGTTAACTTCATATTACATGGTAATAAGAACTTCAAAATGTTTTTTTTTTAATTTGTTTTAAATGGTGATTTTTATGTGAGATTGTAGGATTCAATTTTCTATTTTAGATAGGGTTGACAATTGGGTACCTGTTTAAGACACGATAAGAGCTGTTAATTAAAAACATGCGGAATGTAATTTTTATATTCTTAAATAATTGAAATTAGTATGTTTGACTCCATCATTTTCCCTTATTGATATACAAAACTTAAAAATATCTTATAGTCATGACATATAAAGTAGTTAAACGAGTCGTATTGATGTTTGATATTTGTGTTACGCGTGTCGCTTCTTACCTGTGAAACCTGTTAAGACACGAATTTTTGTAACATTCGTTACTTTTCAAACCCGAAAATACGACCCGTTTTAAATTTTTGGTTTTATTTATGAATATATGTATAAATATATTTCAAGTTTCGTCTTATGTCTTTTTATCACGTTCGTTAACCGAGACTTTTCGATGCTCCAACGTATTCGTAATTATCTTTCGATGATTTAATAATAATTACGAAGTTTTATAATCATTAATCATTCATGATCTATTTCATATTATACATTAACGAAATTTCAAGTTTTAGCATGTTATTTAAACGAATCTCCGAGTCTTAAAAGTTTATAAAATAAATAAGATTCAAACTATACGAGTATAAAATGTAAATAATCCAAAGATATTAAAGTATATCAATTTTTTATCAAGTTATGTATATTTAAAAGTATAAGGTTCAAAAGGTAATCAAGGTTTTATTATGTTTTAATAGAAATATGAAAGTTGAGGGGCTATTAGTGTAAATATAACATTCAAAATAGAATATAATAATAATAATAATAATAATAATAATAATAATAATAATAATAATAATAATAATAATAATAATAATAATAACAATACAGCACAGCCCAACCCTAACTCTGTCTCCCTCTTCATTTTTCCGGCAGCCCTTCCGGCGGCCGGAATCCGGCTACGTTTTTCCGGCGAGAACAACCAAACGGCGTTTTAATCACCAATCGATATACGCTAAATCATACCAAATGATTTCTCCACTAATAATAAACATTATTACTCGAGTTATTTCGCCATTAACAATCTAATTAACACACTCCAAACCATTTGTATAATAATCAAATCCTAATAACTCGAATTAAACACAAAACGATACAATTGAAGCCATAAATATGACTCTAATCTACATCTACATCTGCTGAAAACATAATATTTCACAAAAAGAACTCTCTAATACCCTCAAATCGTTCATCAAAGGTTATTCCGGCGAAGCTTCGTTTACCATCAATCCGGCACCAAGTCAAGTATGTAAATATAGATTCTCATTGTTTTTAAGCGTCTAACAAAACCCCTAACATAAATTGGCAAACATGGAATGGATTAGAATAATTGAGTCTAGGGTTTGTTAAAGAAGATGATGAACTTGATATTATTATTTATATGTTTTCAGTTTGTGATCTTATAACACAAAATCAGTTTGGTCCAGTGGCTGGGTATGTTTGCAGTGTTCATGAAGACCCAGGTTCAAACCCGAGTCACTGCAACACGTTTTATTATTTTTTTTGTAAATCATTTTTTTAATAATTATAACAAACCATATGTATTTTTTTTAAATCATTATAATAAATAAAATTAATAAAAACTATATTAAATCAAATAAAATATTTAAGATAAATAAAAATTGTTATAAGTTATTTTTAGCTTTTCTCCTAAAAACCAATCTTTCAAACTCGACAAATTAGTTTTAAACTCGTTTAAATTATATATATTATGTTTCGTTTGTTAAACTTATAATCCGTTAACACTTTTGGTTACAAAATAAAATGTACCAATAGCACCAATATTTCCGTAATCTTTATAATATCCAAACATAACATTAATCTCGTAATGTTTTAAATTAATAATTTATTAATAAAATCGTTAAAATTCGTTAATGTATAAAAACATATTATAATATACAACTCCAAAATAAAATATACATTCAACATTTCTAGTCCTTTTATTCTCTATCTCATCTGATTATTAGGGTCCGGTCCCTTTCTTCTCTATCTCAGATATTATTAGCGTCTGGGCCCTTCTTTCCACATAACCATAAATACGCTTCCTTACACGTACATTTTATTATACACATTCATACATATTAATTATTCATATATCATTCATGCATCTATGTAAAACTCACCTTTATTGGCGATACGTGCAACATACGAAGATCGTTCACGTACTGACCGACAAGCATTCATTCATAACCTCAATCATTATCACATAAATCATATAAGGCATACACTTACCACTTAGGATAAGTGTATTAACTAATCACATCAAGTATGCACACAGCCCCGAAAGCATAACAAGGAAATGAGGCTCGAAACTCACCCGAGTCCTGTTACGTTCACCGTTAATGGTTATTCCTTTGTTTAGTTTTGTACGACTAACTCGGTTCGATGCTCAACTTCTTCTTGTTATTTCGGCTTGAGAAAGAGAGAGCTTAAGTGTGTGTTTTGGATGGTGTAAGGAATGGGTGGAATGAATGGATTAATGAGTATTCAAGGTTTATATATTATGGGTTATGGGCTTAAGCCCATGGTCTTTCTTTCTTCTCTACAAATCCAAGTCCATTACCCATATTATTTAACCCAACACACGCCCAACTTATAATAATTAATTTTGTTATTTTATTAACCGAAACAGGTAATGGGATGTTACAAGTCTTCCCTCCTTAAAGAGATTTCGTCCCCGAAACCTAACTATTACTTATACAATCTCGGGTAAAACTTACGCATCTCCTCTTGAACTTCCCAGGTGGCATCTGATCCTTTACGATGCTACCATATCACTTTCAGTAAGGGGACAACATTATGACGAAGCTGCTTTTCCTTGCGGTCAACGATCTCTACAGCCTGTTCAACGTAGTTTAACTGTTCATCAACATTGATGCTTACTAATGGCACGTGAGACGAGTCATCAGCTAGACATTGAGGTGAGAAACATGGATGGTAGAATGATTTCCTTCTAACTCCTCGGGTAAATCTAGCTTGTAAGCCACTTCACCCACACGATCAACGATCTTAAACGGTCCAATATACCTTGGACTTAACTTTCCTTTCTTCCTAAAATGAATAATTCCCTTCCAATGCGAGACCTTGAGCATTACATTTTCACCAACGTTAAACTCGATCGGTCGTCGCCGCTTATCAGCATACGAATTTTGTCGGTCCTGAGCAGCTTTCATTCTTAACTTGATATGGTCAAACCTTGAAGAGGTTTCTTGCACAACTTCCAAGCTTATAATATCCTTCTGACCAATCTCTCCCCAACATACAAGAGTTCTACAACGTCTACGGTATATCATCTCAAACGGTGGCATACCAATCCTTGAATGGTAGCTGTTGTTATAATAGAATTCTCAAAGATGTAGATGGTTATCCCAACTTCCTCCATAGTCAAAAACACAAGCACGTAGCATATCCTAGAGGGTTTGGATAGTCCTTTCAGACTGTCCATCTGTTTGAGGATGATACGCTGTACTGATGTTCAGTCATGTTCCCATAGCCTCATGGAACTTCTTCCAGAATCTTAAAGTGAAACGAGTATCTCTATTGGACACGATCGATAATGGCACTCCATGCTTAGCCACAACTTGCTTTATGAACACATTTGCCAATACCTCTAACGAGATGGCTTCTCGTATAGGTAGAAAGTGAGCAATTTTCGTCAAACGGTCCACAATCACCCAAATGGTATCATGATATTTAGCCGTACATGGTAGCTTGGTTATGAATTCCATGGTGTTGTGTTCCCATTTCCATTCAGGTATCTCCAAAGGCTGCATCTTCCCATAAGGTTTCTGGTGTTCAGCCTTAACTTGCAAATAGGTTAAGCACTTACTAACATAATCCACTACGTCATTCTTCATCCATGGCCACTAGTAGTCTCTTTTCAGATCCTGATATATCTTGGTGGATCCTGGATGAATGATCTCGACTTGTGAGCCTCAGACTACGCCTTGACGATTTCTCCAAACAATTAACATATACGACTTCACTGTTGCAATGACTTCCTCATTCTTACGGCTTAGCACGTCAGCGACCACATTAGCCTTACCAGGATGGTATTTGATATCACAGTCATAGTCCTTAATCAACTCTAACCATCTTATATGTCTCATGTTCAGTTTTTTCTGCTCGAAAAAGTACTTTAAACTCTTATGATCTGTATAAATAGTACACTTAGTACCATATAGGTAATGTCTCCATATCTTGAGAGCATGCACTACTGCTGCTAACTCTAAGTCATGCGTCGGGTAAGTACTCTCGTGAACCTTCAACTGTCTGGATGCATAAGCTATCACTCTTCCTCATTGCATCAACACGCATCCTAACCCACGATGCGAGGCATCAGTAAAAACAACCAAATCCTCGTCACCATCGGGTAGAGCAAGGATTGGAGCTTGTGTGAGTTTTTTCTTCAATTCCTCAAAAGCTTCTTCCTGAAACTTATCCCAACTAAATACTGCGGTCTTTCGGGTCATTCCGGTCAATGGTGCGGCTATCTTAGGGAAGCCTTCGATGAAATTACTGTAATAGCCAGCCAACCCTAAGAAAATTCGTATATTGGTCGGGATTTGCGGAGTCATCCAGTTTGTTACTGCCTTGATCTTAGCTGGGTCCACGATAATCCCTTCAGGATTGATCATGTGACCAAGAAACTGAACTTCGCGTAACCAGAATGCGCATTTTGAAAACTTAGCATACGGCTTCTCTTCCTTCAAAATCTCCAATACTTCTCTTAAATGATCTGCATGATCAGGCTCGCTCTTCGAATAAATCAATATATCATCAATGAAAACGATAACTGACTTGTCTAACATCGGTCGGTATACTCAATTCATCATGTCCATAAATGCTGCGGGATTATTCTTTAGACCGAATGACATTACGAGGAACTCATAGTGTCCATACCGCGTCTGAAACGTTGTTTTAGGGATATCTGCCTCTTTCACCTTCAGCTGATGATAGCCCGATCTAAGGTCTATTCTTGAGAACCAACTCGAACCTTGCAGTTGATCAAACAAATCATCAATCCGTGGCAACGGATATCTATTCTTCATCGTAAGCTTGTTCAACTCACGATAGTCTATGCTCATTCTCATACTTCCATCATTCTTCTTTACAAACAACACCAGTGCGCCCCACGGGGAAACACTTGGCATAATAAAAACCTTGTCGAGGAGTTCTTGTAGTTGGGACATCAATTCTTTTATCTTGGACGACGCCAGGCGGTATAGTTCTTTCGCGACGGGTTGTGCTCCTTTTATTAAGTCTATCTGAAATTCTATCTCACGCTCCGGTGGCGACCCCGGAAGGTCCTCAGGGAACACTTCTGGATAGTCGCACACAATGGGAACATCTTTCACTTCTTTCTCCTCGGTCGTCTCTTTGACAAAATTCACCAGGTAGGCACCGCATGCTCTCCTTAACAAACCTTCGGCATTTATCATCGAATGACATTAAACCCTGAACTTTCTTTATCACCATAAACTGTCACCGTACCACCATCCAAGGATCTTAACCTTATCAACCTACTCTTGCACACTATCGGAGCCTCGAACTCAGATAATCAATCCATACCCAAAACCACATTGAACACTCCTGAGGTCATAACATACAAGGTAACTGGGAACTCATGCCCATCTAATTCTATCTTACAATCCTTAACCATTCTCAATATTCTAACCCAGGTCTCGCTTGCGGTTTCTATTATAAAAAGTTTCAGGCACACGACGACATTTCATCTTTGCTAATTTACATAATATCGTAGCTACAAAATTTCTATTCGCACCTGAATCAAACAATACTGAAGCAGAGATACCGTTCACTAAAAACGTACTTGTCACAACATCAGGGATCTGCTTAGCTTGCTCCTGAGTCAGCATGTAGGCCCTAGTCCTTGGCCTTGCTTGATCAACGTCTTTCTTTCCGCTTCTTCCCGCTTCACCGTCAGTGAACTCTCTTGCCATATAACCAGTCTTACCACACTTGTAACATGCATTCAACCAAAGCCTGAACTCTCCACTGTGAGCTTTAAAACACTTGTGACATACATCTCTACCTTTAACCCATTTACACTCACCACTGTGCATCTTACCACACGTCTTACATGACCTCTTCTCCCACGCACTCTTCTTCTTATCCCTAGGGTTCCTCAACTAAGTACCTGGTCGTTTAGCAGGAGCAACCCACTTCTTCTCCTTCTTCTCTCTACCACCACCTCATCCACATCCAAGTTATCGTAAACCATCTCTGCGAGTTCAACAGCAGAGTCGAAAGTAGCAGGTTTACTTGTCTTGACCAAAGTGTGGACATTCTGTGGCAGTCCTCTTATGTAGCACTTGATTCTTTTGACTTCGGTATCCACCATGCCGGGCACCAATCTAGACATGCGGTTAAATTCGGTAGTATACTCGCGGTATGTCATCTTACCCACCTTCAAGTTCAGAAACTTCATCTCAGCCTTTTCAACCTCAGAATCAGCACATATACTTCTCATCACTAAATCCTTCAGATCATCCCGTCTCATCGTCTTAACTTCTTCTCGAGTCTTTCTCTACTCCACCGACTCCCACCAGTACATGGCTTCATCTCCAAACGGTTGAGTGGCATAACCCATTGCTTGGTCAACGGCACTAGCTAATTCGGATAACCTTGTCCATGGTGGTTATCCATTGGAGAGTAGAGATCGCATCCCCCAAACCAGTTAGCTTCGGCGGGTCGCAACCTTTGAACGACTTATAGTTACGCCCACTTCGGCCTCTTTTTAGCTCATCAGCCTTCACAGATCGAACTTCACTCGAATCACCTTCCTCATCATCAACTTTCTTACCATCATCCCCTGCCCTCTCAGCAATCATTGCATGGTCTTCAGCAGACTTTCTAGAATGTAATTCCTTCACTGCAGCAGCTACAACTTGAGCAATGGCTTCCTTAACAGCAGGGTCAAGTAGATACCCTTCATTGTTGCTCAGATTCTGCCCAGCTGCACTTCCTTCTTCCTTTGTGTTAGTAGCTGATTCTATAGAAGGTTCTCGGTAATACGTTGCCTACCACGACGCCCTGTACGACCTCCTCGACCAACAACTTTCCTTGCTCCGGCCATTCATATTTTATAAGGTAACACAAAAATCATCACTCAAGGAACTATTTAGTACAAGGATATTAAGGCTAACAGGTAATAACAATAGCCAGCTGTGATTAATTGATCACGTTACTCTTTGTGTCCTATACACTTCCCTTTGTGATTCCACTTGTGCTAGTTCTACTTTTAACAGTTAGACATTCAAACAGTTCATATAATCATATACACCTATCCCTAGCATTTAAGCTAACTTCCTCACACATTCTTACATTACATGTGTAATTAATCACATATTTTACCTTTACTTAGCTTGCTTGAGCGACACATGGCTTTCTTGAACTAGCATCTTCTTTCTTTTCTTACTTATGGCTCATTCTCTATTCGAGTCTAAGCATGTAGGATGCTTAATTCTCTCGAACTTAGGCTCTGATACCAACTTGTAAGGCCCTGGTCCCGGTGCCTTACTTTGGCGTTGGATTTACTCATAAACACAGTTCTAAATATCATAGTGAATTAAAATTTTCGCAGAATAATATTAAAAGTCAACCATTCATTACATAAGTCTCAATTTAAAGTAATATAAAACATGTCTTTTTAGTTTAAACATTAACAACTGAGTCTTCAGATGCCAACTTCTTTATTCATCTGTCATGTGTCCCCCTTCAAGCCAACTGTCTCATCCTACTTACCTGCGTGCATACTAAAAGTAAGTTACGCGGAGTGAGTTCTAGTTAATCAGGCAACATACAATACATTCACATACTTACATATATACGTATCCGAAGATACATATTACATACTTAGCATGTTACCTTTCATTCATTCATACATATATACTTTCTTTCTTTCTTTCATACTTTCATACATTCTTTCATACCATCACACTTTCATACTTTCATAATACATACAGAACTATCTTTACAATCTCATATATTCATAGGGTCTGGTTCCTTTCTTCTCTGTCTTCATATATTATTAGGGTTTGGTCCTTTTCTTCTCTATCTCATATATTATTAGGGTTTGGTCCCTTCTATCTCAGATATTATTAGGGTATGGTCCCTTCTTTCCACATAACCATACATAAGCTTCCTTACACGTACATTCTATTATATACATTCTTAGCGTTTTCATAATGTTTAAGACAGCTATAAACTTTGCATGTATAAGAGTTTACAATTTCTAATAAAATGTTTGCTTTATATTTATGACAACTTTATCTAACACAATCTGTGGTAAAATGTTGCATTACGCGTAAGGGATTTTTACAAATATCCCATCCTTAAGCTTCTTAATTACATATTTCCTCAAATGTTAAATTATAATTGCATATTTCGCCTTCTAGTATGCAATTACCTTTTACCCTTTTCAATATACAATACCCAGAATGAAATTAAGGTTCTTCCCATTTTTATAGTTCTCATATCTTTTGGAAGATGCCGACAAAGTTTGCGGACGATCCGGCTAGGGCGTCCGAGGGTATAGGTTTACAAGTATGTTCTCTTCATGCTTCCATCTCTTTCAGATATTTATTGATGCACAGGTGTTGTGACTTTGGATTTTAATTTTGATTTTTCTTTTATAGTATGTGCACTTTGCATTTATAGGGTTTTGATTTTGGGTTTTTGTTTGCTACACGCAACGGGTTTTTTGTCCAATTTTGAATAATCAAGGTATTCGTCATCTTGCTCCATTTTGAAATCGTTCACCAAATGGATCTTTTATGAACCCCGCAATGCAGGCATACTATTGATGGGTGATTATCACACTAAATTAATATGGTAACCCGTATAGGTGTTAACATGAGACAATGATGCATTGATTATATATGTGAACTGAAACTTGGCTTTAGCTAAATGGGATTCATTGTTGTCCGAGCCTATTTAGTTCCTATATTTTTGATGGCTTAAATGGGTTAAGACCGTAGTTGGATTAAGCGGTTAAATGTGTAACCCGTCGAGTTGAAACGAAGGCAACCCCTGTTATTACTAAGACCATTTAACTTCTGCAGGTTTTATTACTAAAAGGATTATATGACCTTCAAGTTGCAGCTTCTAGATGGGGACCATATTGATTGTTGATCTTAATGAGGGTTGTAAATTTGCACATTTCTTTTTTGGTTTCGTAGTAAATTTGTTGTTATCGTATTAAAACTCAACTAAGGGTGTTCCTTACAATGATAGTATGATTCATTTTGGGATTATGTAAACATTTGTTGTCTTTTTTATACAATATTATGTGATATATGTCACAAAATGTTAGAAATATTCAGCCTATAAAGTATGTAAAAATAATAATACGTTTTGTAACGTTTGCTAACTATTTAAAAAATCGACTCCAACTGAATTTATTAGCATCGATATGTTCTTCTTAACATCGACTCGGTTTGGGTTTAAATTGAAGATATATGTATTGATATTTTTAGAAAGGAGATATACGTAAATAGTTATCTAAATTAGTTCATTAGGGTAAAATAGTCATTTAATTTGTTAATTTTAATGAAATGGGAAAATATGTAATATATGTTGTTTAGAACATTCACATCTCATCCCCTAAATTTATGTGATGAGAGTATGTAAATTATAGGGTGAGGTATTGAGTAGTTGTGAGTGTAAATTATAGGGTGGAGAGAAAAATGTAGTGATTTTTTGTAAATTTGGGGAAACATTTTGGGAACATTGTTTGCCTCTATTTATTTTTTATTATTTGTTGGATTGGTTGTGAGTAGAGGAGAGAGAAAACTGTAATAATAAAGGTATAAAAAATATTATTTAATTGAATATGATAGAGAAATGTAGTGTTTTTTAGTGTAATTATAGAGATAAGGATGAGAAATGAGTAAATATGTAATAAGGGAACTTAAGAAGGGAATATATATAAATGCAAAAAAAAAAAACAATTCCAATGGTTGTTGCAAACTTTTTCCAAGGGTCGTGTTAGCTATATTTTGTTGCAGTGCACGTCACCATTCAGAATAATTTCATTAACATAAGGGCACTTAATTCTTCAAGCACCGTAATATATAAGGAAACATATTATATTTGAATACTGGCATTAGTAAATAAGTCACAAATTAACTTTATTGTTTACACAACTACTGCTTATTTAAAGGTAACATTACAACCGAAATATAGATGTAAGTCAAAACAGACAATCCGAACTCCTCATCTTATCCTCTTGCGTTATGTAATTTTATGCCGATATACCGGCCTAGCATCATGACAGTTGCCTGAGGATTAGTTCCTGGAGAATCAGAAAGCACTGAACTATCAACGATCCGTAAGCCATTAATTCCGACAACTTTCAAATCAGTATCAACAACCTTGTCTACCAAGCATCCGCCATTGAAATGCCAAAATGTTCTTAACGTTTTACGACAATATGTATACACCGAATCCTCATCTGACAAATTTCCAGGTAACGGGACACCAACCAACTTGAAATACTGTGAACCATCTTTATTACTAAACTTGTATAGATCCATTGTCGGTGTTCTCAACAGTTTGTCAATTGCATGAACGGCATTAGCACATTGCACAAGGTCTTCTTTCTTAGAAAAGTAATTGAACCGAACTTTCGGGTTAACTGTAACATCATTCACAGATTTCAAACTAAGTGAACCGACTGAGAGAGGTCTAGTGACCTCGACACAAAACGCTACAACACTTAAGTATAATGGAGGGTCGGGATCTGGGAAAATTATTGGATTTGCAGGAGAATCAAATGGGACTATAGACGAAATGGTCTCTATATACAGGTTATCATTTGTGATGCCAACCACTCGGCCTCCTACATCCGCCAATGGGAAAGGGACAATAAGACTAACCCCTAAACGTTGCTTATCAGCCATGAACTGCCCTACATAAGGTTGATTGAGAACAACAGGAATATTCTGTGATTGTAAGTATGAACTTGGTCCTACTCCACTTAATAGCAAAAGTTGTGGGCTTCCTATTGCACCAGCACTCAGTATCACTTCACCATTTTTTCTTATACGGACTTCATGACGCCTTCCGTTAGAATCATGATAAACAACGCCACTTGTAGTTACACCTGATACAATTAGTAAATTCCTCGATAAGCAGTGATATAATATGCTTGACTGACAGACTCTAACTTGGAAGAGCTAGACTGAAAAGAACGTAATAAATTGGGCTACAAGTGGACTAACAAGCTCATATGAAGCGGGCGTAAAGGTTTCTATGAATTGGATCATGTGACAAACGATCCGCATTCCATCATGTCACCAAAAAACTTACCTAACTTTTCCCATTTTAAATTCTTTTTTACTGTAAACTGTGCTGATTAACAATAAGATCAACTGTTCAATAATCCTAACATTTACATACAATGGTATGGAGAAGAACTGTCACCTGATGAATTAGACGATGAGAAGATAATCCGATCAACGATAGCCTTCACGACCACCCTTAAATTTTCCGGGTTGGCTTTGCTAAGGAGCTCCACTGCACCATGTCTTATCCCGGAACCATCAAATGTAGAGCCGGTAACTTTGGTGCCTATAAGGTGCTCAACAGTAAACCCATTTGCTGGACCAACTCCTGATTCCAATAATGCATTTAAGGTAGAATTTTGCCAAGTATTTAAATGTTCATGTTTTGTGACAATACTGTCTTCTACCCACTCATAGGCTTTTATAACATTTTCCATATCCCATGGGATACCTGATTTGTTATAAAAGTACTCATCACCTCTTGTATAGTACCCATAATTTACCATGCTGCTACCTCCCAAAATGTTGCCTCTATTGTTTGGTATTCCATCTTCAGAGGTAAAGGATTGAGCTATTGAGTTATGTTCATTTGCCGTAATAACATTTATTGCAGTACTGGTTTCAAATAAAGCGTTGGGATCAGCATCTGGTACATCACCTCGCTCGAGAACAAGAACAGAATAATTTTGCGATAGGGTTGCGGCTAGAGGACAGCCAGCTGTCCCTCCTCCGACGATTATATAATCGTATTCATGGGATTGAGTGAAGTTTGTGGCATCATACGTAAAAGCAAGGTAACTTGTATCTGAAACATTCTTCAACTTAGCACTTGTGAGTAATAATAATTGCCTGATGAGTATAACTGTTTCACATCCACACCTCTCATAACACTCTCAAGTATGTGTGAAATGTGAAAACCACATCGCTTATATGTCACTTACATTTTTCATATGTGGCCAAGTAGCGGAGCCACATACACCTCACCAGGTTCGGACGAACCCCGTCAATTTTCGGTTTTATAAATAGCCTATATGTACGATTAAATGAGCGAATCCATTCTTATTCAGCGAGCAAATGCAATATCGTTTAAAAAAATTCAAACCCATTAATTATGAAAAATTTAGTTAAAAAACTTTTAGTGATGAATATTTATTTATAATATACAAATGTAATAAAAAGAACTTTAAACATGAGTAACAAATATTATGAATGGGCTAATAATAACCCATATGTGATACATAGATTATAAAAAAAGCCCAAAGTTATTAATAGAATGGGAAAATAAGCTTAATACAATTAACATTAAACATAATACCTAAAAAGTTATTTATTCCGTCCCATTAAAAGTATCTATGTTTCTTTTTTTATTTGTCTCATCACAAATGTCTACTTTCAAGATTTATTAGCCAATTTTCAAGTTTACCTTTAAACACACACAACTAACATTAATAAACAATATTGATGAACCCAATTTCCAAGAGCATTATTGTCATTTAGTAAGTAAAATAGTAATCATTCAATCTACCTTAAACTTTGTGTTTTTTAAACCATGACACTTTTAATGGGACGGAGGAAGTAAATAAAAAAATGGCTAAAAACGACCAGTCAGTTTCTTTTCTATCGACCAGGTCAGACCATCGGCTCGTTCTTCGCCAGTTCAGGCCGAAAACAATGACGACATACTTTTGTTATGATGGTGATATTTAGTTCATTTATTTGGACGAATGAGTGACCCGACCTGAACTCCCATTTGGGCCGAAAATTTTGATGCCAGAAAAAATTCGAGCATCAAAAAATTCCAAACCATAGAAAAAGATTTATGGCTCTACCACTATATACTATGTGACGATTTCACAATTCACATCTTACTCATGGCACTTAATATTGAAATGAATGGAGAAATGTGTCGACTTGCCTCGATGGGAACCCGGTGGTAAGAAGCAAAGTACTATGTATTGACGAATAATTAGGTATATGAAAAGAAATGCCACAACGTCTCGCACCGAAGGAACTTTAACCATAGTGCTATTGTGATGAGAAACAAGTTCTTGGGAGCAAAGTGATGTGAAACTCTTGTTATATATATAGGGCAGGGGCTTTGTTAGGTTCTGCATTCATCATCTCTAATTATTTTTCTTACGACTATATGTTTGGTATTAAAATATATAACAATTTTTATATCACACTGTTTAATAAAAAAAGAGTTAATTACGGTCCTAATCTACCTCTACTTATTAGGACATGGAGTATACTCTAACCCAACATAGGTTAAAATGAAATGACACTTTAAAGATGGATTAAATTACTCTCCACTTGTGTTAAATTTGTTAAATGGGCCTTTGATTATGTTTTTAACGAGCTAAAATGCAAATAACAATATATTAAATTAACAATTAATAGGGTTGCGATGAATTTAAAAGGATTAAATCATTTCCTTTGGATGAGATGGAGTAAAATAGAGAAAAATAAGTGAGGTTGTGCTTATGTGGAGCTAAGATGTGTTAGAGTATACCCCATGACCTTATAATAAACGAAAATAATTAAGGACACATGTCATTTGAAGATTTATTCCTAGCTTAAATTTCCCGCTCAAATTGTTTTTCTATTTTTAATAAAAACATATTTATCTAGTGTAATCAAAATGTATCCATCCATTCTTTAATTAAATAACTAATTACCAAAATTATATGGATTGAAAATATGCGTGTATTTATTAATCAAAATATTTATATCTTCATTGAAATCAGATCTACATTTTCTTTAATTAATTCAATTTATATACTTTTGAGTGTATGAGATGAATGTAATATAATTCTAAGATGATATATATATATATATATATGAATAAATTATTAATGAATAATAGTTTTATTTTTATATATTTATTCAATCTTCATGGATCCATGAAGTTTAATCCATATCTTTCGAAACTGTGATACAATAGCTTGTTTTATTTATGCTAATTTTATATATAACGTATTGTTGTTATGTTATTCATAATGATACATCTTATCATTTTTGTTAGAATTCGTTATTCCATTAAAAAATATAATTACAACTTATAAAATCAGTAGGTGTATCTTTTTCGTCATTATGAACAAATTTGGTGAGAATACACCACGTATTCATATTAATATTCTATTAGAAAACATAATTTTAACTTATAAAATCATTTAATTTGATTAAATATAATTTTTTTTAATTTAATCATTTAATTTCTATTACTGTGTATTTTTTGTTTCAATCAATCCGTACATCACACGGGTTCTAAAGCTAATAACTAATATTTTCTTAGATTCTCGCTTTAAATCCAAAAAATTTTTTCCTTTCTAGACCTATAGTTTCATTTTCGTATTACTTTTAGTTCAACTAACTAACTGTATTAAATAATAAAAAAAAGGAATTTTGGTCTTCTAGTATGAGTTACAACCATGTATTCAAAAATACAAATAAACATAATACATAAAAATTAAAACAGAACAACATGCTCGTTTTATATATTTGGTTATTTTTGTTCATCTTTATACCCAGTTTCCCTTGAAACGATGGCGTTTTCAGTGGACGCTTCATTTAAACGAGATTTGACTTCCATTGATGTCATTAGCAATGTGAACAGTTGGGTGAGCTTGAGACATGAAAGTAGTTTCTGATTTGGTTCCGGTTGACACCCGGTGAGAGAACTCACATGATTGGCCATATGAAGCTTATCATCTATTTTAAACAATCAGATGATGGTAGCATAATATGTGAGAGAAGTATCATACATGTTTCTTGTTTCCTTTATGGTAGTGACATTTCCATTCCACGTGTATAGAAATGAGTTAAGTAGTTTCTATTTTTGTTATAGCTATTGCAGCTGCTGAAGCCGCTATTGGACTCGTTATTGTTTCATCAATTTATCGTTTTTCGAGTTGATCTCTCCAACATAATGATTCCATCACTTCTCGTTCTTCTGTTCAAAGTGTCAAATTGATCAATGATGGACTCCATGCATTCTCCTTGAACATAATTGAACATATTGAATTCATCGGTCATCATTTCTTTTCTCCTCTCCCTCATATCTACGTTGCCTTCAAACTTTCTAACCAAAGCATCCCAAAGATCCTTAGCCGTGGTACACTCCTTGACACTTTGAGTAATTTTCTTGTCCGGACACATGATAAATTAACCGCGCGAATTTTAATCAACAACAAGTAATTCCAAATTCTCGAGAATCATGGCACTAGGAGTCTTCTCAGCCTTTTCACCTACTGAATTTTCGATCGTAGGATGATAATGTCCTTTTTCAATACATGTTAAGATTCTCATATATGGGTTCTTGCAAAGTTCTTAAAGCAGTACTTCCAATCTTTGATTTCTTTAAAGCTTATGAGTTTAGAAGGTTTGTTGTTTGACCCGGACTCATTGTCCATCAATAAGTAACGTTTCATGAACATATCTTCTTCAAAGGCCATGACCAAGTATGCTTAAAGATTAATTAGAGATTGTGAATCGCAGACTTGTTAACTTGATCATTTTGCAAATTGCTAGGATTGTGAATTAACAAGGTTGTGAATTTCAAATTAATAAATGACCCAAATAGCGAGTTACCCAAGTTGTGATTTACCCAAGTTGCGAATGCGAATTGTTACTGATGAACGTACTTGAACTTGTAAAACACGTTAATCAACCCGAATTTTTCAGATTTGGTTGATTTTAAACCAAGCCAAGGTCCAAAATATATATAATCCAACGCTAAACCAAACTCAAATAAACAAGTTGAGACGAAACTGTGATACCAAGTGTAGGTTCCCAGATGGAATCCTAACAATGTTTCCGATCAATCAATGATAATAATAAGCGGAATTCACTAGAATCACTTGGATCTCATATCGTGTTTTGCAATAAACAGGGAGAAAATGATGAAGATTAGAGAGAGAAAATGGCAAAGAGTCTTGGGTACATGGGTTAATAGTAACCCTTTTATAGGGCTCATATAGTGTTTCCTTAAACTTGGGCCCAAATAGGCATGTCTTTTGGGCTTTATAAGGTTAATGGCCTAGGGGCCAATGTAACAGTTAAACAAGAATCTATAATAAATATTACATAAATGACAAAACAAGACACAACAAATATGTTTACAATTTTAATTCAACTTTATACAATTTATATAAAATATATTTAACACCTTAATGATCCAAGTCCATTATAAACTCATTTTATCATGTCTAGTTCGTTTGTTTCGGTTATATATTTTAGGTCGGTTTCGTTTCTTAACTGCGAAAAAAGTTAAGAACTTTGAAAACTTTAAACAACCAAACATTTTTCTAAATATTTTTATATATTAACATTATTTGAGAGTAGTTTTATCTTATTTTTAAAATAATTTTTTTGACTACGTACATAAATCTTAACTTTACATGTGTGTAAAATTTATGTAATAAAAAAATTACATTTGTGTTAAAAAACATAGATATGTGTAAAAAAGTAATTTTATAATTATAATCATAAATATAGATAAAAAAAGTGATAAAACTACATTCAAATAATATTAATCTACAATAAAATATTTTTTTAAAAAAAGTTACTTATTACAAGTTACTTAAAGTTCTTAAATATGTAATGAAACTCATCACACAAACACATATATATTCCTCAGATTATATGTTTTTCCTTATTAGTTATGTCCTTGTTCACAAACCAATTTGCGTTAATGTCATGCATGTGAATATTATTTCTCATAATGTTTATGATGATTATACATGAACAATGTGCAATGTGTTTACTGTTTTTATGGTGGTTAGTATGCCAACACAAACACGATCTCAAAGTGGGAGGGTATGACGGTACACACATGCGCTGCATATTCTTTAACTTATGTTGGAATGGAAGATAGTTCTCATTCCTCTTGTAATTTGACTTCGGTAGCGAGAACGTTGTATTCCATTTACTATATGACTGAGTGTATTACATATTGGCATGTGAATCATTAACTTTTACGTATTACATATACAAATCGTATGAAATATCACCAACATAAATGCAGACAAAAATATATTATATATAACACAATAGATTGATTTGATGAAGTGCTAGGCACGGAGACAACTATTTGACATTTAAGATTTACCAATTTGAACCTTACCTGCTTTTTTATGTAATGTTATTTGACCTTTTAGTAATATTATGTACTTTTAAGTTTTATGAAATAGAAAAAAAAATTATAGTCACTTTATTAGTGTGATGATCTTATGAACAATCTAAGTACCACCCAACATATTCCGTTCAAGGTCAGAGTGTTACACAATAACCAAACAATGACAAAATCGAGTATCTAATCAAGATTTCAATGGAATGCTTACAAATACACCTTTAAGTTTGTGTTTTGTATATTGATCAACAAAATCCACACGTAAATCCTAAAACATAATGTTATTTATAGTCTAAATACTGATACAAGCTCGTACGCTATGTATTTAACCCAAGCCCAATTACATTTACCTAACTAAACCAAGTTTAACTAGACTAACGGAATCTGGTACAATAGCCTTATAGATAATAGCTTAACCTTATCCCCTTAAGCTGTAGCTAAAGTTATCTTCTTATATCTTTACTAGCTTGCCAAACTCTCTAGTATCTACATAGCTTCACTATTTTATTGAAACCATAAACAATCAAATCAATCTTGATTATTAACTCTAAAAGCTTTTTATCAGAATCATCAAGTCATCTTTACCGAATGTAAGTGTGTTTCTCTCGGGTCAAAAAGCTTGAACTCTTTATACATATACACAATATAGGCTATTATGTTTTGGTGTCCAACATCTAGTATTTCAAATCTTGAAATAAATTAGTTGGATGTGGATAAAAAATTTTGAGGTGTTTAAATGTCTTTGGTCGTAGATATTTTAGGAGACCTTGCTTTTTCATTAATTGGATCACTTTTAGTCTAACTTGGGGAGTCATATGCCTTAAATTATACATAAATTATATAAATACCTCATCCACTTTAAATATTTATGGAATAATTACTATTTAATATTACTCCTAATTATTTCATAAGTGTATTTTAAAGGTTACAAGTGAAAACACGTATAAAATATACAATTATTTTATGAATCCACTACTACAAAAACGTCTATTAACAACAGTTTGAAAAATGATTTAAAATGGTGTGAGATCCAACCGTTGAATATAATGTAGAGAACCGTTTTATTTTGAACAGTTTTCCCAACCCATTGTCAATAAAAAGGAAATTGACGTTGTTTTTTAGACAAAACCTTTAACATCGGGTAGTAACTATTATTTTAAAACGATTTACATCTTCACGTTGGATTTCGTTAATATTTGCAACGGTTTAAAAAATTATTTACAATGGCGTGAGGTTCAATTGCTGAATATAATGCAGAGCACCATTTTATTTTGAACAATTATCTAACCCGTTGTCAATAAAAAGGAAACTGGTGTTGTTTTATAAACAAAACCATTAACAACGGGTTTTAACCATTATTTTAAAACGGTTAACATCTTCACAATATATTCATTACTTGCAACGGTTCTACAAAGACCCGTTCCAAACTTAAAACGTTTTGCGTATTAGAACGGTTATAATACTAAACCATTTAACCATTTCTAAAATTTATGTAATTTTACACATGTTATAATGTATACCGTTTTATAATTTTAATGGTTGATTATAAGTTGAATGACTTTTAATAAGGTAGGTTTAACCATAACAAAGTATTGTCAATATATAGTTTAGAAGCACATTTATAATAAATGGTTTTTAATAAGGTAGGTGGTCTATCTGTCAACTAATAAGAATTAATATAGATTAAATGAGTTAGGTGCAACAAAATTAAAATCATATCAATAAATATAAGATCGATCACTTTGCAAGTTTCAACTTGCAAACCTCCTCCAATCTACCCGACCACTTTCAAAATTATCTAACTATTCATCCTGTAAAATCCTCCGTTCACCAAATTATGTATAACTTTATGCTACGTACTCTTCCAAAGTCACCTCACTATATGTTCTTGAAATTTTGTTGGAATTGGTGTTCTTGGAAATATAATACCCTTTGAACGGCCTCTCAGAATCAATAACACTCTAGATGTTGCACAACAGATATGAAAGTAACAAACACACAAAGTAACTCAAAAGATTTCCATTAATATTATGACGGATACAATGAAAATCAATTAGGGTTTTAGTGTGGAATATCAGTATTTATGGCAGCTTTTCATACAGGAGGGAGACAACCGTCAAATCACAATATTCGCTCTGGTCCGTTTTTCTGTAATGTTTTATAGGCGTTCCCTAAAAGTTTCCTTTTATAAGCCTACTCTGACACCTGACATTCCCTTTAGAAACCTTATTAATTGATATAAAGCATATTCAAACGTATTACAAATAATTCTAAGTGTAAACAGGTCTTCGGGCAAGCTTTGCAGCTTTGTCTTTTAGCGAGCAGACCTGGTAACCATTAAGTGTGCTGGGGAACTATTCTCTGGGCAAGCTTTACTTAGAATATTTTCCTTAGAAAATATTCATCTAACAGACTTCAATCCTCTTGACTATATCAAACTTTGCTCGATAATGTCCTACAAGCAAACTTGTTCTTCAGAGACCCCTTCAACCTTTTGTTAACTTAACTTATTTGAACAAAAACTCAAGTGTGCTGGTAACACTGTAGCTTGCTCTGAGTTGAACCTTGCTTGTTAGAAGTCCTTAAGTAATTTCTTTATCAGATTCCTTCAAGCTTGATGGGACCACTGTTTATTATAAATAAACCTTGCTAGATTTACCAAAAGACTTGGTTTTAGCTTGGCTTAGTCAAGAGTTTGCTATGAAACAAACCTTGCTTGACCTTGCTAGACTTTGAAGAACAACCTTGCTATGAAACAAACCTTGCTTAGTCAAGAGTTTGCTATGAACCTTGCTCGGTTTATCACTTAAGAGAAATTCTAGAAGATAACCTTGCTGGGAAAGCAAAATACCTTGCTAGACTTAGCATAAGCTTGCTGGGAGGCCTATGTTTGCTCGGCTTCCATACTTAGCCATTTTCAGGGAGGTTGAGAATATTTCAATCTTCCTTCAGTCTTTTCTCATCCCAACAATTCATTTTTAATTGAGGCAAATCAATAGCCTAATTGTAAGGCCCCGATCCCAGTGCCCTATATTTCACCCCGGGTTCACTCATAAATACAGTTCAACAATTAGAGTTAATAAAAAACTGTCATGTAATATAAAACTTCAACCAGTCATTAAAAAACATTCAAATCTTGTCTTTAAAACGTAACATAAAACATCGTAAACATCATTTCTTCCAACTTTAGATGCCAGCCATTCGATCCATGCCATGTGCCATCCTCATGCTAGCTCTTTAAACCTACTCACCTGCGTGCATACTAAAAGTCAGCTACGCTGAGTGAGTTCTAGTTAATCAGGCAACATACATTACATTCACATACACACTTACATGTATCCGAAGACACATATTATTATGTTAACCTTTTATAAATATCCATAAGAGGAACGTTACGTAATATCCATTAAAAGAACATTTACTATTGTCCATAGAAGGAAAACTCTATATTATTCACCGAAGGAATACTATATATTATCCATAGAAGGAACGGCGTGTATTATCCATAGAAGGAACACTATATACTAACCATAGAAGGAACATTGTGTATTATCCATAGAAGGAAAACTATATATTATCCGAATGACCATTGTGTATTATCCATATAAGAAACATTATCTATTATCCATACAAGGAACCCTATATATTATCAATAGAATGAACAACGTTTATTATCCATAGGAGGAACATATACTTAATTATATAATATTCATCTAAGGAACACTAATTAGGTCCACAGTCCTTATCTAAGCTGTCACATTCCACGTCTATGTCCAATAGATGTTAGGGGGATTTTCCATCCTAACTTACTATGTCAGACGTAGACTGTACCAACGTAAACAAAAAAATTACATCATAACATACGGACGCACTAGGCATCCTTCACATCAATCTTCTAACGATCACCTTCAATGGTGGTACGTGTAATATCCGAAGATCGTTCACGCACTGACAAGCATTCATTCATAACCTCAATATAATAACTATCACAAAAATCATATATTGCATACACTTACCACTTATTGTAAGTGTATTAACATTTCACAATTGAGTATGCACACATCCCCGAAAACATAACAAGGAAATAGGGCTAGAAACTCACCAGAGTTTGTCCTTTCAGAGTTAATGGTAACTCTTTTCCTTAACTGGGGGGCGACTTTGTAAGTCCCAAATCTGAATCACTACAATATGATATCAACTCGAACACGATGTTAGTGCGGAATCCTAACACAGTGGTGATTCAAGAACGCGATTGAAGAGCAATATGAATATAATAAACACGATAATACTCCAAATGCACACGATTATATTATTAAATCGTCTAGTACATGAGATTACCCAAATCGGTATTCGCTCACTAGGATTATGTTGGCTCTCAAAGTACCCTAAAATGATTAAACAAAAACTATATATAGGGTTACAATAAAAGGCCCAAAGGCCAAGCCCAAATAAGCCTAAACTAGCCTAACCGAAATCCGTAGGGATTTTGGTGTTACTAGGCAAACCGAAATCCATAGGGATTTCGGTATTACACCATCACAACCAAAATGCAATTCTTCAACTCATCTTCGTTTATTTCAATTTAGTCTTGATCATGTCGTGGCCTTTTGATATGCATCAGTCTAACCAATTTATGATCCAGATGTTTAACAATTACATGTATCAATTAACTAGCCCTATCCATATCTTATTTCTAGGTTATTGTAACCTCTAGCTACGGGGGTCCGGGGGCAGCGCCCCTCGCAACGGGGTTCTAGGGGTGGTAGCCCCTAGCAGGGTCCAAGGGGCAGAGCTCCTAGCCCTTAAGCTCGTTTTTGGTTGACAACACCCGAAATAAGCTAGATCCAGATTCAAACGGCTCATTCGGCATCCCGGAGCTGCGGTTTCAGGTTCTAAATGGGTGGATTAGCTGAGATAAATGATTTTTTTACCTTTGGTTGGTCTTGGATCGTTGAATGGAATAAAGTAGAGAGTGTTTTGCATAAGTGTGTTTTTTTGATGATGGAGACTAAGATGTAGAATGATGGAGATGGAATGTATTTAGGGTTTAAGGGGTATTTATACTCCTTAAGCCCATGGACCTTAGGTCCATCGTTCTTATCTAAGTCCATGACTATTTTATCCTACCATCCCTTTTTATATTTTATTATTATTCTACTAGCCCAAATTAATACTTCCAACGTAATTAATATTATAATATTAATCATGGAAATTTCAGGACGTTATAGCTTGACCTACTCTACCATATTCCCCAATCGATTCATTTTTTATTGAGGCAAATCAATAGCCTAATTGTAAGGCCCCGATCCTAGTGCCCTACATTTCACGTTGGATTTACTAATAAACACAGTTCAACAATTAGAGTTAATTAAAACCTTTCGCGGAATATAAAACTTCAACCAATCATTACTAAACATTCAAATCTTGTATTTAAAACATAAAATAAAACATCGTATTAAAACATCATTTCTGACAACTTTTGATGTCAGCCTTTCGATCCATGCCATATCCCATCCTCATGCTAGCTCTTTAAACTATTCACCTACGTGCATACTAAAAGTCAGCTAAGATGAGTGAGTTCTTGTTAATCAAGCAACATACATTACATTCACATACACACTTACACGTATCCGAAGACACATATTATTACCTTAACCTTTTATAAATATCCATATGAGAAACTTTACGTAATATCCATTAAAAGAACATTTACTATTGTCTATATAAGGAAAACTATATATTGTCCATAGAAGGAATACTATATATTATCCTTAGAAGGAATGGCATGTATTATCCGTAGAAGGACACTTAATACTATCCATAGAATAAACATTGTGTATTATCCATAAAAGAACACCATATATTATCTATAGAAGGAACATTGTGTATTATCCATAAAGGAACAATATCTATTATCCATACAAGGAACCCTATATGTTATCCATAGAAGGAACAAAGTTTATTATCCATAGGGGTAACATATAGTTAATTATATAATATCCATCTAAGGAACACTAATATGGAACAGTCCTTATCTACGCTATCACATTCCACGTCTATGTCCAATAGAAGTTAGAGGGATTTGTCATCCTAACTTACTATGTCGGACGTAGAACGTATCAACATAACTAGAAAATTTCATCATAACATATGGACGTACTAGGCATCCATCACATCAATCTTCTAACGATCACCTTCCATGGCGGTACGTGCATTAACCGAAGATCATTCACGCACCGACAAGTATTCATTCATAACCTCAATATAATAACTATCACATAAATCATATATGGCATAAACTTACCACTTTTGGTAAGTGTATTAACATTTCACATTGAGTATGCACATAGTCCCGAAAACATAACAAGGAAATGGGGCTAGAATCTCACATGGGTCCGATTCCTTTCGGAGTTAATGGTAACTCCTATCCTTAGCTGGGGGCGGCTAATAGTATAAAAATTACATGTATCAATTAACTAGCCCTATCCATATCATATTTCTAGGTTATTGTAACCCCTAGCTACGGGGGTCCAACGGTAGCACCTTGGAAGCGGTGGTCTAGGGGCGGCAGCCCCAAGCAGGATCCAAGGGGCAGAGCCCCTGGCCGGTGTTAAGATGAAGTTCAATTATTTATTAAAATCAAATCTTCATTTTAAATGTTACCTTTCATTATTAATTATTTACTTATCCTTATCTTAACCATCATAGAAGTCCATATCTATCGTTTACATACGTATACGATGTTTATCTTTCATTTACTTGGAAAACCATTCAAGAGCGTATAAGTTTTAGGGCGTGTAAGCTATCTCCAACGTATAAGTTGTTCTAGCGTATAAGTTATAATTATACTACACACATATACGTTCTACATACTTACACGTTACATACATACATATACACGGTATATACGTATACATATACGTTGCATGTACATATACGGAGCATACATATACGCTACGCGCTGCACATACTTACATGTTACATCTCCATATACGCTACATATACATACATGCTACTACATGTACATATACGCTGCATATACTTACACGTTACATACACATATGCGCTACATATACATACATGCTACATGTACCTATACTATGCATATACTTATTGTAAGTCCCTGTAACAGATCTTTCAATGTGATATCAACAATCTCGTTGTTAAGCGGAAATTAACAAGAGATGATTCAATATAAAACAATTAAACACGTAAATAACAATAATACACACTAAATCGTTCACCAAACGTTATGAACGGCCAACCCCTTAATAACCTACATACAATGTATATATAGGTACTACAACCTAGCCCAACATAAGCTAAAAGCCCACTGAGATCTCTTGGATCTTGGTTTACATACAAGCCCAAAATAAAGTACAAACCAAACAAATACTAGCCCAACAATCTCCCCCCTTGGTTTGTATCTTCATCTTCAATCAAGCTCGAAAATATTCACGTCTACTTCTTTATATCCACCATCCCACAAGCCCGTTCTGATAATCGATCCCACCATCTTTGTATACTTTATAGCAGCAGGCTCAAACAATAGTTCAGCTAAGAGTCTTGATGACTTTCTCACCAAAGTTTAGTAAATCACATGGGTCGACAAATCGGAATTGTCCCTTTCGTAGACGAATGACAACCGTAGCTGTTTCACTGTCGTACGTCCAGAACTTCATTTCATCAAGTGTCCCCTCTGGAATTGCAGTAGACAATGGAAGGTGAGTTGTTTTCTTTGTTGCAGACCACATCACATTGACCATTGTCTTCCATGTTTTTGGATCTCGAACTCCCTTTGCCTTATTCAAGAATGACTCGATAGTAGACATATTAGGAAATCCTTGATCAACTTGTTTCCTCAAGAAGTTCCAAAAATCTATAGCCCTTTTGTCATTATTTGGGTTGTGAAATGGAGCATTGATAAGGTTGATGAGATCTACGCTCGTCCAGGATCCAAAATCCTTCATTTTCCTATAATACTCAGTAGTCCCAAACCTTCGTTTCACCCACCACATGGTCTTATCTACGTCAAACCCCCATGACATCACACCAGAACGATCACCATATTTGTCTGAAAAACCTTTCTTGAATTCAACAATAAACTTGTCTAGATGATCAGAAGATTCCATGTTCTGATTTGAATTTTTCATGATGAGAATCTTCTTTTGAAGTATTTCAGATTCTTTGGTTGTTCTTTTATGGGTAGCAAGATAGTGTTCTAGTGTTTTAGATGCATCGATATTTGAAGTCGGACGTGCACTTGAACTACCACCTTGATCATTAGCAGGTGTCTTTGTAGAACGTCTTCACCACTTTTAAATTCATCTCCAAACTTATGAACAAGCTTTTGATTGAGGTTCAAGTACATAGCAGTGAGACCACCCATGTTATCTTGAAGTTCATTAATCTTCAAATCCTTGTCAGCGTTGCTAGCTTCGAGCTCTTGGATGCGTACATCCTTCACGACCGAGTCTTGTTCAAACTCAAAGACTCTTCGTTGCAAGGACTGTACATCAAGTGGTTCATCATCCAGAGAAATTCCCTTGCCTTTACCTAAAAAATTTTTATCTTGCATTGCAAGAATGTGAGCAATCTTTTCAGCAGCGCCAGAGCTTGACTGACCAATTGGGTTAGACGATCCCGATGGCTTGTCAGTAGATGGAATATCAGCCTCAAACTCGAACTCGTGAGCAATATCTTCAAGGATCTATTTTTGAGTCTGAGGTTCAGCAGTAGATGGACATGTAACAGCATGAGTCTCAGTACGTTCCGACTCTTGTTTTTGTAGTTGGCTTGGTGGTGTAGTTTCTGCAACCAGCACACCCGGTCCCGGATCTTTCTTTCTCCCTTTTCATGGAATAAGATCGGTGGCAGGCTCTTAAGAGAAATCTTCGTCTTGTGTTGCAGTGACTGATTGAGGAGGCTTCAATACAGTCGACTAGAGCTGATCTTTAAACATTTCAAAGTCTTTTAACTGACTAGCAATAGGGGTAATGTGTTCTTCTTGTTGTATAGTCTCCATGTGTTGTAATGGAGAACTCTCTGGCTCATCATAACCTGAAATTGTTTCATACAAAGCAGTGAACCTCCGAACAGGTGTCATGTGCTCATCAGCAATGGAGACACTGGCAGGAGAAGCCTCTGTTTTAGCAAACCTTCCAAACTTGACTAGTTCGTGAAGGCATTTGTATACAACCATCGACCCCTTTCATGATTGCTTCATTTACCTAAAGGTGTTGGGACCCATGGCTTTCAAATCGAGCGTTTCTATAGATTTGACGAGATCAGGAAAGTGTGAGTCAAAAAATCACTTGCATAAACCTCGGGTACATCAAAAACATCTCCTTCTTCTTCCCTAGCAGATTGCTCATTATCTCATCGAACACGAACTTAGAGTAATTATAGTCCTAGTCCATGATCAGAGCAACCACGACCGACATCTGAATGTGGCTAATCTCGTCCGAACCCCCTTTTCGTCCTGAGGCACACGTGAAGAATGTGTGAATCAAGAACCTCCAATATGGATGAAAAGGTTTCTTGATAGCTGGGGGGTAAGATCCTTCGTACCTCATTCTCAGCACAACTTCAGCAACGACATCAATTGAATACTCAGTTGGATAGTCGGATTGATCACCGAATAATAGAGCTTCATGAATGATGGCCTCAGAAATGACGACTGGCCTCTTTTGAATCTTGGAGTCAATTGTCTCAACTCCCCCGACACCCCGTTGATTAATAGAGGCGTTGTTCCAGAACTCCGTCACCATATTTTTGCAAATAACAGGAGTTTCTCATATAGCGTGAGAAATCTTGCACGTGTTGAGCCCCACAATCATGGATTTGAATTCCTTGTGCACCAGGGGTGGATCATACAAGCATCCGGCAATATTATGGGTATCTACAAACATCAATGATGCTTGATCAGCCATGACTATAATTCTTAAAATTAACATTCTTGATCCATGTTCTTTTGTAAATTAATGTCAATTTAATTTTGTTTTCAGTCCAAATTTAAGTTTTCTGTCCAAATGAGAGTTTTTCGGTCCAAACACTGAGTTCTCTGTCCAAATAATGAGTTTTCAGTCCTCAGTTGAGTTTTCTGTCCAAATAAGTTCAACTCCACCGAGAACAGGAGTTCTCGGTTACTCAGAATAGGTTCTCGGTCAACAAGTCAAACGAGAACCCTTGAAATCTCAAGTGAGCTATGGAGTTCTCTATTTGACCACGAGTTTTCGGTCAAACGTCCCAAGAACCCTAGATCTAAAGATCTAAAGAGATCTCGGCTAGAAACCCTTATGTTTCTCCTCGAACAATGCATCGTCTTCTTCAAAATAAAAAAATCCGCCATTAATGTGATACCTGCAACCTTAATCACTCACGACATGATAAACCTACCACTCACAAACATTACAATTTCCAATCTAAACAAAATCCATAATAAGATAAACAACAATTTGTCAATATCGTTTAGTTATTAATTACAGTGAACCGAGAAACCCTTTATCAAGCTTTTGTTTACCTATTAATCAACAATGATCACGAAATTATGTTAACGATGAAAACTGAAGGACTTGAAGAATAACAACACAAAGGGTTTTTAGCTGGAGAGCTTTTCAGATGAGAGTTGTAAGAGAATATGAAACCAATAATGCAAAAAAAGGCTTTTATATTTCAAAATTTTCAAGTTGGGCTGAAAACCCTGATGGGTCGAGAACCAGGACCAGGTCATCAAGCCAAACCAAATGCTTAATGGTCCACATGGGCTAAAAACAATTTTATACCCAATAAGGAATTAATCCAAGGTTTTAAAAACGATCTCTTATAGCATCCGTTTCGACAAGAGTTATTAAGAGATAAAAATAAAGTAGAATAAAGTAAAATAAAGTAAAATAATTACAAAAAACAAACAAACAAAACAAAACAATATTTAATCACTCAGTCTTCTCGTAATTTAACAAAAATTTCAGGATCAGATTTCATTTTCGATAAAAACGCGACCTCTTGAGAAAAGATCTGAACATGGAATCATATTGATTAAGATGCTTTCATAAAGATTCATGTTCAGCATTATTATGACATAAAGAGACAGGTTGATAGCAGGTATAATGAACATAACATGATTTTCATTGCATCATTGAAAAGAATTAGGTTCAATTAGGCATAAAACTTAGATGGACATCACTCATGGACCTGTATTGCCTCCTATCTCTTCTCAAAGCGTATTTGGTTTTCCCCATATCATCCCAATTTGACTCCAACCCCCTAGTGCTTGATCAAAAGGTTTTTATGGATAACCAAAACATTTATAAGCTTTAAGGTTGAACGATGGACTTACAAGCCATCCAGACTTACCTGCCTTACATTCAGAGTGTTAAGGACTTATTTGAGTGCCCCACCCTTGTGGTTCTAGTTTGACCCTTTAAGCTTCTGAAAAAAAACAAAGTTAGCAACTCAATATTATATTATATATATTACTCACACTGTTTTTTTATATCAAAACAAAGACATAATATTTTTGGTGATCAACACACTATACGTGCTCGTGTATGACTGGGTAATTACTTTTCCGCCTATCATTCGGAGACATATATCTGGAGACATGTATTTCTTCAAAATGACTATCCACAAGAAGTTCAGCGTATTTAGTTTATATCACTTCAAATTTTACGCATCATAGAAAGCTACCATGCAAATCAATTACTGTTCTAAAGCATTTTAAGCCTAGTAACTTCACACGTTAGGCACACAGAATCACTAGTATCATTTTCTAAAGGTTGGATCAATTTTCATTTGAAAATATTTACAGCTTCTAAAAAGCTCTTAATTGAATTATCATATCACTTCCCGAAGAATTACAGAAAACAAATTAAAACTCATTCGCCCCAGTCACTCTTAGTTTTTAGGTAAATGGCTATCCTGTATTTCCATAAGTGGATAACAGGACCAAACATATATAGAAATACATGTCCCTCAAGACTTGAGTAAATGACATAATTTTAAGCGAAATAATTAAAATAAACACACACCATAATCGCCCCTAGTTGCGTTAAGTCTTTAGGTGAATAGCTATCCTGTATATCTACGAGTAGATGACAGGACCAAATATATACAGGTATATGTCCTTCAAACTTGAGCAACCGACATAATTTTAAGTGAGAGTGTTAACAATTTTTTTGTTGTTTTTTTTAATAAAGATAAACACACACTCCTTTTTATTTTTTTTAAATTTCTCGCCATAAATTTCTGCAACAAGAATTTTAAAGAAAATATTTACGTACAAATTTAACCTTAAAAAGGCTCAATCATCGAAACAAAGCATTTTAAGAAACCCTACAAGCACATTAAACCTGGCTGTTCTGACCAGTTTTGTAAATAAGACCACCACATTATTATCAGTGTGAACTTGCTCAGGATGAATCAATTTACCGTCATAACAATCACGAATAAAATGAATTTTGATGTCAATGTGCTTCGTTTTTGAATGTTGAACAGGATTTTTCAATAGCAATAGCGGCATCATTATCACAAAAGATTGGGGTGTCAAGAAACTCCAAACCGTAATCCGACAATTGGTGTTGCATCCAGATACATGTGAGCAGCAAGCTAATGCAATGACATATCCTGCCTCGTCAGTGGATGCGGACACAGTTTGTTACTTCTTGCAATACCATGAAATGAGTCGATCACCCAAGAACTGGCATCCAGCCGATGTAGGTTTCCTGTCAATATAATCTCTGCCGTAATTGCTATCAGCAAAAACATATAAATCAAAATATGAGTTATTGGGATACCAAAGACCAAGCTTTGGTTGCCCTTTCAGATATCTAAAAATACGTTTAACAGCAATTAAATGAGAGAGTTTAGGATTAGCCTGGAAACGTGCGCATTGACAAATAGCAAACATGATGTCAGGGCGACTGGCGGTGAGATACATCAGGGATCCGATCATGGACCGATAGTAACTTTAATCTACAGGATTCCCTTTATGATCAGAGGAAAGAGGAGGTCTTTCCACCATAGGAGTTGTTGCACTCTTGGAATCTTGAAATTCGGACTTTGCAAGCATTTCTTTGACTTATTTTCCTTGATGCAGCAAAATTTCCGTCGAGCTCCGAAGAACTTGTAATCCCAGAAAAGTTGTCATTTCCCCCAACGAACTCATTTCAAATTTTTTCTTCATCACCTCTTCAAATTTAGAACATAATTCAACACTCATGGACCATGATTAGATCCTTTCCAACGGTTTTGATAAACAGTGTCTGATCAATGGTTCCTATTTTGTAACCATGCCCCAGAAGATGAGCCGTCAAAGTTTCATACCATGCCCAGAAAGTTAAAAGAGTTAAGGGAGAAAGAAAAGGAAGAAAGAAAAAGAAAAGTTATTGCTGATAATGAAAGAACTAGATTGGCTGAGGGGAAGAAAGAAGCCCTATCCAAAGAGAGAAAAGAACTTTTGGAAAGATTAATGGATGCTAGGGGTATGCAAGGTGACTTGAACAAACTGACTGCTGAACAAAAGAAAGATTTATATGAGTTAGAGCTGGCCAAGTATAGGAAGGAGTTGAAAGATCAGTACAAGCATGAATAAACAACTCAAACTCCTTCCTTTATCACTGAAGAGAAGAAAGTACCCGTGGAGGTTGAATTGAAAATACAGCTAAAGCCATGGGAAGACAAAGAATATTCTAAGTCAAGCTATGCTCAAGAAGGGTATGCCAGCCGGAGTGTTTGACAACTTGGGTCAATCTCGGTTGAAGGATCTGTTTACTAAAGAAAAAGTGTATTTTGATCAATTTGAGGATGAATAAAGAAGAATCATGTCCTTACTGTCTGGTCCAAGAAGACAAACAGTCAGAAGACCAAGATCTCCAACAGAATAACAAATGGACAAAGAAACTATGGAGATGATTAAAATATTGTCCAACAGAATAGCAAATGAATAAAGAAGAATATGATCAATTTGAGGATGAATAAAGAAGAATCATGTCCTTACAGTCTGGTCCAAGAAGACAAACAGTCAGAAGACCAAGATCTCCAACAGAATAGCAAATGGACAAAGAAACTATGGAGATGATTAAAATATTGTCCAAAGAAGGTGTCGACTACCTTTCTCTGATTATGATGAAGAAAGAGGAGATAGTGAAGATTTTTGAATCAAAGGGACATGTAAGAAGGCCTCAAACTCAAAGACAATACACTTCAAGGGCTTCTACATCAAGAGTCCCCATCCCTACCAACAAGTCCAGCCAACAAAGACAACAAAGACCACCATCTAATGTGGATCTGCCAAAGAATCGATATTTTGATTCTAGGACCAAGACACTAAAGGTGATCATGAGTAGTGGTGAACTGAAAATGATTATATTTAGGGATGGCTTTCGGGACTTCAACAAAAAACAACTTGAAGAATTGGCAAGTCAGCACTTGTATGATTATTAACAAAGGGAAAGATTTGCTGGTCACCAGAGGAATGACCTATCAAGATACTTAAAAGAATAAGCCAGAAAGGGATTTCCTTTGCTAAACAAGAAGAGAAAGACTGAGTACACTGAAGCTGAAAGGATCAAGAATCAGAGGAGGATGAGTGATATAAGAACGACTGAATTATCTTATGGAGAATCCAAGAATGTCACCAATCCTTATGCTACAATGAAGGAGTGTATAAGCATGAGAAGTCAGATGAGTAGGCCCAACTCAAAGGTGCAAAGGAATGGAAGAATCTCACGAATTCATTTTGAAAAGAAAACAAACTCTTTTATCTTGAGAAACTCTAAGGGTGTGGCTTTGGGGATTATTGAAGAAGATTCTGACTTAGAGTATCTACATATGGATGACCTTCATTACATAGTGAGATGGAACATTCCAACTCAACATTCATTCCACAAGGAGATCTCTATGTTTCAACAAAAGGCAGCTGTTGTTATATTTGATAGAAGGAATGAAGGACAAGGAACCTCAAGAAGATGAATGTTTATGTTTATATTTATTAGATTTGTAATGTCCTTGTGACAAAATTTGGATATGTAAAATTTTTTCAAGTAATGTAATTTATTGTTTTCGAGAATTTGATGTGTATTTTTAGAAAAGTGTATCTAACCTACAGGTGTTTTGGTGCATCTGAGTTTGTTCCAATCTAGGGGGAGATTGTTAGGATCAAGAATTGATCAAGAAAGATTGGAATCTTCTCAACCTCCTCAAAAATGGCTAAGTGAGGAATTCTTCTAAGTGTTGGGAGAAAACTTGGCACTTCGAGCAAGCGTAGAACTTATTCATGCAAGGCATCTTACATCGAGCAAGGTTATCTTCTAGAATTCTTCTAAGTGTGTTGGGTCTTATATTTTAGACCGACGCATCGAATTAATATGTGGGTGAAAAATATATTGTTTGGTCTCAACCAACGGTGGATGGCCTGAAGACCAAGTCATGCTAGACTAGTATAAATAGATGTTTTTATTCATTTGTCTAGTATGATTGAGTGCATTGTGTATTGATTGAGATCTAGGGTTTTATCCCTTTGAGAGAGTCTCCTTCTCGGGAGGAGATCTCCCAAGGTGGATGATATTTCTTGTGTATGTATGAATGGATGTATGAGTGGTTCATCTTTATGAGAATCATTCGGCTTATAATATCATACTGCCAGTTCTATCTATTGTGTTTCAATTACAAATATGTGTTCATCTACTTTATTGATTATTGTTAATCGAATTAGGCTATCTCTCAATACATCTCATCTGTCCATTAGATCGTTGAAGAGTGAATACATGTTGTAGATCGATCCTGAACCGAGCACGTTTATCACCGATTATTCACGCTTCCGCACAGGGGCTCGGTTATGTCAGTTGGTATCAAAGCGGGCTACTGAATCATTCAGACTAACCGCTGAATTTGATTCAATTCACTCATGAATCCGCCATGGACATTAAACTTGAAGTTCGTTGAAGTTTTCGTGGGGTTTTTGCAAGTATTTGGATGAAATTTGATGATTCGAAGATGATTTATGTGAATTGATGCTTGAGTTGCTGATTAGTTCGGAGATTCAACATCGATTTCACGTTAATATGTTCATTTTTGTCCAAATCTACAGTTTCGGTTCGTTTTCGGTCGAACTCATTTATATTTGATGTTCAAGATCTAAAAGTTTGGTGAAATTGATGATTTGTTGGTGATAGAATGTTGATTTCATGATGATTTGATGATATTTCAATGATTAATTCCTTGTATTAAGTGTTTAATTTCTGATATGAAAACCTAGGGTTCATATGCTGAAAATTTGGGAAGATGATTATTATGTGTTCATGGTCTGATTAATTCATGAGTACTTAGAGTCAAGGACTGATTGGGATTGGTTGATGAAGTCTTTCTAAAAGTTTAAACAGTTGTTGAGTCCGAACAGTAACAACCTTCCGCTCAGTCATAATTATGCAATAACTCAGTTTTGAACATATGAGCAGATGTTGTGATGTTTATTGTCACGTGTTGCTGATAGGGGCACATCAGATTATTACACGAACAGTTAAGCCATGGTTATGTCTCGAGCTGATATGATATTATTTGCGAAAAAGGGCAGATTGGTAAATTTGCTGCAAAGTTAAAGTAAAGATAGTTTTGCTACTTTTGTTGCTGCTATTTATGCTTAACTTTGCTGCTGATGCTCTATTGAAAGCAAGGGTATTGTAGTCCTTTTGCTGCATATTACATACTGTTGCAGCTCGCACTCGTTGATAGGCCGAAAAGAAATTTTAAGTGTTGTTAGAGCTTGTACGGATGCTAGTTTACGGGGTTATTAGCTGCAGCTGCTGTTTAGTTACAAGGGCAGTTTTGTAATATTGATTGATGATGTGATCTTAACGAACAGATAACTTCGAACAACTGCTGCAGATTTCGTTACCACACGAACAATTAGCTACCGCTGCTGATGTAGAATGTACAAGAAGTTGTCGCTGATGCAGATTATTGTGCACATTTTGTTGTTGAACTAGTGTTAGGTCTTATATTTTAGAACGACGCATCGAGTTAATATGTGGGTGAAAAATATATTATTTGGTCTCAACCAAGGGTGGATGGCTTGAAGACCAAGTCATGCTTAACTAGTATAAATAGATGTTTTTATTCATTTGTCTAGCATTGAGTGTATTGTGTATTGATTGAGATCTAGGGTTTTATCCCGATGAGAGAGTCTCCTTGGGATGAGCTCTCCCGAGGTGGCTGATATTTCTTGTGTATGTATGAATGTATGTATGAGTGGTTCATCTTTATGAGAATCATTCGACTAATTATATCATACGACCATGTCTATCTTGTTTGTGTTTAGATTGCATATATGTGTTCATTATATTTATTGATTATTGTTAATTGAATCAGGCTCTCTCCCAATACATCTGATCCGTCCAAATATCATTCAAGAGCGAATACGAGTGCGATTCGATCCTAACCCATATCCGAGCTCCACCGTTAATAATGAATATCGCACCGTGGCTCGGATTTTTTAGTTGGTATCACAGCAGGGTTACCGAATCGTTCAGACTAAAAGCTGAAACAGGTTCATTTCGCTCTTGAATCTACCATGGACGTTAAACGATGAAGTTCGTTGAAATTATTTTTGGGGGTTTTGAATTTATTTGATGATTTGGAGAAAAGTATATGGATTGATGTTTAGGTTGATGACTCATTCGGAGATCCATCATTAATTTCATGTTTATTTGGTCATACCAGTCTAGATCTAATGTAAAAGTGTTTTTGGCTCGTTTTAGGAAAAAACTATTCAGGTGATGATTTTCAGATGTGAAAAGGCTGTTAATAATATGAAGATAGATATTTTTCCGATCTCGAGATGGCTTGGATGTTGCTACAATGATTAATTTCAGATTACAAGATTGGTTTCTCAATCTGAAAAATTAGGGTTTTGAGTGCTCGTCATTGTTTCTAATAAGTGTGCTGCACAAACAGTACATGTTTTGTTGGAAAAATATTGCTGATGGTACAAACTGGTAAGGAGAATGTTCAAGTCAACAATGCACATGTACTAAAGGCAATTTCATCATTGATTGTTGCAGCAGATGCAAAGTGAATATTCGAGCAGGTTATGCAAGGTCAAATCAGTGAGTAATTATGCAGAAAAGAAGTTTTGATGTGTCGTGCATATAATTTTTTTTTGACCATATAAGATTGAACTCGAGTATTTATAATGATTAAGTGTTGCTTCGAGCACATGATGTGTTGAGCCAAAGCACATCTTTCTCGAGCGCATCAAGTTCCTAATTCGAGCACGTGTTTTGTGAAACCCCTAGCATATCATTGGTCTTCTCAAGAAAAACTATCTTTTTGGTCTCGAGCACACTTTGATATTCGAGCAAACTCTTTTTTGAGCATACTTTGTGTTGTAATAAACAGTTATGCTTGTGAAGAGAAAACTCAAGTTTGTGTCTCTAGCACACCTTTGCTCATGAGCATGCTCGTGAAGAGAACCTTTATGACAACTCTCAGGCATATCTTTTTACCCTCGAGCACACCTCCAACTCACGAGCATATCAATATAAGAGCTTGCTCGAGAAAGGATTAAATATGTGTGCTCGTGAACAAAATGTTTGTGTTTATGGATCAATTTCAAAGTTTTGAAGAAACTTTTGAGATATTTGGTGCCGTTGACCGTTTGACCAAGAAGTTCTCTACAAAAGATACATACCCAGGGGTATTTTGGTCAATTTTTCTCCAATCATCAACAAGCTTATGGAATTCAAACCTTATCAAATTTCACGACTTCATAAAGATCTTGACAAAAACAAGTGTTGACCAAACTTAAGGATTTAATCACTTTGAGTGTCAACCAACATATGAATATGTTTTATTTCAGATTTTTAAAATCTTGATTAGGATGTTCAAGATTGTTTCACCCGCACTTGATTTGAAGACAGATTTGTTAAAGATAATTGCAATGAAATTGGGGGGGGGGGTAAATTCTTTGATTTCATTGCAAATTGGTTGCTTCAAATCAAGTAAAAGACTCAAGTGAAGGAAAAATTGATCAATATAAATAATCCAAGGTTTTAAAAGATGTGGAGGATCTTGATGGCGTAATCAGATTGACTCTGCCGTCTCAACATCCACACCACAAACGGGAAAAATTGAAGATTATTTAATGATCACATTGAGTGTATTTTCTTTTATGATGACCTTAAACTTGATGTTGATCATTGAAGTTCAAAGCCGCTTAAAGTGAGGGGGAGAATTTAAATGAAAGACAACGGGTTATGAAGTAATCATGGAATTAATTCGATGGCATCGATCGAAGGGGGGAGATTGTTTGGTCTTATATTTTAGACCGACTCATCGAATTAATATGTGGGTGAAAAATATATTGTTTGGTCTCAACCAAGGGTGGATGGCTTGAAGACCAAGTCATGCTAGACTAGTATAAATAGATGTTTTTATTAATTTGTCAAGTATGATTGAGTGCATTGTGTATTGATTGAGATCTAGGGTTTTATCCCTATGAGAGAATCTCCTCCCCGGGATGAGCTCTCCCGGGGTGGCTAATATTTCTTGTGTTTGTATGAATGTATGTATGAGTAGTTCATTTTTATGAGAATCATTCAACTAATGGTATCATACTACCATGTCTATCTTGTGTCTGTTTCGATTACATATATGTGTTCATCTTATTTTATTGATTATTGTTAATCGAATCAGGCTCTCTTCCAATACATTGATCCATCCAAATATCATTCAAGAGCGAATACGAGTGCGATTCGATCCTAACCCATATCCGAGCTCCACCGTTAATAAAGAAAATTCACGCTTCCGCTCTGGGCTCGGCTTTGTCAACTGGTTATTTCATGAACATTGCTGTTGGTACAATCTGATTTGGATAGTGTCAAATTTATGTTGCACATTACCAGGGGTAGAATGGTCATTTACTTGCTGATACAATGCGTGTTCGAGTGCTACTGCTGCACTAATTCAACTTGTTGCTGTTGATATGAAACTGGTCGAACAAACATGAGAGGTTAAAGCAGTTTAACGATTATGAGTGGTCGAACAAGTTTAATTCGTTTGTTGATACAAGATATTAAGTCTCGAATATTTATTATAAATGAGGTTTAAGAGTTCATTTAGTTACCAACAGATATTTGTTTCAGCTTCGAACTCATGCTTCTACTTTATTCACAAGTAACTATTTTATGGTGCTGATATGTGAGTTTACTCAGTGCTGAGTTCGTTGGGATGAGCTTGAACAGTTGACAAAGTGTTTGAACATAAAATTGCTGAGTGTTAATCTCACGAGTAGTTAGGCTGCTAATATGAAATTTTTCAGCCACTGTAAATTTATTTAGAGCAGGGACAATATAGTAATTTTCATGTTGTTACAAGTACTGTCTGTAGAGGTTACAAGCTGATTTGCGTATAATTGAAGGGGCATTCTGATACATGTGTTCGAGTTGTGATGCAGTTGGTCTCGAACACTTAACCATAACAGCTGCTGATATATCTTATGTGTTCGTATAGTTCGTATGTTAAGTGTTGGCATGTTTTAATTACCGAACAATTAATGGCTGCAAAGGGGCAAACGGGTAATTATTATATATTGCAGTAAGGGGTCTTTCAGCCATTTTGTGGTTGTTACAAGAGGTATTGTTGCAAGTATAACTACTGTTACACGCATTATACGAGGGTATGTTGGTAATTGCAGCAAAGGGTACAAATTCGATTGCAGATATTACAAGTTTTATATGCTGGAAAGATAAGTTTTTAAACTTCGGGCATGTAATCTTTTCTCGAGCACATCTTCGTTTAAAACCGATCCCTTAATGTTTATACCAAGTAACATCAAGTTTTATCCTCGAGAATGCAAGTTTTATCCTCAAGCAAATCTTTTCTCTAACATATATTTTAATCGAGCACAACTTGAATGATGGAAATTTCCAAGTATGGATATGCTCTAATTTCTCCCATAAATATCTTTGCTCATGAAATATAACAAGGTTGACTTTCAAAAGTCAAACGAGCCAAAATGAATAAAATAATGTATAGTTGCTTGTTCATTGACTTTTTTGACCATGTGCTCTAAACGAAAGATGTTTGCCCAAGTAAGATTGATTGTTTGGAAGTGATTTTTCTGGTAAACTTGGCTATTGACCGTGTCGGGTCAAGAAGGGGTATTTTGGTCAGTTTTGTAGATTTTTGAGCAAAAATTGGGCAAAATGAACCAAAAATTTAGGATTTCATCAAGAGCTTTACAAGAACAAGATGGTTTATTTTCTGGATCATTTCATGAGTTGACCAAGTCAAAGATTGATGAAACTGAAGAGTCTCATGTTTTCACCCGCACTTGATTTGAAGACACGTTTGTTAAAGATAGTTGCAACAAAATTGGGGGAGTAAAAGACTCAAGTTAAGGAAATGTTGATCAAGATAAATAATCCAAAGTTTTTCAAAGATGGGAGGATCTTGATGACGTAATCAGATGGAATCTGTCATCTCAACATCCACACCACAAACGGGAAAAAATTGAAGATTATTTGATGATCACATTGAGTGTATTCTTTGAATTTCATTGTAAATTGGTTGCTTCAAATCAAGTAAAAGACTCAAGTTAAGGAAAAGTTGATCAAGATCAATAATTCGATGTTTTTAAAAGATGTGGAGGATCTTGATGATGTAATCAGATGGAATATGCCGTCTCGACATCCACACCACAAACGATAAAAATTGAAGATTATTTGATGATCACATTAAGTGTATTTCCTTTTGTGATGACCTTGTTACTTGATGTTGATCATTGAAGTTCAAAGCCGCTTAAAGTGAGGGGGGGAATTTCAAGGAAAGACAACGGGTTATGAAGTAATCATGGAAGTAATTCGATGGCATCGTCTAAGGGGGAGATTGTTGGGTCTTATATTTTAGACCGATGCATTGAATTAATATGTGGGTGAAAAATATATTGTTTGGTCTCAACCAAGGGTGGATGGCTTGAAGACCAAGTCATGCTAGACTAATATAAATAGATGTTTTTATTAATTTGTCTAGTTTGATTGAGTGCATTGTGTATTGATTGAGATATAGGGTTTTATCCCTTTGAGAGAGTCTCCTCCCCTGGATGAGATATCCCGGGGTGGATGATATTTCTTTTGTATGTATGAATGTACGTATGAGTGGTTCATCTTTATGAGAATCATTAGGCTTATAATACCATACTCCTAGTTCTATCAATTGTGTTTCGATTACATATATGTGTTCATCCTACTTATGATTATTGTTAATCGAATCAGTCTCTCTCCCAATACATCTCATCCATCCATTAGATCATTCAAGAGTGAATACATGTTGTAGATCGATCCTGAACTGAGCACGTTTATCACCGATTAGATTGTCAAAGTGTTAGTTCGAGCATAGTACACTTTATCAAGCAAGGTTGTTCTTCAATCGAGCAAGGTTTGTTTCAGAGCAAACTCTTGACTTGACCAAACTTAAACCAAGTAATTTAGTGGATCAAGAAACGTTTCAATAAATAGTGATCTCAAGCACACTTGTAAGAAGTTGACGGGATTATACTAAGGGATTCTACGAGCAAGATTCAACCTCGAGCAAGCTACAGTGTCACCAACACACTTAGTTTGCTAGAATAAGTTAATCACAAAAGGTTGAAGAGATCAAGAAGAACAAGTTTGCTTGTAGGATATTATCAACAAAAGTTTGATATTATCATGAAGATTGAAATCTTCTTGACGAATATTTTCTTAGGAACATATTCAAAGTAAAACTTACTCGAAAGAATGTTCCAGCACACTTATGGTTTATAAGGTCTGCTCGATAAAGACCAACTTACTCGAAGACCTTTTACACTTGTAATATTTTGAATACGTTTGAATATGTTATGTAACAATTATTAGGGTTTCTAGAAGGTGTAAAGGGTCCAATTTAAGGAATGTTTAGGTCATATTTACATAATAGAGACGCAATAGGTGATTTGACGGCTGATTTCATCTGAAATTAGGCTTCACCTGAAATTCCACTTAGAAACCCTAGAGATTTTCTTTGTACTCTGAGTTAATATCAATGGAAATCTTTTGAGTGACTTGTGTGTTTTTGTCATCTTTGTGTTATTTAAGCAACATCAATGAATATCATTGATCCCGCCTTTGATATTCATTGGGTTTTCACATAAGCATTTTCGTAACCGTCTTGTTAACATTTAGTTGTTGGTTACGAGGTTGATAGTGAATAATCGATCCTGACATACACTCCACAAAAAATGGGGTCGTTGAACGAAAGAATAAAACTCTTATTGAGACAGCAAGAGCTATGCTTTTGATTCAAGGTTACATGTTAGCCATTGGTCTGAGGCTGTGGCTTCTTCTTGTTACACTCTTAACCGTGTTCTAAGGGTGAAAAAGTTTGGGAAGACTTGTTTTAATCTCTTAACCCGAAGAAAACCGAATTTAAATTGGCATGAACCATTTGGGTCAAAATGTGCACTTCTAGATCCCAATGGGAAATTTGGTACTAAATTGGTCGATGGATTATTTTGGGGTATGCTAGTCCGTTAAGACGTGTATTTCTTCCTAGCATAAACCGGATCGTTCAAGTATAAAATGTTGACTGTCAAAGATACAACATCCCAACTCAGAAACCAGGAGATGCTTGGATGTTTAATTATGATAATTTATGAAAGTGTTTCAACATTCCAGAAGTTTCACTGTTCATTTTTTGAAGAATCTTTATTTGAAGAAAGTCCTATTGATACTGCTGCTACAACTTCTTTTGATCACGATGGAGAATATCATGAAGATATGATTTAATCCTTCGTTCAATCATCTACTCCAAGTTCGGGTGAGATGAATGATGAAGAAAATGCTACCAATTTACCTGGAGATGTGATTGTTGCTACTGATATTGTTCCAAGAACCTTGTCATATCATTCGAAAGATAACATAATTGGAGAATTAAACATGGGGGTTTAAACAAGAAGTCAAAAAGATCAAACCCTTTGATGTTTCTATACATAGGTGTCACTATTGTAGAATCGGTTTTATTTCAAATGTTTATTTCACAAATTGAACCGAAGACGTATGAGACATTATCAGTTTTTGAAGAAAGTTCAATTAATGCAATGCAAGAGGATTTGCAACAATTTGAGAAATTGGGTGTTTGGAAGCTTGTAGACTTGTCTGATGACAATAGGTGTATTGATACTAAATGGGTGTTCAAGTGCAAGTGTGACGAAAATGAGAAAATTGTCAAAAACAAATCTCGGTTAGTCGTTCTAGGTTTCAATCAACGAGAAGGAATCGACTAAAATGAAGTCTAAGCTTCCATAGCTAGTCTTGAAGCAATCCAAATTTTTCTAGCATTTGTTTCGTGGAAGGGCTTTAAATTTTGTCAACTGGATGCGAAGTCTGCTTTCCTTAACAAGAAACTTGGTGAAGAAGTCTATTTGGGACAACCACTGGGGTTTATCTATCCGATCCACAAAGACAAGGTGTACTTACTAAGAGCTTAGTATGAGACGTTATCTCAAAATCTATTGGATAATCTCTTTATTCGAGGAAGGGTTGATTCTCCACTGTTTACCAAGGTGGTAGATGGACATCTGTTGAGCTTTCAAGTTTACGGGGATGATTTCATATTTGCTTCAACCAATGATTCTCTATTCAAGGTTTTTGAAGCTTCCATGAAGTCTAAGTTTGAAATGAGTGCTATGGGGGAGATGAAATTTTTCCTAAGACTTTAGGTGGAGCAGTTACCTGATGGTATTTTTATTCACCAAACGATGTACGTCATCGACATCTAAGAGAAGTTCAACACGTCTGATTCAACGGTAATTAGCACACCCTTAAAATTGAATCATGGAATTGGTCCTGATCCCACCGATGAAAAGGTTGATCAAACTCTTTATTGTACCATGATTGACTCTCACATGTACTTAAACGCTTTAAGACCAGACACCATGTATCCTACTTTCTTATGTGATCGATATCAATCCAATCCTAGAATCTCACACCTGATAATTGTTAAAAGGATACTTAGGTATCTAAAGGGATGTCCTAGAATCGGTCTATGGTAACCTAAAGATGATGAGTTCATGCTGAGATCTTATATAGATTCGGATTATGGATGTTGTAAGCTGAATGCCAAATCAACAACTGCTGGATGTCAATTCTTTTGGTAGTAGAGTGGTCACATGGCAATGCAAGAAGTAAACTATTGTTTCTCTATTGACCTATGAAGCTGAATATGTAGTTGCCTCCGGTTGTTATTCTCAAGTTCTTTGGATTCAACAGTAGATACGCGATTACGGTTTGCATTTTCTGATCACTCCTATTTTTTTAGATAATTATGCGCTATCTCTATCACTAAAAATCTAGTAAATCACTCTGAAAGTAAACACATTGAAATACGATATCACTTCATCTGTGATTGCTACGAAAAAAAGTTGATAATTGTAGATAAAATTCAAACCAACGAGCAAAAGGATGGTCTTTTTACGATTTTGATAAAAGCATATTTTTGTATTTTTTTAAAGCTTAATAGTATTAAGAAACTGGGCGGTGGTGAAGAGGGTGATCCTAAGGTGATGGACTCCGATCTCCAGTGACAAATTCGTTAAATTCAAATTCGTTTTTGTAAATATTTTTTTCAAATTGGTTTTTAGGGTGAGATATTTCTAGAAAGTCCAAAAACATTCAAATATTTGAAAAATCCAAAAACAATTAAAAATGATAAAATATCAAAAACATGTGAAAAATTGCTCCTCAAAATTGAGTTTTAAGAGCAAAAAGGGAAGATGATAGTACATTGATCATCTTGTTTCGAATCCAGTAAGAAATAAGCTTGAAAGTTTGTGTGCTTAACTGTATTAGTGCATTGGTAGGCTTTAAAACAAAAGTAAGAAATAGTAAATGATACAAACTTAACTACCCAAGTTTAAAGGTGGTTAAGTTCTCTAACAAAAGTCTTGGTAATGAAGGCAAAAATGTAATAGCCTGTCATACTCAAACCTTATGTTTCAGCTTGATCACAAAAATCAAAATCTTTGAAATGTTTAAGCTTCTAGTTAATTATTGGATCATTAATGGTGTATGGTTTTATGGCCTTAAATCCCGTAATGATGGGTTGCTTCAAATTTCTGGACAACATTGAGTCTTTATGCGGTTTATCATCTAAGTATTCACAAATGTGAATATTAAATTTCTTTATAAGCGAACCCAAGTCATTAAACTTGATCACTATTGTACTTTGTACAAATTCATTACTAACTTGTGTTTGATCCCTTAACTTACAACTCGTTCAAATCAATATCTTAGATCTGATCCAGATCTATACATTGATATTAAATATACGGATCTAACTCTTTTAATAGCTTAGTTCGATTGTTATTAGTGTATATATTATCAATATAAGATTAACGTGAAGCTTGAGAGAGAGAGAGAATACTTTAAATATTTCTGAATAACATTAATTCTCTCAAAACTTCAACCCTTTACAAGTGAACAGTGGTTCACTATTTATAGAAGACGATCTAGTTCGCTAACATCCCCTAGCGAACCAGCTTCCCCTTCGTTAAATAACTTAACTTAACAAACCACCCCCTGATTCGTTAACATCCCCTAACGAATCAAGAGGAAATACATTATAAAGTCCTAGTTCGCTAACATCCCTAGCGAACTAGACTTAACCTTAACGAACTAGTCTTAGTTCGCTAACATTCCTAGCGAACTAGACTCAATCATAACGAATTAGATAAATAAGCATTAAATATTACATTAAAATAATAAAATAAACATTAAGGATAATTACAAAGACTCGAGACGCAAAACCATGCACTAACAGACACCCCCTCGTCTTGAGCTCTTTGTCTTTAACTTATTTGAAACGCTTTGTCTGCCAATCTCTGCAACTATGAATCCCATGTTCACGGCATACACGAACAACACGTTGGAATTGCATAGCCAGGTCGTAATCTTCTTGGCGTTCAAACAAAATCTGCTTCCTGTGTAGCACGTCATTGTCTGTCTCTGATAAATTAACCAACCACATCGGATCGATTATCTTGATGAGCTCAGTCTGTAGTCCTCGACCACAAACAATAACGGCCTCGCCAGTACGATTGTCATAGTACCAACGGTTGAAAGACAGATGGATATCTTGAGGCATTGTCTTCACAGGAACCCTTCTCATTGTCTTTGGTGGCTTCACTTTCAAAACAAGTTTCTTCCAGCCGGTCCTCGGATCAATCTCATCAGTACGTTTACGTCTTGGGACCTGGGGCTTAAAGAACTTGAAGCCATGATTGACCTTGAACAGTAAGTGTTGATGAAACCACTCAGCAGTTCGGTTGCCCCCACGATTGATAAATGGACGTCTCGCGAGGGTGCGTACATCCCAACGCAGTAGTGTTAGAACATCCATTATCCTCTCGTAATATTGCACACCTTTTTCTCATTTAACAATACATACCTTAAGGTCTGAATCATAGAGCCAGGAGACAATGTCACCATGTACCTTAGAAACAGTCTTGAAGGTAGTCATCTGATTTGCCTCAATCCAAGCAGCAGCGGTATCCTTTCTTTCTTTATCTACATACCGAAAAGCACTAATGATCTTACCCACTTTCTGGCGTTTGAACCATCTTTCCATGTCATCATCAGTCACTTCTTTGAGTGAAGGAACCGTTCGCTGCACAATCTTCTCCAAATCATCCTCAGTTTCTTTAATTACGTCTTCATGAAATACCGGAGCACCTTGATCAACATTTGCGTGTTGATACAAGTCCGGGTACTCTTCAGCTGTTACATCCTCCATTTCAATCTCCTCGTTCTCATAAATAAAGTCCGTATTCATAAATAACGGATCATCTTCCATTTCATTCTCATTGATCACTTCGACATCGGGCTCAGTCTCTAATGTAGTCAGCTGATCGTCATTTAGCCCAAGTAAAATCGAGATCTGCTCCCTTGTCAAAGATCTAACCACAAACTCACCGATCTGTATCTCATCTCTGTTCACCACACTTCTAACCATCCCTAATTCATCAATAAATATCACCGTGTTAGCCTCAATCATCTCTATCGGCTTGGCCGCAGTTGGATCTTGAAATGAAATTATCTGTTTGTTTGAATCATCAGCGCCACTCACACCAGCACCAGAGGATGAACCATGTGATTGTTTAGGCTCACCTCCTGCATCAGACTCGTCAGGATCATCATCATCATTTTTTTGTTTCTTGAGGGCATCTTCTTTACAAGTTAATTGTAAAATTAACTCATCTTGTTCTTTTAATTTCACCCCCTGAGACTCAACAATCGCACGCAACGACTTGGTCTCCTTCTGACAGAACGAAATGTAACTCATCATTTTTCGTTGATTCTCCATGAGTCGTTCTTGATTGAGTCGGTCAGCTGCCATTTGATATTCATATAAGTGTAACAGATTAAGCAGCATTTCCGTTTGACGGCCAGGTGACAAATTGTATACAGATGGATGAACTGGTTGAATAGGTCCCTGAGGCCGAGTGATTCTCATGAAAGAGACATCACTAGGCAGAGGCGGAGGAAAAGTAGTTGTTGGAAGAGGAGGAGGTCCCATTGTAGTGGTGGAAGAAACAGTTGACAGCACAGCAGGAGGCCTCGGCATCTCGGTCAACGCCGTTTGAGGAATCAAGCCGAGCCTCTCATGTGACACCATCGTCGTTGTCAATGTGAGCATCGGGGTGCTAGTAGTTAGCGGCATCGCCGAGCTTTGAGTAGTTGATTGACGAGGTGGTGATGCACCAATAATTACACCAGCCCCAGAGGACACCCGGGGCTTCTTTGGTGGCTCATCAGTAGCTACAGCCTTACCCTTTCGTTTTTGTTCTTGCTGAGCTTTCATGGTGGCAACTAGAACAGCATCGACTGCATCTTGTTGTTCTTTCAGAGCTCGATCACCAGCTCCATCATCATTGTTATCATCATCATCCCCACCATCATTGTTCCCATCTTCTCCCCCTTCACGCTCGGAATCCAAATCATCATGGATCCAGCGCTCATTAGGAGGACATACATAATCTGGATTGATTATATGACCAATCATGCTTTTGTCTTGTGGCTTATCCTTTCGATAAATCAACATCCGATGCACCGTTTCAGCTTTCATATGTTCCATATCAAGAACATCATTCACCAACGATCGATCAATCACCAAATCCGGTATCAAATCTTGAATAATTAATTGTAGAAAGCGTGGATACATCAAGAACTTCTTTGTCGGTAGATTTGTTGAACTTGCTCTTTCAAATGATCAAAGATGAATTCTGAATAGTTGAATGGCTTGTTCAGAATTAAAGCAACAAATGTTGAACTTCTTTGTCTTGTGGCTTATCCTTTCGATAAATCAACATCCGATGCACCGTTTCAGCTTTCATATGTTCCATATCAAGAACATCATTCACCAACGATCGATCAATCACCAAATCCGGTATCAAATCTTGAATAATTAATTGTAGAAAGCGTGGATACATCAAGAACTTCTTTGTCGGTAGATTTGTTGAACTTGCTCTTTCAAATGATCAAAGATGAATTCTGAATAGTTGAATGGCTTGTTCAGAATTAAAGCAACAAATTCCGATTGTAAGCTCAGTCTACATTCATCGAAACCACTGCGACGTCCACTCAAGCAATGAAGCAAGACATGCAGCAAGTACTTGTAAGGTGGACACAACCCATTCTTGTTCAACATTGATCGACGAATATCACCCCCATAATTTAATCTTGTGAATAACCCCCTAACCAGCGTCCTGTCAAATTCACTCGGGTAATCGTCACTGTCGTCAAAACAAAGTACTCGACGAATGACCTCAACATCAATAATGATCGGAAGCTGATTAATTGTAGCTTGAACCCAATTACTTTCCTCAACATATACTGCAGTGTTCCAGAACTGCCTGATTATACTCAGATACACCTTAGGTTTAGCAGTGATTGCATAATGTATCTTCGATCGGCGTAAGAAATTCAACATAGCTCCGAATGTCCTTAAATCAGCCACGTCGTGATCAACATAAGCACATATATTGTGCTTCTTATCAAATGGTAATAAAATCATTTCAGCCTGTTGAGCTTGTTGTGGTGGTTGTTCTTGTGGTTGTTCTTGTGATGGTTGTTCTTGTGGCGGTTGAATTTGTTGTTCTTGATCAGCCATTGTTACTATATAAATTAAAAACCGTATATAAGAATAGATAACACCATATATATTCAAAAGATATATGTATTTAATCTAGTTACTCATATTAGACGATTTAAATCCTTTAATTAAATTAATTGAATATTCAATTTAGTTAATTAATTAAAAATATTTTTTTTTAAATGTCATTCGTTAACAATCACCCTGATTCGTTATACAAAGATAACGAATCAGGCTATTTGCTATCAAGTAAATAGTTTAACGAACTGGGTCTAGCGAATCACTAATTAAGTTAACGAACTAACTCTAGTTCGTTATGTTTTAAGCGAATCAAACTCTGATTCGTGTGACGTCTTATTCGCTAAGCTAGTTCGTGTGAAATCTTAACGAATTGGACACGAAACAGTTCCAATTCGCTAAGACTAACGAATGGTCAAAATTAAGACTTTTTCTTTGACTTCACAAAGTCAAGGACAAAATTATCAAGAACAATAATAGTCAACATCTTAACCCAGATTCAATTCGGCCATAATCATCGTTACACTATCACGGTAATCAGCTCGTTGAGCTCGGAAACACATTCGTTAATGTAGGTGAATGAGATTAAGACTCATTACCTAAGTGTACTAAAGATCAACGAACCAACAGCAATCATCAAGAACACACAACAATAATTAACCCAGCAAACAATAATCAAATGATGATTAAAGTCAACCAAGGGTATTGGAACGAGATTCCGATCAAAATTATATCAAAATCAGACAATTAAAGACATAAATTATACACAAAATGGTTTCAAAGGAGCAAAACCCTTAAACCACTAAAATCACATAATTAAACAGTTAAATCAATGTCATTGTTGACGAAAATGATATTGCCAAAGACATGTATACCTTAGAAACTCAAATTAATCTTTGAAATGTTCAAACACAAAGATCGAAAATATCAGAGAGAATTTAAATAGTTTCTGAAATATGAAGAAAGAAGACGAACAGTGGTATCCTATTCGTTATCTTGTCTTATATAGCGATACACGAAAACCTAGGTACAACTTGCACGAATCAGACGATTCGTATAACTTAAAGTTAGCGAATTAGCCCATTCGCTAACTCGATTCGTTACCTTATGTTAGCGAATCACAATGTGATTCGTTAAATTAAAGATAGCGAATCATGACACGATTCGTGTCAGGATTCGTTAAATATGTATAACGAAGGGATGATTCGTTACAGAGTGCGGAAGCGAATTAGGTTAGCGAACCAGAAGCTAGTTCGCTAAAGAATCATTCAGTTCGTTAACCACACATAACGAAGTGGATTTTAACGAATTAAACCCTTTTATTTAATTTTTAAATTCAATAAATAAATGAATAAATTAATGAAGTAAATCAATAAGTTAAATTATCGAGAAACCCTTATATCCCGACAACCTAATACGTTAAAATTGTTTCAGATTTCCGAAACTTAACTTAAAAATTTATTAAAATATTTTGGTATAAAGAAAACGAAAATATTTTTGGTATTTTGTAAAAATTAAAGAATTTATAGAATGTATTTACAGAAGAATATCCTAACAAATAACAAATAGACAATCTTTTTGTATTTTTTTCAAAGATTTTATCCAAAGCAGTACATATTTTTGTAATTTTGTCGAGTTTGAGCAGAGAATCATATTGACCAAATTGCCCTTTCATCATAGTTTTATATTTCAGCGATGTTATGACTGACGATAAGTCGGTCATTGGTATTGTTGTCCACGTAAATCTAATAACACACATTCAAGTATTTTTGTGATATGATTCAATAGTTCAATTATAGCACAGAATATCAGAAATTATCAGCCTCTAATCTCGGTTCAAGCTTAATTTGATTTTTGCCAAATCACCCCAACTTGACTTAAACCATTATATTGTTGATCAAAATTTTTGATACCAATTGTGAAATTTTAAGCAATGCATCAAGTTTCCTTTACTGTGAGTGAGTATGCACGAGTCCATCTGTCGGCTTACTACATTGTATCCCCTGGGGTCCGTTTCTTAATGGTATTAAGACGCACGCAAGGGAGGAACAATTGTATGACTAACAGCGGATTTTGATCAAGTCAGTAATGTAAATTGTACGAGGTACAGCGGTGATCAAGTTTAATGACTTTAGGTTTGCTCTAGAAAGCGAGTGAAATATTCATGCATATGAATACCCAGATGGTTAAGCCGCGTAAAGACTCACAATGTTCAGAATCCTAACGCTTGTTATTTGCTTTATTTGATTTTTGGGTGATCAACAAATATAAGGCTTGAGTATGACTGGTTATTACATTTCTGTCATCCTCACCAAGACTTTTGCTAGAGACTAACACCCCTTTCAATTTGGCGTTTTTTTATGTTTATATCACATACTTTACTCTACTGGGTTGTTTTAAGACCTACCAATGCACCAATGCAATTAAGCACACAGTCTTTTAAGCTTACTTTTTGCTGAACTTGGGGTCAAGATAATCAATGTACTATCATTTTCTCTTTTTGCTTCAAAAACTCAATATTTTGAGGAGCATAAAAACAAAATAAAGATAAATTTAATCGCCACAGTTAACTTAAGAGAATAAATTAATGGCTAACCTTCAATTCACACGTGAATCATAGGACCAAGACATGCAAGCATGCTTCACAAACTTAAATAACCGACATAATTTTCAGCAAGAAAATAATCTAAAAATCTTTTTGGTTTTTCTCTGTACAAACTTTAAAAACACAATTTTTTTTTTAATTTTTAAAATGTTTTTGGATTTTATCTATACAAACGAAAACACATTCTTTTTGTATTTTCTATACTTTTCACCCCCTAAAATCTAAAACATAAAAAAATAAAACTAAATCTATAAAGCAATTAAAAGATAAATTATCATAATTTTAGGATCTCAGCAAGGGTCTTCAATCCATTTAAACCAAGCAAAAAAGTAAAACGTGTTTTATCAAACGCTTTGGTAAACAGATCGGCTTTTTGAAAATCAGTGTGTACTTTCTCAAGATCAATTAATTTCTTTTCATAACAATCCCGTATAAAATGATATCGAATCTCGATATGTTTCGTTTTAGAATGTTGTACGGGATTCTTGGTGATACTTATAGCAGGAGAATTATCAATCAAGATGGGAGTAGTAAGAAACTTCAAACCGTAGTCGCGTAGATGTTGTTGTATCCACAGAACCTAGGAATAGCAACTCGAGGCTGCAACATATTCAGCTTCGGCGGTTGAAGTAGAGACCGTTGTCTGCTTCTTACACTGCCAGGAAACAAGCCGGTTTCCTAAGAATTGACATCCTGCAATCGTTGATTTGAAGTTGATCTTGCATCCTCCATAATCTGAGTCTGAGTAGGCGGTAAAATCGAAAGAATTATCTTTGGGGTACCATAACCCGATGTTAGGATTTCCCCGTAGATAGTGCAAAATATGCTTGACCGCTACCAGGTGAGTCACTCGGGGACTAGCTTGGTACCTAGCACACACACAAACAGCAAACATTATGTCGGGTCGAGAAGCAGTTAAATACATTAGAGAACCAATCATAGCACGATAAAGGGTCGGATTAACGGTATCCTCCAATTCATCCGGTGATAAATTGTGACCCACTGGAAGAGGAGTTGAAGGGATTTTTCCGGCAGTTATCTTGAATCGGCTCAAGACATCGTTCACATATTTAGTCTGATGAATGAAGATTGCCTTATCAGATTAATGAACCTGAAGCCCTAAAAAGAAATTCATCTCTCCCATCGAGCTCATTTCGAACTTTGTTTGCATGGACTTCTCGAACTCCTTACATAAAGTGTCGTTTGTAGACCCAAATATAATATCATCAACATAAATCTGGACTAGAAGAAGATCACACCAACAATTTTATGAAATAAAGTGCAGTCAACAGTTCCTCATTTGAAGCCGTTATCAGTCAGATGGTCGGCGAGAGTGTCATACCAAGCTCTCGGGGCTTGATGTAGACCATACAGGGCCTTGTTTAAACGGTAAACACGGTCAGGATAATCAGGATCTTGTAGGTTCCCTGGACGGATCGCACGAGATATCTCGATCAACTCAGGTGCGGAATCCCTGCGTAGATCGTTACGAGTATAGAACACGAATCACACGAACACACGAAACGAACACACGTTATATAATAACTCAAACACGTGATCTGATATCACTATTACAGACACACGTTACAGCTCTCGTAACAACTCGAACAAACTAACACGAACAACTGATTAAAAACAAACAGCCGTAACCTAGGACTATTTATACACGACAACTTCGCCTGGCATGTTTAGGCGAAGTTGTCCATAACTTCGCTTGACTAACAAGTTCGCCTGTTAAGCGAACTTGTCAGTAACTTCGCTTAAACATACAAAACATAATTAAACATTACAGACTCGATTACAGACACTAGACTATGAACTACTGACATTATGCACCAACAGACTCCCCCTTGGCAGTAGCTTCATATCTTGATCTTTAAGCACTTGTCTTGTAATCTTCAATCTTGTATCTTCACGCATGCACTCCTTCTCTAATACAAACTGACACAACTCTTTGATACTTCCTCGCTTCGTCCTTCCAAGCAGGAATATAAAAGATTTTCTTCTCATTGAGCACCTGCAGATCAGCTTGCGATAAGTTTACCAAATGCATCGGATCGTAAACTCTTAGGAGCTCTTGTTCATCCTCGTCTTCCATCACTGCCTCTGCTGTCTCACAATCCACAAACCACCACTTTAGGTCTTTAAGCACATCCTTGGGCATAAGCTTCATCGGTACTTCTTTCAAACACCGGATCGGTTTATACTTCATGACCATCCAAGGTTTTCCATTAGCTCTCAAACCTCTATCCTTGTCTTCAACAAGTTTTCTCTTCTGCGGTTTCAACAGCTCAAACTTCTTCTCTTTTATACTCTCTTTCCATACAATTTTCCCAATGACTCTAGCCATATTATCGTCATTTCGATTGATTAACCCCAATCTGGCTAAGTCTTTCACTTCACATTCCGGCAGTGTATTCAACGACCTTAACATTCTTTTAAAATACTGAACGCCGTCATACCGTTTAATCACAAAGAGCTTCAACTGCTCATCATAGATCCAGCAAATAATCCCTTTCTTCGCTTCAGCATAGCCTTTAATATTGTAACTCTTCTTAAACATTGTAGGGACCGCCGGTTTCTTCGTTTTGACGAACCACTGAGCATAGCCTTCCTTCCACCTAGGCTGCTCTTCCCATTCAGTCTCATCGATTACTGTCTCATTACCCATATCTGCTTTCTCCACACCTGGAATGTCATGCTCCACATTCTCTTCTACTATTTCACCTTCTTCAACATCTTCTTCAATCACAATCTGTGCGCCAATCTTCTCAATCTCCTCAATTGGCAGCACATCATCATCAAACAACACATCATCACTAAACATATCATCATCTAATTCTTTCAAAGCATCAATCACATCATCTTCATCATCAACCATCACCACCTCATCACCACCAACTGCACCTGCAGACTCCCCCTGAGCTGTGGAAGTCCCAAGAGCTTGAGTAGTTCTTGGCAACTCACCACCTGCACCTTTCGATGCATTGGGATCATCGTCTCTATCATTTCTCTTCTTTGTCCTTAACTCGTCGCCTTTACAGCTTGTCTCCCCCTGAGATGCCAAGAACTCCTTCATAGCATCTATAATTCTCCCATGTTCAACCAGGAGGGACGACTGTAGTTGATTTTCTGCTACTAGGCGTTGAATAGCCTGGGTCTGGACAAGATTCACCCTTGATTGTTCTGCCACGACCCGCTCAAGTGCAGCTATTCTCTCCGAGTCTGATAGGGTTGCATCGAAATCAAACCTCATGTGAGATGTGTCTTGAGTATACTCAGCAGGGATTTCGAATGAAACCGGGACATCAGAAGCAGCTGTGGACGTAACCGCAGGTGGTATCGTGACCGACAACCCTGCAGTTGCAACGACTGTCGACTCAACAAATTGTGCAACCACCTCTGAAGGAGTAAGCGTTGGAGGTGGTAAAGACACAATCTCCGGAGTCGTCATCTGGAAAGTAGTGGATGGAATGCCGAAAGCTGATGATGTAGCCACCACGGGAACATCCGCGGCGCTTAAACTTGTGACCTGTAGTGATGTAGGAACAATCGACATACCTGATAGTGCGGGCGGAGCGAAACGTACAACTCTTGAAGTCTCTCCAGCTCCCATACCTGCACCTGTCCTTTCCCGTCTCGAACGTCTGATCAGTTTGTGAATATCTTCTTCTTCTTCTTCTGACTCACTATCATCATCTGTCCTCTTTCTCTTCCTAAACGTCCTCTCTCGAGTCACCAACATCCTTCTCGCCTCATCCATAACATCATCAAGATCTGAGTCAGCCACCGTCGTAGCTGCTCTAGTAACACGCACAGTCGAGACACGTTCAACTGGGATCTGAACGTTCTCCTCTGGATCCACCCGATCCATATCGAAGAATCCTTGACCTCCGAATTCTGCATCAAGGTCCACTTCCTCCTCCGGTGACACAACAGGAGCAGCAGGTATAACTTGAGATGCTCCTGCCTGTTGTGGTGCCGGGTCTCTGAACTCATCCCCACGAGCTGGCACATACCCCGGGTTTATAAGTACCCAAAGAGTGGAGTATGCCTTGTACGCAGTTCAGGCTTACTCCTCGAACTGGATGTTCGGCATTGAGCGAAGATACGTTTGCTCACACTCTCCACGTATCGTATTGGACGTCGTTGAGGCAACGTGGGAGCAACATGATTCAAGATCATCTGAATGAATCTTGGATACATGATGAACCTCTCACGGGCCATCGCTCTTCTCTGTCTATCGATCTCGTAAAAGACCATCTGACTAAAGCTATAACGTTTGTTATAAGTCAGAGCAATCATTGCTGACTGCATGGTCGCACCCATACCATCAGTGCCCGCCTTCCTCCCAGACATGCAGACAATCATTACGTGCATGAGGAAGCGCCACTGATCAAGTAGGAAACCCTTCCTCCGTTGTGTATCGCCCAATGGACCAGAATAGCCCATTCATAGAAATGCTCCATCGCGGAACGGAGCAACAAAATCTGTAGGGTCATCCCTAGTCTCCTCTCCAAAACGTAAAGCCACCCGAATTTGTTCAGACGAGAACTGAACTTCTTGATTGTTGACGGTTGCTCGCATAACCGGGGGCTCAACGCGGCAATCGTATTCCACCGTCTGCCAAAAATCCTCAATATTGGGTAAGGAAATCGGCAGAGTCGTAGTGATTGCGTGGAATATCCTCGAGCGAAGGAGGAAAGTGATTATCTCGCGGTAATCTTCAACTCCGTTCGCTTCCGGGTCTTAGGTGATATACATATTGTGACCCGGGAAGAATTGCCTCTGATTATCTCCGTCATCTCCTCCAGCACCTCCAGCACCTGCTACTGCAGCCATATCTGCAACAAACGAACCAAGTTAGATAAACGTTAAGGCATAACACAAGTTCGCTTGTTACCATGAGCGAAGTTGTGAAAAAATCTGTATAGGCGAAGTTAAAGGTGGGGCGAAGTTGGGAACAACTTCGCTTCAGCTTTAAGTTCGTCTAATAACTGATAAGTTAAAAAGGTCCAGGCGAAGTTAATGATAACTTCGCCTCACCACAACACTTCAGAACATCGCCTCACAACATCGCCTCACAACATCGCCTCAGGCGAAGTTAAGCCTTAGGCGAAGTTACGGATAACTTCGCCGAAACCCTAAGTTCGCCTGAATCTGAATCGGCGACAGTAAGGTCGATTAAACTCGGAAAATCTGATGGTTTCTGGTAAAATTGATGATTAAGGACTCTAAAACACATGATATTAAGACAATCTGGACGATAAGTTGGTTCACAACCAAGTAAAACAAGTTTGGAAAAATCCGATTGAACGGTCCGACGGTCCGAGGTCCATAACCGGGTCGAAACGACCTTTGATAAACAACCAATGACAAAGATTATTAGCTATGACGACACAACGAACCTTGAATCGGTGTTAGAAACTGGAAAAATAAGAAATCGGAATGAAAGATAAGTTCGCCGGAAACTGATAAGTTCGCTGAATTTGAAAATTATGAACAGTTTGACCTTTGAAAATCCTTATATAGGGGCGGAGTTATACAGGCGAAGTTACGGTTAACTTCGCCTAGGCGAAGTTATTCACAAGTTCGCCTATTTAACAACTTCGCCTATATTTACAAAATCAACCCTTATAATTTGAACATTTTGCAATTAACTTTTAAAACTCCCTTTAAAGAATTAAATGACACGATCAAGTCCAAGTAACCAGTTATAAAATCATAAAACTACTTAAGTACGACAAACTTTTAAAAATTTAAAGTACGAGGGATCAAATTTCAGTCTCGACAGGGACTACTACGTTTTAGAAAAGATCCGAACAGGAATCATACTAATTACGCGAATGTCACATAGATCCGTGTTTAGCTGTATTATGAGATAAAGAAACAGGTTGTAGGCAGGTAAATAACTTAAGATGGTTTTCATCGTTTCTGTGATACGAGTTAAGTTCAATTAAGCTCAAAAATTAAGTGGGCAACAACTCAGAGATTATGATGCCTCCTATCTATTCTCAAAACGTATTTGGCTTTCCCCAAGTCACCCCGAATTGACTTCGACCCGTAGTGTCTGATTAAGTTTGTAAGTACTCTTCATCTGCTCCCCGTTCTCTTTCTTACTCCATGATTGAGAAGTCTTGACATTGTTAGCTCTAGAATGTTTCAATAACTTATAAGTTTTTTTTTTTTTTGAATAAACATTTACATAGACTTCAGAGTAGTAAACAACTGCAAGTCCCGAATCTGGATAACTGCAGTTTCTTCACACACTATCTTTACGGGAATCAGAACACTTATGGGCTCGTGTATGACTGGGTAATCGCTTTTCTGCCTATCATTCGGAAAGATATATATGAAGACATGCAAAACTCTTAAGGAGTTTCCACGTAAAATCGAAGTAGATTTAGTTTGTATCACATCTACTTTTACGCACCATAAAAAGCTACCATGACATACAATGACTGTTCTAAAGCCTAATAACTGCACTAGTTAAGCACACAGAATCAGTATATCTATCATTTTCCAAGGTTGGATCAATTTTCTGTTAAACATAGTAAAGTAACTTCTTACGAAGTAGTAGACTTGAAAAATAATTTCATTTCCCAAAAAGAAAAATTTTAACATCAATCGCCCCGACCAAAACAAAGTCTTCAGGTAAACGGCTATCCCGAAGATCCAATGGATCAGCTGGACCGACCACATAGTAGTATGTGTCCTTCTAACTAAGTATGATCGACTATTTTTAAGCGAAAGAATGAAAACTCATCATAAACCGCCCCGATCACTTTCAGTCATCTGGTTAATGGCTATCCTCATATTCTACAAGTAGAAATGAGGACCAAACATGTCCTAAGACATGTCCTTCAAACTGAGGCAACCGACATAATTCTAAGCGATAGTGACGTTTTTTTTTTTTTTTTTTTAATAAACATAAAAAGCATGGTTACTCGGGATTGATCATCCCATTCAACTCAATAAGGTTTTGAAATCTTGATTTGTCAAACGCTTTAGTATATAAATCAGCGAAATTATCAAGCATATCCACCTTTTCAAGCACAATCAGTTTCTTCTCAGCACAATCCCGTATAAAATGATGACGTATGTCAATATGTTTAGTTTTACTGTGCTTCACGGGATTGTTAGTTACTGAGATAACAGCTGTGTTATCAATGCAAATAGGAGTAAGTGAGAAATTCAGACCATAGTCGCGCAACTGTTGTTGAATCCAAAGAACCTGGGAGCAGCAGTTGGATGCTGCCATGTATTCTGCTTCACAGGTTGAAATTGCGACTGATCCTTGATGAGTCGCAATCAAGGAACCAAGAAACTGACATCCACCAGTTGTAGACTTCCGACTCTGATTGCACCCTCCATAATCAGAATCTGTGTAAGCGACTAGCTCCAAGTCTCCTCCCTTCGCGTACCACAACCCCAGCTTAGGTTTGCCTTTGAGATACCGCAAGATCCTCTTCACACCCTTCATGTGAGATTCCTTTGGGTTTGCCTGAAAACGAGCACAAAGACAAACTGCAAACATAATATCAGGCCTAGAAGCAGTTAAGTACATTAAAGAACCTATAATAGCCCGATACTGAGTTGGGTCCACATCTGCGTCATTGTCAGAATCAGCACCCAATTTATGGTTGACGCAGATTGGAGTATCAAATGGAGTGCTGTCCTCCATCTTGAAGCGTTTGAGCACATCATGGACATACTTGGTCTGATGAATGAACATCCCATCCTTCTTCTGATCAACCTGCAATACTAAAAAGAAAGTTAGTTCACACATAGCACTCATTTCAAACCTTTTCTTCATGACGGCCTCAAAATCTTGACACATGGAGACTTTTGATGCAGCAAAAATAATGTCATCCACGTAGACTTGCACTAGCAGGAAGTCGCTTCCTTGTCTCTTTACAAACAGTGTGCTATCAATCTGACCTCTTTCAAACCCATTTTCAAGCAAGTAATCTGATAAAGTTGAGTACCAGGCACAAGGTGCCTGATGTAGTCCATACAACGCCTTGCTTAACTTGTACACATGGTCTGGAAAGTCGGGGTCAGGAAAACCCAGAGGCTGCTCAACATACACAACCTCATCAACTTTCCCATTCAGAAACGCACTCTTCACATCCAACTGAAATACCTTCATCTTCTTATAAGCAGCAAATGCCAAAAACAATCTAATGGCTTCCAATCTTTCCACAGGAGCGAACACTTCATTATAATCAATCCCCTCTTGTTGATTAAAACCTTTAACGACAAACCTCGCCTTGTTCCTTATAATAATCCCTTTCTCATCTCTCTTGCACTTAAAAACCCATTTTGTGCCTATCGCATGCACATGCTTCGGTTTTTCAACCAAAGTCCAAACTTCCATTTTCTTGAATTGAGCCAACTCTTCTTGCATGGCCTCGACCCACGAGCTGTCCTTTAGAGCCATTTGATAATTCTTTGGTTCAATCTGGCTTATAAAGCAGGTGTACAAGCATTCGTTGATTATCCCTGTCTCCTTGATGCTTGTGTAAACACAGGTGTGCTCATTCAAGCTACGTCTTGTTTGTACACCGGAGGACACATCACCAATCACATTCTCCAAAGGGGGATCTTTATGAATTCTCGTGGTCGGAACAGAACCGACATGCAAATTGTCTTCCAAGTTAGAAGAGAGCTCGTCAATGGTTGTTTCATGCTGAGAGTGAAATGGATTGAAAAATTCTTCTTCAGTCGAGGCAGCAGGGGTATCGATAGCATTTGATGAGGAAGGTTGACATTTATCGATCAGCTGTCTTTGCAATAGATTTTCTTCCTCATCAAGGATCATCTTCGTAGCAACTCTCTCTTCTTCTTCAGCAATATCCAAATACGGTATGTTAAAAGACTTAAAAAGTTTAACATAGTCGAAAAACTCAGCAGGTCCGTTGCTTGGTTTTGGCGGTTGGTAACTTGTGATATCGGTGTTACACACCACCTCAACCTTGCTGGTCGATGTATTAAAGACACGTCTGTTGGGAGTCCAAACAACATAACCGAGTAAGATTCCTTCATCGGCTACTTCACCAAATTTAGAATTTGTCTTTAAAATTGAACAAGGGGACCCGAATGGTTCAAGACCACTCAAGTTGGGCTTTCTCCAATGCATAAGCTCATAACACGTTTTACCAAGTCTTTTAACAGTTAAGACTCTATTTAGAACATAACAGGCTATAGCAACAGCTTCAGCCCAAAATACCACAGGAAGCTTCGAATCAGCCAGCATAGTTCTGGCTCCTTCAATTAACGTTCTATTCTTCCTTTCAGCCACTCAATTCTGTTGCGGTGTATACGGAGCGCTGTACTGGTGTTCAATCCCTTTCTGAAGGCAGAAGATCTCCATTTCAAAATTCTTGAACTCCGTTCCATTGTCACTTCTGATGAACTTAACCCTTTTATCCATAACGTTCTCAACTTTGGTAATCAAATTCTTCACCATCTGAGCCGTTCAATCTTTTGATTTCAGGAAATATACCCACGAATATTGTGAGTAGTCATCAGTGATCACCAAGCAGTATGAAGTACCTCCTAGACTTTTTGCATTCATGGGACCGAAGAGATCCATGTGAAGCAATTCTAGGGTACTGGCAATTGAATTGACCTTCTTGGTGTGATGGGATTTCTTGTGCTGCTTTCCCTTCTTGCACGGTAGACATTTGTCTTCAAAATTGAAACTTTTCAAGGGAACGCCCAGCACAAGTCCATTCTTGACAATGTGGTTCATCTTCCGAAGATGAATGTGCCCCATTCTCCTATGCCACAATTCGGACTCCGATTCGCTCGCTTTTGTCATAAGGCATGATTCTTCCGTGGCCATTTCAGTCGACCTCATATCCAAAACATACGTATTCCTCTCACGTGGAGCTTTCATCACAATCCACTCCTCTGGTATCTGAAAATCAGGTTGCAACACAATCGCCTCATTCTTTGTAAAATGTACGGTGTACTCCTTATCACAGATCTGCGACACACTCAGCAGATTGTGCTTCAATTCTTCTACAAAGTTAACTTTCTCCAATGTCATCTTTCCGTTCGACACCGTTCCCATTCCTGTAATCTTGCCTCCACTTTCACCGGCAAAACTCACTCACCCTCCTTGAACAGGTTTCAAATCGTGTAACAAGTATTTGTTACCCGTCATGTGCCGGGAACAGCCGCTATCCACAACCCAAAGATTGTTGGCAGCCCTGTTCAACTGTTCCTGCACAATAAAGCAAAAGATTAGAATCTAGGGACCCAAGACCAATTGGTCTTGGATCTATACATCCCGAACTTTGGCTTTCCAAAGTTAGTCTCTGGATAATTCCTGTAAGTCCTATTAGGATATCTCCTTGAAGATTGATTGTGAGGCCTTCCAAACCTTTGTGAATTAAAAGAATTATAACTTACGGTTTGGTTATTAGCAGTGTAAAACTGAGATTTGTTTCTATGAAAACCTGAATTAGTCACATTTTTGAATTTTGAATGGTTTTCATTTTTAGCAGTATGATAATTACTATTAGGCTTATTCTCAGTTTTAGTAGGCCTCACACCTCTGAATTGCTGCTTCAGAGGGCAATCTGCAACAAGATGTCCTAATTGATTACACCTAAAACAACACCTATGCTCAACTTTTTTATCAACCGGTGTTTTAGATGTCGAGGCTTTATTACCGCCCGTTCGTCTCACATATGGTGGGACGTACGGGTTTAGTGGAGTACTCTTTTTATTCATCTTATCTTTCTCTCCACCATTGGATAATACCACCTCCTCTTTTGCCTTACCAGACTCGGATGACTTATCCGAATCCGATGAGACTGGACATGGATCAGAAATTTTAACACTTGAAACAGGCGAACTTGTTTCGCCTCCACTAACATTTGGTTCTTTACAAGTTACTTTAACTGGTACTGTCTGAGCAACCTCAAAGTCAACAGATTTCTGAACACTAGGGTTAAAAGTGTAATTGTGATTATAAGGTGGTGGAACCTCATGATAACCGATTCCTCCTCTCTTAGCAGAGGAACCTTGATCACTAACAAGGTGATCAAGAATAGCAGAGGAATTTCTGAACTGCTCAAGTTTTCTATTCAGTTCCACCACTTTTACCTGGTGATCAGCAATTTGTTTTTCTCTATCAGCTATTAGTTTTGTTTTTTCTTCCAAAACTTCATAGCTTAGATCAGTCACTTCAATTTTTCAGCAAGTTTTGTTTTTAGACTTTTAATATCTTTTTCACAAGCTTTAATTTTAACTTTATAGCTATTTTCTCTTGCTTTTGTAAAATGATGATCTTCTTTTAAAGTTTTAAACTCAGCATCCAAACTGACATACTGATCAGTTATGGTTGCTAATTGCTCAGACAAGTTTTCACATTTAGAACAAGTAGGTTTAGAACATACCTTGGAGAGCTGGTCTTTAACATCTGCCATGAAAGCTTTTTCTTCTCCGGTAGCCTTCTCACTTCCTTCAGATTCAACCTTCGCCAAATTGGCCTGTTCAAAAGTTTCTTTAGACTGCAGGTTCCAGTTGTATTCACCAGCTTCTCTGGACATCATGGCACTATAATCTTTAGAACCCCCACTTTGCTATGTAGACCTGCCCTGACTTCGTTCTACACGCTCATTCCTGCATTCCTTAGCAAAGTGGCCGTTTTGCTGACAGTTGTAGCATCTCACCTTCGTCTTGTCAAACCCTGGCTTTCCACCGACAAACTTTCTTCCGGTCTTTCTCATAAACCGCTTCACTCTTCTTACGATCATAGCCATCTGCCATTGCAGATCCATTTCCTCCAGATCATCAGCATCAATCTGGTCATAGTCTTCATCCAACATAGCTGGATCAACAATCTTCCCTTGAATGTAGTTCTCATAGGAAGCGATAAAAGAAGCATAGAGAGCAAACTGCCCTTCAGCAGATTTGACACTCATAGGCATCTTCGAGTAGTTGTTGCTAGGAATACTTGAAGAGCAACTACTCTTGCTTGCTTGCGATTTAGAAGCACTAGATCCACCTGCTACAAAGCAAACATCCCCATTCGTGTTGACTGACACATGCCCTTCATGTGATGAGTTGGCGCCCGACTCTCCCTTCGAGTAGTAGGCAGCTGATTCAGTCTTCGAACCTGAGCTAGTGTTGACTTTAGCACCATACATACCTGGATCTTGAACCTGATCCGTAGGTGTCTCCTTTCTAACCATGTTAAGCTCAAAGGTTCGGAGCTTGTTGACTGCCGTTTCCAGATCATATGTGGGAAAGTCTTTGTCTTCCCTCATCAGCACCGTGTACATCTCCCATTTTGGTGGGAGAGCATCAAGAAGTTTCTCAACTATCTCTTCTTCTTGGTAAGAAATTGAATAGTTGCTCAGTTCAGTCATCAGATGATAATATCGGGTGATGATATCATCTAGAGATTCATTCTTCAAATACTTGAAGACTGAGAACTGGGTTTTGAGCAATTTGATCTTTGAAGCACGGATTCCCACATTTCCTTCAAATCTGTTCTCAAGAGCTTCCCAAAGCTCTCTTGCTGACGTATACTTTCTAAACGTATGAAGGATCTCTTGTGGAAGAGCCATAGTAATAGCAGCATGAGCCTTGCTCTCGGCCTCATACATCTTTTTCTCTTCTTCTTCCATTTTGCTATACTTTTTGATTTGATCACGACCTTCATACTCCATAACTAGTGGAATATAACCATCCTGGATGCATACCCACATCTTCGCATCCTGGTATTTGACGTATTGTATGAACCGATCCTTCCATGCAACGAAATCGGTTCCCTTCAGCAATCTTGGGGCCTTAGTAGCTGACCCTGCTTCAACTTCCATCTTCACTAACTCAGAGATGTTAATCGACGACATCTTTCCCGAAAAGTAAGAAACCCGAAAAAAAATAAAAAATTTTCTGAAAAGTACTGTAGGCGAAGTTACGGATAACTTCGCTTAAGCCTTAACTTCGCCGCTGATTAATTTCGCTGAAGAACTTCGCTGATGAATAACTTCGCTTAAGGTAAGCGAACTTAGGAGGTAGGCGGAGTTGTAGAGAACTTCGCTAAGTTAGGCGAACTTGAGAAGGTAGGCGAAGTTGTGGATAACTTCGCTTAACCTTATATCTTCGCCGAAACCCTACGTATCCTGACGGCAACTTCGCCTGATGAACACGGACGTTTTTGCAGATCTGAAATCTGGATTTTACGAGGTTTTTGACGGTGCAAAGGCTTGAATACGATGGTAGGAGGTAAGATTGACTAAAAAACACAGAAAACACGTCCCGCGAATAGTCGAAACGGGACGATTTCTATACCCGCGTGATTATCCCGAACCACACAATCGAGCAAACGCTCTGATACCAATTGTAGGTTCCCTGGACAGATCGCACGAGATATCTCGATCAACTCAGGTGCGGAATCCCTGCGTAGATCGTTACGAGTATAGAACACGAATCACACGAACACACGAAACGAACACACGTTATATAATAACTCAAACACGTGATACGATATCACTATTACCGACACACGTTACAGCTCTCGTAACAACTCGAACAAACTAACACGAACAACTGATTAAAAACAAACAGCCGTAACCTAGGACTATTTATACACGACAACTTCGCCTGGCATGTTCAGGCGAAGTTGTCCATAACTTCGCTTGACTAACAAGTTCGCCTGTTAAGCGAACTTGTCAGTAACTTCGCTTAAACATACAAACATAATTAAACATTACAGACTCGATTACAGACACTAGACTATGAACTACTGACATTATGCACCAACAGATCTTCAAAACCAGGTGGTTGTTGAACAAACACTTCCTCATGTAGTTCGCCATTGAGAAAAGCACTTTTAACATCCATTTGATAGACCTTGATATTCTTGTAAGCAGCATAAGCCAGGAAGATTCGAATCGACTCTAATCTTGCAACTGGAGCATATACCTCAGTATAATCAATACCCTCTTGCTGATGAAAACCTTGCACCACTAAACGTGCTTTGTTTCTGACAATCACTCCTCGATCGTCCTTTTTACATTTAAATACCCACTTAGTCGGAATAGCTTTCTTGACCCTAGTAGGCTTGTCTATTAAATCCCAAACACCCAATTGTGCAAATTGCTGTAATTCCTCTTGCATAGCTTCTACCCAAGAAGGATCTTCAAGTGCCTTACGAGCTGTCGTTGGCTCAACTTGAGAAAGAAAGCAATTGAATTTAGCAATATTCACAATTCCCGAAGAGTGTAAATTAGTGTAAGCACACAATTCGTTATTGTCGCTTGTCGACGCAACTTGATGACATGTACGAACGCCCACATCAAGTTCTCCAATGATATTGTCCTGTGGATGATATCCATGAATCCGAAGAGTAGGATTTTCAGGAACAACAACATTATTAAATAAATTAGTGTAATGTTCACCCAACTCGGGAGATGAAGCATTATCACTATCAAGATCAATAACTTGAATCTCAGCTTGATCATCATCGGAAGAAGTAGAAGCACAATCAATAACTAATGGAGGAACAACTTGAGATTCTTCAGTTGTAGCATCTGGTTGAACTTCATCTGCATTAGAACTTGAAGAGCTTGGAATGTTCAAGTGTTCTTCAAAGTATGCTCTAACCAAATCTTCATCAATGTGATCAGTCGAAGGAGTAAACGAATTAAATAAACTAACGTAGTCAAACATCCAATCTGGACCTTTCCCTTGAGGAGGAGTTGTGTACTTTTGACAGTCCACATGGTACCATTCTTCAACACAGCCAGATGTAAAATTAAATACTCTTTTCTTTGGAGACGCATATCCCAAGAAATATCCTTCGATAGCCTTTTCATCAAATTTACCCGAATCCTTCTTCAACATTATACACGGACACCCAAATGGTTCCAGGTACTTTAAATTAGGTTTTCTGTTATTTAATATTTCATAGCTTGTCTTCTTGAGTCGCTTTACTGTTAGAACCCGATTAAGTGTATAACAAGTTGTGTTCACTGCTTCAATCCAAAATTGAATAGGAAGCTTTGAATCAGCAAGCATTGTACGTGCAGCTTCAATCAGTGTTTTATTTTTCCTTTCAGCAACACCATTTTGTTGTGGTACATAAGGTGCACTATATTCTCGGTGAATTCCCTTTTGAATACAAAAGAAATCCAAAAAAGTGTTTTTGAATTCAGTACCATTATCACACCGGATTCTTCTCACCTTTTGTTTGTACAGTGATTCAATCTTAGTAATAAGGTTTTGTACCAAAACAGGTGTTTGATCTTTTGAACTCATAAATAACACCCATGAATATCTTGAATAATCATATGTCACTACAAGACAATACCAGTCTCAAGAAATACTCGCACGATTCACTGGACCAAACAAATCCATATGAAGTCGTTCAAGAGGAGTATTAATGGAATTCAATAACTTAGAAGGATGTGTCTTCTTCTTCTTTTTGCCCTTCTTGCATGCAACACAGTGATCAGATAACTTAAAGTTCTTTAACGAGACACCCTCAACTAAATTATTTGCCATTAAATAATTCATCTTTCTAACATGAATGTGACCCATTCTTCGATGCCATAGAATCGAGTCTTTCTCGGTTGCTTTCGAGACAAAACATGTTTTTATCGATGTTGATATCTTAGAACTCATGTTTAAGACATAAATATCATTTGATCTTAGTGATCGCATGACAACCATGTCCTCAGGAATAATAAAACCCAGTTTCAAGATAAGACATTCTTTGTCAGTAAATATTGTAGTGTACTTTTTATCACAAATCTGCGATACACTCAATAAGTTATGATCAACCTTGTCACAATAATTTACTTTCTCAAACGTAATGTGACCATTAGAAACATCACCCTCTTGTGTGATCATGGCACCAGAATTCCCAGCAAACGCTACATAACCTCCTTGAATATTTCTTACGTTGGTTAATAGGTCGAGATTTCCGGTGATATGACGAGAACATCCGCTATCCATGATCTAGTTTTCACCAGAAATGGTCTTGGATGAACCCTATACATAAACAAAAGTGATTAGTTCAAAAAGGCATCCCAGGCCTCAGTCTTGGGCACCTTTTGGTTTTCTCTTTGATCATTAACTTTAACAGTTTTCAATTGTTGTTCAGCTACTTGTGAATAAGTTACTGGCTTCTTAGACTTTCATCTTAAGTACGCTGCCTGAACAATGTTTGAATTCCTGTTTTGACATATAGGTTCAGTTGGAATGAACTTTGGTTTCACTTGACCGTGTGTCTCATTGATCTGAAACACCTTCCGAGGATTCACATCAGAGAACAAAATATGAGTATCATCAGCAAACGACACTGGTCGTTTCAGAATCTCCTTAACCACTGGAATTGGCTTAGATTTGTCCTTGATAAAAGGATGAAGATTCTGATAGTTCTGTTGACCGCAATTTCTCACAACATGACCTTGTTGACCGCATAAAAAACACGTTCGCATGTCTACATGATGATGTTTAGAGAAAATTGGAATAGATGGTTAAAGATGACTCAAATTTTTAGTCATGCTCTTAGCAAACTCATCAGATAATCCAGATTTCTTCTTTAAATAAAAATCTAAATTAGAACTGTTTGAAAAACTTTTTAGTGTATCTGTTCCAGTTGACTTAACAAAATTAATCTTCTTAGCTTGTTTTAAAAATTTTTTTGCCTTAGTCAATGGATCACACTGAACTGATGTTTTCGTTTGAGCATACACACGTTCAAGTTCTTGAATTTTTGAAGTTTCATTGACAAAAACACTCTCAATAAGTTCAGGTTTGATAATACTTATTGGAATGTCTTTTTCAGTGAACATTGTGTCCATTCCTTTTAACTTAAAGACTCTAGCAGCAAATGGCTTAGAACTAGAAGGATTAATGAAACGCATTAGATCCTCATCAGAAATTTTCGGTTTAACTGACTTCTTTGCCTTCATAGAGTTCACTTTCTTTGAATTTTCCTTTGTCTCTTGAGGTTTGTGTGAACCATACACTGCGTCCTCAAATTCGTGAGGTTCGCACAGAATATGATTAGAACTGGGAATGTTCTTATTCTTGTGTATAATCTCTGGTTCAAACACATCCTCGATAATGACCTCGTCATTGTGTTCAACAAACACCTTTTTGCTTTGGACATGAGATTTTTGAGGAGCAACTTGGGGTTTACAAATTTCAGGTTTAATCATTTTAGGTTTTTCAGAAATCACAGATTCCTTTTGAATCAAATCCTCTTCTTTTCTTGCAAAAGGATTAATTTTATAATCATTATGAAAAGGTGGTGGAATTTCAACAAAACCAATACCTTTCTTAGAATCTTTGTTTTCCAGAAACTTCAATAATTTCATTCAATAAAAATGAAGAATTTCAAAATTTACCCAACTTGTTCTTCAACTCAAGAACCTCATTCTCAAGCTCAGTTATCTTAGAACGATGTTTCAAGATTTCCTGAAACTTTTGGTCATTAATGGTCATTTTCATAGATAACTCGGCTTTGAGATCATGATTACTTGTCGACAATGCTTCAATCTTTTCTCGAGATTTCATTTGAGACTCAAGAGATTGTCAATAAGTGTCCTTAAGAGAAGCAATTTCTCTTATAAGATTATCATTTTGATTTTTCAAAGCTTCTAACTTAGAGTTGTTAGATTCACAATCAACACATGACGTTTTAACAAATGAAGTAGAAGAAATAGAATTACTAACCTCATTGATCTTAGCCATGCAAGCAAACATTGAGTCAGAAGACTTGTCGCAAGAATCGTCAGAATCAGATCCAGAATCATTATCTGAAGATATCACACTAGCAGTAGCATCTTGACAATCTTCAGGTAACCCAAACATACCTAAATTTGCTTGAACATCATTGCATAGTAGCCGTTGTGACCAATCAGTCCCGTCTGCTAACATTGCTTGTGTTGTTGAAGAATATGGTTTCTTTTCAGCATCACTTCCCCGTGGTGAAGAAGCATTTTGACTTTGAACACGAGGTCCAATGTATTCTTTTCTTGGTTTGTCACATTCCTTTGCGAAATGCCCGAATTCTTGACAATTATAACATTTCACCTTCAATTTATCAAAACCCAACTTCTTGTTTAATGCTGGAAGATCTTTTCCAGTTCTCTGCATGAATCTTTTAACTTTACTAACGATCATGGCTATATTTCATTTCAAATCCATGATCTCTAGATCATCCGGATCTATCTGATCATAATCCTCATCTGTTAACTCACTCGTGGCAATTTTACTACTCACCAAGTTTTCATATTAGGACATAAATGTCGTCAGAAAAGCAAAGTTTTGCTCAGCTTCCTTAATATTCACACTAGGTGGTGTAGCAAATGGATTGGTACTAGCAGAACTTCCAGAACCACCTGAATTACCAGCAGAGTATAAACAAACTTTTGGATCATTAAATATAGCATATTCTTTTTCACTTGCGGCATGAGTAAGAAAAGGAGTGGTAGATGAGATTGTTGAACTCAAAGGCATACTTCCACCATAGAAAGCCGGATCTTGATTTTCTTTGGAAGATTTTTGACACTTAAGATCATATTCTATAGCTTCGTTCTTTTGTAGAAATTCAAGTGCTGTCAAATCTTCATTCAGAAAATAATCATTCTCTTTCAAAACCATGAGAAATGTTGAATAGGAACTAGGAAGCACATTCTTGATAGTGTCAATTTTATCTCTTTCAGAAATATCCATTTTCATTTTATCCATTTCAGCAATTAAGTGACTAAATCTTGTAGTCATCTCTTCAACTGTTTCTCCTTTCAATAAGTTAAAGTTTCGAAATTGAAACTTGAGCATCACTTTCTTACTCTCAGCTGTGTTTCCCATGCTTCTCATACGCAGATGTTGAAATAAAGATGCACATCTCTTAATACTTCCAACTTGATGAAAAATATTCTCTGGTAAAGCCATAGTCAAAGTAGAATATGCTTTTATCTCGATTTCTAAAGCTTTCTTCTCTTCTTGTGAGTATTGAGAAACGGCTTTAGGAGTATACCCAATAGTATCATCACCAATCATTGGTGCAACATAAACCTCATCAAGACAATAAGAACAGTCAGGATGAACAGATCCCAAATGTGCACGAAACCGAGGTTCCCATTTGGCAAAGTCACTGAACTTCATCAATCTTGGACATTTAGAATGTGAACCTATCTCGGTATCAAGTTGCAACATATGTTGCATCAACATATTTTGTGACGCCAATGCATACATACCAGCCATATTTGAAAATAAACAAGTAATAAAATATCTTAACGAATCAGTGAACAGTAATAGCGAACTGTGAACAGTTGTAGCGAACTGTGAATAGTGTAGCGAATTGAGTATTAACAAATCAAATCTTAACGAATGAGTTGAGAGTGTTAGCGAATCAAAAGTCAACCTAGCGAGTCAACTTTAACGAATCACAAATAAGTTTAACGAATCACCCAAATGACTAAACAGATAACGAATGTGATAAAAGTTTAACGAATCACAAGTCAACTTAACGAATTGATCACACGAATTGACGAATTGATCACACGAATTGACCAAGTCAACTTAACGAATTGATCACACGAATTGACTAAGTCAACTTAACGAATTACTAAGGATAGCTTAGCGAATTAAGATAACGAATTAGTTACAGTGTATTAGCGAATCACACTATAACAAATTATACTATAACGAATCAGGCGTTTGTAACAAACTTGATTCCTTTCTGCCACGTGGCAAAAAGTTGGTATGGCACAAAATCCAAGACAAACACGTGTCAAATGAATCAGTTATCTAGTTAACGAACTAGATAACACGAATTAATTAACTCACACGAATCAGTTAGCGAACTGATTAGCGAATGGCAAGAACTGATAGAGAATCAGATTAAAGATATAGCGAATCGCCTGGAACTTTATAGCGAATTGCATTCATCTTTAAATCTTCAAACATTCAAGAACAATTTTCCAGAAATATGAAGATCAAACCCAGAAACTAATCAATTCCAGATCTGTAATACACACTCAATTCTTAACCAATACTAACAAATAACATACCAAAATTTTTCGTAATCACAACACGATTTCAACTCAACATATCTCGTAACCGATTATCACACTATAAGAACCAATTTCAACGAAAATCACTCCCCTGTTTACGGACTTAAACCGAAAACCCAATACACATCACAAATCCAATTCACACTCCAATTCCTCACAATTGAACATCAATAATACCTTAACTAAATTAGATCCACTCTAATCCATCCAGAATCAATCCAAATCAACTCGAATTGATTCAAAATCAAACTAAACAGAAAATAAACACAAAAATTATAACAATAACAATAAAACCAAGCTAATCGAGCCCCGAAAGCTCTGATACCACTTGTTTGATCCCTTAACTTACAACTCGTTCTAATCAATATCTTAGATCTGATCCAGATCTATACATTGATATTAAATATACGGATCTAACTCTTTTAATACCTTAGTTCGATTGTTATTAGTGTATATATTATCAATATATGATTAACGTGAAGCTTGAGAGAGAGAGAGAATACTTTAAATATTTCTGAATAACATTAATTCTCTCAAAACTTCAACCCTTTACAAGTGAACAGTGGTTCACTATTTATAGAAGACGATCTGGTTCGCTAACATCCCCTAGCGAACCAGCTTCCCCTTCGTTAAATAACTTAACTTAACGAACCACCCCCTGATTCGTTAACATCCCCTAACGAATCAGGAGGAAATACATTATAAAGTCCTAGTTCGCTAACATCCCTAGCGAACTAGACTTAACCTTAACGAACTAGTCTTAGTTCGCTAACATTCCTAGCGAACTAGACTCAATCATAACGAATTAGATAAATAAGCATTAAATATTACATTAAAATAATCAAATAAACATTAAGGATAATTACAAAGACTCGAGACGCAAAACCGTGCACTAACAACTTGATCAACCACGATGTTATTCATACATTGTTCCACCCTTGTGTGCATCTTAATAACAGTAAGAAACAGACCCTAAGGGATACAATATTTGCAAGCCATACAGATGAAATCGTGCATACTCATTCATGGTAAAGGAAATTTGGGTTATTTCTTGATAATGGGGGTATATCTTGTTGTGAAGGTTGTTGCTAGTAAAATCTATTAAAATTTAAAATGTATTGATCTCCTGGTTCTAAGGTTTAAGTCAAGTTGGGGTGACATGGTAAAAATAAATATAAGACTGAATCAAGATTGGAGCCGCATCATTTTCTTATATTGTGTGCTTATTTGAATCTTGGTCATATTACTGAAACTTCTAAATCGTTTTTTATGTAAAGTATAAGTGGACAATAATACCAATGAATGACTTAACGCCAGACAGAATAAAGCTGAAATATAAAACTGTGATGGGAGGAAAATTTGGTTAGTATGATTCCCTGCTCAACCTCAAAATAACATCTACTTGCTTATGTGTTTGTAAATAGTTTTGAAACTTGTTGCTTTATATTTCATTTTAACGTATTTCTAAAACCAAAAAGATTTTACATTTTCCTCAGTTAATTTCGACTTTTGATGAATGAAAAACTTAGCTTTTGTTTCAAAATTCATTTCGAACAGGGCTAAAACGTTTCATTGTTTGAACAAGGTCACTAAGTTGGACTTGTTTTTACAAAGTTTTTCAAAATTGTGCTAATTTAAGTTCTAAAAGTTTAATCAAGGTCATTAATTAAATTGGACTTGGTCAAACTCGAGAGTGTTAATTTTATAAAATAGTTGAGTTTGTTCTAACGATATACGGTGTATATGGCCATTGCTTATACAAGCGCATATGTTAAACTTATTATATGATGTTGTGTTTTATAACACATATGAGCTTATATGTCTTAGTGGGCATATACGGGTAGATACCTAATGATACATTGTATATTTCGAATATAATATAATTACATGTATCTAGTGAGGGACTGAAGACGTGGTTTCCAATGTTTTGCCGACAAATTGGTAGATGTAATATTAAAAACCCTGTGATCGTTATTATATCCTTTGCATGATATGTTCATATCGTCAGAAGTTTCTATCGAGTTTGTGATCAAACCAGAAAATTTCATTTAACTTTTTGTTCATTAAAATTCCAAGTATGTAAATTGATTCTGCTTCCTATCTGAAAATATGATTTTTCTTTGTGTAATCGGGTTTCTTATGATCAAAAATTTGAACTATTTAATTTGTATTTTTGAATGACCATTTGTCAAATCTAATTTGAGCATTGAATAATAGTTTTTGAACCTGTTGTCAATAATGGTTGAAACAGAACTATCAGTTGTTTCGGTCAAATTTTTGAAAAGTCAAAATTAAATGTTTTAGAGAATTCATAATGTCAAATCTGATTATCAGTGGATGAATTATTTTACAGATGATGTTAGTTTGTTCAAATGAGGAAGATGATGTGGAAGATGATGAAGAAGATGGTTTTTCGAGGATTTACAAGGAAAGGACAAAAAAGATGCTCACAAGACTATGTCTTGTATCTAATTTTTGGATGATTGTGCATTTTTCCCATAATACAATCGGTCTGAATATATTGTATATGATCGGAGTCCATGATGGTCTTCCTTTGAAAATTTTGTTCATTATCTCTATATTAGATCTGATCAAGGTTAACAGAATGGATCTTCTGATGGCTAGGGTGTTGTCAAGTATACATAGGTAATTTGATAGATCCAAAGTCTGAAGATTATATGACAGAAGTTTTGTATATTGACTTAAAAACTTATATATGAAAGATCAAAGAGTTTTTGGGATGAAAGTGAAAATCTCGAGACCTAGCAATATCCAAGGGGTGTTTTTTAGTACAAAATGTTTAGTGCTAAGGTCTTGTATTTTATATGTGTTTAAAATGGGAAAATAGGATTTAATTTAAAATGAATGGATATATATATATACAGGCGTATATGTACATATACGGCGTATATGGTATACTTTATATATGTCATATACGGGCGTATAAGTATATTACACTATATATAGTGTACTTATTCGTTCATTCAGTAGTTTTTGCATGTTGTATGATTTCCCAGAGCATATCACTTCCATATCTGTTGTAATTGTCGATGATTAATGATATAAACGAGCTTAAATGTTAATAAATGTCTTGTGTATCTTCATCTCGTGTTGAATTCCGCGCAGTATGTTAAAGAGAAAATACAAATCATGTCGATCCTGATTGATTTGATGTTCTTTTAGATCCTCCTGAGGCAGGCGGTTTTGATCAGCAACTAGGTGTTTCATCATCTAGTAATGTACCTGCTAAGGGGGAGTCAAGTGGGAATGAAACTTTAGTTTATCATGATTCGACTGAAGTACACCTGTGAACACCTTGAAAGTGAAAATAGTGTTATTTGTTGATGAGAACGGGTTTGTGATGAGTATGGTTGATGCTGATGAGATAGAAGAAGTTGAGTTTGTTGATTACTATAAAGAACAGATCGCCATTCTTCTTAACTTATATAAAGAAGATGTTTAAGATTTGGAGAGACAAGAGGATGTGGAAGTATAGGATACCGATGAAGTCTGACTCAACACGAGTATTCCATATGGAAATACTTGTTATGATGATGATGAGACGGAAGATGTGACGGCCGAGAAATACCCGGATATGTATACATGGTTTAACACTTATAATGGGATTCTGTTTTTCTCGACAGAATATTGTGAAGCAGCCGAGGAATGCTTGAGAAAGGAAACAAAGAAGAAGATGTGTAAGGAGATAGTACAAGAATCCGACACACAACAAGCTTCGGATGATATGTTTAATTATAACGCGAAAGAGATGAACAAGTTGATCGATACATTGCGTTACGAACAAAAAGAAGATTATATGCAATCGGAGGCTCATTTTACTGCATATTAGAAGAACTTTATAGCTGTGAAGACCATCAAGGGCGATATAGTCTCGTGGATGTACGAACGAGAGTTAATGGTCTGTATCATGATGTTCTTACCTTGCCACGATGGAATGTTCGTGCTTTGGCGTATAGACCATTCATGAACCGTGGAGATATCAGTTTGCGGATTGGTTCTATCGTCATTTGGTCCATTAGGTAAATTATGGTTTCAAGTTTTTCCAGCCACGGTACCAATTAGAAAGTATGTTGATGAGATTGATTCGTGCACCGGCTGGAGAAAATTGGTGGTTAATGTGAAGCCACCTCAAACGTTGAAGAAAGTTCTTTTAAAGACTTTTCGTCAAAGTTTTTACAAGAGATACAATAGGTAGTACTATGATGACAAGACGAGAGAAGAAGTCATTGTGTTGGGGTCTGGGTTGAAGATTGACTTTATTTGGATAATTGATCAATATGGTTGGGTCTGATAATGATATGGTTGGGTCTAATAACGATGTGCTATTCATAATAAGATCAGATGGGCGCACAACAAAGATAACGAGCTAACTACACAATTTAAACGGGTTGTTCGGGTTTGTCAAGCATTAGGAATTTATAGTTGTGCTGATTGGAAGGCCAGAAAGTTCTAGAGTTGAATATCACAAAGCTCGAGAGGAGGGGGAGTTTGTTGATATATCGTTTGTCATCTGTAAGGCCCCGATCCCGGTGCCCTACTTTGGACATGGGATTTACTCATAAACATATTTCTAATATCAGATTTATTTAAAACATTCGCGGAAACGTTAACTTACTTGTAAGGCCCCGATCCCGGTGCCCTACTTTGGACGTTGGATTTACTCATAAACATAGTTCTAATACCAGAGTTATTTAAAACATTCGCGGAAACGTTAACTTAGATCATTCGTTACAAAACATTTAATCATTTCCTTAAAACCATAGCATAAAACATTGTATTCAAAACATCATTTCTTTCATCTTCGGATGCCAGCCGTTCAATCTATGCCATGTGCCATCCTCATGCCAGCTCAACAAACATATATACCTGTGTGCATACTAAAAGTCAGCTACGCTGAGTGAGTTCTAGCTAATCAGGCAACATACAATACATTCACATACTTACTTATATATGTATCCGAAGATACATATTACATACTTAACCTATTCATCGTTCTTCCATACACATACTTTCATTCTTTCGTACTTTCTTTCTTTAACATACACAAAACACACGTAACTAACCTTACATTATAAAGAGCATTTCGCCCTACATACCTCGGATATTGTTAGGGTCCGGTACCCTTTATCCTCGGATATTATTCCGGTCACCCTCCATCCTCGGGTATTATTAGGGTCCGGTCACCCTCCATCCTCGGATATTTTTAGGGTCCGGTGACCCTCCATCCTCGGATATTATTAGGGGCCGGTCACCCTTTCTTCCATACAACCATACCATACTTTTCTATATATTCACAATTATAACTTTCATACATACACACATCATTTACACGTCATATATAACAATCATATCTTCAAACTATCACCTGGCGGTACATGCAATATCCGAAGATCGTTCATGCACCGTCAAGAATTCATTCATACATAAATCATATAAGGCATACACTTACCACTTAAGGTAACTGTATTACTAATCACATCGAGTATGAACACAGCCCCGAAAACATAACAAGGAATGAGGCTAGAACTCACCTGATCTCGGTTGTGTCCGTCGTTTAAGGTTATTCCCTTCCTTTGCTGTGCGCGATTAACTGTTTAATAGATACAATATTAAATATTTCTCTAGCCCTTCAAACTGCTTACTTAACTAATATTAAGCGTCTAAGCCGATTTTACTCCATTGAGTCATTACCCAGTTAGTTAATCGTTACACGTTAACCTTTTAAGGTATCTTTCAAAAATTAATAAGGTCCATGGGCTAATATGTAATTAAACCATTTAATCTAAGTCCAAGGACCTTTCTGTCATTCTTTCAAACTTCTAATTCGTTATTCAAAATAAAGTGAACTGGGTGAGTAACGAATCACCTAATTCGTTATCTGATTCACTATCTTACATTATCTGATTCATTATCCTAGTCTTTCACAAATGGCTACATAACGAATTGGCCTTTATAACGAATTAACCCTTATAGCGAACTGGACTCTTTATAACGAACTAATCTTTTATAATGAACTGGCTTTCACGAATGATCATAACGAATTGAAGCTAGTTCGTTGTTCTTCCTTAACGAATCATCATAACGAATTATTTAACGAATCGGTGCTAGTTCGTCATTCCTTCATTAACGAATCAGTTCACAAATTAAGGCTAGTTCGTTAACGAATTACCTTTAATTCTTTAGTTTCACATAACGAATTAGGGTTAGGGTTTTAATATTCTTTTCACCCTTGTATACGTTTTTCCGGCGCCGTCTTTCCGGCGCCGTCATCGCCGGAAAACCGGGGTCTTACCCCATTTACCCATTTTTTCATTCCAAACAACTTATTTATGTTAAAGTTTACATATTTCTCACATAATAGGGTCGGATTTACTATCCTACCATGTTTCATGCAAAACCGACTTCGTTTACCCGTCCTTTTCATAACCCTAACACTACTCGTTTTACCCAAAACGAACCAACTAACCCGTTTACTATCAAGTTCATTACTTTATCAATAATCATGACCCGATCTATCATCCTACCAATTTTCATGTAAATCCATACATGAAAAGTAAACCTTTCTAACAAAAACGTACCTTTGACGTTTATAATCTAAATCACTCGAGAGGCTCAAAACCATATCAAACGAACTCCGATTTGAGTGATTGAAGCGGCCACGGAACCTTCTCGTCCCGACCTACAAACCCATCAGCTCACATTCGCCGGAAACTGCCGCTACAGTCTCCGGAACAGCTGAACAGTCGCCGGAAATAGATCTCCGGGAATCTTTGTGTCTTTGTTGGTGGTTTTCTCAAAAACGGGAATTGTGTCAAGTGTGTGTTTTAATGGTGTAGGCTATGGTGTATAGATGTATGAAAATGGAATGGATTAGGGTTTTAAGAGGTATTTATACTCCCTAAGCCCATGGAACTTAGGCTCATCTTTTCTTTTTGGTTCATAATTTATTACATCTAATTAGCCTACTTATCCTTCCATCTTTATTATTTTACTATTTTTCTATTAACTCAAGTAAACTTTTCGGTCTTAAATAAATAATATATTAATTATTTATTCTTAGAAATTCCGGGATGTTACATCATCTCGGTCTATGTTTAACGTATTTGGAAAATAGATTAAATGTATAGGGGTATTTTGGTAAATTTATGTTAGGTTCATTTTTAAAGGATGTTTAACGAATGAGACCCGTGTGTTTTAGACCTCATTAGTTAGGGTTTTTAATGAATAAGAAGTAAAGTATAAAGGCCATTCGTAATCGGTTATATAATGAATGACATAACGAATGTGATGCTCATTCATTAAGCATGTTTAAAGAATGAGTCATCGCCTATATATACTCTGTAAGTTATTTCTAGTTAGCAGAGTTATTATTTTATCACGATTAGCCTCGTTACTCTGTTTAAATTCTCTCTCAATACACACACTACACACTGTTAACCTAATCGAGTCATAACACGACCATATAGAAGACTAGATCATAATAGACAAATCAATCATGGTTTCACAGGGATTAAGGACCATTGTATGTTGAAGAGTTTGTCATACAAGCCTCACATCACTAAATCATTATGTAGGGTTGACTAGCTCTTGGATTGCATGCATATCATACAATTTGGTTATGGGAAATTCAAGAGTTGCTGGGTTGAGAATAATCATATTTCTGGGCACATAAGAGTTTGACAATTGGTTTCTTCTTAATGAATTTTAAGGAAATTGATGGGGAGAGAATATAGGAGAAGCCTCTCAACTGGGGTTTCAAGAGCGTGTCGGGTCTAAGACTCTCCGATAAACATAGTGCTTCCCAAGAGGCAACTCGACAATATGTTTTCTTTTTAGTTTATTTTATATTGTTTTTATTTCTTTCCTATACCGAGTGTTTCTTCATTTACTTTTAGGTTGCTTCAAGGATACTTATGGAATATTAAGGAGATAGTACTTCAAGAGAGTATGGGGATGCCAAGTGCTTCAGGAGTTGATGTGATGTTCCGGAATTGTGAATGGGTTTATTGTCGCTTTTTTTCATGAGAGATTAAGTTGTTGGAACATATGTTGTTGTTCGTGTTCTAATTAGAGGGTAGGAAACATGTTTCATCAGATAGATCGTCAATTTACTAGGGAGTTTGTTCAAATTCATTTGTCTATTTTTATTTTCTATTTTATTTTTATCATTCTCGTCTCACATTGATGACAATGTGAAATTTAAGTGTGGAGAAGGGAAACTAAAGTTTTAAGCAATACTAAAAATTATGAAAAAAAGAAAAGCATAAACAGTTTCAAACATGCCCCTTAAATTAATTTTTTTTGCAATAAAATGGAAAATGATAAAAAATTTGATGATTGGTTTTTCATACTAATACATGTACAAGATAATAAAAAAATAGAACACACACTAAATTAGTGATGTACTGATAGGCCTAACCGACTTTGAAAGGTCTTCCAAAAATGTTTCTGAATATATCTAATTAAATCATGAAGTTATGTTGATTCTTATCCTAGGAGAAATTAAAAGGTCGAAAGTCAACATGGTACGAAAACTATTACAATAATATGACTACTTTGATGTGATAATAGTTAGATGATTTAGAATAGCACACCGCTCGGTTTTATGACAGTAAATAATTAGTGGTGGTGCCCCACGGGTCCATTTTAAACACGAGCTTTACAAAATATATTTATATTTTTTAGGATAAAGATGCCTATGTGCACAACGCATTTAAGAAAACACACACATATATATATATATATACACACATACTTACATGGTTTGAAAAGAAAGAAACAAAAAAGGAAGGAAATTTATGTATTAAGAGAGATACCAAAGAGGCACTTTAAGAAAAATTAAAAAAGAGGCCAAAACCCACATACTAGATGGACTGACAGTCTACGTGTTACCCTTTGGGATAGTGACTTGGTTGAAACACAATTGGGGCCTATGTTCGTTAATAAATATTTATCTTAGGGAATTCTAAAGGCAAAGTCGAAATAATATTTAGGATATGCTCATAGGTCAACATGTTAGCCCTCAAATTAAGACTAATGGGGTTTTACCATGAGGCGAGTGACATACCAAGATCTACCCACATGTCATACTTAACAACCATTTAATAGTTAAATACAATCATTAATAGGAAAAAAATACATTACAATATAAGTTGCGTTTGCGTAAGAATAAAACAAATGTAAGATAAAAATTATGAGTGTACAACAAGGCGACCAGACATAACAATTCATGAAATCTTAACCACTCTCGCATGCTTGACGAACTGCATGCAAACATAATGCATTCTAAGTCTAATGTGCACCTAAAAACATGCTAAAAATTGTTAACAATATGGTTGGTGAGTTTACAGGTTTGTATGTAAAAAATTGTTCTAGTAGTATCGATAGTGCAATCAAAGTCTATTAGTGGATTCCTCATCCATGTTACATGCTACTCATAATGTTCAAACAAAGCTGATTGTTGTGTATGTTGTTTGCCTTCTTATCAAGTCTACCAAAAACACCGGCGTACCTTGATAGGACAATTCACGCTAGGAAACTCCTCGTCCTGAGTGGGGTTTTTCAAACCTAGTAGTACTAACCGAATTCCCTCGCTATACCCCGTTTACTAACGGTCTGAGAATGCAAGGACTTTATGTTAATAGTGTATGAACTGTAGTGCGCATGTGATATACAGTATAACAAAATCAAAGAAAAGGTTTGTTGTGCATGCTTTCTCCCCCAAAAGGAAAAGTATGTAAAAGAGAGGGGTCGTGAAACTCACCTTAGAGTTGCGTGCTAAAATAAAAAACAAGTATGAACCAGGCGTCTTGCTGACGAACACTTATTACAAGTTAAGCTATAAGTGTATTTTAATGAAACTTGACAAAACCCAAATGTCCAATAATCTCATGGCCTAAGTTCACGTAATGACTCAAAAGGCAAGCAAGTTTCACCCGATGACACCCGTTAGTGATTTCATTAACGTCATAAGTGAAAAGAAGTTCTAACAAATTTCATACGTGAAGCAATGATTATATCATCAATCAGGTGAAACTGAATTACTAATCATGCAGTTCACAAGACAGATTTAGACATGTACAAACGAATGTTATTCACTAAGCAAAACAAAGAAATAAATTCTACAACTTTTACCATAGATAAAATAAATTAATATCAAGATAATTAACTCTAAGTGGGCTCATCGTACGTAACTAGGATTGAAGAAAAATGCGAGTCAAAAGCATGCTACAAACACATTGGTTGAATGCACATAATTTAACACAAGGAAATAATTTAACACAAGGAAATGAGGAAATGGAAGTCGGCTGCTAGGGAATATTATTGAGGGGGCTCGCAAAACTTGATAAACAATAACTATTAATAAGTTTAAGCTTGCAAGCTAGTAGCTCAATTAATTTTTTTTTACCTTTTTTGATGAACCAAAATGTTTATTTTATCTTTGTTTCGTTCTTGAACATGGTTTTTGGTTAAACTCCCAAGTTACTTAAGTTCTGTTGACTATTTGTTGAATTCTTGGATTATTTATCAGTGTTTGGTTACTTTTTATGGATTCACATTATTGTAAAAGAATAATTTCACAATCGATCTGATGTGTACGCGTATTTAGTTTTGATTTATTGTTAATCTTTATTATGTATGCTTTTTGTTGAATTTTTTAGTTATAATTGCATATTTAGGTCGCTTACTTTGTTAGTGATTATTTTATGTTGTTGCTAGATGTAGTAATCAATAGGAGCATTGCTTTGTGATTTGTTAGAGCTCTATTGTGACAACACAAAAAAACAATTTTCTTACATCTATAACATCAATTAATTTTCGAGACGAAAATTATTTCAACAAGGGTTAACCCAAATCCATTATCCTACATGTTAAGCATAACATTTACATTAGTCAGTGTCGAGTCACACACACGAGTCCTTATGTACACGTTGGTGATCAATTCGATTATAATTGTTATGTATTATATGAGTATATGTGTTATGTGTGCATACCTCATTATATTAATTGGGTATTATGTTATTAAAAATTTATATTTTAAAGCCCGCCGTGCTACGCGATGGGCGGTGGCCACGACCAACGCGTAGCGCTACGAACTTGAAGATTGAGAAAATAGTTTAAAACGATTTTTAAAACCCTAATATCCCCATAACTTTCCCTAGGTGCTTCCGGATGAAAACACACAATTCCTAAGGTGATTTAGGTATTCTTGGAAGGATTAGGAAGTCTCTTAAACATTATTTGTTTCTAGGAATCACGATACGTAAGTGTTAACATTGAACTCTTGTTTCTTGTTTGTTTCTTAATGAATCTTGATGAAAACCCTTAGGATGTGCGGTGTTTTTGTGATATATGTGTTGTATGATGATTGTGATGTTGTGCAATATTTTGGTTGATAGGATACATTGTTAGGGTTGTTATATACAAGATTACTATCAGGTTGTGTTGAAATCAGAATGTAAACAGATTCGTACTTGATTATTGTTATGACTATAACTCGATGATAAATGATGATTTTTTATTGATTATTGAATCTAGGTTAAAGTTCATTGAGTCTAGTTTCCAGAAAGTTATTATTTGTAATTTTTATGCATTTGGAAGATAATTTATGAATTTACAAAGTTGGGTGTCAAGGTTGCTACAGGAAAGGGTTTTCTGAACTTGTGTAACATCCGGAAATTCTAACGAGTAATAATAAAATATTATTATTTTATGTTGGAGAAATTATTTATTTTGAATTAATAATTAACTAATAAAATATGGAATTAGCAAATAAAGATGAACCTACAGTTAAATATGGACTTAATGAGCAAATGGGTCTAAGGCCCATGAGCTTAGGGTATTTAAACTTCTTAAACCATTAAACCCTAGCCACTTTCAATATTCACCAACACACTCAAAACACACACATCTCTATAATATTTAAAACATGATTTAAGATTTTGATCAAACCGTTGAGCCTTCATTCGTGTGAGTAAAGAGGAAGATCTAGACTTAGTATTATACAAGATCCAAGTTTTGAACCAAGCTCAAAAATGTATGTTTTATGCATAAAACCTTGATTCGTTATGTTCAGTTCGTTAATAAGTTTAAGATCTAGCTAAGTTGGATTGTATAAATCGATAGAGGTTCGAAATTTATCCTAAACAATAATAATAATGTTGAATATAACGTTAATAATAATAATAACAATAATGTGATAATAATAATAATAATAATAACAGTAGTAGTAGTAGCAGCATCAATAATCTAATAATAACAATAACAACAACAAAACAATGGAGAAAGAAAGAAAAAAAGAGTAACAAGGATCAAACTAAAACTGCATTTAAGAAAGAAATGAATGGAAGTAATGACATCCGAACACGTGCAGTGAAGTGGTTAATTCTTAGGGGAGGGAACCGGCTGTCCTGGGTCCGAGGTTCACTTCCAGCGAAACCTTACTATTTTTGGAGTTTCCAGCTGCAATTCAGCTGGACAAACTGGGCAGAACACCGAACAAGCCCAGATCACCGAACCCAAATCACCAATCCACGAACTCCGAACACCCGAATCCGAACACCCACGCCCAGCTATCCGAATAGCGAACACTAGGCTTGGAAGCAAGCCCAGTTACAACTACAACTACAACCTGCTGGGTCTATTATTTGGGCTTGAGATAATCAGCCTAGTTACTTGTGGGGCTGCCTAGACAAATCCAAGTTAACCAAGTTGGTTCAAATAAAATAAACCTAACTATCTGACCTCGTCATTTCCGTTAAGTCCCATAACTAAACCCGTTATATTTTATAATTTCGCAAACGTGGTTAACCCCATTAATAAAATAAATAATTTATAAATAAGAGAAAATATAAGAAAAGGAATTGGATGTTTATTATACGTAATTAAATAACTAGGTTCATTATCTAACTTAACTAAGCTTACCCTGTTAGCTCGGTTACGCTAATTTAACAATCTTCGTTAACTAAAGAGCCCCCGCTAGATCAATGAGACTTAATTAACGAACCTAGTTTACCAAGTAGGCTTAGTTAACCTCGTTAACTTTGTCAACTTAATTACTAACTTAGTTATGTTAGTCAGTTATATGGTTAATTAACGCATGTATACGTTAAACAGTTAGACGTGCTCATTTAAAGAAAGGGATAACAATTAACTCAGAACGCTTAAGTAGCCAGGTGAGTTTCTCAGCCCCCGTTTCCTTTTAAATGTTTTGGGGATGTATGCATACTCGTAGGAAGAAATATTGATATACAATGCTTTATTTTTGTGATGTATATTGTATGTTATGTTATATAAATATTATGTATTTATACTGATTGTATGGAAGAACAAGTTTGTCCGTGCATGAACAAATCTTCGGATTTTACATGTGTCGTGAAAGAAAGTGTGTAATTTTAATGTATGCTAGTGGGTACATTCTTGTTAGTATAGCTTCCTTACAGTAATAGTTAAAGTTCATTAAATGGATATTATATAATATATAGCATTCCTTGAATGGATAATACACGTTGTTCTTCTATGGATAATACACAGGGTTCCTTGTATGGATAATAAACACTGTTCCTTCTATGGATAATATACGGTGTTCCTTCTATGAATAATATACTTCTATGGATAATACATATTGTTACTTCTATGGATAATATATAGTGTCCCTTTTATGGATAATACAGAGTATTCTTTAGTTTTAGGTTCCTTATATGGATAATAGTTAATGTTCTTTTAATAGATATTATTTAATGTTCCTCCTATGGATATTTATAAAAGTTGTTTAACTACAAAGAATAAAGCTAGAACTCACTCAGTGTGTAGTTGACTTTTAGTATGTATACAGGTATTGTTGATGACACGACAAACTTGAGGTGCGTATGAGGCTATCAATATTGAAGGTTGGTTATATAATGAAGTTAAATGTAAAAGTTTAGTTTCCGCTGCAAATTGTGTATGCTTCCGCTGTAACAAACTGAGTTTATGAGTAAATCTAACGCCAAAGTTGGGCGCCCGGGCTCTGGGACTTACACCATGATTCCCGATATGATAACTTGGTTGAAAAAGTCAAACGGTTATGGACTGGTTTTCGAAAACAACCAAAGTTCACTATAACTAATGGCTCTGATACCAATATGCCACACCATAAAATTTCGACTAGCATGGTTTACCGCGCGATACGTGACATACTAGGATCTAGCCACATGTTATAGTAAACAATCATTTAATAATGTAAAGTTACCATTTAATATATTCATTAGATACCAGAAAATACAATTACAATAATCTATTACGTTTGCGGAAGCGCAAAACGAGTATAACTTTCAAAACACAAGTGCACAACTACGCAACCATAGATAACAATTCATGAATCCATAAATCATGCTTAGATGTACAAGGAAACCATTCAACCATTATTCATCCTAACTCATGATGTGTACATTAGGAACGTGAGAAAGACATGCTAAAAAGTATCAACACGATGAACAGGTTTATTTATCAAAACAAAGTTCTTTCAACACGCAGGTATTGTAAACAAAGTTTTATCGATAGTTAATTACTCTTGATATCATGATATGATAGTGTGGGATTCCATCTCAATCAAAGATGTGTATGTTTGTGTGACTCACGTCAAGTATTACCAGAATTTGGCAATGTGTGTAACTCAATGTTAGACATGTTTGACCTCGAGTCACGTTAGAGTGACTAACATGGGTGGGTTTTGTCAAATCCAATAATACTACTTAATATTACACCGCCAGTTAACCTTAGTTACTCATTCAATGTGTATGAAGACTTCAGTTGATAATTGCACTAAGTGTCTATTAGTTAAAATATTCTTACGATATCCAATAATATGTGCATGATTCCTTCCCCAAAAGGAGTATGTAAAAGAGAGGGGATGTGATACTCACCTTGAATGTGTGCTAAGTAAAAGTTAGCAACTAAATGTAAAGTGCCTCGTACATGTATCCTAAAGTATACAAGCACGTGAGTATATGTGTGTTGGTTCCTAGAACCCTAGTGTCCAAACAATCTCATTGTTTATGGTGTATGATCAAGTTTGACTTTATGACAAAATCTTGACTTTTATTGACGTATGACCAGAGTTGACTCTTGTTGTCCAACGTTAACCTTTAACCAATAGTTTGACTTTTGTTGACCTTTGACCAATGGTTTGACCGAGTGGATTAGACGACACATTGGTGACTTTATTAATAAAACAAGTTAGCTTTTTAATTGTTAAGTGTCATTTCCCATCAAATAGTACTCATAAGCATGCAAGTAGAGTTCGTTTCACATTCAAATCCCAACAAGGTTTCCATTATAGGAAAGTCTATCACGCTCACTCAACTAATTATACATAAACTCAAGTCTGTCACACTCACTCAACTAATTATACATAACCCAAGTCTATCATACTATGAACCACTTCTCATATAGAACTCATGTTATGAATATTTTTCATCCAAAACTCTTGTTATGAATTATTAGATCCTAAAACTTACCATTATAAGCAACTTTGGATTTTTTTACCACAATGATCATCAAATTCAATTCTACTTTAAATCATCATAAACTAAAACAATATGGTAATCTTAATAATCATTACATCATCATCAAAATCATATGCACTTCATAACCAAATCACATTTTCCACATGGTTCATACATTAAAATTTCTTTTATTGGCAAGTTATGAACTATCGTGTACCTGTCAATACCAATCATGTTTAAACCTTCATCTATCATCACATGACATTCTAAACATCATCATAACACTAACACATATACATCATGTTCAAAATCATGTTTTTCTAATCATCATTACATCATTATTATCATATGCAGGCCATAACCAAATCACATTTTCTGCATGGTTCATACATTAAAGTTTCTTTTAAAGGCGAATTATGAACTGTCATGTACCAATCAATACCAATCATGTTTAAACCTTCATCTATCATCACATGAAATTCTGAAAATCATCATAACACTAACACGTACACATCATTTTCAGAATATTGTTTTTCTAATCTTCCATATAAAAAAGTTTCCACTATTACCATGCTATGAACTAACACTTCTTAGAGTTTTCTCCAACAACAATAATGCATCCATATCTTCATTATATGATCATAAAACACATATTCAAGCAATAATATCATTTTATCATCCTTTATTTGTCCTTCTAAAAAGTTCTCATACTAAAAATTTCCATCGTTGGGAAAAGTATGAACACACCATATAATCATCAATCTCTTTATACTAGCATATGTATATTTGAATTAAATAATAATAATCCATAGAAATAACACAATTTTATTCATGACCACAATTCCTCAACGATTCACAATCATCATCAAAAAGTAGGTTTTTTTTAACCATTACCATCTATCGGAAGTACACAACCTTATAGGGTTAATACTTGAATTGTAACATGATGGAATTTGTCGACAATGATTTGGATAATAGGTTTTCATACTCGCATATTTAAGAATACAAAACAAGCATCATAAAATATAGTTTACTTGTTATATGCAAAAAATCAACCAAAGTAATCTTCGTTCTTGATCAAAATCTAAAGAATATGTGTGTGTGCTCCTTGATCAAAAACCAAACCAAAGGGTGTGTTTTTGGCCAATGAAGAAGGAAAAGAGAAGACATTCAATGGCTTAGTAATCTATTTGTGTTAAGTAAGGTCATAGTGCACCATAACTTGATTAAAGATACCTCAATAAATGGCATACTAAATGATCTTCGACTAATTAATTTATTTTTATTCAATTTATGCTAATTAAAAAATAACTGTAGGGCCAATATTCTATATTAGTTTTAGGATTTTGTATGTCTTTATATTTTCTAAGAGTCGGTGTAATACGTACCTCAGTACGTTTATTGTGTAATGACAAAATGTAAATGTTGGAGAAATGGGGACCCTATATAAAGGCTCACTTAACCCATTTCTCCATAACCTTTGAAAACAATCCCTTGCAAATATTATTATCCATTCACTCAAACTCCCTCTTCATCCCTACCTCTAAACTCACGGCTCTCACCACACACACCACAAGATCCGAGATCTCGGTCCTTGCTAGTTGTTTCCGCCAACTAGTAGAGAGGTTGATCCAAGACGACTAGTAATTAGTTTGTTGTGTTGTTTGATCTAGTAACGGGACCTACAATTGGTATCAGAGCTTGCGGGCTTTACTAGTTGTAGATTTTGGGTCACAACCTTGGATTTTAGCCTTGTGTGTGTGAAAAGATGGATTTTCAAGAATATAAGTGCGTTCGGGTTCATAAGTTCTTCAAAGTTTCAAGAGAATAAGGTTGTTTATGTTCAAGAATATGTTAAAGTTTGTGTAAAAGCTTGTTAGTTTGGTGTTTGAATCTCAAGAATTGGTGTTTGTATTGATGCATGTGAAAGCATATTTGAAAATTTGTGACATTCATGCAAATGGGTATGTTTGAGAAAGGTGTGAGGAAAGTGAGTTAGTGACTTTCCTTGTTTGGATTTGAATACAAGTGTGGGATTCGCACCCAACAGCTTTTTCGAATACATTGTTAAACTCGAATACATTGTTCTAATCGCATACAATCCTTTGGTTCGAATAAAAATTTTGGTTGGAATACATTGTGACCTTTTGAATACATCTTGTTTGTAATCCTTCTAGGCAATTGTAATCTAATTTTGTTCAATTCGATTACAATTGTACTGTTCGATTACAATTTCAAACTCGCATACACTCCCAGTTTCAAATAAAACCTCTCACTCGCATACATCACTCCATTCGATTACTAAGCCCTCATTCGATTATAATCTCCCACTCGATTACATCTGCTCATTCGATTACAATCTTTCACTCAATTACATTGCTCCAGTTCGCATACAATCCTTCATTCGTTTACAATTCCCCCATTCGCATACAATCCTTCATTCGCTTACAATACTCCATTCGCTTACAATCTGCCTATTTGAATACATTGGTTTGTTGTTCATTTTTGTCTTAGGCAATTATATTCTAATCAAGCTTAGTTAGAATACAATATTGATTAGAATACAATTTCTATTAGAATACAATTTTCATTAGAATACAATTCTGTTGTTAATTTTTCTAACGCAATTGTATTCTATTCAGTTTCATAAGAATACAATTTTCATTCTGTTGTTAATTTTTCTAATGCAATTGTATTCTATTCAGTTTCATTAGAATACAATTTTCATTAGTATACAATTCTGTTGTTAATTTTTCTATGGCAATTGTAAACTATTCAATTTTCATTACAATAGAATTTTCATTAGAATACAACTTTTCATTAGAATACAAGAGACTTAGTTTTTTTTAGCAGTTTTTGTGTCAAGAGTGTTTGCTCTTCGAGAAAAGGGTTGACCCATTGACCGTTGACTTTGACCCGTTGACCCAAACAAAAATGTCTTGCAATTCTAAGCTTGAAGGAAGTCTCAACATGAGGGAAGGCCAAAAGGACATGTTAAAAGAAGAATTCAACATGTTAAATAATACTCAAGGAGAATCGGTTGCCTCTCTCATCAACAGATTTGAGTCACTCGTTACTAAATTGAGAAGTGTCGGTATCATCCATGAGTTGTCTGAGATCAACATGAAGTTGTTGGATTCACTGCCTTACGCATGGAACACCAGTGTGATTACCATCAAGAGATCGACAAACTTGGATACCTTAACACTCTCATTGTTGACTTCTACCATCAAGTTTTGGTGCAGAGAAAATAAAGCTGAGACAAGTCTTGCGGGTGTAAGCAGTCAAGAAAGTCTTATAATCCCCGAGTGTACTGCAAGTGGAAGTAGTCAAGCAAGCACCTTGTCAAGCTCCACTGACGGGATTCCTACACCTGCCTCACTTATTCCCGAGGTACACAAACTATGCACACAAGATTGTATTGATAAAGTTCTTCACTATAGAAACCACAATGCTAAAATTCTAGAACAAATACGTAGCATTAAAGTTCAGAATGAAGATCTTAAAAAGCCTGCAAAGATTTATACTACTAGAATTAACACTCATGGTAATGATTTGGCAGATCTTAGGGAAAAAGTTTACGTTGCTACAAACTTAGCCAAACGTCATAAAAATAATGTAATTGAACTAAACGCTAAAATTATTAAATTAGAGATTGAATTAACCCAAAGAAAAATGGTCATAGAAAATTTTGAGTTAGCTTATGAAAATTGAATAAATTAATTGGGCCACAAATGGAGTTAAGAATAAAGAGAGGAATATGCTATGATAGTTCTGCTGTACCACCGCCTTTTAATAATAACTATACTAGCCTTCCTCACTTTGACTTTAACTCTCCTCCTGAGGAAGAAATGGTCTATGGTATTGATCATGTGCCAATTTCAAAGACATTTGTTCCTACTGCTCCCAAGACTGTTAATTCAGCTGTTCCTTCAGTTAGTCCTAATGGTAGTTCATCTTCGTCAACAATTTGTGAAAAGAAAGTGGGTCGGTGGAAAGGCATGTTGAGGTGAACATAGCTAGTTGTTCATCATCAAGTTATATGACTGAGGATAATTCAAGTAAAAGCAAAGTGTTTGAAAATGATAATCAAGCGAGTACTTAATGTTAATATGTGCCACCAAATAAAAGATCATTTTCTCAAACAACTAATCAATCACAAAATCCTCAGTCATACAACTGTTTTAATAACAACTATCATGGTCATTATCAACAAAATTTTGTTGATCCATATTACAAAATGTTTTTGATGATCGGGGTCAATCATCAAATGTGTTTTATAGTCATGTTCCTTTCCATGGATCACCTTTCCCATCACACCAACCATTTTACAATTCTGACGAGTTCTATAGTGATCCTAGAAGAAAAGGTTGTTTTGTTTATAGTCATTCTTCTCACCTTGCAAGACATTGCAAGAACTGGTTCAAGCAACAGCTTGATATTCAAAGACGGCTTAGTCAGTCCCCAAAAGGTGCTTTTAGTATCCCAGATTCAAGGACTGGTCAAGCTGATAGTGAAGCCAGTGAAGTGGATGTGAGATCCAACGTCAATATAGTAAAACACAAAAAGAAAACCGTTTTGGAAAACTAAAAAGGATAAAATTTTAAAAGAATCCTAAGACTGAAAAGTCTGAGGATTCACCAAAAACAGTTTTAAAATCTAGAAAACAAAAGTCCAAAATTTTCAAAACCAAGGAACAAGCTTGTGCTTGGATTCCAAAGGAGTGTTCTTCAATCGATGAGTCTCCAAGAAATAAATTTTTTTCAGGAAATAAAATCAAGTTTTGTGGATTTATGGTTGACTTTCCCGAGAGAACTAAGTCTCGGGAACCCATCTCTATTTAAACGCTTAGTGCATGTATGGTCAATCAAGGAGGACTATCAAGAGTATTCAGTACTTAGATAGTGGTTGTACCCGACATATGATGGGAGACGAACCCATGCTATTTGATGCTAAACCATTCGATAGCGGATTCGAGTCTTTCATAAGCGACATGGGATGACAAACTTCAGGAAATGGGAAATGTTTCATACTCTATGCTTCAACAATGCCAACCTTGCTCAAATGGATCACCACAACTTGTCAAGCATTTCTCAATTGATGATCCAGCGTTAGCTGCTGGGCTTTGGTTTGAATCTCTTCAATTTTGTTATATGATGTGATAACTCATGTTTAGGATAGTCTATCTGACAACAGCTTTGTTGACCTTTTCACTAAAGCCATCGATCAATTTTGATTAAAACAACTTATCTATCTTTTTGTATATAAAATTGTTAATATTTTTCAAATATGTCACAATTTTAGAGGAAGAAAATGAGTTAAGTTTAACTCACCAAAAAGATTTTCACATTTTATTAAGAAAAACAAAATTAAGTCACTTGACTAACCAAAAATATTTTATATTATTATCTTATTTAAGAAATCAGAAAAAGAACTAAAAGTATAATCTCTTGTTTAGAGGGAGCTCTTGTTTAGAGGGAGTCGGATAATATTAAAACATCAGAAAATTTTGAGAAATCGATCCGACCTTTGGAACATGATAAGAAATTGTCTTAGGTGATCCTAGTACATGAAAAGAGTATATCAAAAGCCAACAAGATCATTGCTTGATGTGTAGATAGGCTTAACAAATGAGTAAGTATCATAGTGATATAAACTTAAATATATGCCTATGCTAGTGGTTACACTCTTATGAAGCGGCTGCCGACTCCAAATTAAGTCATATCGATGAAGGCAAAAATATTAATAGTCAGTCATACACGACCCGTTAGTGATTGGTCACAATAAAAAATCATTTCTTGCTTTAGATTCAAATATTAAAAAATCAAAAATTATTAAAGCAGAAAAACTGCAAAATGATTAAAAGTATTCAAATCAACAACAAAAATGTTGATAATGTATCAAACAAAAAGGGGTATATTAGAACTACGTGACGTGGGGCAAATAAGTAAGACGTAAACACTTTATATGAAGGCATGTAAGTCCGTATAGCATGTAAGTCCATGGTTCAACCTTTAAAATGTTTGAAAGAAAATTTGCAAAAAGTTTATATAAGCTCAAAATGTTTTTATCAATCATTAGGGGGTCGGAACCAATTCGGGGTGATACTGATGAATACAAACTATGCCCTAGGTTAATGGAGTTTGTAACATGTCGGAGTAATAGGGGACCACACAAGTTTTGTGCCTAATTCATACCTTAATGTATCATAGTGAAATCAAAATACTTGTTAAGTTTAAAGTGGACCAACATATCTACAATCGACTGTGGGTTCTATGCATAATAATATCCAAATTGAAGTGTGATCTAGGACGTTATTGATCAATGTGATTCCATGTTCTGATCTTTCTCGCAAAAATATTAAAGTCATTAGAAAATTTTGTAAATATTATTGTTATATAAAATTAATTTCATCTTTACTTATATCTTTTTCATTTTTCTTGTTTTATTTTATGTTTCAACTGTAATATATTATGTATAATATATATATATATATATATATATATATATATTTGAAATATTATAATATATGAAGATTCCAAAAAGATTTTAAGTTTTTATGTGTTCGTATATATTTTGTTAAATCTTTGTTTTATTCAAAATCATGTGTTTTGTTGTCAAGGTCGTTTATACAAAGTTTGTTGGAAACCTGGGACTTAAATAAATCACTTACAAGTTGAGGGACTGAAATTGATATTTTACAAAAGTTAAGATAAAATATAATTTCAGAGTTATTCTGCAAATACTTGGGCATGTTTTGAAAAGGAAATTTCTTCTTTGAACCCCGCGAGGGTCTGTGAACGAATATTATTCCCTCTAAGTTTTGTGTAGTAGTACATGGACAGGTAGATCAAGATCAAGTGTCCTGGGCTGCAGAGACTAAAGTTGCCAATGCTGAAGCGCTTAACAAAAACAAGAACGTGACAGTTGGCGGTTGAACCTAAAATGAACCGATCGTGTCTAAAGATCAGTCGAAGGACAAAGCAAAGAAACAAGTCGGCACAAGAAAGTCAACACAAGAAATCTAGATGTCGAGCCTCCCGCATCTGATGTTTATAAAATTTGCTGTTGTCGATTCTTCCTAGAAAATAAGATTGAAGTTCAAGTCTTCAAGATCGGAAGATAAAAAATTATCAAGATCCAATCTCGTTCAAGCTCTTGGATCAAGATAAGTACTAGATTTTAAGAAATAAACACGAAGCAAGGAACTTGATGAAGGTTCCTGGACATACTCAATCCTAGTGGGAGATTGTATGGCCAATATTCTATATTAGTTTTAGGATTGCGTATGTCTTTATATTTGCTTAGAGTCGGTGTAAGACGTACCTAAGTACGTTTATTGTGTAAGGACAAAATGTAAATGTTGTATAAATGGGGACCCTATATAAAGGGTCACTTAACCCATTTCTCCAGAACCATTGAAAACAATCCCTTGCAAATATTATTATCCATTCACTTAAATTATCTCTTCTTCCCTACCTCTAAACTCACGGCTCTCACCACACACACCACAAGATCCGAGATATCGGTCCTTGCTAGTTGTTTCGCCAACTAGTAGAGAGGTTGATCCAAGACGACTAGTAATTAGTTTGTTGTGTTGTTTGATCCAGTAACGGGACCTACAATAACATATTTAAAATGTAGACATGTATTAGAACATCTAACTCTGTTATGTGTAATCATGTAGCATATTATAATGCGCAACAAGTATAGTATGTAAAGTTCACATATGAATACATAGTGCATAAGGCTATGTGTAGTGGAGGGGCAACAAAGTGGGTGTTTTGCGCCATGTGGCGCTCAGTCAGCAAATAATAGGTTTTTGTTTTTGGGGTGTAATAGTGTTGTAGCCCATATATATATATATATATCACACTCACAAACATATATAATATTAATATATATAAAAACCAAAGACAGCGACAAATACCCTGCGCCCCCACCTTTTCGCCTCACAATTCTCCCAGGGGCGGTGTTGGCGCCCATTTTCACCCAAATTCGCCTAGAAACTTCGCCCATTACATATAGCCTAATCACTGAAATATATCTAGTTATTATTTATCCATATTTGTTAATTTTATTAGACTACCAACGTCCGTGGATAGACTCGTGTGTGTGATCTTGTGCCATCACATGGCATGCATATGTGTTTCATAGCTGAGTTAATGGAAATAATGGAGTTAACTTGAAAATTCCGGGTGTCACACATCATCCCCTCGTTGAAAGTATTTTTCTCCTAAAAATTGGTTAGTGTCGCTATTGTATAGGCAATGTTTGTTAATATTTGAACATAATTTTTCATTTGTCACATCATTCTCTACGTGGAAGTAGTACCAGGATGAGTGACCTCTTGGAAAGTCTCTACCGGGACAACCTAAAACGAAGCAGTGGATTCCTGGGCATCCATCGAGAGCAAAACGAACAATATTGGTGGTACGAGATGCCAGATGTTACAAGTGATATCAGAATCACTCTCAAACACCATCAAGGAGGTGTCACGGTGTACATCTTAGGCATATCCTACATCCTGGATTGGATGGTGGGGCAAACCTCATCGAGGACGATGAGTCCATACAGGATGTTTGTAGAACCCTAGGCCAATACCACATTGGTTGTGGACATAATTTATTATTGATTCATAAGTAAATGTCGACCCGCCTCTTAAATAACCACTAAGTTTTAGACTTAATGCCAGTGGACAAGGGGAGAGCTCCACAGTTAACCCTGTACATGTGGGAGAAGAGTCAAGATAGATGACCTCCTGGGAAGTCTCACCTAATAACCAAAACAAATCCATGAGTTCTTCGTCAACAAACAGAACAATATTGTTGGTATGAGGGTCGAATGTTACACAATATGCCTTTTTAGTGGTTGCAATAGTTTGGTCACAAAGGAATCACAGTCTCAATTTGGTAGCAATGGGCCAACTACCATTGATGTACATGATTTTGGTTGTCAAGTGGTCGCAGTAGGGCATTTGCAACCATTTTGCTATCGGAAATGACCTCTCAAAAAACCTGTTTTGTAGTAGTGTTAATTTATGAGTACTCGCTAAATAATTATGTGATATCATCAAATAAATGAATTTAATATGAAATTAGTTAAATGTATCCCTTTTTTAGGATAGACATTTTATATTTAACTCTTAACAAATTTTGACTCTAATCAAGGATAGACATTTGTCTTTTTTTCAATGTATTAAATATACATTTTGCTACATCACATAGAAATTAGTAATTGTTAGATTTGATATGAAATGCTAAAAGCAACATAACGATTGAATCACGGACGACTTGTTACTAGTAAAACAATAATAATATTCCTCCTCAGAACTATTAAATTTAATAAAACATACAATGCATATTATAATGACAATAAAAAATAAACCAAATTAACTCAATATATTATAACCTGATTATTTTACGGGAGCTCTGGCCCAGAATTACAAACCCTTATAAAAAAATAAATATTTAGCCTAAATGTCATCCAAACTTATATCTGAAGGAACGTCATACCCAAAAATCATCGAATAATCATTCATTTCATTATCATCTTCTGTAAATTTTGGTATTCTCCAAGTCTTGGCGAATTTTGACTCATTTCCGTACTGTAAAACTTCTAGCACCTACACAGCCAACGTTAAAAGAAATAAGGAAATGATTCAGTTGAATTAAAGTGTTTAAACTGAATCATGTACCTCAGTCATTGAAGGTTGCGAATCAGAAGATTGTTGTACACAATATGAAGCTGTGAGTACTAGTCTAGACATTTGATCCAAATCGTATTGTTCTAGATCTGGATCAACTAATCCGCTAATGTCTCCAGAATCCATAAGTGGCTTTGCCTATAAAATTATGAAGTTTATCACTAGTTCGAATGTGTTAGTTTAAATGGCAGTTCTGAGTAGTACATATTAATCGGTTACAACCAGTTTATCTTCTTATCTTAGTGAATTCAGATTTGGCAGCCACAAAATTTGCCAAAAATTAGAGAGGTGTACATATATTTTAACTGAATGTGAGTCAATTTTGCGTTGTGCTATAACCGTTTTAACTTTTTTGGGATGATGATTGATGAGAGGGAGGTCTATATTATCTTTGTGCACTTTTGTGTGTGTATATCTTTTATCAATAATATCTTGAATTAAACGCACCCTAAAGCATGGTACAATTACTAACCCACAAAACAAGGTTCCGCTTTTCTGAATCGATGGGCATGCGCCCTGTTATGATCTCTAAAAGAAGAACTCCAAATGCGAACACATCAGTTTTTTCGTCAACAATTCCATGCATAAAGTATTCTGGTGCTAAGTATCCAAAAGTCCCTTCAATAGGAATTACAGCATGATGTGTCCAATTGCTAGGAAGCCATTTTGCTAGACCAAAGTCTGAAATCTGTACATATAACATGCTAATTATTTTACAATTAAATGAAAGAATTAGACCTCTATTCCTTAGTATTAATATTAGTCACACCTGAGGTTCAAAGTCTGGACCTAGAAGAACGTTGGATGCTTTAATATCGCGATGTATAATTCGGTGCTTACAACATGTGTGAAGATAATGCAACCCTCTAGCAATTCCTAGAACAATTTTGTACCTCTCAGGCCATTCTATATGCTTGTCTCTTTTTCCTGAAATTTAAAGTTGTTTTGGTAAGATTTAACTGTGCACCAGAAAATAATAACAAGTCAAAAGTTATTGTTGTACCATGTATTGCGGAGGAGAGAGTTCCGTTAGGATAGTAATTAAATATGAGATAGAGTCCGTTTTCAACACAACAACCAACTAAGCTTGCAGTGTTGGGATGGTTTATGTGTCCAAGAATGCCTAGCTCCGTTAGGAACTCTTTCTCCTTATTTTGATCTTTGTTGTCCTTGGCAAGCTTTTTAACTGCAATGACTTCTCCAGATTCTAGATTACCTTTGTATACCTCTGAATATCCTCCAATCCCAACAATATTATCTGCAAAGAAATCATTTGGTTGGATGTAATTGTTATGAAAGGTAAAGAAATACAAAGGACACATATTTCACATTTGTTATATCAAACATGTGCATTGATCGGTGGACATGGTCACATGGGTCCCATCTATATATCGACAGCACTACAATGAGATCGATATATAGGACATGTTATATAGGTCACACCCCCAAAAGGTCGATATATCTGTCTCTTTGAGTTGTACTAAAGTGTTGTAACATTAGGTAACAACTTTGAAAATATTTTTAACCTTGGTTAAAGTTATTTGTGGCATTGGCTAGTTCTTCGTAACTGAAGCACTTCAATAGAGGCCGTGGTTGTTCGTTTATTGGAACCTTGACTTCGGTTTTTATTGCGTTCTGTTCAAAGGGGGAGCGCAAGAAAGATGAAATGCGCTTCAATGATGTTATATGCCTTCTAAAAGAAGATTGCCCTTTTAATTCTTGAGCGATTGGTGATGAAGGGGATTCTGTTATAGTTGATCCCTCAAAGCTAGAACTGTCTTCTTCCATGCTGTCTCCTTCAGATAAATCCATCACATTTCTAGGGGACTCTTGCTCAATCTTTTTATTTTGCAAATCTGAAATATTAATGTTTAAATATAAGCATATTGGGATAATTCTCAACACAGCACCATAGAATTACAAAATAGCAACATACTTTCAGTTCCAGATTGTTAATTACCAATAATTTCAACACTTGGTAAGACTATATTTCGATAATTGGTTAGATAAATTATAAGTAGGTTGCTATATTATTTAAAAAAAATGAAAATGTAATATTATTTTGACAAGCAGCTTATTATAACTAGAAAAACATACAAAGGAACTAACCATCTACGTCTATCGCCTTACACTGCATATCTGGTAGTGGTTTATCAGATTTCTCAACCAAAACTAGTGAACACGAATCTGGCATATGATCAAGACAGTACTTTTGTGTTTCAGGGACCCTGATCCATAAAGCAAAAAAAAAAAAAAATTATTATATTCCAGCGGGTTTGTTACATATATAAAATCAAGACCAGATAGTAATAATGTAATATTACCGGTTTAATTCGTGACTTTTTGTTGCAATGAGAAGATACTTAGATGATATGTTCTTGGCTTCTTCAATAAGCCCTTTCCCAACACTGGAACTAAACCCAACTCTTGCCTCCAATTTCACCTGAAAACATTTCAGCTTTGTGACCCTAGTAATCCTAGAGCATTCATATGAATTACATTAATGCACAGTGTTACCTGTTTGGCACGGCAAATATTGGCAAATTCTCCCATAACAGATATGACAAAAGCTTTTGCTTTACGAATTTGCGTTTGATATCTATTAACTGATTTTGAAGATCTCCTTTTGTCTTTGTGCCGCTTTCCCGTTTCTGCCACTGTAATGTTTCTTCTATGGTTATCACATAATAAAATGTACTTGACAAATAAAGAACTGGTGACATACTAACCAAGAATATGCATGGCAACGATAGCGTCATTCGGACGAGCCAAATTACAGATTGCACATGACAGAAGTTCCATGCTTTGTTCTTGATCTAATGAGATTCCTATAAGTATTTTGGAAGGAGTGGATTCTATCATTTTGTATATTTCTAAGAGTTGTAGGTTCCTTCTGCAAAATGAATTTTCAAGACTGAGATTAAGAATGTGTATAAAGGGAAAATGTCAATGATGGTGATTGATTTAGGCTACATTGAGGTTATGGAAAATCTTGTTTAAGAAGCATAAGCAACTTTTAAGTGTCAGTCATTCGTCAATGTATTTAAAGGAGCACTAAATTTAATTGGCTGGGGGGGTGGCTGTGATGAGGGGTGCTGTGTTGGATAAGCAAAGGTGAAGTGGCACCGTATGATTTTGTCTTGTGACATAAGCCAAAGGGAGTGTTATTTTTTTTTTTTTGGAGTTTGGTAGGATAAGGAATATGACATTCTTAAGGCTCCTTCACTTTATCATTGGGAAAACTTTTGGAGGACACTACCATGATTTGAAAACAACCACTGCAAACTTTAAAAAGTTTTTATTACAAAATCATTTATTATTATTAATTTTTTCATTTCTTTTTAAACGGTTATGTTAGTTATATGGTAAATTCGATCAGTAAGTAGTTTTATGGATTCACAGTTTAAAATCAATTATTTTTTAACCAATTATACTGATCCATAATCTACAAAAAAAAATATATATAAATAAAAAAAATGCAAGTTTAACCATGTAACGACTTTTCAGTTATTGTGGGAATATAAGCGAATGCTCAAGCATCCTCAAATTATGATTAGATAAAAATAGTAAAAATTATATAAAAAAATAAATAAAAAGAATATATTAATGAGGTAGCCAAGAGTGACATGTATCATCAACATGCATTGGTAGGACGAAAAGTAGGGCTTAGTCGGTGCCAAGTGTTGGTTCAGGCGGATCAAACAATCAGAGCAAACGAACTTATCAAACAAACGAACACGAGATATTGGGGTGACAACCCTCAACTCTTTTCATATAATCAAACGAACATAACAAATGAACTTCACGAAATTATCAAACGTACATAGAGATGAGACTCTTTGACTCTCTCTTAACGCTCTCTCATAAAACTAATAATCTAGACCCTATATATAGACTCACTAAACTTGCTTTCCAAGACATACATTTCCCAAACCTACTGCAATTCAAATAACTAAATTATAACTTAACAAAATAAACCTTTAACTTTACTAATAATTCAAGATTAATCCTTTATTCACCCCCTTAATCTTGAATTGTTCATCTCTTTTGTACCGCCAAGGTCTTGAATTCCCAATAGCGTTCTCAACTCTTCAATTTTAATCATTGGTTCATCCTTACCCTTTCTTTTCAGTTGTTTGTAACAAACATGTTAAACAAGTTCTTCACGTTCATCGTTCAAACCATCCACATTGATCTCACATACCACTACATTCACCACATTCTTCTTTTTCACATTTCTTTTCATTCTTTGCTCATCAAAACTTGCTGATGGACTATTCATTCCTTCTTTATCAGACCCTACTAGGCCTTCCATTCTAACAATTCTTCTCAACCTTTCATTCTGTTCTGACTTTTAATCAACAAATGCTCGATTGTTGACTTTCACACACACTTCTAAATCTACAGACTTGTTAGCTGCATCATTCCTTTCATTCTAACAATATCATTCCTCTCATCATCATCAGTAGCAAATTTCTTGTTTCCTTTCTGCTCACTTATCTGATCAATTTTCTTATCTTCAAGGTTGTTTGAGTCATAAAAACATACTTTAAAATTCTCCATCTTCTCTTCTTCTTCTTCTGAAGAAATTCTTTCTTTTTCTTCATTCAACATTTCTTTTCTTTCACTTCTCAAAACAGCTTGCAAAGCTTCTTCATTGTCTGTAGCTTCCTAAGCTTCATTATTACGTGTTTGTTCTTCTTGAACAATAGCATCCAATCTCTCTTTCTCAACGATCTCAACCAATTTTTCTTTCTCAGTGGCTTCTTGAGCTGCTTTTTTTTTTCTACTTTTCGTACGTAATCAATTCCTAGAAATCGAATTTTCAAAGCAAGCTATGCTTTCTTAGCATTCATGAGCATGCCAACTTGTACCAAGATGTCATCCAGTAAGGTTTGACATATGAACCCCAACGCTGTGTACATCTTCCTTTCATCTACAGCTACGCCGACTGTAGGTTCAATAACATCCCAAAAACCATACTCTTTCAGAAATCCCTCCATCTTGGTCGACCATACTTTGTAGTTCGATTTCGTCAATACTGGAAGTCCTCCAATCTTCATCGTTTCTTTCCTACCTTTACTTTCTAATCTTGTTCGCTCTTTCAGTTGGATTTGATTCCCGATCTCGAAACCAATCTCCAATATATAACCAAACGCTACAAACTTTTCTTTAATTCAATAGCCCTTTTCATTCGAGCAAGAAACAACTTGCTTACTTTTTTTTCTTTTGCTTAACTAGCCTAGCCTTTGTTAATGAATATTCCACCGACCTTATTTACAAACCCAATTCAAAAATTACCACAATGTGAATCAATTGTAAAACCTTCCACTTCGTTTCCAGTGCCCCACAAAATAACAGCCTCCTATTAAATCTCTCTCGAACAAAGCAATTGACACAAATTGCTATATTGACTTCTAATGAAACAAAACAATATATATTGCAATCTCACGAGAATAATATTCTTTCTTACTAGCAATTATTGCAATATTAATTCAGATAAGGCGAAACAACTGATTTCAATTGCAAAACTAATTTTGCAAGTGGCGGCTGATATTATCAAACACGATAGTTGTGTTATTTTTAATCCACACGTTACGATTGATGCCAGACAAATAGAAAAGGCATAACAAATTCCATGACACTTCTCAACACGGCTCCCAAACGGGTTTTTTTATGATCTACAACTGACCAAAAGAACAAAACCCAACCGACTTCCGAAACTCCTTTGGGACTCGTCTCCCGTGCAACGAACCGTGTCATCAACGAGTCTAAGCTCTAATACCAATTGTTGGCCCAGGCGGATCAAACAATCAGATCAAACGAACTTATCAAACAAACGAACACGAAATATTGGGGTGACAACCCTCTACTCTTTTCATATAATCAAACGAACATAACAAACGAACTTCACGAACTTATCAAACGTACATGGAGATGAGACTCCTTGACTCTCTCTTAACTCTCTCTCATAAAGCTAATAATCTAGACCCTATATATAAACTCACTAAACTTGCTCTCCAAGACATGTCTTTTCTAAACCTACTACAATTCTAACTAAATTATAACTTAACAAAATAAACCTTTAACTTTCCTAATAATGAAGATTAATCCTTCACCAAGCAACTTATGTGGCCAAGATATATTATGCAAAATTTTCAACATCTATTTTGTAAAAGATTTTCAAGATTCCTACTTTGATAATTTTCCTTAATACATTCATTCACATATGCTTTGGAGTTAAGTTTTCAACAATACCAAATGACAATGTATTAAGAATATTGTAATTTACAATACCAATTTATATAACAAATAATTTAGAGATACATAGAAACTCCGTTTAAACAGATAATTATCAGCATATGGAGATTAAACATGATATTTTTGTAAGATCCAAGATCAGCATCAGAAAAAATGGTACTTTCGACGTTTTCAATTGGTTAAACAAGAGATTGTAATCATCCTTTCTTTCCCATTCTGTCTGCATACCTCTTGTATGGATCATGCATCCTCTGCACATTGCTCATGGCACCAAAAACTCCATAAGCGTCACTTTCATCATACGCATCACCCTTTCGATCCCCACCATAATCGTCGTCATCATCATCATCACTAGCTTGATCCTTAGCCACAAGATCATCACCATATTTGACACTCTTTAACCTCAACTGCATCATATTCCCATTAGGTTCATACCCTTTAAGCAGCCTCACAACTTCCTTCATATTCGGCCTCCTTTCGGGCTCACTTTGCACACAAAGTGCAGCCGCATTTATGAACTGTTTCAACTGATCTTCGTCAAAATTGCCTCTCAGTTTCGGGTCAGCCAAGTCACGAAACCTTCCTTTTTCAATGTAAGGTTCAGCCCATTCAGTTATGGTTCGTTTTACACCTCCCGGGAGTTTCTCAATCGGTTTTCGTCCTGTTACGAGTTCTAGGAGAAGAATGCCAAAGCTGTAAACATCACAGCTTTCGGAGACCTTACCCCACATGGCATATTCGGGGGCTAAGTAACCTAGTGTGCCCTTGACCCTGGTGGTCATGTGGCTAACACCATCAGGAATGAGCTTGGCGAATCCAAAGTCAGCGACTAGTGGTTCGAAGTTGGAGTCTAGGAGGACATTACTTGCCTTTATGTCTCTATGGATTATGTGGGGTGTAACTTCATGGTGCAAGTACCTGCAACATCAAATATGTTAAAATAGAAGCTAGAGGAAAGAAATCCTAAATTGAGTGTTGGAATCAAATGACAATCATGAAGAACATGCTTATTATTATTGAAGTTTGGATCAAATACAAATGAAATTGATGTGTACATTGTGAAAATCAGTAGAGTAATTATATATGTAAGTAGAGTAATTATGTAATTACATTAATATATAGAGTAATTCGAATGACCGACACTTCTTATCGTTCTTGACAGCCCTACAATTGTACTATACACTTGACTTTCTATGTTTACATGATGACCCTTCAACTAATACAAATATATAAAAGACTCTAAACTAATTAATCTTCCATTAATCTAAACCTAATGTAATAACAAAAATAAAAATAAACTTAAATAACTTAGTCTAGATTATATTCTAATACTGAGCACAACTTTTAACTTTAGTTTTGAATGTGTTCTACTGATTTTTGTTACAACTGCCTTTGTATTAAAATTGTAATAGCTTTTTTGCATGCAATAATTGAAATTATTTATTTGTTGGGCCAGTTTAGCAAGTCCGTTTGACTAAAAAAGGACAGACAAATGAATATATTTTCATTTGTGATGAAAAATATATAAAACTTTCAAATCTTTATAATTTAATGAGAGGAAGAATTATCAAAATTGACATTTTTACCGAAAAGTTTTTAAAATAGGCATTGAAAAAAATACCCAACAAATACAGACATATTCGTTAATATCAGGCTCCTCGGGCATCCTAAGAACCAAGGGAGCCTAGATAAATATCTCTTTTAAGTTGGTTAGAATCCATTTGACCAGATAAAGACACGCAAATGAATATTATTATATTGAATTTATGATGAAAACAATTTAAAAGTGATCAAATCTTTATAAATTAATCCATGCATAAAAATCACATAGACGGCCTTTCAAGAGCTATCCTTACCTTCTTGACAATTTTCCATTCCAAGGGCCGGCATTACTTAAAAATTGGCAACCATGTATTGTTTTCAACATCACAAATTATCTACAAGTTGTGTACATAGAATGCAATTTTGGTGCGTTTGATGACTAGTAGTTTGATTTGCTAAATATAATATAAGCCTATTAAGTTCCCAAAAAAAAAAATCTTGACAATCCATCCGCGTTTAGTGATACCATCCGTGGGTGATTAGTTGGTAAAAGTTCGTTATCGATCTATGGTGGTTATTGAAGCCTACAATATTCTTTATGAGAAATTCCAAAGAGTTTATTAAAAAGGTGTTTGGTGAAGCTTACAATAGTCCTTCTGCCGATCCAATAGCAATTTTCATTCTCTTTTTCCAATCAAGTTGAACTTCAGCAGCAAACTGGCCATGAAGGTGAGATAACAAACTAAGATTAGGCATATAATCATAGACTATAAGTCTTTGTTCGGCTGAAGCACAATAACCCCTTAGTCCCAACAAATTCTTGTGTCGAACCCGGCCAAGAACTTCCACTTCAACCGCAAATTCCATCTCAGCTTTCGAATTCATCGATTTCAGTTGCTTAACTGCAATCTAAAATATACATAAAACCACATAATGCTTAGTGACAAACATATGTTTATAATTGAAATATAAATTGACTACATATATAGGTACCCAAGAGTATTTTCAAGGTTGTATGGACAAGTGTGTTTAAGCTGCAAATATGTCTAAGTATTAGTGTATGACAAATTGTATGTATAAGGAAGTGTGCTTAGGCTTCGAAGGCGCCTAAGTGTTAGCGTATATGCTAAAAAGGTGACTAAGCGTATTTTAAGGTTGTGTAAGGTAGTGCGCTTAGCCTTGAGAGGTGTTTAAGTATCAAGGTGCCTAAGCGTATTTCAATGTTGTATTGGAGTAGTGCTTAGCTGCGTGATGATGCCTAAATAGATTATGTGTCAATCTTATATTGGTGTCTATTTAAATTAAGGGAATTTTTTTTTTCTTTGCTATTTTTTTGTAAAAAAAAAAAAACAAATTAGTCCATTTGCCTAATTAGTAACTGGCATATCTTGAATAGTATTCGTTAGACAAGTAAATCTTTAATTTGATGTAAAAAAAATCTTACAATTAAGGCCCAACACATATGTAGACAGTTCTGGATCTATAAATTTTACTCAATTATAGAATTTTCTGGTCTAGTCACACCTAGAGTGATATTATAAGTAACTTGATAAATTATCCTAAACTATTACATTGCGGAATACTACAACATATCATGGTTAAATCAGAAAAAAAAAACATAACTACAAATCTTACCTGAAGACCATCGGACGTTTTGCCCCAGAAAACGCTTCCAAAACCCCCCTCTCCAAGCTTGTTATCTTCACTAAAACCATTAGTGGCTGAATGCAACTCCTTGAAGGTAAAGATTCTCCATGGAGAGTGACCATTGCTTGATGGAATTCTGAGAAGCATTATATACCATATAAATATATATGAGAAAAATAACTTTATGTAACCCTAATTACATTTTGCATACCCTTCATTAACCTTGTCTGAATCACAACAACTGAAGGAAGAACCCATAGTTTGCTAATGGGTTTTCCAAGACTTTGTTTTGCTAATTTCCAAATAGAAACTTTTTTATGTAGAAGTAGATGACAATCAAGTTCATATTATATGTAAGACTGCCGACGTTGGCCGGCTGAGCTTATGTATCTAGTGAAAAATGTTTTATAAATAAATAAGTGGTTGCTAGAATATAAATAATATTCAAATAATGTATTTTATAATGTAATGTAAAATCTAGTGAAAAACGAAAGCTCTTCTCTCTCGTGACTTCTTTCTGTGGTACAGTTTTTTTCACCGATGAATAGGTGATTTAGGATTACTTAATGGCTTAATGCTATGTGTTGTGACCTTATAGAAAAGAAGCATAACGTTATGTTATTGTGAATAGAAGATCATAGTTATTAACTAATCAATTATTATTTAACTATTACGTTGTGAATTAAATATATATAAATAAAATAAAGAAACAAAAATAGTTTCATTGGTGGCTAGTGGGTGAATCTCGCTTATATTCATCCAAAATGGCGTTAGTGGGTTACAAGAAAGGTGAAAAAAGCATGACGTCCCCCCGCCGCATAGTGTAAGCCCAGAATGGGTTGCGAGTTTCACCTAAGTCAATGACCAAAGGGTGAATTAAATTCTTTATTAGTATTAGCATATTTAGTGATCATATTTTTATTTACAAGGTTTTATAACGCATGTTTGCCAAATCATTTATACAAATAATTCTAAATTTTAAATCCACCTTCAATATAACCTTTGCGAAATAGAAAAAACTCTTGAAAAGATCAAGAAAAAACTTGCTCTAGTTAAAAAATTCTTCCAATAATTATAATTATGAACCGACTCTCCTAAAAAAATAATAAAATAATTAAGCACGCACAATACTTTATGCTTACGAGCTAGAGTTCTAGCACATGAGATTTCAAAGCTTAAATATAAATTTTTTTCATGTTTCATTTAACATATAATTAGGTGTTTCTATCTTTTTTAACTTTAAATTTTTTTAACTTAGTAATGTAAATCGTTTTTATTTCAATAACAAACATGCAAGCATATTTAGAATATACATATATGAGATTTATATATTCTCCAAAATATTAATATCAAGGTGCAGTCTAACAAACAACACTTAACTTGGTTCATATTAGATAAGCACATTTTAACTCACGAAATCATAGCTATACAAAATAGCAATGTGAAAAAACCACAAATTTCAAAACTTGAAGGGAAAGAAACTATTGGAGCAATCAAATGCGGGAATTGAATTATATGAATCACAAAAGCTTTGGTGAATAGTTGAAAATGGTATACGATATTAACACCACCAACAAGCAATCTCATAAGTGTGCGGGCATTAACACGTTTAATGGTATTTATTTGGGTTTTTAAATTTTTTACTTCACTCAAAGGGCCTCCTTCTCGCTATAATAGCAAGATAACTCTTGCTAGTCATTACACACCTCAAGTACGTACTAGGAAATTCCAGAGAAATTCCAGATTTACTCACTGTTGTGGTCGTTTTTTTTTTGAAAGGCAGAGATTATATAAAAAACAAAGAAATCGGCAAGACACCGAAACAAAATAAACAACTTACATCAACAGGAGAGGGTTTTTTAACCACTCGTCTCAAGAAAATAAAACTTTACGGTTCCTATGAGAATACCAAAAATACGAATAATATAAAACAGAGTCAAAAATCTCTCCGTTTCTTAGCTTGGATGGTTGAAAGATGGAAGTGTTCCTATATCTCCAAAGCACCCACCACGTCGAGAAAACGACCACCTCAATAAGCCTTTTCTTCTTAGTGTTGATCTTCACATCATCAAGCAACTGCATTAATGTTTTAGGTCGTACCGCCACCAAAAACTCAATGTCCAACCAGGATACAATCAAGCTCCACGCCCTAGAAGCGACATCACACGAACCAAAAACATGATCATTATCCTCAACCTTCATACTACAAGAGGGACAAAAGATAGATTGAATATCGAAAGCACAGAGACTGATTCCATTTGGTGGGCAATCGGTCCCGAAGCACCCTCCAAGCCATAATATTCACTTTCTTTGAAACAAAAGAATTCCATCGAGTTGTGGCTGCTTTACCATAGGAAACAGATGGATTCTCTTGAGACACTGACATTTGTTTCAAGGGAGTGTTGGACACGAATCCTCAGTACCCTTACTTGCTTTATTTACTTTCTTTCATTTTGTTTTGATTAGTTGTGAATTTTATTTGCAAGTATTGTAATTTACTGTTTCATGTCTATTATTATTTATTGTAATTCAAAACTATAACAAATACTATATTTTGCTTCCGTTTACCTAATATTTGATAATGTAGCCGGCTTAGTGGCTTTTCTTTCTAATCATCATAAAAAATGAATATAATGGATCTCCTCTGTATATAATGTACACACTAAATTATCTCTTAAATTATTTGTTGCGTCGAAATCAAGTTTATGAAAAGTGATTTTTTTTATATCTATTTCACAATCATGTACCAATTAAACACCGGCCTTCATTGAAAATCGTCCTGTGTTTATTTACTATTAATGACCGGCATTTGTATTGTTTAGTATAGAGTGTTGACTTCGCTATAATGTCAAAAGAAAACAATATATCAAGAGTAAAATATTAAGAAAACAGCTTACAACTTACAACTCAGGATGTAAATGCATTAGCATTTTACATGATCATAGAGAAAACTTACTTCTAAGTTAGAAGAAAGTCTTAAATATAGTAGAAATGCAGAATAATGGTTTTGTAGTAGCCACAGAACGCAAGGCTGAAACATGAAAATGTTAAATTCAAGTATACCCAGAACGAATCAAGTAAATATTAAAGAAATAATTAAGTTGTATTGGATCCAATGTTTGGTTGATTTAGGGTAATAATACAAATAATTTTTATTTATAGATCTAATGATATTTTGTTTTTAACTTTTACGTTTTAATTTTACAAACTATGTAAAGATGGGATCCACAAACAAAGATAAAGGGTTCATGAACGTGCAAAAGAGTCGTTATAAAAACATCATAGGTAAGTGGATAATGCAATCTAACGCAAAATCTATGATGGCGGGTCATGTTATCAACGATGATGAAGAGAATATCGAGATAACTGCTTGCAGTTTTCCGCCCGATGTTGTGCCTGACACATAGCAACAAATGCATAGCAACAAATGTGTAAGGTAAGCGAGTTCATAAATTATTGTTCTACTTAGAAAAGTTATTATCGTATTATATTAAATATACATATATTTCTATTCTATACTAGATTGCAACACCCCTTGATGGCTTAAAAAGATTAAAGCCGCGAAAAATAACTGTGTGGTCAAGGAAGAAGGTCTATGGGATTCGAAGAAGATAAGCTAATTATCTTTTTAAATTTAGGTACCTAAATCAACAAATAATAATGTCTTTGTTTATATTACGTAATTACTCTTTTTTTAATGTAGTAAAAAAGTGGAAAACTTGTCTTTAGTTTTGTCTTAGTTGATGCCCACGCCACCAACTAGTGCAAAGAAAGATTGTGAGCTCAGGATATCGATGTTATGACATATGTTAATTATCTTTATCATTTATATATAATTATCAACTTTTAGTGTAATAATAATCACGTTGTTTTAATAAATTGTAGGTAGCATATAAAAGACTTTTGAGGTTTTATGGGTTGGACCACGGTCCGAATCCAACGGATAATCTTAATAGCGGATGATCTTAATGTATGGGACAGTGTGCAGCCCAGCAATCGTGTTGGTCGGATGTTTGAGATGGATCTTTGATCCATATTTCATGGTACGTGAAAAAACATCTACAATTTGTAGGTCTAGATCATATCTTGATGTTCCATAAGAGGTATTATGATTATTATTAAGTCATATATCTACTTTTTATAAACAATAAAAATATGGAATGTTATTTTGTGCTAATTATACACTCACACGCACACCATGCAATTGAGAAGTTCGCTTCGGTTATTGTTCAGTTATTAGTTATGGTGGTTAACTTGCTCACCAAAACTATTTGTGTTCTTTTATTATGTATTAATTACTATATGTAACAGCTGAGTACTTTGGTGTCGCTAAGTCTCGACTGGGTCACTTAGCAGCACCGTATTAGGCTTTGACATTTTTTTGTTTTTTTTCTACATTTTAGTTGGGTACCGTAATAAACATAACGGAAGCCAATCAAACGTCAATTTTGTGTTTTTTTTATTTAACTCTGGACCGTAATGAACGTGATGGAAACAGACCGAATTCGCCGACCAAACGTCAATTTTGTATTTATTTTGTTTTAAGTTCGGTATAGAACGTGAGGGGAACAAACCGAATTCGCGTCAACTCACAACCTAGTAACAACAGTGGTCAAGAACATGATGCACAAATACCCACAATTGGTCACGAATCAGATGAATGATGCTAGTGAAACAATAACAAGGACAAGGGTGGATTTCTTCAATATGAGAAACCGTTATCAATGATCCAATCAAACCAAAACCCTTATAATCAAGTTAAGCTAGGGCTTGAGCCTCCAATTTGAGAATTCCTTCATATTTTGAATGTATGTATAAGCTAGGTGTGTTATTGAGAGGTAGAGAGATCGAGAGTAGGTAGAAAAGCAGAGAGCTAGTCAACAAGTTGGCAACATGTATCCCCAAGATTTACGATTAAGTAGGGGAAGTGTTTTAGGTGGTGTTTGGGACTCCTTATTTTTATCAGCTTATAACTTATAAACATTTTGAAAAGTTAATAAGGTGTATAAGGTGTTTGGCAAACCATAAGGCCTTAAGAATTTTAACTTATGGAGAGGCAAAATAAAGGGATTTTGAAAAGTTAGGAATCTCTAACTTATTAACTTAATGAGTTTGATATTCTCATTAAACCCTTACATCCTCACTTCACAACTAAGCAATCTCAAACACTTTTTAAAAAACAACTTATTTATGTATAAAATAATTTTCTTTTTGGTCATTTCATATGAATAAGCTAAATCAAATACTTCTTAAAAAACAACTTTTTACAAATTCCTTTTTAAAAAGTTATAAGTTAATAATTCCTTTACGCAAAAAGTCCTTTTAGACTTGAATAAGGAATCCCAAACGAAACCTTAATACGAAGAGATGATCAAAGTAAGTAGCAGGTTGTTTTGGGAAAAAGGGGAAGGTTAAAAGGGAAACTGAATGGGAGCCACTTATTTTTCTTACATTAATCTATTTGTGTTCTTAAGACTTTTTTTTCCTATTAGAATGGTTTTACTCATATTTATATTAATCTAGTAGGTTAGTATAACGTGTAACACACGAGTGAAAAATATAGAAAACGTCAAATATAAATATATGAATTACATAATAAACCTTAAAATTTTATAAATTATAAAGTATTACTTAATGAATATTAATAAATAGATAATTGCATGGTTTGTAAACAAAATTACACCTCTAACATTGTTGTTTTTAGTAACACAAAACAACATATAAATAAAAAGTAAAATATTTACACAAAACAACATATAAAGAAAAACTAAGTAAAATTGCAGACAGGAATACATTTTTTATCCTTTAAACATAACTAATTTACGGAATAGGTCCTTAAAAAGTTTACTTTCACTTTTTTTCCTTTATATGATAACATGTCTCGTTTTTAGTCCTTTAGACTAACGATCATCTAAAAGGTCAATTAAGTGAAGGCATATGTTGGGTATTTAATGGGTAGAATGGTAATTTTACAATATATCAACATTAAAAGAATTTATACTAAATAATTAAATCAAAAAACTAATTTACGGAGACACTATCTTCTTCTTCGTTTCTCCAAGTAACACCAAAACTCTGTTACCACAACCACTCACCTCCACGGCCACCTTCATTGCCACCACGCTACCCGACTCTTAATCGTCGGCCACCGGTAACCCTCTGAATCCATTGCCTCCAAACCACCCACAAAAGTTATATTCACTTTTAAGATTTCAATTCTCCCACCAAAACTCAACACTTTCTCTTTCTCTATAAACCTTGAAAATTTTTCATAAATAGTGCTATTTTAAAATTTGTTTCAAAAATGGTATGGTTTTAAGAGATATTACAAAAATGGTGTATGATGTATATAAAATTATACATCTTTTAAGCATCAAATAATCTCTAAAAACTGCAACTTCTATCAAATAGTATAGCACGGAAGGCTACTTATCTTAATAAAATGTAATTTCAGGTATGATCGATGTCGAAAGGTCAATCAAAAACACTTATAAAATACCTTTACTAGCTAGGGCAAGTAAGGTGTCGAATCCACAGGGAATCAGTGGAAAGTGCAAGTGGAACTCAAGTTTTATTATAAAAATAATTAAAATGGACAAACGATGTTAAGCAGTTTAAAAGAGTAGTTTGTAAATAATGATATGAAAATAACCAAACTCCAGGGTTCAAGTTTTGCAGCAAGTTAAAGAATTGATAAACTTCTTTGGATGGTTTCTTATAAGATATGTAAATCAAAAGACTTAACGATTGACTGTGTTGATCGTCAGAACTGAATCCGAACAATTGACACGGCTAAATGAAAATCTATTCGATAATCGGTTTTACTTGTTGAAACACAAAATCAATAATATGGTTAACGATAAACGGGTCAATAACGAAAGAACTTAATTCTAATTGTTGATGACCACAAATCAGTTAACTTAAAAAAGATTAAGTAATCAATTAATAAAAACCATTTAAGCACAAAAGCAAACACAAAGAATTGATCAACCGAATGATTAACCAAATCCAAATCCAAAGTTAAAGTATAGAATAACAAAACCTAATCATGCAACTCAACCCTACACCCAGAGATGGTTATGAAGCCTTTAGCCATGCATCTTGATCTTCATGCTCTTCATTATGATGTGGAAGAAGGTGTTCATGGATCAATCTTTTGATCAGGATGAGTGTTGGTGGTGTAAGATAGCCTTCAAGAAGTCCCACAACTGATTATGAATGAATGGAATCGACCTTAGGATTTTAGGGCTTTAAATATAGAAGTAAAATACCAAAAACCCATTTTCCGTCAGACTATACCGTAAGCTACGGTCTGGCCATCATAGATTACGGTCAGACCGTAGCTTACGGTAAGACCGTAGCTTATAGTCTTTTAACTCCGCCTTACGGTCACTGCTAGGCCAAAACACTATTTTCTTCATAAAATCTTCGTTTAAACTCCTATTTCATATTTCAATTCTCAATCCTATCATAGATCATTACTTTCATTTCCACTCCAACATTAATGCTCCAAATTAGCTTCTTTAAGGTCCGCACACCTGTAACCACAAACGCACTCAAAGTAATCGTGTTCACAATATATAACTAATCAAAACACATGAATTTACACACTTAATACACATATTTTTACCCACACATCAAGGTAAACCCATGCCTCAAACGAAGAAACAAGAGAAAAGACGAAGAAAAATGGAAGAAAACACAATAAAAACAAGAAACAAGCCCCCATGCCTCAATAAACACGCCCCCATGCTTCTGGAAACAAGTAAAGAAATAAATCTACAAGAATTTAAGCACATGTCAACAAAAGCATGGGGCTGTGCCCCTTTGGCCATGGGTCCGTGATCACCTCTAGATAAAGACAAAAAGAATTAAACCACATGTCAATAAAAGCACGGGGGCGTGCCTCTAAAAGCACACTCACGTAGTGAGTCATCATGTACGATCTGACAACATGCAACTGAGACACGTGGACACGGGGCCATTCTTAATAAAGTACGGGGTCGTGCTTCTACCTCCAGACAGCCTATAAATAGAGGCTCTTGCGGCATTTGAGAAGTGTGCTTGAAGAAGAATTCTAAATGGTTTTCACTTATAAAAACACCCACTAACACGCATATTGAAGATCTTGTAAGGAGTTTGAAGGCTTGGAGGTTACCATCATCTTCCATCATCATCAACACCATCATAATTCATCGTCAAGAGAGGAGACTCATCCACATTTGGTTAGATTGTTCTAAGTTTAATCATGTGTTTGTTATCATCTCTTCTTATGTTCATAACAATGCTCATTTTGAGCTAAACTCCTATTACCATTTATAATCTATGAAGAAGCTTTGTTCTACTTGATGATTATGTGAAACATGTGGTTTAGTTTGGTATAGTACATGGTTATTTTGCAATTATCCATTGATAAATAAATGTTTTATCACTTAAATGTAATATATCAAGGTTGATGATTTATAATCATTCATGGTAATTCATGTTCTTGGAAACTAGAAATGGTAAAAAAGAATACTTTGATACTTATTCAAGATAAAACATGGATCCTTATGTTGTACTTAGAAATGATGAGACATAAGCTATGATCTATTTCTCTAGTTTTGATAATTCTAAAATAACATTGTTAACACGATTGCTTAGGTTATCGTGCTAGTTAAAGAAATCATATGTCAACGAAATGGGTAATTATAATTTAATTAAATCAAACAAGGAAAGTTTGTGTGAGTTAACTACAATCACTCGAAGTTTTTAGGATTGGTATTTGAGAAATCGAAGTCAATCTTAATCTTTCTACTATACCAAACTGCTTGTTTACTTAAATTGACATTCTCGGGGTAGTATGCTATTAAGCATAGGGTGGACTTGAAAATATGCATACTATTTACCATTATGTCATAGAATATGTTCACTCAAAAATGAGGAACATAGTCTATCATAAGTTTTTAGGAAATGTTTATCACATGTTTATTTAATAATCATCAAGGAATAATGGAGTGGATTCTTGATGTTAGATGGTAAACCTTCATATAATTGAATTACTCAACTAGAATTTCTCTTCTTGTCACCTATATATATATATATATATATATATATATATATATATATATATATATATATTTATATTTATATATATATGTATATATATATATATATATATATTATTTCTATTTTATAAAAGTTTAAAAATCAACCTCAAAATGATTAAACCTTTCGATTAAAGTAAGAAGAAGATTTATTATTGGAAACATTTGTGTCCACGGATCGATACTTGATTCTTACCAATACTATTCTACATATACGATAGGTACACTTGCCTATTTTGTGTGTATTTAGTCTTAGTAGAAATCACTTTTATAAATTTAAACACGATCTTCTGTAAAAAGCTGAATATCCAATCTCTTATATTTTAAGCATTCACTCGCAACACACATCAAGTTTTTGGCGTCGTTGTCGGGGACACGGTACATTTCTAAGAACGATCCAAGTTTTAATTTAATCATTGTTTATAATTGAATAAATTTTTAACTTTCAATTTAGTTTTACTAAATATTAAACTATATATTTTTAAGGCTAGCCTAACCTTTACCTTTAATTACATTTACCTCTACTTTAGCTTAATTAAATTATACCTTAGTCTAGTTTTAGAATAGTTTAAACTAACTTTTAGCTTGACTTTAGCCTAACCTTTAGTTTAATCTAAATAATTTAAATCTTGATTTAATCCCATATATGTCCTCTACATTCGGACCTGAGCTTGTTTCTCCAATATCTGAACCGGAACGATTCTTTCGTCGATGAACGCGTAAACGGACTGCAAAAACCACCGAAACAATCAAAGATGAGTCAATAGATGCCACCACATCAGGAAAAAATCAAACCGAAGAAATGATGGCGGCCCAAAACAACGAACCAAACATGAGCCAGTATGCCAAGCCAACTCTCGAATGCTACGGCACTGGAGTGGCTCCACCCGATATCACCGAACATTTCGAAATAAAATCAAGCACCATTAATATGGTGGAAAATTCAGTTCAATTTCATGGTCTCCTCGACGAAGACCCTCTTTCTCATATATCTCAATTCCTATGAATCTGCGGAACCTTTAAATCTAAAACTGTTCAGAAGATCAAATCAAACTCAAACTTTTTCCTTTATTTCTAAGGGGAAAAGCCCTGGAATGGATAGAATCCATTTCCTTTGGTTCCATCACCACTTGGGACCAGATGGTTGTACAGTTTCTCCTCAAATATTTTCCGCCTGATAAAACTGCCAAATACCAAGCCAGCATTACCGGATTCCGGACCGATGATGATGTACACGCAGCTTGGGAGAGATACAAAAGTCTTCTGAGAAGGTGCCACATCATGGACTAAGCGTATGGTTACAAGTACAAACTTTCTTTGACGCACAATCCAGTCAAAACAAACAGGCCATCGACCAAATCGCCGGTGGAGACCTAGGATCCAGATCACCTAATGAAGCATTTGAAGTCCTGGAGAAGGCAGCAAAGAAGAGTTTCTCTTACAACCCACTAAGATCTACACCAACCCATAAAGAAATACACCACGGCGATTCCAACACTCTTGTCACCGCACAACTTGAAGCCCTTTCCAAGAAATTCGAACAACTTCAAGCCGAATTATTAAAAACCAAGATCACCTGTGACACTAGTGGACGAACTCATAAGGCAAGTGACTACAAACAAGTCATTATGGCTATGGAAGAAGTCGACTTCATCGCTCGACAGAACAACGCTTTTAGCAATAACTATAATCCAGGATGGACAAACCACCCGAATTTCAGTTGGAAAGACGGAGGTAACACTCAACCCCTTCCCGGATTCAAAAAAATATCGATGAATCAAACCTTCCAGCCTAAACCACAATTTCAAGATCAAAGTTCCAGTAGCCATCAAAATCCAAGCTACTCAAAAATTGAAGAAATGTTAATCAAAATCATGACCAATAAAATGAAACAGAAAAGAAGACTGACTCAAGAGCTGTTGATATCAGCGGAGTATTATTAAAGCATGAAGCTGACCTAAAAAGTCAACAAGCATCATTGCAGAATCTAGAAACCCAAATTGGACAAATTTCCCGATAATTATCCGAAAAACCACCTGGCGCTCTCCCAAGAAACACAATCACCAACCTGAATGCGACAGCTAACGCTGTTACACTCAGAAGCGGTACAACCACCGTTGCCTCACCAACTTCAGATGCAGTTATGGAAAAGGAAACCACAAAAACACAGGAAGTACTGATTCCAACCGTCACCGTACAACCTAAGGGACCAGTCAGAAACTATGTCCCGCCTATTCCGTACCCAGGAAGACTTAAGCAAGAGAGATTGGAAGCACAGTATGGGAAGTTTTTAGAACTCTTCAAACAACTCGACATCAACATACCTTTTATCGAAGCCATCGCTCAAATGCCAAAATATGTAAAGTTTCTCAAAGAAGTGCAGACAAACAAGAGGAAGCTGGAGGAGCCATCACATGTCACCCTGAGGGAAGAATGTTCAGTTGTCCTCCAAAACAAGCTGCCACCAAAAATGACCGATCCAGGGAGCTTTACTATCCCTTGTATCATATGAAATTTGTCTGTTAGCAATGCCCTGGCCGACCTAAAAGCTAGTATTAATTTAATGCCTTATGCGCTTTTTGAAAAACTATGGATAGGAGAGCCAAAGCCCACCCGCATAAGCATTTAGTTAGCTGACCGGTCCGTTAAATATCCTCGGGGCATTGTTGAAAACTTGCTTGTCAAAATTGACAAATTTGTTTTCCCAGTAGATTTTGTAATTCTAGATATGGAAGAAGACAAAAGTGTACCTTTTATTTTAGGAAGACCCTTTCTAGCCACTGCAAAGGCTGTTATTGATGTTTGCACCGGCAAACTCACTCTTAGGGTCAATGACGAGGCTATCACTTTTGACATAGGAAAATCTATACAACATCCGCAACATCACGATGACACATTGTACTGTGTCGACATCATCGATTCTATCGTGAGTTGCTATGTGCGAAAATCTTCCATCAACACACCATTAAAAACACAAATCTTAACTAATATTGACACTAAACTCATTTTAGAAAACGAAAATCTCAATGCTAATGACAACAATCAAGAAACATCAGAAGTAGTATATGAGATCACCAAATACAATGAAAAATCAAAACCATCAATTGAAGAACCACCCGCCTTAGAGTTAAAAGAACTCCTGAACCATCTCGAATATGCCTTTCTCGAAAAAGACTCTCAACTACCAGTAATTATTTCATCTCACCTTTCTAAATAAGAGAAAGACGAACTTCCTAAGGTTCTTAAAAACCATAAGAAAGCTATCGCATAGAAGATCATGGATATCAAGGGCATCAGTCCCGCCTTTTGTACTCACAAAATTCTCATGGAAGAAGAATACAAACCTGTGGTCCAACATCAAAGACGTCTCAATCCCAACATGCAAGATGTGGTGAAGAATGAAGTATTCAAACTCCTTGATGCCGGATTAATCTACCCAATCTCAGATTCACCTTGGGTTAGTCCAGTTCAAGTAGTACCCAAGAAGGGAGGAATGACAGTTGTAATGAACGAGAAAGAAGAGCTAATACCGATGAGAACCATCACAGGCTGGCGAGTTTGCATTGACTAACGGAAGCTTAATGACGCAACAAGAAAAGATCATTTTCCACTTCCTTTTATCGATTAAATGCTTGAACGTCTATCTGGAAAAATGTTCTGCTGTGTTCTTGATTGATTATCCGGATACTTTCAAATTCCCATAGCTCCTGAAGATCAGAAGAAAACCACTTTTACATGCCCGTATGGAATATTCGCCTACAGAAGAATGCCATTTGGATTATGTAATGCTCCAGCCACCTTCCAACGTTGCATGGTGGCCATATTTCATGAAATGATCGAACACTCTATGGAAGTTTTCATGGACCACTTCTCAGTTTTTGGACACTCCTTCGATCATTGTTTGAAAAACCTGGACAAAATGTTGACTAGGTGTGAAGAAGTGAATTTAGTACCCAACTGGGAAAACTGCCACTTTATGGTCAAAGAGGGCATTGTTCTCGGTCACAAGATATACCAAGAAGGACTAGAAGTCGATAGGGAAAAAATAGAAACCATCTCTAAACTTCCTCCACCAACTTCGGTCAAAGCCATTAGAAGTTTTCTAGGTCACGCGGGATTCTATCGTCGTTTCATAAAAGACTTCTCCAAAATTTCTAGACCTATGACCAAACTTCTAAAATTTCTAGACCTATGACCAAATTTCTAGACCTATGACCAAACTTCTAGGTCACGCGGGATTCTATCGTCGTTTTCATCCAATTTACTATGTTAGTAAAACTCTTAATGATGCACAAGAAAATTACACCACAACTGAAAAAGAATTACTTGCAGTAGTTTTCGCCTTCGAAAAATTTAGATCTTACCTCGTTCTTTCCAAAACCATGGTTTACACTGATCATGCATCCATACGCTACCTCTTCAACAAACAAGATGCTAAACCAATACTCATATGATGGATTCTCCTACTCCAGGAATTCGATATAGAAGTCAAGTAGCCGCTGACCATCTCTCTCGCTTAGAATGCCCAGCTTCAGAAGAACATCACGAGGATATTATCAATGATAACTTTCCACATGAGGTTCTCATGTATATCCATGCAGTCATGCAAGAGGAAGATGGAAGTCCTTGGTTTGCCAATTTCGCAAACTATTTAGCTTGTAGAATCTTAAGAAAAGGGCTTACTCATCAACAGCGGAAGAAGTTCTTCTCTGACCTTAAGTTTTACTTCTGGGAAGATCCATACTTGTTTAGAATAGGAGCCGATCAGGTTGTTCGTAGGTGTGTTTCAGGGAAAGAAGCCTTTAGATATCCTCAAACATTGTCATGAAGGACCAATTGGCGGACACCACAGTACCAACACTACGGTCCGAAAAGTGTTTGATGTAGGATTCTTCTGGCCCACCATATATAAAGACACACATGCTTTGATCCAAGCATGCGATGCTTGTCAAAGAGTCGGGAACATCTCAGCCAAAAATGAGATAGCTCAAAAGACATTCAAATTTGTGAAGTCTTTGATGTATGGGGAATAGATTTTTGGGCCCATTTCCTAACTCATTCGGAAACAAATACATCCTTGTAGCAGTCGACTACGTATCCAAATGGGTAGAAGCACAAGCTCTACCCACTAATGATGCTCGAGTAGTTTTACGGTTTCTGAAAAAGTTATTTTCACGATTTGGTACCCCAAAAGCCTTAATTAGCGACAGAGGAACTCACTTCTGTAACGCTTTAATGGACAAAGTCTTAGCACGGTATGGAGTTTACCATCGCCTGGCAACACCATAGCATCCTCAAACTAGTGGGCAAGTAGATGTCTCGAATCGGGGAATTAAGAGAATTCTAGAAAGAACTGTAGGTATGAATCGCAAAAATTTGGCAGAAAAGTTAGATGACGCTTTGTGGGCCCTTAGGACAGCCTACAAAACCCTCCATAGGAACAACACCTTTCAAACTCGTTTATTAAAAGCATGTCATCTACCTGTAGAACTTAAGCACAAAGCCTACTGGGCTCTTAGAGCGGCGAACTTCGATCTAATGTCCGCCGGCAAAAACCGGGAAGATCAAATTCACAAACTCGAAGATCTAAGAACATTAGCCTATGAAAACTCATGGTCTTACAAAGAAAAGACTAAACGTTTACACGACGCCCATTTAAAAGGAAACAAAAATTTTCATGTTAGCGATCGAGTACTGCTATACAACACACGTTTACGTCTTTTTCTAGGTGTAACATCACGAAAATATCGAGTCAAAAATACCAAACTTCAAAGTCCAAGGATCAAAAATTAAAAATTCTGAATTCGCGGCCGATCGCGATACACGACGTACTTGGACACAACGCCATCGCGTGTCGCGATGGCGATGTCTAACAACCCGACACGTGTCATGCCACGTGTCAACACGTGGCACTCCAACTAACACGTGTCACCATGTGGCAAAAGGCCATGATAACGTGACACGTGTCCTGCCACGTGGCAGACCTACGTATGACTCATCAACCCTACGTCGCGATACGCGACGGGGTTCTTTCTGGCCATCGCGTATCGCGATGGCATGGCGAGTTAGCCTATAAATAGAGGCATTTGGCCTATCATTTTTCACACAGCATTCACACATCTCTTTCTCTCTCTAGGATACTCTCACACTCTCTCTCTAAAAATTACCTCGATAAATGTGTACCAACCACCTCGTAATCCGTACTAATAAACCAACAATACACCGACATACCGACGACATCATCTCGAAGTACGTGCCGATCCGAGACAACCGGATGTTCCGCCTCGAAGTACGTGACAACCCGAGACGAACCGACGACCCGCGTCGAAGTACGTGCCAACCCGAGATAACCCGACGATCCGCCTAGAAGTGCGTGCCGACGAGACTTGAAGACCGGCGTACTTTGATTTGCGTTCCAAGAAGGTGTTGATCAAGATTCTCGATATACGTGCCAACGTCGAGGTGATGCCCGTGAGTTTAGAAAATAATAAACCAAACAAGGTAGGCATAATGTCCGAATAAAATATTAATAAAATAATAAAGGCTTAGACCCTAGTCACGGGTATAGTCAATAACTCGAAAATAAACAAAAGAAAATAAAGAAAAAAAATATAAAGATAAAGATAAAAGTATAAATCTTTATTATAAATATAGTATGATTATTATTTAAATAAGTTTTAAACAATAATATAAAGAGAAAGAATAATGAAATAATAATAGAATCTTTATTAGTAAATAAAGATAAAAATATTATATTGTATATATCAAACTAAATGATATACGTTGTTGGAAAACATAGATTTTAGAAACAAAAACATAACGGACTAAATGTCCGAATATGATAATAAGAGATGTATGATTTAAACTATAGGTTTAAACATATTATAAAAGAAAAATGAAAAGAAAAGTCGAAGATAGTTATAGTTGAAAATATTATTTAAGTTTATTATTCTTAAATAATAAGTAAAAGAAAAATATACGTTTCTTAATAAAGAAGAAACGTAGAGTTTAAGAAAAGGAAAACAAGTTAAACTAGAAGTTTATGTTGTAAAAGAAATAAGTTAAAAGAAAGAGTTTTTACTTGAAAAAGAAAAGAACAAAATAATATTTTAAACTAAAATGTTTAAAATAAAGAAAAGATGTTTTGAACTAAAGGTTCAAAAAGAAAATTAAAATCGAGGTAAACATTTTACAAAAGAGACTAGAGGTCTTAAGCCGGATTGTATATCCGACTAACAAAAAGTTATACTCGTACTATAGGTGCGAGATAACAAAGAAGAGGGAAAGACCCTCGGACAGTGTATTGAAGCTGATCCAAAAGAAAAGGCTATACTCGTACTATAGGTGGAGATAGCAACGGGAAAGACCCTCGGACGGTGTATTGAAGCCGATCCAAATCGAAAAGGTGAATATGCCCCAAACTTTTACAAACTTATTTTCAAACGAGTAAACGTGTTATATGAAAAACTTTACGTGAGACTGAGTGTCTCTAAAACATTTATAAACAAGGGTATAAATACTGGCCTCAGGCTATAGTATATGTTTGTCTGGATCCTTTCATATGTGGTGGGCACATCACACCTGGTCACAATTACGCTCGCTTGCGGGGAGTATGACCTTGTGTATATGTATAGGCACTCAACTAGTCGAACGCTGCGGTGTTTCGCTGGGGGAACCGAGTATAGAGACTTGAGTTTATAAATTGTATTATTTTAACTTGATTATTACTAAGCCACGTTGGGCCGGGACCTACGTAGTCTCGAGGGATGATCAAGTAAAAGAAAATATTTTTACGCCAGCGTGTTCACCTGCATTTCGCTGACGTATTTTCTTAACATTTCAGGAAATTAAAGCATCAAGCATTGGAGCCATTCATGAAGTGGATGTTCGCAAGGTAGATATGGCTCATTGTTTTAAATTATTTAAAACAAAAAGATTAAACAAAGGTTTATGAAACAAATATTGAGTATTTATTTCCCGAGAAATCTTTTTCAAACAACAGAAATTATATTTTATTAATAATGGTTTCAAAAGTATATAAATATTTAATGATAAATATAACGAAAAGTCTTCCGTTAAAAACAAACTCTGATATATTTACAAAACAGGTACCAACTGTTGATCACACGCCTAGGCCGTAAGTCGGGGTGTGACACTAGGAAAATTGAAATCTCGTTGGACAGGTCCATACACGGTCGAATCAGTTTTTTACTATGGGACAATCGAGATTTCAAATTCTAATGGCCACAAGTTCAAAGTTAATGGACATCGATTGAAACTTTATATCGATGGGCCATTTGAAAATGTCTCGGAGGTATTAATCATCCAACCAACCAAATAAACATACCAGGAACATGGTTTGGCCAAGACCTTCTTAAACTAGGCTTTGTAAATAGTTAAACTAAAAAAAAGATTACTAAAAACACGGGGGGCGTGCTTTTAAAAAAGCACGGACCCGTGCCACAAAGTGCGGGCCAGAATCTTCGCTGCAAAAATCTTAGTCAGACTGGTTTGTAACAGAATTGTCAAACCAAAAACACGGGGGAGTACTTCCAAAAACACGGGGCCATGTCCGGCTTCTGGTATGCTATAAAAGGCACCCTTTGCTAATGCATTCCTTGCACCAACCCAAACCAAAAACACCCTCCTCTAAACATACCTACTGAGATGAATGAAGCGATTCCCGTTCCTCGACAACCGTGAAATGAAACCCGACACGTATCCAAAACCGAGCTTCTTTTGAAACTTGAAGAACTCATCAAAGAGCTCACCGAGATGAATCTCCTTACAGAAATGCATCTTGTTCAACTCACCGATTCGGTAGAGAACATGAAAATGGAACTTCGAGACATTAACGAACAACTCCAGTTTCAAGTTCTCGGTTTCACGTACTTTCCACCAGGACCATTCGGCGGAGGAGGACCCTTCGTGGAGATCTAGGAACCTTAATTTTCTATTTTCATGTGTACACAAGTGCACTAGGAACATCGTGCTAGGATCTTCGGGCTTAACCCGAGTAATTTTGCGCTTCTAGAAAAACGGGGCTTATCCCGTAATTGTTTTAGGGTTTTTAATTTTAATGAAAAGTAATTTTTAGGATGATCAAACTCTTGAAATAACATACTAAACATCATTCTAAAAGTTCCGGCTCTCGCATTTGACTGAAAAATAAAAGAAAATTTTCGGTGACAAAAAGCACGGGGCCGTGCTTTTGGAAGCACGGGGCCGTGGCCACCTCAGAATCTTCAGCTTGATACGCGCTAACTCCGTACAATTCTCTTAATCAGAAACATTTATTCCACTAGCAGCACGGGACCGTGCTTCAAGAAGCACGGAGCCGTGCTCGACTTTCTAGTCTTTATATAATGCATGCAAAAACTCACTATTCCATTCATACCAAACACAAGTTTACTGAAATGGAAAGTAAGAAAGTTGAATGGAGACCAGTGAGGAAAGGCAAGCAATATGATTCTTCCTCAAACCTAGAGGAAGAAATCATGAGGCTCCAATGCATTATGAGAGACCAAGTCGAAAGTAAAATCCAAACTGAGGCTCGCTTAATCGAGCTGATCAACAAAGTCGAACTACTATGGTTTGAGAATTTCCATGTTGTGTATGGCCAAAACAAGGATGTGGCTTTCAAGCTCAACTATCTTAACTGGGAGATCGCAAAGCTCGGTAAAAATCTTTCTGAGATCTTGGAAGCTAGACGAGCCCCACCACACATTCAAGACTTGTTCGTGAATGGTGGTCATTGAAGTTCCGACTTTGTCTTGTTAAGAAGTTACTCTTGCTAGTGTTATGTTTCGTGATTCGGGATTATTGTTGTACTTTTCTTTCTACTATATTTTACTATGTTTTATGTTTTAATGAAAATTGGGACTTTTAATTTCTATCTTAACTTTAACCCTCAAAGAAAATCAGTTAAAAAATGAACCAGCCTGACAAATAAAGAGCAAAACAAAAGAATCTGTCTGCCTCATGCAGCACGGGGCTGTGCTTCCAAAGCACGGGGCCGTGCTTTTATGTCCAGAACAGTTACAAGTTTTATATTAATAAAAATTACTTTTTCCATTCACCCGCTTCGTTCTAACACCGAAAACCGTCGACAATACACCCATTCTGCAAGTCTCTTACGAAAATCAACCAATTCCAACCATAGGTATGTTAATTTAACAAATCTATTGTTTGATTTCATCTTTCTAGGTCTAAATTAACCCCCAATATCACAAATTGATTGAATCGGGTTTAAACCCAAAAATTAGATGGGTTATTCGGTTAGATATGAGATAATGATTTGTTAGATAGGTTTTATACTAAGGTTTGTTGGAAGAAATAATTCGGTTTCGGATCTTGGATAAAGTATTTAACAAATCAAAACCCAATTGATATATAACTGGGTAGAAACACAAGTTCGAGTCTTGATGAGTTTAAAATTTGGATTAAAAACATGGACCGTGCTTTAAATAACACGAGTCGTGGTCAAAAAAAAGTCAACAAAAGTCAAAATTGGTAAAACTGACGAACATCAGCAGCACGGGGCACGGCACCGTGGTTTTACTTCTGTTCCAGCATTTCAAGATTTTTGTTAAATTTTTACTAATTTGGATACAAATAGCGATGGCCGAAAATGGGGATGATGTACATGCATTCCTAGTCTTTCTAGGACGCGATGCAAGGGACCGAAGAGCCCAAACTAGAATTACCTACCTTAACTGACGCCCGCCAGAACCAAACTTTTATGCTTGCAGGGATACGTTGAGGTAAGTTAATCAGTGGAATAGGTAAAAATCCATTATGAAAGGACCATGGAAACGAGTTTTTAATCAGAGAGTGGAATCTATCACAGAATTAACAATGGAATTCCTAGTCTCTTTCTCTTTTGAGGCAAAAAAATTTATACCTGTGGGATGAAGAAGCAGTCGAGTTCAGATGTGGGGGTGAGTGGTATACAACATCGATCACCCAACTGGGGGTAGATTTGGGAATTTACACGAGTGAGGAAACAGAAAGTGAAATCTGGTACGCAGCCCCAACAACATTCGCGAATGAAGATGCTGATGAAGACGCAGAGGCTGGAAACACACAGGTACAAGCATGGGAACTACTGGGTTTTGGGGATGAAGCAAATTGTGCCAACAGCTCAAGGAGCACCGCCTTACGAGACCCACTCATGAGATATATTCATGGTTGTAAAAATCGCGCCTAGGCGCCGAGTACTCAACGAGTAATCCCCGAGTAATCCCCGCCTAGGCCGAGTTCTCGGTGAGCCATCCCCGATTACTCTCCGACTAAGGCCGAGTACTCACCAACTAAGTCCGACTACTCCCAACTCCCCATTCGACCGCCTAGGGTCTGCCTAGCGACTTTTGCAACCTTGGATATATTCACCGACTATTGAGCCAAACAGCAACGGCATACGGCAGGAGTAAAGGAGTGGAGAATCTGAGGGATTTGTGGGTACTTTACTGCATAAAAAATAAAACTATTTGCAACATTACTTATCTTTTCTGCCTGCTTATCAGAACAAATGAAAACACAAAAAGCCCGAATACCCCAATTTTTGGCAGTGCATGGATTTATAAGATTTATGAAGCCTATCATGCGGACATAAAAGGAACAAAAAGCCCTGACCCGATTGATCTTGACCTCAGTTTTTGCATCAGGATGAAAATAGCCCGACAGGTAAACATAACGCCGGAGATTTGGAGATGCATCGACAACCGGGGCCAAATTTGGGACCCGGAAAGCCAATTGGAGATGGCAATGGATGTCGAACAGAAGGGCAGAATGGACGCACAACGAGCACCTGAATATGCATAAACAAAGTGAGTGATTGACCATTTGGGAAACTGATGAGCAGCGGAAAAGGTAGGTCGGGTATGGGCATGTGGGCATGGATGGGTAGGTAGTATTTTCATGACATTATTATTAAGTTTGTTTAAACAATTTACATTCTGTCGTTTTTTTTTTTGTTGTATACTTTTTATGGCCATGGGTGCCAAGACATCGTAGCAGGTACTTATTTAGCCCGCTTGGGCAGGGAATGGATAATTCCATATTCAGCAAAATTATGCTTGGTTGTTTGTGATTGTTTGCAGTTTTACATTATACAGGTACCAAACAGGAAAACAGACGAAAAACAAGAGACGCTCTGTCGAAATTTCGTTAACCCGTAGGGAAGTACCTCTCCATTTCAACCCACCATACTTAATTAGAATTGTAATTTTTTTTATGAATCTTTTCACAATGAGGACAATGTGAGATTCAAGTGTGGGGATGGGAATTACTTGACCAATTGTTTGCTCAACTAATTATAAGATTCTCTAATAACAAAATTTTTATAGCAAATAAAGACTATTTTTATAACAAAACCAAAAGAAAATCCAAGAAAAGTTTTTGCAAATAACCAACTAGAAATCTATTATAACCAAAAAAAAGTGAAAAAGTAAAAAGAAGTTTTGTAATACTGAGAATAAATTTATGCAAAATATGGCATTATACTCAATTCCTCCTTTACTGTGAGATAAACCTCATGCCATAAAAATTTTTTTATCGTAAGCTTTGAATGAGTCATATGTTTCGTGTGATTTAGAACTTGTCGTAATTATTCATTTCAAGACTGCACAAAGCGTTGTATAAGCAAGAAGGTAATACCACTGCAAACCTCATAAACCATTCTCCAAATCACAAAACTCTAAACCAAAACCTTACCACTTTACCCATCACAAACTGGTAAAATACAACACTGGTCTTTTTTCCGGCAGACCCTAAAGAACTGGAAATGCATTCTTTCGATTTCAATTTCCTTTGTTGTATACATTTCGCAAAACCTAGGTTGCGTTCAGAACATAGGGAGAGAATCTTTCTCTTTAGCAATGAGGTGAGGAAAAAGTGGCGCCAAGACGAACAAAGGCCACCATTTTTCGGAGTTTCCAAAAGCGCAATGAAAAGAAGAGCAAAAAGATACGAACGATGCTTAGGTTGCGGAAACTGGTTTCACGAAGGAAGATGTAGAAAAAGTCAAACTTAGTCTCAGCATGAATATACCGAACTAATGAGGGTGGGGGCTATTAGGCTCAAAGCCTAACGATCCATTAGAGTTGGGAGTTATCTTCTAAACAAGATTGAGGAAGAACTTATCCACATCCTCGACAAAACCGGTCTTGACGATCTGACCTTAAAAGAGTCACTAGGTTTTTCTAAAATATACACACACACATATATCCGGGAAACAAGGAGCTAAACAACGAAGACATCTCAAGATTCCCAAAAACCAAAAGAAGTTGTATTTACGATTCCCATCATCATTAACCTAAACCCTTGAACCAAAAAGCCAAATCCTTACTCAAACAAAACCAACCCATATTACCGTCTAACTATGCAACCCTTCACAAAGGTGGAGAATTGAAATTGTTACAAGCTTATTTTTCACAGGTTACATTTTGACTCAGAGTGTTCACATACATACATCACATGTATGATCAGATATATAAACTGAGTGTGAGTGAACATTGTGAGAACGTGACGTTTTGCATAAACGGAAGCTCAGGAAAACAAATCATCCTTTTTATATCATTACATATATTCCTATGATTTAAGGTTGGTTATTTTGTTCCTGTTTTCTTGGAAATCTTTTAGGGATGTTTAAGCTATGGTACTAACTTGCTATTTTTAGAGAATATTTATAAGTGGCTTGCTTGAGGACAAGCAAGTTCAAGTGTGGGGATGTTTGATGTATATAAAATTATACATCTTTTAAGCATCAAATAATCCCTAAAAACTGCAACTTCTATAAAATAATATAGCACGGAAGGCTACTTATCTTAATAAAATGTAATTTCAGGTAAACTCAAGCCTCAAACGAAGAAACAAGCGAAAAGACGAAGAAAAACGGAAGAAAACACAATAAAAACAAGAAATATGCCCCCATGCCTCAATAAACACGCCCCCATGCTTCTGGAAACAAGAAATGACAAAAATCTACAAGAATTTAAGCACATGTTAACAAAAGCACGGGCCATGCCCCTTTGGCCATGGGGCCGTGGTCACCTACAGATAAAGACAAAAAGAATTGAAGTACATGTCAATAAAAACACGGGGGCGTGCCTTTGAAAGCACATCCCCGTGGTGAGTCATCATGTACGATCTGACAACATGCAACTGGAACACGTGGACACGGGGCCATGCTTAATAAAGCATGGGGCCGTGCTTCTACCTCCAGACAACCTATAAATAGAGGCTCTTGTTGTGCCCCGACATGTTCCGCTACCTTTGGTCCGGGTGTAACAGATTTAACCAGGATGAATTGATTATAACATTTTCTTTTTAGTTAATAGGAATAGATTCACAACTTTTCATTTTGATTTATTTTAAAATACAAATTATTCTTATTAATTCATGTATTTTATTATTAGGAGTATGTTATGCTCTTTCAATAACTGACAATATCATTTCAGTTAAAAAAAATAAAACATTAACATAAATTTGATTTATATCTTAAATTGTTAAAAATTATTCTATAATTAAATACATCATCCATAAAAAGATAATTGTTGTATGTACCTTTTTTCGTTATAAACCAAAAATTAAATTATCTTTTGTATTTGTTAAATGTTTCAAAAATTATAGAATTGGTTATAATATTAGTAATTATAACTATCTTATTTCTATAATCTTAAGAATTTAGTCTTCTAAAAAAACAAACTTCATCACTATTTAATTAGAGCCTTACCAATTCATGGCATACCATTGCTCTGCTACAAGTCTATAAAGTTCATCCAAAAACATTGCATTTCAACTACCAACAAGGTGTCTACATTTAATTTTAATTCACATTTTAACATTTTTATGTTAACATATGTTAAAGAGATTAAATACACGTATTTTTTATTAAACGTTTACTTTTAATATTTTAAATAATATAAAACGAAAATGTAGTCCATATTTGCCTCTCGTGAGAGAGATCCTTGAGTGGAACCGAGGCCGCTGGAAGTTGTTAGCTAATAAACTTGCTTGCAAAGCGGCGTGAACTCTTTCAGACCCTTGCATTGCACACCTTTTTTAGCCGGCCTTCTCTTTCATAGAAATTTCAGAGAGTAGATTCGTTCAATATCCAAAGCACTGAGACTCGGTTGACAAGCTCATTGGCAAGACCGGAGGGGCTAGGTCGGAAATCAGGGTGGTTGCACGTTGCTTTGTATTTAAAGCAGTGCGGTTTCAAACCCCGGTTCGAACAGGAGGAGTACGCCATGCTAATGTGATTTCATTATTTCTCATGGAGGAAACCAATGCATGATGGCTCTGATGAAACCTACTCTACTAATTAGCTATTAGACTATAAGGTGTATATACCATTTTACCTCTCATTTTATTGTGTCACATCAGCACCAAATCATACATCACTTTACTCCACAATTTTCAACAATATCATAGAAATGGTTACCATTTCACCACTTCTCTCTATTTCTAAATAAAAGACAGAATTACAAATTTTGTCCTTTAAAAGAAGCCAAATTACGGTTCGTGTCCTTTTATTAGTTTCTTTGTAGGCGGTGTTCTTTAAACATTTTTTTCCTACACGTTATGTCCTTTACGCTAACTGGGTTAGAAAAACGCAGTTAAATACCCTCACATGAGGCGCATGTGAGGGTATTTTGGTCTTTTCAAATAAGTGGTTCAAATATATTTAATAATTAATATTTATAAAATAAACTATCTCTCTCTCTCTCCAACCTATCTCCATCTCATCTCCAATTCATCTTCATCTCCATTCCACCTCCAAACTCTTTCTTCTTCCACCACTCTCCCGACCAACATCACCACCGCCACCACCTGCAACATGTGTCACCATCACCATCTCCAAACTCTTTCTTCATCTACATTCCACCTCCAACATGTGTCACCATCTCTGTGACCACCATTAGATCCAACCACCGCTTATCCCGACCACCCGCAACACCAAACGGCTTAGAACCCACAAACCCACAAACCCAGATCCGACGAACGGCTATGAATCCACAAACCAAGATCCAAACTCCGACGGCGGAATCCAGTTTTTCGGTCAAACTCGCCGGAGAAGACCAGACGAAATCCGACGGCGGGATGTTACAAGACTTTGCTAGATTCGCTAACCGTTGACCGGCAATGTTGACTTTCCCACCTCGAGCATACGTTCGTCGGATCTGGGTTTGTGGGTTCGTAGCCCTTTGGATCTGGGTTTGTGGGTTCTTCTCCGGCATTATATTCTCCGGCGATTGGTGGTCGATTATTATTATTATTATTGTTCTTCTGGTCATCTTGTTGTTCTTGCTGTTGATTATTATTATTATTATTGTTGTTGTTGTTATTGTTGTTGTTGTTGTTGTTGTCTGGTAGATTGGATATGAAGAAGAGAAGGATGAAGAGAGTGGGGTGTGTGTGTGTGTGTGTGTGTGTAAATTTATTGTTATTATTATTAATATGAGTATATAAATTTGTTTTGAAAAGACCAATATGCCCTCACATGCGTCTCACGTGAGGGTATTTAACTGAGTTTTTCTAACCCAGTTAGCGTAAAGGACATAACGTGTAGAAAAAAATGTTTAAAGGATATCGCCTGCAAATAAACTAAAAAAGGACATTAAACCGTAATTTGGCTTTTTTTAAAGGACAAAATTTGTAATTCTGTCTAAATAAAATAATAATATTATTATTATAAGTAGTGTTAATTTAATATAACTTAAACAAAAATATTAAATTTTGTGTACAAACGTAAAGTAAAAATAAAAAAATTCAAGTACTCATTGTTGTGGATTAGACAAAAACGTAAATATTTAGCTAAGTTTGCCGGTTCAAGCATGTGTCAAAGTCGTTTACGAGACAAAAAAAAAGATTTCTTTCAAAAAAAAAATCTGTTTTTGTTAAAATTTATACCGGGATGTTCAAATTTTTTTTTATACAAACCTATGTATTTAGTTTTTTTAAGATATTTAACAAAAACAAATTATTAACTAAAAACTATTTAACCTACTTAAATAAATATGATGGTTTTTTTTAAATTATAATTAAAATATGAAATTACATATTAGGTTATAAACAAGTCCACATTCATCTCCTCTACAACTCCACCCATGAGACCTGCAACTTCCCATATTCTTCTCACCATCATCCTGAGCATGAACATGTGATTCAAAATTCAACACCCCATTTAAAAGAGAGGAATATGTTTAAGTTGGGCGGCACTCTCTTCGACGAAATTTCCACAACACTTTTACCGATTTGTGAAGTTGGGCGGTGTCGACAACATCGGGACGGTGTTTACTGCCGGCACCGCCCGCCACCTCAGCAATTCAACGACAAAACGGTAGCCAAACCGTATAGCCTTAGCTATAATGAATGATAGGTACTGCTCTTAATTGCATCTTAAAGTATTCATTATATATTATTTTTCTAGTTTAACACTTCAATTCTAAACTTTTACTATTACTGTTATTATTATTATTATTCATTCTTATTATTATTTTTTTTTAAAGTAAAATATGCAATCATCGTTTATTTAGCAAAATACAACTAATTTATTCTTCTTTTTTTTTAGTTTTCTACTATAACAGTAAATGCATAATTAAATTAATAATTATTTACTAAGCAACATTCACTTTTAAAATATTTTACTTATATATATAAATATTAGGGTAAACTAAAAATACAAAGGACAACAAAAATGATAAGGGTGAGAAGGAATCCAGCTCATTGATCTTAGATTTGAATGACTGAGATTAATTTAATAAATAAAAATTGATGAAAATGACATGAAGTTAATAACCCACATTTGTTGTCTTTCTCTCTCCACATGCAAGACATATGTCAATTCCCACATCATTTTAAAATGTCCATAACTTTTTAAGACGACATTATTTTTTTAAAAAAAAATTCACCATAATAATAAGCTGTTTTTTATCTTTAATATGAGTATCATATTTTTATATAAAAATAAAAATAAAATTAATGGGTTTTTTTAATTGTGTTTTTTTGTTGTTCATTGTGTCTTTTAGTCGAGTTTTCATATGAATCGTATTATAGATTTTGATTATTATATTTTTCAATTGGTACTAATATTAAAGACAAAAGTTAAAATAAAGATTACATAATTATGTCGTTTTGTTCGTCATTAACTTTTAGTCATTGTGTAATAAGTTCATTGTCTTTTTTTTCGGATTGACATATGACAAATTCATTTAATTTGAGAAAAATAGTATTGGGTTGTATACTACGTTCAAGTCATTGTGTAATATGTTGTTTCCATTGTGTTTTACGTTTCAAGTCATTGTGTTATATATATTCATCATTGTATCTTACGTTTTAGGTCATTGTGTTATACGTATTCACAATTGTGTCTTACATTTTAGGTCATTGTGTTATAAGTATTCACCATTGTGTTTTACGTTTCAAGTTATTGTGTAACATGTATTAATCATTGTGTTTTATGTATTAGATAATTTGTTGCTATTTTATCATTATTTTTACCTATTATTATTACACAAAGTGTTATTAGTATTTAAAAAAACATAATGATGAGTTGAAAGACACAATGACGAAAAACACATTGACGAAAAAGACACAATGATAAGCGAAAAGACACAATGGCGTGCGAAAAGACACAATGACGAAAAAAGACACAATAATAAGCGAAAAGACACAATGGTGTGCGAAAAGACACAACGGTGTGCGAAAAGACGCAATGACGAAAAAAGACACAATGATAAGCGAAAATACACAATGTTTTGTGTGCGAAAAGACACAATGACGTAATTTTTGCTTTAAATTTTATATAACAAAAATCATACTCATATTAAAGATAAAAAATGCTTGTTATTATGATGATTTTTTTTTAAATATCATACGAAAAAGTTATAGACGTTCTAAAATGACAGGGTATTAACATGTGCCTTGCATGTGGAGAGGGAAAATGTGTACAATTATCTCTATACATTTTATTTTGTCCCCACTTCACACATGTCAAATATTTATGGCTTCTCACACTTCTTATTTTTGTTATCCTTTTTAGAATAACTTGATCCATAAATATGAATAATTATATCATATTTCTTTTATGTATGTGTGCTTTTTTTAATTAGCGAATTACATCCATCTATCTTTTTTTACCTTAACAAATTTATTTTACCATTATTAAATACTATGACATTTATTCAACACATTTTGTTGAGCTAGATTGTGTTTATTGAGAATATGTAATTTCTTATGTTTTTTATATAGATGAATACATACCCGTCATAGTTATAATAAAAGAACTAAGATTGCCTAATAGATGATGAATGTATCTATTAATATGTTTTCTTTCTTTGTTGGTTAAAATACTAAAGATGTATGACAGAATTACAATTTTTTTTTAAACATAGTCAATTTATAAATCAGGTTCTTTAAAAAGTTTACTTTCAGTTGTTGTTTATATGAGAAAGTATATTTCTTTTAGTCATTTAGACTAACTCCCATTAAATATTGCAGTTAAATCATCTCATTTGCAAGACACATTTAGGAAAAAATGTAATTTCCAACCTTTATTTATTAACAAATAAATATTATATAATTATGGTGGACCCTGATAAGCAATCAGTATATAAGCATTTTCACCAGAGTTTTAGGCTGAATTGTCACCAAGGGGGTGTTTGGAATTCCTTATTTTACCTCCTTATACCTTATACACTCACATTTGCCACAACCATCGGCACCAACCACCACCACCTCCAGCACCAACCACAACGACCTCCAGCACCAACCACTACCACACACCACAACCACCCATCACCACCAACATAACCATTAACACCCACCACCATCATGACCGGCTAAACCCATCACCACATCCAACATAAGCATTAACACCACCACCACCACAACCGCCTCTGCCACCACCACCCACCACACCTCCGCCACCACCACCTACCACCACCCTCTACCCGCCACCCACCCCTGCCACCACCACCACCCACCACACCTCTGCCATAACCACCCACCACCACCCTCTACCCGCCACCGCCACCCACCGCCACACATCCGCCACCACGAGCCACCACATCTCCGCCACCGTCTACCACCATCATGACCACCTGAACCCACCACCACCTACTAATATATATATAAACTGCCTCGGTTTAGTAAAAATTAAAACTCCTTTTTCACCCTCATAAACACTAAAACAAAACACTTAAAACCCATTGGTAGAAGCCATTCTAAGAACATTAAGGACCACCAAAAATTCAGGTCGGAGGTTCTACAATTGTGCATCTCAGGTTAGTGAAATTGAAAATAAAGTTGGAATTCATCCCGTCTTTATGTTGATTGTTGACCCTAAACTCTATATTTTTTAAATTTAGGGCAAAAAGTGTGATTTCTTTATATGGTTTGATTGTTGTTCGTCCACAAGATATGATGTGTGCACAAGATGTACAGACATAATTCCTATCTTGATAAGGGAAAATAACTCATTAGAGGATCAACTTGCAAGGAGTGTAGCTTCACGCATTGAATCAGAAAAAAAAAGTGAAGAAATTGTATATTATTTGCTTCTTGTTGTTTTTAGGGCTTTTAATTAGTTTTGTAATCTAAGTAAAAAACTAAGAAATTGTATTTTTTTGTGCTGGTTGTTTTTGGGGCTTTTAATTAGTTTTGTAATCAGAGAAAAGTTAACAAACTGTATTTCCATCAGTTTTGTTACTTAAGTTTAGGGCTTTGATGTAGCTTCAAAAAGGTTAATATAAGAATTTAATAAAAATATGTTCCTGAGTTTCGAACCCACGACAATTGCAATCTATGTTTAATCACAAGCGCCTCAACCATTTGAGCTACACGCTGAGAACATAATAGAACCTCTTCTAATAATTTTAGGGCTTTGATGTAGCTACAAAAAGGTTAATATAATAATTTAATAAAAATACGTTCATGAGTTTTGAACCTGCGACAATTGCAATCTATGTTTAATCACAAGCGCCTCAATCGTTTGAGCTACAACCTAAGAACATAATAGAACCTCTTCTAATATTTTTATAATCACAAGCGCCTCAACCGTTATGAGAACACAATTGAACCTCTTCTAATATTTTATAGAATCTCACAATCTCACCAAACCCTAATAAATCTACTGCCGGCTACTCAATCCGACCAAAAAGCTTCATTAATCTCAGGTTGGAAGATGGATAAGTCTTGGATGCCAGTAGGCGACAGGTGCAGTAAAGCATATAAAGATGGTGTTAAGGCATTCTAGATTATGTCGTTCGTAATTTCAAGGAAACATCACCACCAATTTCTATTTCATGTCCTTGTGTTCGGTGTAAGAACCACGTATCTTTTAGTGTAGACGATGTAGAACATGACTTGTACTGGTTTGGAATTGATAAAAATTATACTACTTGTATAAAACATGGATAACCTGACACAAACATTCCAACTAATGATAATAATATTGGGTTTGTTGACACCAACAATCCAACTAATGTGACTAATAATAATATTGGGTTTGTTGATACCAACATTCCAACATATGCCTCTGAAACTGTAGAAATCGTAAATGCTACAAAAGATAATTTCAAAGGCGACAAGAAGCATCAACAGTTCTACAACTACTTGCTGACGCTAAGAAGCCCCTGTATAAAGGATGTCCGGACTTCACCAAGTTATCTGCATTAGGACAACTACTCAACTTTAAGAGCAAGCACGGGGTATCTCATAAGTTCTTTGATAAACTTCTGAAATTGTTGAAAAAGATGTTACCTGTAGATAACGAAATGGTAAATAATATGTATGAGGGCAAAAGGAAGATGAAGGCAATGGGCTTAGGATACGAAAAGATACATGTGTGTATCAATGACTGCATTATGTACTATAAGGATTGCAAGGATTTGGAAGCATGTCCAGTTTGTAACAAGTAAAGGTGGAAGGTGGATGAGAAGACTAACAAAACTTACATAAACAAACCCGCTAAGGTACTGTGGTACTTTCCCATTATTCCACGATTCAAGTGCCTTTTTCAAATAAAGACTACAGCAGAGAATTTAACATGGCATGCCACGAGTGCCAATAAACCCGGTGTTTTACGCCACCTATCAGATTCACCAACATGCCACAGGTACTCCGATACCATCGGAAGCGATCCAAGAAATCTTCGTCTAGGGATTTACACAGATGGGGTCGACGTACATAGAGGCAACAGAAACCACAGTGTGTGGCCTGTTTTAGCATTCATTTACAACCTTCCGCCTTGGATGTGTATGAAAAGAAAGTTCATCATGCTTTCCTTATTAATATCCGGAGTGCCAGGAAACAATATTGTTGTGTTTTTACAGCCTTTAATTGACGATCTAGCATATTTATTTGAGGTTGGGGAGCCAGTATATGATGCATATAAACATGAAATGTTTACACTATGTGTAGTTGTGTTATGAACGATTAATGATTACCATGCTCTTGTACACTATGTGGTTTCCCTTACAGTGGATTCAAAGGTTGTGTAGTGTGTCGGGGAGACACTCAGTTTGTTCGACTTTATCACATAAAGAAGCAGAGTTATGCTGCCCACAGAAGGTATCTATCACATGACCACCCTTTTAGAAAACAAACAAAGACGTTCAACAGAAAAGAAGAGATGAGAACCGCTAAAGTGCCTAAGACAGGGGAAGAGATATACGACGAGGTCAAAAACATTATGAATGAATGGGGAAAGGGATTAGAATCTCTAAATGGGAGTAAAAGAAAAAGGGATAACACAACGCCACAGCCATATTGGAAGAAGTTCAACATATGGTACCAACGGCTCAACTATTGGAAGTTTTTACCTGTCCAACATTGTATTGATTTGATGCATGTTGAAAAGAATGTGGCAGAGAGTATTGTCGGGACGTTGCTGAACATTCCCAATAGGGCAAAAGACGGATTGGCAACCAGAAAGGATTTGGAGTTTTTAGGGATTAAAAAGAAGTTGCAACCGAAAGCAAAAGGCAACAATACAAAACTGCTGCAACATGCTTCACATTATCAACACAAGAAAAAGACATGTTTCTTGAAACATTGTATAAACTGAAGGCTCCACTAGGGTATTGTTCTAACTTCTCTAGTTTGATGAATCTTAAAGAAAGAAAGCTACAAAGCCTTAAATCACATGATTATCACATGCTTATGCAATAGTTTCTGCCCCTTACAATACGGTCCATCATGCCAGAACCAATGAGAAATTCTATAATCAGACTTTGTTTTTTTTTCAAGTCAATTTGTAGCAAAGAAATCATTGTAGAAGAGCTTGATAAGATGCAGAAAGAGCAAATAATTACACTGTGCCTGCTGGAGAAGTAATTTCCTCCATCATTTTTTGATGTCATGGTTCACTTAACCATGTACCTTGTCAGAGAGAAGATTATGTGGGCCACCATGCTTTTATTGGATGTATCCCTTTGAAAGATGTATGAAGGTTATCAAAGGGCATGTACGAAACAAAACTTATCTAGAAGGGTGCATTGCTGAGGAGAACATTGCAGAAGAAATAATCGAGTTTCTCAACGAATACCAAAAAGCATTAAGAGTACTCTTGGTATTCACATGATAAGCATGATGATAATGGGGATACAATTCCTATCACATGCGCTAAATCAGTTGAAGTTTCTCCTGATCTCTTCAAGAGAGCACATTTTTATTTGCTGCGGAATACACCCGAAAAGGCGTCGTATATCGAGTAAGTATTACTAACATATATACTTTAAATAATATATATATATATATATTAATTCACAATATATTATACTCCTACATGCAGGCAACACAAGACCTCTTTGAAAAACCAAATGTCTGGTAAATGACAAGCATTGATGGAGAAGGAGCATACCTTAAAGTTTGGTGACTGGTTACGTGACAAGGTAGATCAATTTATTAAGTCTTCTATAATTTTTAAGAATCTTTTATACTTTCTGCGATGTAGGTGAATCTAATCCTTGTAATGGATTCAAGTTGAAAGAGAGCTAGCGGTTTCCCCAAGTTCTATATCGGAAACCGTAAAGTGGATTTCACACGGAGCACACCGCAACGTATACAAATACGACTCAGATGACATCAACGGTTTTGCATTTCGTACAAAATCTCATGATGGTAGAGTTTACCAGAACAGTGGGGTTGGTGTAAGGCCCCGAACCCGGTAGCCCTAATTTAACGTCGGATTTACTCATAAACGCAGTTCTGACAATCAGAGTTAATTAAAACTTTCACGGAAACGTCAACTTAAAGCATTCGTTGCAAAACATTAAATCTTTACTTTGATACCATAACACAAAACATTATATTTAAAACATCGTTTCTTCCATCTTCAAATGCCAGCCGTTCAATCCATGCCATGTATCATCCTCATGCTAGCTCTTTAGTCTGACCACCTGCGTGCGTACTAAAGGTCAGCTACGCTGAGTGAGTTCTAGTTAATCAAGCGACTTGTCACGCAACCACTACAAGCATTTTTAAACGTGTCCGAAGGCACATAGTCCACTGTCTAACCTGTTACTGCTTAGCCACTTAATTACCCCTACAGCTTAGCCACTTAATAACGATGGCACGCATAGACTTACTCTATAACGCACACACGTTATGCCACTTTATGCCACTTTAATAACGAATCACGTTATGCCACTTTATGCCACTTTAATAACAAAGGCACGCATAGACTTACTCTACCACGTACTCACGTTATGCCACTAGCACTCTTACTAGACCCCTATCCACTTCTATCACACTCTACTTCAATTTGTCTATAACCCACTTCCTATCAGTTCATTATTTACATAATAAGCAAGTCACATCATAGCATTTATACCCACTAATAACCACTAGACAATCACCGTCCTTGACATTGTGTGCAATATCTGAAGATCGTTCATGCACCGACAAGCATCATATAATAGCTACTTCGTATATCATCTATAGCATACACTTACCACTTAAGGTAAGTGTATTCACACTTCACATCGAGTATGCACACAGCCCCCGAAAACATAACAAGGAAATGGGGCTAGAAACTCAACTGAACTCGGTTACTTCTTCCGCTAATGGTTATTCCTTCTCGAGCTGTGTGCATCTAACTGTTTAATAATTACAATATTAAGTACCACTCTAGTCATTCTCATTGCTACTTAATTAGCCTTACGCGTATAAGACGGTTTTAACTCATTGAATCTTTACCGGTTAGTTAATTGTTACACGTTAATCTTTAAAGGTGTCTTTCATTAATTATCAAAGTTCAAGGGCTACTATATAATTATCTCATTCTATCACAAGTAGGGACGATTCTGTAATTCTGCCAAACTTTTAGTTCGTTATCCAGTCCTTAACGATTTGGGGGTTCATTCGTTACTTCAGTCTCCCATGACGAATTGGCTAGTTCTTTACTTTATAACGAATCGACCTTCATAGCGAACTGAACCCTATAACGAATTAGACCTTTAACGAACTGGTCCTCTTCACGAACTGGCCCTTCTGTAGCGAATTGAACTTAAACGAACTGGGGATTCATTCGTCAGTTCTTCCTTAACGAACTACTTAACGAATTAGGTTTAATTCGTTATTAATTCCTTAACGAATCAAAGCTAGTTCGTCTTTCCTTCATTAACGAATCGGTTCACGAATTAAGGCTAGTTCGTCAAACCTCCGTTAACGAATTACCTTTAATTCGTTAATTCCACATAGCGAATTAGGGTTAGGTTAGAGTGTCAGAACATTCTCTGACATTCTTGTTCCCACAACTCCGGCGCCGCATTTCCGGCGCTGCCATCGCCGGAATAATGGGATCTCGCCGGTAAAGCGAGATCTCGCTTGTTTCACCACCGTTTTCACCGTTTTTCATCCCGTTCGACCCATATCTGAGCTAGAGTGACCCCTAAGCTCATATTAGGTTCAGTTAATACCCGATTCCACCCGGATCTCGTGACTTCAACGGTTTAACGGTGTCGGCTCATCGTTTCGTGACTAAATCTAACGTGTTTGGGTTCATACAACATCATACTAATCTTACCTCGGGTTGAAAACCGATTCTCCTTCTTCTTCTTCTTGGTTTCGGCTAGAGAGAGAAAGAGAGAGAGTAGGATGAGAGAGAGCTAAGTATGTATTTTGGTGGTGTATGGAATATGTGAAATGAAAGGTTTAAAGGGTGATTTAAGGCTTAAATATTATGGATCATGGGCTTGAGCCCATGGTCCATCTTCCTTTCTATTAACCCGAGTCCATAACCCATATCCATTACCCAACACTAGCCCGACCCATACTAACTCCTACTTTATTTATTATTTCTCCGCTAACCCGAGTAAACTTTCTCACCAATAATAATTAATATAATTAATATTATTTTTAGAAATTTCGGGATGTTACAGTTGGTGTAGAGGCGGATGACATGCACATCAAAAAAGACGTGGTGACCTATGGAAAAACTTTTATTTTGGGGTTTGGAGTTTTACAAGAGATATGGGTCATAGATTATCATACTAAAAGAATTCCGGTCTTCATGTGTCGATGGGTTGACCGTAAACATGTCAAATATGATATTCTTGGTCGTTGGTCGACCTAAACACATTTGGCCACACGATGATCCGTTCTCATTGGCCTCGCATGCACGCCATGTATTTTATGTTCAAGATCATCCAGATAGAAAAAAGCATGTTGTCCTCATGACTCCACCCAAGAATTATAGACATTCATATGACGAGGTAGATGAGGAATTTAGTATGGTAACTTTCTCTCATGAGGGTGATAGATTGCCACATGTACAACCAAATCAACTGCTTCGTAATGAGTCTCGGGATGATTAATGGAGGCCTGGGGAAAAGCATACAACTATTCGTTATGGAGATTGAACCTCTGCATGGAACCGCTGACTCAAAACCAGCGGTTCTATTTATTGTTACAGAACTGCTGATGAGGTCGTTAATCATCAGAGAGCACCTGCAAAGAACTGCTGGTTACAATAACTGAGGGTTCTAGAAGAGATAGTATGGTGATGGACACCGATGTCGGGGTTGTCGACCAGCATTTTATTTTCAAACCCAGCAGTTGTGTACATTGATACAGTTGTTTGTTCGCCTAGTTGGATGTCAATAATGTTTAAATTTAGTTGTGATACGTGATATCACCGGTCTTTACTTTGTACTTATTAACTCAAAGTAAAGAAATATTGGTTGTTTTTAATACTATTACTACTTGTGCAGGCCGGTTTGTTGAATGCATTTGATCTTTTGGCTATTTTGGTCAATTGGTGTCAAGTTCAAATAGAAGTGCAGATCTATTTTAGGGGTGCAAAAGAGCCGAGTCGAGCCCGAGCTCGACCAGGCTCGAGCTCGGCTTATTTAACTAATACGGAGCTCGAGCTCGGCTCGTTTTGTTCTTTATTGATAAAGCTCGAGCTCGAGCTCGGCTTGTTTCGTAGTTTTTCAAGCTCGAGCTCGGCTGCTTTGATATTTATTAATTAGTTTTTTATATATTTATAATTATATTTGTATATTTATTTTCATAATAAATTTATATATAAAATAATATATGTTATTTAGTTACTTTTTCCATAAAATTATATATATATATATATATATATATATCAATTAATAAATATTAAATATATATGTATCTATTAATATATATATATATATAATATAAATGACAGGCTTGTTTAGGCTCGCGAGCCGGCTCGAGCTCGATAAGTGAAGTTCAGGCTCGGGATTGTTTATTAAATGAGCTTTCTTTTAGGCTCGAGCTCGGGCTCGTTTAAACTCGGATCAATCGAGCTTTTTCACTAGCCGATCTCGAGTAGCTCGCGAGCAGCTCAGCTCGTTTGCACCCCTAGTCTATTTCGTTTGGTTAAGTTCAAACAGACATTAACTATCTAAATAAGCACATTCAAACATCAAGTGTAATGCTGAAACCAAATAAGCAACAAATATAAAATACAGCATCATCAACACAGTTAATAGAATAAGTAAAATATATTAATTATACTTATAGTTAATAAATAATTACATTACATTACAAAAAAAAACTAATTACAAATTACTAGCTAAGTCCTACCATCAGATTTTGCATCTGAATCTATCATCTGGTCATTCTATTCTGGAGTAAGAGAGGGCATGATCATCTCCCACATGCCGTCCGATGTGTAGGTGGAGTCTTTTAGCCTTTGTAGGTGAAGGTTCACCTCACTATGGAATGTCCTATAAGCGGACATAGCCTTGAAGTCCTCTTTGGAGTTCAACCCAATCCATGCAACCTCGATGCCCCAGGCTTCCATCACAATGCTGAAATAGTCAGCAATGGTGTACCCAGGAAACCTAACCATTTGGTTAAGTTATTGGTACCTGAAGGTTAGAGGGTTGACATAGTCCACATACCTCCCCTTTGATTCTTCTGGACACCGGAATCAAAGTGGAAAACGATGGTGAAGAAGGTGGGGTCGTAGTAGATGGGTGCAGCCTCACCCTTTTCTCGTACAATCCAACTTGTAGGCGCCATTTTCGGAAATCGGAAACCGTGAAGAAAATGGTGAAAAAGGTGATGGGGTCATAGTAGATGGGTGGGATTGTGGATTGTGATTTGCTGGAATATTGGAGGCGATAGAGGAAATCGGAAACCGTGAGTGGTATTTAAACATCATCGGAAACCGTTACATCTCCTTGACAATTTGAAATTGGCGGCACAAGGAAACTGGAAAGACAATGATTACTTGGCCACTAGTCAATTCACTGTGTGGCCAGTAATTACATTTGGACACACTTACAAATATTTAACTATAACCGTTTATCACTTATAGCCACATATAATAAGTGTATCCGTGACAATAAAAAATATAGGAAAAATAAAACTAAACTACTCTTTGGTCACACAACCTCGTATAAGTGGCCATATGTTTTAAGGTTTTAGCCACATTACTAATAAATACAATGGTTGTTCGTCATATTTCGCCACATTATTAAAAATGTGGCTAACAAATGTGACATTAGGTCACACAATGTAATATAAGTGGCTATATCTTTTACCTTTTAGATACATCTCTTATCAATACAATAACCATTCGACACATTTGGCCACACTATTAAAACATGTGGCTAGTTAAATGTCACAGTTTTCCCTTAGAGTGTGGCAAATATATGTGTTTTTGGTCACATGTATCAAAGATCAAACAAACTATGACTTTAGGTCACATTTCGCCACACATTTTTATAATGTGGCTAGCTTATGTCACAGTTTTTTTTCAAAGTGTGGCGAAAAGTACCTGAGTCGGTATAGAATGGTCACATGAAGAAAAACATGTGTGGCCAAAACTAGTCTGGAAGGTTTTCAAGCGTGGTCAAAAACCTTTTCGCCACACATTTAAGCAGAAGTGTGGCAAATTTCCCAGACCACATGTGTGGCTAAAAGTCGTTTTTCACGTAGTGAATAGAACTTTAACATCAATTCATCCTAGTTGAGTTGATAATCCACAAACATTTTAAAAAGCAATGTAGCGAGTTCGATTACCACCAACAACATATTTTCATCATATCATTAAGGTTCAAAACTATAAAAATGGAACAAATTTAATTGAAACCAAAATTCATAATAAAGTGGAATTTGTTAAATTGAAAACTTATACACTTAGCAGCCTATGTAAACGGCCTAGTTGGATGACATGTAAACATTATGTCTTATTATAATAGCATAGTTAGAAATGTTTGTTATGCATATTCATTAATTATGTTGTTTATAATTATAAATGTTTATCAATATTCAACACTAGGATAGAGCTCGTGTGATATACGAGTTGTTAAAAAAATACAACAAAAAAGTTAAATATAATAATATACATAATAACATACCTTATGAATTAATAAGATATAAATATTGATAAACAAAATTTTTACAATTTATTAATCTCTAAAAACCTCTTTAAATACAAAATTGGATAGAGACCGGAGTGATTAGGAGAAATGTTAAAATCATTATATTTAAACATATTCAAAGGTTAACTTACAACATATTCAATCAATCATGCCCAGTAAAATCCCACCGACAGCAAAGCTATAAGTAGGGTCTGGGGAGGGTGGGATGTAGGCACACCGTACCTCTATCCAAAGGAATAAAGAGGTTGCTTCCAGAGAGACCCTCGGCTCTAAGTACATGTGTATGAAGCAAAATAAAGGAAATCAAAGTTTAACAGTTATATAAAAACTACTACTAATTATAATAATATTAATAATAAGATCACAGTTTAACAGCTATATAAAAGCTAATAATAATAATAATAATAATAATAATAATAATAATAATAATAATAATAATATATGTAAGGGAAATACCATTATGGTATGTGACCTAAATAAGTTAAGTCTATATAAAAGTAGGATATTTAACGAAATTGCATGTGTGTGTGTGTGTGTATGTTATATATATATTCATCTAGAATATTTCTGTAACTTATTTATTGAGATTTCCAAATATAAGATAACTGTTTTGTTTGATAAAATATGAAAATGCTCACATGACATTTACGTGATATTCTATGTAAAGGCCCTAGAATGATGTCATGTGAAAAAATCATCATGCTTTAATAGTATAGTTAGATTTTTATTAGGCATATTTTCTATAGCTTTGTATAGTATGCATGTAAAATATGTATCCAGATTGAATATTACGATGCTTACACATTAATCATGCTATTAAAGCTTAATTTTATCGATATTTGACATAATAGATAGGCAGGTCGATAACAATAAAACTTGTAAAAGGGCCTCAACTTTTCAATTTTATATAGGTCTCTAAAAAGATTGGACCAGTCATGATTATTTGCTGCTCTCATTTTGCAGCTGAGATTGGTCTTCAAATATATAACCGGTTGGAATGGTTCTTCACACGGGAAACCTCTAATTTAGGTAGGGGTAGAGAGGCACAAAAAACCCGAACCCAGAACCCGTTTTTTTATACCCGGGTTTTAAATATTCGTACACAACCCTACCCGTAGGGTACAGATAGGGTATGCATTTCAATACCAAAACCTATACCCAAACCGGGCCCAATTTATACCCGGTAATACCTGAAAACTACAACCGGTTCCATACCCGGAACCGGGTTTTCAAATACCCAATCTATACCCGAAAAATACATGAAAAATACCCGAAAAATAGACCTTAAAACTGCAAACCTTTAAAAAGTCCAATCTATACCAAAAAAAACAATAAAAAATACCGAAAACCCCGAAAAATAGGGTTTTTTCAATCCGAAAATAGGGTTTTAAAATACCCGGTTTTAGAATACCCGGTTCTATACCCGACCCGCACCCGAACATAGAGTATGGTTTATAGAGGTAATATACGGACCCGAACTCGACCCTGGTATTGCCAATACCCGGTCATACCCGAATCCGGCTCTATATTCAGAACCGGGTATTTGAGAAGCCCGCACCTCTAGGTAGGAGCTTCTCCACATAAAATGGAATCTTCAATCAGTCCATAGAAATATGGAAACACCATCCATGGTAAGTTGATGAGCAAGCAATGTCAGCCTGTCCGGGTTGGAGCCATGATAGGCAACAACGAAAAAGGAGCATGTCTACAAGCCCAATGTTTGATCAAGGTAGCCCAAAATAAGTCCAAAACTAATATGAAGATAAGGAAGTCCAAAGCCCAACAGAAATAAGGCTCAGTTGCAAGAAAACAAAGAGAAAAAAAAAATAGAATAGAATAAAGCAATCGTTTTTTGTGGTTCAATGCCTTGTAAGTGATGGTTAATGTAGTATAGGTTTATAACCTAACTCAAGAAAGATTTGTCATAGTGGGGGGCTTTCTTCATGATGATATTGTTCATTAGTGAGTAACACATGACGCATCAAAATCAATATAGATGGTTGACATCTTAACTTAAAACACACTTGAGCATCGAGTAGTTCCAGTTTTCAAGTATTGTTGAAAAAAAATATAAGGATTATTAAATTGGAATTCAATCAATAATTCTAAGAGAGTGGGTTGGCTTCTGGGTGGATTTGGTAGGTTCAAATTAATTATAAGAATCAAAATATTATAATTATGTGAATTAAAAACTATTTTTGTCATGTTTTTCATAAAATAATCAATTTCTTGGGCTACTTATCCTAACCTTTTTCTATTCAGATTTGGTAATTTTAAGAACTCCGAATAAACAAAACTTACAACTTGGACATTAAAATATACGAATCACGCATTCACACTAACAACTTGATCATCTTAAAATTTGGGTGAAATTTGTTTGTATGCATTTTCTCAACATCATCGATTGATAAAACCAAATGTTGAAAAAAGAGAGATTATTATTTGTTAATAACATGCAATAATGTTAAATATTTGATATATTCTAGAAACTTATCAACAGTTGAGATTGACTATTGAGAAAACCAAAGAATGATATTCTTAGAATTACAAAAATGTCCATTGCTCGGGTCTAAGAAGAGTAAATTAAATCTAAGCACAATAACGAGACCAATTAGTAAATTCCAAAATCTAAAACTGAAAAATTAAAAGAACTGGCGATATACATGGAAAATTATCCCATAAACAAAACAATATACCTCGTCATTTATGTTTTTTTAATGCAATTGGAAATTCTATTTTCTTGTAAGAGTGTTCAAACTACACCAATACTCTTTTGATCGGCTCAAAAATTCTTTCAATAAGAGATTCTAGCCAACTGAAAGAATTTTCTGATAAGTTCAGAGATCGTGTGAACCTTTTCTAAGACGTGTTGTCAATCGTCCATACTGATTTTGACGCTCTAGACCTCACACACCCACAGTGGCGGATCCAGGAATTTTTTTTAGGTGGTTCCCTCTTAATTTATAAGGTGGTTCCTACGCGTCTTCTATATATCGGTACACTATTATTTCGAAACTCGGGTGGTTCCGGGGAACCACCCGTTTGTATGCTGGATCCGCCAATGCACACCCAAAACATTATCTAGTAGGAAACCCACCGTTGTAGTAAAACTCCATTGATTCAGATTTTGAATTTGATACCTTAACTCCTAAGCCTTAGTCATCTACTAAAGTGTTAACAAGGGCAGATCTAAGGCGAGTTGAGGGGTGCCTGGGGTACCCCACAACTTTCATAGTCAAGTGAAAAATTTAATGCAAAACTTTTTCCTTCTCTGTTTATGTATTCAAATACCTGTTATCTCTAGGTCCAAAAATATTTTTTGAATATACATGAACTTTTCTTATAAATCCGTCACTTCTTAATTATCACCCCCATGCCATTGAACATATAATGGAGTGATCTTTGATGCTCATTAATTTAAAAACTAACTACAGATTTGATAACTTAATGGAAAATCTCCAAATTATCCATTTTGAATGCAGTTTCAAGTCTATAATTCTGTCATTTATAAGTGACGTTTAATTTGTATATTTAGTTCTAATACACACTTGTTAAATAATATCTTATTCAACATATTAAAGTTAATCCATAGCTACAAGCCTACAATATATTATATATTGCTAATATATAATATTAGCATGAGTAGGGCCTCTCACTCATGATAACCCGCACTTACGCCAAAGAAAAACAACAAACTGTTGCGTCAATGAACAACCAAAATTATTAAATACATATAGATGGATTCCGACACAATTGGGAGTCAGGCTCATAGCTTTTTAACAAAGGGCTAATGTGGATGTCGAGATTTGGGTTTTCATTCTTCCATATCACTTAGTTTTCATGAAGGGGATAACGGTGTTAGAGGTGTATGGAGAATGATTAATTATGAAAGAACTTGATCAATGAGAGAGTGTCATATGGTAATAAGAGAATATATCGACACAAACGATATGGCTAACACCCAATATTATTATTAAGAAAACTTCTCAAAAACTTGATTACAATCCTTACCCAATAGGTGGTATTTTATAGGTATACTATAACTAATATTCTAATTAACCAATTCCATAGTAATCATCTTCCTAATCCAGGATCTTCTTGAACTTATTTCGTGCGAGAGCTTTGGTTAATATGTCGACTCGTTGTATCTTGCCGCTTATGTGTTCAACTTCATCTCATCTCCTTTAACGCATTCCCGAATGTATTGGTAATGAGATTTAATGTGTTTAGTCAGACCGTGAAACACCATATTTTTCACGAGAACGATCGCGGATGTGTTGTCGACATATAACACCACTTTTTGAGGTGGTTTCCAGGTTAACCCGCTTAGTAATTTCTTAACCTAAGCTGCTCCTTAACACATAACTGATCGCGGATCCCTTGTTTTCAGGTATCGAAATATTTTATGGCTTTTTCATGTCTCTTTCGGTTAATGAATTTATCAACTAATAACCCTCACAATAAAAAGCGAGGTTCGGTCGGGTTTGTAGCAAATAACGAAGGCATATGACTATATTTCAAGATTCGGTGTCTTCAACAATGGCGGTCCTTTGTTTGGGCCAGACCGAGGAACGGCCCCACCAGTTTTTTCGTTTAGTAGTGTATTTTTAGCGAAAGAATCCCAAAAAAATTGTATTTATTAAGTCCGGCTCAGTCATGTTATTTGAGTCCAACCCATTCATATTATTTAAGTTTGGGCCAGCCATAGTTAAAATATACAGCCCAGTTACAAAGAAATTATTTTTTTTAGCAGTTTATTAGCGAAGCCCAGTTAAACCTATTACCCTAACATTTGATAATAATCTAACAGATAGATTGGCCGTTGTGTTAGTTTTAGGCTTTTACGGTCTTGAATTCAGTTAGCAACTAAGGTTTGGCTTTAAGGAGCCGGGGACGATTTAAAATATAAGAATTTAAAAGACCAGGTTCACAATTGCATTTTTCCATTTGTTTTTAATTTCAATATTGTGGGTTAGGGTTTGGATTTATAGGTTAATTTGAGGGATACATTGATTCATTGAGTGTGTTGATATGTCATAACTCATAAATATTACTATTTTAGGTTAATTTGTTAAATTCTTGTTGTGGTTATGTGTTAGGTTAAAGCATGGTAAAGTCGAAAAAGGATTGACTCTTTATCTAAAATAAAGGTTGATGAAAATCTAGAGGAAGCGAATAAACGTCAAAAATTTTCATCACAAAGTGAGCCACAATCGCAAGAACAAGAAAATCCACAAGAACCACAACCACAATTAATTACAGATGAAGTGGATCCTAACCAAATAGAAAGAGATCTGGCTAAACGAAAAGCAATATGGGAGTACCCGGTTAATTTGAGGGAATAAGTAAGACGAGCTTATCTGAGTTTAGGACCTTTCCAATTAAAACTTGCAGAATATATGAATAAATGTACAAGTAAGCATAATCGTAGGTTCCAATATTCCTGCTTCAGTATTTTTCCCTGGTAGGTTAGAGTATTCATCAACAACACGTTCTGCTTATTGTTTTCCTTGTTATCTATTTAACGATAAACAAAGTGTCCGCAATGGGAAAGAACATTTTTTTGTTAAAGAGTTTGGAAATTGGAAATGAGTTAACGTGAAAGATTGTGCATTTCTTAAGCATGTTGATAGTGCACAACACATAAATGCTATGGTATACAATGAAAACCTGTTGAGCCAGTGTAACATTGAGAAAATTTCGAGTTCAAAATGTAAACTTTCCAAAGTCTAGGGACTAAAATTGCCAAATTCCAAACCTGAGGGTTAAAAATGAAAATTCTGATATTCCTTACTCATCGCGCTACACGATGGATCAAAAGAGAGACCCATCGCGATACACAATGGGGTGTCTGACAGTGAGACGCGTGGCTTGCCACGTGGCCACACGTGGCACACCGGTCGCCACGTGTCCCGCCACGTGGCCACACATGGCACAACGTCCGCCACGTGTCAACACGTAGCACACCGTCTGCCACGTGGCGACACGTGGCAGACCTATGTTGTGACTGCGCAATGCTACGTCGCGCTACGCGATGGGTGCCCAGGACGTCGTCGCGTACCGCGATGGGATCCAAGATTTTGCCTATAAATAGCAAGTCCGGGATCTCATTCCAACCACACCAAAATCATTCTTCCTCTCTCTCTCTCTAGCATCTCTCTAGTCATATTATCGTACCTCGAAGTTCGTGCCTTATTTCCTCGATAAACGTGCCCCGATCCCTCGTTTTGTGTATCAACGATTCCTCAAAGTTTGTGCCACCCTCCACCCACATACCAAGAAGGCATTTGTTATTATGGCAATGAGTCTCGAGAAGCGTGCCAACGAGTGTTGAAGATTGGCGTTCATTGATTTGCGTGTCAAGGAAGGAGTGTCGAGAAAAAGAGTTAATCAAGAAGTGAAGCAGCGTTGGAGTGTTGCTCGAATCATTAGGGTTTTCTTAAAACCTTTAAGGTAAGGCCTAAAGCGCCAATAAATATAATAAAATATTATATTAAAGGGCTTAAGCCTTAAGTCGAGGTTATACTCGATACCTCGATAAAAGAGAAATAAACATAACAAAGAAAAGAACAAAAGAATGAATTGTAAATATGTATATATGTTTGTAAGTATATATGTATAATTCTTTGTTATGAAATTATTATTTAAGTAATAATGAGTATTCTTAAATAATAAAAGAAAAAGAATACGTTTCTTAGAGAAGAAGAAACGTCGGGTTTTTATATGTAAACTAAAGGTTTATAATTACTTTTAAACTAAAGGTTTTCAAGTAAAAGAGATTTATGAACTAAAGGTTCATCGAGGTAGAGTTTATAAAATAAGACTAAAGGTCTTAAGCCGGATTGTATATCCTACTAACAAATGGTTATACTCGTACTATAGGTGCGAGATAGCAAGAGAAAGACCCTCGAACGGTGTTGAAGCCGATCCCAAAGCGAAAGAGTGAATACGCCCCCAAAATTTTATAAACTTGTTTTCAAACGAGTCAAACATGTTATATGAAAATTGTTTACAAGGAACTACGTGTTCTTTAAGCCATTATAAATGAAAGTATAAACCTAGCCCTCAGGCTGTGGTATACGTATGTCTGGATCCTTACATAGGTGGTAGTATGCGATGGGCACATCGCACCACCCTGATCGTAGGACGCTTTCCCGCGGGAAGTACTATCATTGTGTATATTTACGGGTACTTAACTAAGTCGAACGCTGCGGTGTTTGCTGAGGTGACCTAGAGTAGAGACTTGAATTTATAAATGTGTTATTTAACATTGTTATCCCTAAGACACGATGGGCCGAGGCAGGCGTAATCTCGAGGGGTAATAAAGTAAAAGAAAATAATTTAGCGTCAGCTTGTTCACCAGCATTCGTTGCTGACGTATTTTATTTACATTTTTGTAGGTGAACAAGATTAGCGCTTGGAATGTCGAAGTGCTATTTATATATCCCATGGCCCGGATTTGTTTTGTATAAACTTAATATGATAAATGGTGGTTTGTAATTAAAACAAATAATCTTTTTAAACTTAAAACGGGAATCTTTTATAATCCCGTCTTTTGTAATAATACAACTTTGATCCTTATATTTTATAAGACTTCCACTAATCAAACGTAACTCTGATTTATATACAAATATGGTACCAACTATTGGGTCACACGCCTAGGCCTTAAGTGAGGGTGTGACAGGTTGGTATCAGAGCCATTGATCTTAGCGAATTGGGTATCATAAAACAATACCCAAGCTTCGATCCAAGTATAGGAAATAATTGATTACTTGTTTTAGGATAAGATAGGCTGGTAACCTTTTCTTTCCCTCCACATTCTAAACCACCCATAAATATTAGTTGTCATTCAAAAGTTGGATGGAGAACTATGTACAAAAAGCAAAAGAGGCTGGAATCGCCGAACCTTACCCCGAGGATAACATGAGTGATGGTTATTATGAAGCATACTTCGACCAAGATGTGGAACATGACTTGTCCAAACCTGTATACTACCCCGAAGTAGACATTACCCAATAGACGTTCCCGAAAGTCCACCAAATCAAAGAGTCGAACCGCCAAGGCACTCAAGTTACCATCCACCAACAATACCCATGTATCAACCCACTGAAATATCGATGTACCACCCCTCGAAGATCCCCACATACCAACCATCACAAGTGCCGCAGTACTATCCAACCGGATACCTACCAAATCCACACCCGTCCTATGCCTTCCTCTCAAACCGACCAATAAAGGAAGAACCAAGATCCCCATCCTCCGACTGGATACAATGCCACTCCGATCATCAAAGGTGGCATATCGGAAGCTCCTCTCTCAACGAAGTCAACTCACAACCCAACAATGGAGAAGGGTCGTCCCGCAAGCCCAAGATGAGGGTAATGATGCCCTACGAAAGTTTCAAAATGACCCCGATGATCAACGAGACCACCTAGCATATGGAGGAGGAAGAACCTGAAGAGGAGGAAGAACCTATGGAAGAAGAAGAACCAGAAGAAGAGGGGGACCCCGAAGAAGAGGAGGATCCTGAGGAAGAACTGGAAGAAGAGCATCCCAATAATCCTAATGAGATATCAACATCAATGGATGGATCACTCACTTCCCAAAACCCGAGCTACGGATCTGTGGATCCATATGTCTAATATATCGAAGCTCTTAAAAACCAAGCTTCATCAAGCTTCCCACCATTCCAAGGAGAAATTCCCTCGATTCAAGAGCAAGCTGATGAGATCCGAGAACAGAACAAGGCTGCTAAAGCTTTCCTCTACCTTTCTTCCTACTCATACCGACGTTCCGTATCCAGAACTGAGGAATCACTACGAAATGGTGACATTGGGTTACCGCGACCCACCTCCACAATATGGATACCCCAACAAGGTCCCACAGTCGTATGAAGAGCACTTGGACAGCGCTCTACACGAAACAGATGATTGGAGGAAGAAGGTGGCCGATGAAGGAAAGAAAAAGAAGAAGATGGGAGAAAAGCTTCTTCATAAGTGCAACAAATTGACGAAGGTTGTGAAAACGTTTATGAAGAATTGAGGTGATGGAGAAGGAAACAAGATGGAAGCATGTGTAATATAGTCTTATATGTTATGTGAAATATATTTGTGTAACAAGAACGTTGAAACGTTCTTGAAATAAAGATAGGAGGATAAATATATATATATATATATATATATATATATATATATATATATATATATATATATATATATATATATCGTTTGATCGATATATATATATATGTGTGTGTAATGTGAAATAAATATATATATCGTTTGTGATATATATATATATATATATATATATGAATGTATAATAAAATATATGTTTAATAAGGAAACGTTGTTAAAAATTTAAGATATAAAATGAAAAGAAAAGAAATATGTCTGAAAAAAGTAATAACAACGAGAAAGCTCGAAAAGAGCAAGAAATAAGAAAAGAAAAGGGGAAAGACCCCGTCGGTAATCAAGAAGAAGAAATTCCCGAAAAATATATGAATAAAATACAAAGGATAATTAAAGATGCGGTGAGAGAAGAGTCTATGGCTAGGTCACAATCGAGAAATTCGAAACATTCTCATTCCTTTAATCCTTCCCGAAAATCTGTTTCTAAACCTCGTTCTAGACCTTCACATACGGAAGAAAGTGTTCATGAGTCTAACGCCGATGGAAGAGTTAGGAAAGAGTTCAAGAAACTCAAGATTAGTGGGTATTCGTTTAAGGATTTCAAATACAATGGACCGAAGGAATTCCTTGGTGATAAAGGAGCCATCACAACCGTAAGGTGGCTTGAGGAGATGGAGACGATCGTGATAACAAGAAGATGTTCCGATGAGGAGAATATTCAATACTCTGCTCTTATTTTTAAGGGAGAGGCGCTCGAGTGGTGGAATACGATGTTGATGAGTAAAGGGAGAGAGGTGATGTATAATTTGAGCTGGGATGAGTTCAAGGCTTTATTGATGGGAAAGTTCTGTCCCATGCATAAAACCGACCAAATCCAAACTAAATTTCTCAATCTTAAGGTCGTGGGGATGAACCTTCGTGAATACAACACCAAGTTTCACGAAAATTGTCATCTGGTTCCCCAGCTTGTGAATCCTGAGTCTTGCAAAGTTACCCGAAATATTTGGGGACTGCCGCGGGAAATCCGCGACATGGTGAGGTCACACTTACCACAAACTGCTGACACCGCAATGGAGTTAGCAGGTTATTTGATGGGCGGCATGGTCCGCAACAAAGAATAAGATAAGAAGGTCGTGTCATCTAACGAACAAAGAAGGACTGGAGGAAGCAATCGATTCAAAGGCAAGGGCGTAAACCAAAATCGATTCAATTCAAACGCCACGCCATGCAAAACCTGTAAAAGATATCATAGGGGTCGATGTAACTTCGCTCCGCCTTCAAAAGTGTGTGAAAATTGCCAAAGATCGGGTCATGATGCTGCTGATTGTTGGAAAAAGAAGATGACGTGTTACAATTGTAAAGAAATGGGGCACTTGATTTTTGAATGCCCAAAGAACAAACCCGCGACTGGTGGTGCGGGTGGAAGTGGCAAGGATAAGAAAGGAAACGCGCGAGTCTTCGTACTCGACACAAAGAAAGCGGCTGACATGCCGGAAACCATCACCGGTACGTTTTTAGTCAACGACACCTATGCTAGAGTTTTATTTGATTCGGGTGCCAATTTAAGTTTTATAGATTATAGCTTTTGTAGTCTATTAAACTAACCTTTAATAAAGTTAGATAAAACTCTAAGCGTCGAGACTGTTAGTGGAGAAATCGTTAAGATCTCCGAAGCCCTTGAAAACGGAAAAATTCATTTAGCTGGTTATATTCTGCCTATCCAACTCTTACCTATGGCACTTGCTGGTTTTGATATTGTACTTTGTATGGATTGGTTATCCGATAACCATGCCCGTATCATCTGCAATAGCAAAACCGTTGAACTTCAAGCCCACGATAAACGAACGATTCGAATTGAAGGGGACAAAGACGCTGGCCAAGTTAGTATAATTTCCATGATTAGGGCTAACAAATGTTTAAATAAAGGATGCTTAGCATTCATGGCCTACGTCACTAAAGAATCAAAGCCAAAGGAGATAAAGGACGTACCCATAGACTCTGAATTTTCTGATGTCTTTCTTAATGAACTTCCCAGAATTCCTCCCGACCGCGAAGTAGTGTTTAGGATTGATCTTATTCCCGGTACCGCTCCGATCGCCAAAGCTCCATATCGCTTAGCACCGACCGAGATGAAGGATTTAAAGAAAAAACTCGATGAACTACTGGAGAAAGGTCACATTCGACCGAGTTCGTCACCATGGGGAGCACCAATCCTTTTGTCAAGAAGAAGGATGGATCCATGCGTATGTGTATTGACTATTGTGCTTTGAACAAGGTCACAATCAAGAACCGATATCCACTCCCTCGAATCGACGATCCTTTTGACCAACTTCAAGGTGCTAGATTCTTTTCTAAAATCGATCTTCGTTCCGGCTATCACCAACTCAAAGTCCAATCCGAGGATATCCCCAAAACCGCTTTTCGAACAAGGTATGGACAATTTTGAGTTCACGGTCATGCCGTTTGAACTTACTAATGCTCCACCCGTGTTCATGGACATGATGAATCATATTTGCAAGCTTTACTTGGATAAATTTGATATCGTATTCATCGAAAACATATTAATTTATTCTAATTCTAAGGATGATCATGAAATCCATCTCCGAACTCTGCTCGAAATTCTTAAAACCGAGAAGTTGTATGCTAAATTTTCAAAATGCGAATTCTGGTTACAAGAAGTACAATTCCTTGGTCACATCATCAACGTCAACGGTATTCAAGTCGATCTCGCTAAGATTGAAGCTATCTCTAAGTGGGAGATCCAAAAATTGCCAACCGAAGTCAGAAGTTTCTTAGGTTTGGCCGGCTATTACTGTAGGATTATTGAATTTTTTTCCCGAATTGATGTTCCCCTAACCTCCTTAGCTCGTAAGAACATCAAGTATGAATGGGGAACAAAACAACAAGAGGCGTTCGATATACTCAAAAAAAAGCTCACTCAAGCACCTATCTTAGCTTTGCCAAATGGTACTGAGGATTTTTTTGTCTTTAATGACGCGTCCCATTCTGGTTTGGGATGTGTACTAATGCAACGTAAGAAAGTGATCGCATACGCCTCTCGTCAACTTAAGGTACACGAAAAGAACTATATGACTCACGATCTAGAGTTAGGCGCCATAATATTTGCACTTAATATGTGGAGGCACTATCTCTATGGAGTAAGATTTATCATGTACACCGATCATAAGAGCTTAAAGCATATCTTTGATAAAAAGAGCTCAATATGCGCCAACGACGCTGGATGGAGACTCTCAACGACTACGATTGTGAAATTGTTTATCATGAAGGCATAGCCAACGTCGTGGCTGATGCCTTAAGTCGTAAAGAGCACGAGAAACCGAAAAGTGTCTGAGCGTTGAGGCTAGAACTCCAAGTTGACCTCTTAGAACAAATCAAATTCGCCCAAACTCAAGCGATCAATGAAAACCAAATCTCCGACGAAAAACGTAACGACACCATTGATTTGCTAGTCAAAGGTGACGATGGTATCCTTAGACTCGGTAATAGAATTTGGGTACCAATCGTTGGGGACTTGCGTGAGAAAATTTTGAATGAAGCCCATAAATCCAAGTATATGATGCATCCCGGGAGCGACAAAATGTACCATAATCTAAAGTCTAACTATTGGTGGAACGGGATGAAAAAGGATGTCGCTTCGCATGTGACGAAAGGTTTAACATGTTTGAAAGTCAAGGCTGAACACCAAAAGCCTTCGGGACTGCTTCAGCAACCCGAACTTCCCGTATGGAAGTGGGAGTTAATCACTATGGATTTCATCACTAAACTCCCAAAGACGACTCGACAACACAATGCTATTTGGGTGATTGTGGATCGATTAACAAAATCCGCACACTTCATACCCATCAATGAGTCGTACTCAATGGATAGATTGGCGCGTATTTATGTAAACACCATTGTAGCTTTGCATGGAGTGCCGCTATCTATAATCTCTGATCGAGACAATCGTTTTACGTCTCATTTCTGGAAGAGCTTTAAAAAAGCCTTAAGCACCAAGCTTAACCTTAGCACCGCCTATCATCCGCTAACCGATGGGCAAAGCGAAAGGACGATTCAAACGTTGGAAGACATGCTCCGAGCTTGTGTGATAAACTTAGGTGGAAGTTGGGATGACCACTTACCCCTAATGGAATTCTCGTATAATAATAGCTATCACACAAGTATTCAAGCCGCACCATTTGAGGCGTTATATGGTCGCAAGTGTAGAATGCCTGTGTGTTGGTCTAAAACCGGAGACAATCAATTATCTGGACCCGAGATAGTCCAAGAAACCACCGAAAAAATTCTTCAAATCCGAGAACGACTTAAGACGGCACGTGATCACCAAAAGAGTTACACCGATGTCCGCCGCAAGCCGTTAGAGTTTAATGTTGGTGACAAAGTGTTATTGAAAGTCTCACCTTGGAGAGACGTGGTTCGCTTCGGTAAGAAAGGAAAATTAAGTCCTCGATTCGTTGGACCTTTTGAGGTACTCGAACGAATCGGCACTGTTGCATACCGTTTGCGACTGCCCGAGGAAATGCAAGGGATACACGATGTATTCCATGTTTCGAATCTGCGTAAATGCCTAACCGATGAATCGTTAGCCATGCCATTAAAAGACGTCGAAATAAATGAAAACTTAAATTTCATAGAACGTCCAATCCAAATAGAAGATTCGAAAACAAAGAAATTAAAAAGAAGAACATTGAAAATTGTGAAAGTCAAATGAGACTCGCGTTGAGGGCCCGAATATACATGGGCACTCGAATCAAAAATGAGAAAGAAATACCCCCATATGTTCTTGTAAAGCAATCTCGAGGACGAGATCTGTTTCGAGGTGGGGAAGATGTAACATCGAGAAAATTTCGAGTTCAAAATGTAAACTTTCCAAAGTCTAGGGACTAAAATTGCCAAATTCCAAACCTGAGGGTTAAAAATGAAAATTCTGATTTTCCTGACTCATCGCGCTACGCGATGGATCAGAAGAGAGACCCATCGCGATACGCGATGGGGTGTCTGACAGCGAGACGCGTGGCCTGCCACGTGGCACACCGGTCGCCACGTGGCACATCGTCCGCCACGTGTCAACACGTGGCACACCGTCTGCCACGTGGCGACACGTGGCAGACCTATGTTGTGACTGCGCAAGGCTTCGTCGCGCTACGCGACAGGTGCCCAGGACGCCGTCGCGTACCGCGATAGGGTCCAAGATTTTGCCTATAAATAGCAAGTCCGGGATATCATTCCAACCACACCAAAATCAGTCTTCCTCTCTCTCTCTAGCATCTCTCTAGCCATATTATCATACCTCAAAGTTAGTTCCTTATTTCCTCGATAAACGTGCCCTGATTCCTCGTTTTGTGTATCAACGATTCCTCAAAGTTTGTGCCACCCTCCACCCACATACCAAGAAGGCATTTGTTATTATGGCAATGAGTCTCGAGAAGCGTGCCAATGAGTGTTGAAGATTGGCGTTCATTGATTTGCGTGTCAAGGAAGGAGTGTCGAGAAAAAGAGTTAATCAAGAAGTGAAGTAGCGTTGGAGTGTTGCTCGAATCATTAGGGTTTTCTTAAAGCCTTTAAGGTAAGGCCTAAAACGCCAATAAATATAATAAAATATTATATTAAAGGGCTTAAGTCTTAAGTCGAGGTTATACTCGATACCTCGATAAAAGAGAAATAAACATAACAAAGAAAAGAACAAAAGAATGAATTGTAAATATGTATATATGTTTGTAAGTATATATGTATAATTCTTTGTTATGAAATTATTATTTAAGTAATAATGAGTATTCTTAAATAATAAAAGAAAAAGAATGCGTTTCTTAGAGAAGAAGAAACGTCAGGTTTTTATATGTAAACTAAAGGTTTATAATTACTTTTAAACTAAAGGTTTTCAAGTAAAAGAGATTTATGAACTAAAGGTTCATCGAGGTAGAGTTTATAAAATAAGACTAAAGGTCTTAAGCCGGATTGTATATCCTACTAACAAATGGTTATACTCAAACTATAGGTGCGAGATAGCAAGGGAAAGACCCTCGGACGGTGTTGAAGCCGATCCCAAAGCGAAAAGGTGAATACGCCCCCAAACTTTTATAAACTTGTTTTCAAACGAGTCAAACATGTTATATGAAAATTGTTTACAAGGAACTACGTGTTCCTTAAACCATTATAAATGAAAGTATAAACCTAGCCCTCAGGCTGTGGTATACGTCTCTGGATCCTTACATAGGTGGTAGTACGCGATGGGCACATCGCACCACCCTGATCGTAGGACGCTTTCCCGCGGGAAGTACTATCATTGTGTATATTTACGGGTACTTAACTAAGTCGAACGCTGCGGTGTTTGCTGAGGTGACCTAGAGTAGAGACTTAAATTATAAATGTGTTATTTAACTTTGTTATCCCTAAGCCACGATGGGCCGAGGCAGGCGTAGTCTCGAGGGGTAATAAAGTAAAAGAAAATATTTTAGCGTCAGCGTCTTCAACAGCATTTGTTGCTGATCAAACGTAACTCTGATTTATATACAAATATGGTAACAACTATTGGGTCACACGCCTAGGCCTTAAGTGAGGGTGTAACAACCAGGATGCACACATTGAAAACATCATATCCGACCTAGATAAAAAGGAATTAGAGAAGAATCGCTAGCGATTAACAACAACAATTGATGCAGCTCGTTGGGTGACATATCAAGCTTGTTCTTTATGAGGGCATGATGAAAGTTCTAAGTCTAAAAATCACGGTGATTTGCTTGAAATACTAAAACTTCTAGCCTATTATAATGATAAAGTTACAAGTGTTATTTTAGAAAATGTCGAGTATAATTCAAAGTATACTTCTCATGATAATAAAAACAAATTCTTAGTATTGTTGCAAATAAAATGCATAAGCATATTCGTAGTGAAGTGGGGAGATTCATTTTATTGTGTCATGGTTTATGAGTTACATGATGAGTAAAAAAAGAGCATTTGGCCATAATTTTGAGATTTATTAATACATAAAGGATCATACGAGAGAGGTTTTTGGATTTGATTCATGTTACGGATACTTTGACACTAATCCTGAAAACACATATGTGGAACCAACTTTTGCAATATCAATTTGATGTTAGTAAAATCCGTGGCCAAGGTTATGATGGAGCCAGTAACATGAGAGGGGAATGGAATGGATTACAAGCACTAGTTCGTAAGGATCATCTTATGCTTATTTTTTTCATTGATTTGCTCACAGATTGCAACTTACCTTAGTAGCTTCTTCAAAGGAGGTTGTTCCAGCGAGTCAATTTTTTGATAAATTAGGTTCTACAATTAATACGGTTTGTGGTTCTAGTAAATGTCATGATGAGTTACAAAAGGCAAAGGCAAAGGAGATTAAAGAGTTAACTGAACTTGGTAAAATTAAAACAGGAAAAGGATTAAATCAAGTTGGGACATTAAGAAGAGCGGGTGATACACGTTGGTGTTCTCACTATCAGTCTTTGCAGTATGATTGACAGGTTTGATTGTACTCGTATTGTTCTTCAAGTTAGCCCATTGTTATTCATTTTAGTCCATTCTTTTATCGTAACTCATTTGACTCGTATTCATTTCAGGGAATTATTGATGAGCCATCTACAACTTTTACTCAACGAGGAGATGTTGATGCAGGTTATGTTAATTTAAAATCATTTGATTTTGGTTTATTATTCACTTGATAAAGGAAGTAATGGGAAGAACTTATATACTTTCTTATTCTCTACAAAAGAAATCGCAAGATATTCTTAATGCCATTGAGTTGGTTAAAGCCACAAAAGACGATCTAAAGGATTTCAGAAACAACAAGTGGGATTCTTTTCTTACAGATGTTACTTTTTTGTAACAAAAATCAAGTAGATATGCCAAGTATGAATGCTCCATATACTTTAACTCAGTATCGGCCTCATATAAAGGATAATCAAGTTACTTTTAAACATTACTACCGAGTAGATATTTTTAAAGCCACGGTGGACAACAATTTCATGAGTTGAATAATAGATTCAATGATCAAATGATGGAATTGTTAAATATTAGTGTTACTTTAGTTTCTAAAAAAGACCCAAAAGTGATTGACATTGATCAGATTTGTCTTCTTGTTGAGAAGTACTATCCCAAAGATTTCATGGAGCAAGAAAGAATTCAGTTACGAGTTCAATTGAATTATTTTAATTTTCATATGCGAAAAAATCCCATGCTAAGTGGTGCATCATCTATTGTTGATCTAGGCAAAAGTCTTGCGGAAACTCAATTACGTGATGAATATTATTTGCTTGATAGAGTGGTTGGGCTAATCTTGACACTTCCGGCATCTACTGCAACAACATAGAGGAGATTTTCAGCAATGGAAATATTCAAGAATCGTCTTCGCAATAAGATGTCCGATGATTATCTCTTGAATAACTTGGTGATTTACATCGAAAATAATTTAGCTGAAAGTTTTGATTCAACATCTGTAAATGATGAGTTCAAAGAGCTTAAAGTTCGCCATGCTGAGTTGTGATTCTTTTTCAGGTACTCATCATTCTCCTTGCATCTTGTTTTTGTTTGTTTAAAATTAAATCTTTCTTTTGTGTAAGAACGTTAATTTGAATTGTTGAATTGGTATTTGAGTTGAATGATTGAATATAGTTTTTATTGTTTGACCCGACCCGAACCGGATTACCGACCCGAAACATAGAAGTAGTGGGAAAAATCTCTCGTGAATTTTGGCACATTCATACTAGATGTTCAAGATCCACCACTGGTCTTCAACATCTATCTCGTCATCAGCTTTTGATAGCTACAAGTTGGTATCCATGACGGGCTACACTTATTAATACCCGCTTCCTTTAATATCTTTCGAGCATACAATTCTTGTTTAACTTTGATCCCATCTTTGCTTTGCGAGACTTCAATTCATAGGTAATAGGATTGTTTTCCTAAATCAGGCATATCACAAACTTTAATGCCATGTTCTTCTTAAACCCGTTTATCATATTCAAACACGAAATTGTTACAAGGAAGTCGTCAACAACAATTAAACTAAAATTTCTGAATATTTTCCGATAAAAGGCTTTTTCTTTCATGCAGTGATAGAAATTCATCATCTTCAGACTTCCATCAATACCCTGTACAACTTATTCGTTTCTTTCGGTTTCTCAAGCCACTCCGGCCGGTGAACGTAAACGGTTTCTTTTTTTTCACTATTTAGAAATGCAATATTCACGTCTAAGTGGTGGATTTCCCGTCATTGTTTGCAAGGCCAATTAAAATCGTATCGTCTCTATTCGTGCAACCAAGTCGAACACTTCATTATAGTGACATAGTCAATCCCGGGTTCTTGCATGTATCCTTTCGCCACAAGCCGCGCCTTGTACTTACTATGTATACTTACTTTTGGTAACTCCGTTAAAGCTTATCTTTTTTTTATCTCGACACAAACAATATGGCTAACACCCAATATTATTAGGGTGCTGCTAAATGTACCCCCCTCCCATCTATTTTTACTAAACATACCCCCTTCTTCAAATTTTACATTAATACAATTTAAACCTTTTTGTTGTTTCTTTTGTCATTTGTTATATTTTATTATTATTATTACCTTTATAAAAGCATTTTTTTTCTATTTTTATTTAACAATTTTTTTCTATTTATCTTTTTATGCATATTTAAAATCCTTTACTAAAAACATATTTTTTCTTACTTAGAAAAAGGTTTTTTTTTCTTATCTAAAAAACGTTGTTTTTCTTGTTTTAAAAAAATGTTTTTTTTCCTATACTTGCTTTAATCTTTTTAAAGAGCGTTTTTTATAATTAAGGGATAGTTTACATTCTTCTATAAAAAAACGTATTACGTTTATAAATAAAAAGGTTAAATAACATACAATTTAATAAAAAAAAGTTGACTCTTTTCTCATGTTACATTAATGTCATGTATTCAAACCTAACAAAAAAATCAAATTGTTTTGAATACATTTTATAAAAAAATAAAAAAAACTAGCTAGAGAAAACATACAAAACTTTTTAATACATGTAAAAGAATAAACAAACTTTTACTAAGATCTTAAAGAAATAAAATAATAAAATCAATAACAAAAATATATAAAAAAACTGTAAAACAAAAATAAAAACTTAATAGGTTTTTATTTAGTAATTTGAGAAAATTATAAAATAAAATAAGAGGGGACTAACATGTTAATTACAAATGTTAAGGGGAAATGAAAGTTCAGGAGGGTGTACGGATAGAAAGTGAGGGGGTACGTTTAGCCTGACCCTATTATTATCAAGAGAACTTCTCAAAAAATGATTACAATCTCTACCAAATACATGATATTTATAACTAACCTATCACGTGATATTATAGCTAGTATTCTAATTAATCAATTCCATAATAATCATCATTCTAACATATATCAAATAGGAAACCAGATAATCATCTATACACAAATTAATATTATTTAATCATTGACTTGCACACAAAGTTAATCTCCTTGCCACCTACACACACAAAGCCACCGCCTCATGCCCGACTCCGAGAATGGTTAAACATATTTGGGCCGAAGGCGAAAATATTTTTTGGTCATTAATAAAAAGGAGTATCTTGTTGGGTTTAAACAATTTAATTTTTTAATGAACGTTAAATTTTTGGGCCTTATGATTTGGTTGTGTAATAAACATTTTTTTTTATAAAAATAGGGTAAAATGTCTCAAGAGAGGTTAGAACCCACAACCTTATGGTTGAAAGTCATACCTCTTGGCCACTAAACCAAGCCAGTGGTTATGTAATTATGCTTAAACGTTATATATATATATATATATATATATATATATATATAGGATGAGTATCATTACAGAACTGTTTAATTATTTAAGAACTTGAAAGAACCTTTAAAAACTAATGTTTTTTACAAAAATTTTTGTATGTTAATGTTAGTTGAGTGTAGCTTTATCATTTTTTATATCTATATTTACATATTACAATTTTAAAAATTAGTTTTTATACATATCCATGTTTTGTTTTACACATATGTAACTTTGTTAGTACATAAATTTTACACATATGTAAACCTGTTATTTATATATGTAATCAAAATTTTTTATATAAAATATGATAAAACTACTCTTAAATAATGTTAACATATAAAAAAAAATTAAAAAAATGTTTGGTTGTGTAGAGTTTCTAAGAGTTCTTAATTTTTTTAGAGTTCTTAAATAACACTAACCCTATATATATATATATATATATATATATATATATATATATATTGTTTTTCATAAAAAAAATATATAATTTTTTTTAAATTCCGGGCCTATCGGGGTGTTGGGGACCACCCGGCTCTCCTTTACGCTGTGTTCCCGAGTCTCATTTAACGAAAGAGAGGGGAATGAAATGATAAGAAAAGGGGAGAAAATCATGTTCCTGAGTTTTTTAAGGAGAGAAAGGGAGGGGAAAGAAAAGAAAAGGCTGAAAAATTAAAATATAAAATTCATCTCTCCAAATTGGAGAGATTGGGAGAGAAAATCAAACCAATTCCTTAATTACCCTCAAATATATTCTATAATTACACACCATTATCTCACGTTCTCTACATACTCCAACAGTTTTATTTGGCGCTAACCTGCATCTTTTTGGCGCATACATACATCTACAGAGCAATTGAACATCTCATCTTCTTCCTAGAATCGAACTTCATCCTATCAGGTTAGCTTTCTTCCTAATCTACTTTTCCATATTTTGCCCTAATTACAAACATCTAAACATCTAATTATATTCAGGCTAATAGGTTACTGAGTTGTAATTTTATCTAATTAGACATAGAATGCAATATGAAGTTTCTATATCTTTCATATTATATGTTTGTTGTTGCTAAATCTTCATACTATTGCCAAAATATTAATGGCCATATATCAAAACTACACAACGAATGGGTTAAGGGTGTTCATCGGGTCAACCCGATCGGGTTTCGGGTTAATCGGGTCGGGTTAATCGGGTTTTTAATAAAAGAAAACTAACCCGCAACCCGACCCTATTAAGGTTCGGGTTTGTCGGGTTTGGGTTAATCGGGTTTCGGGTTAGTCGGGTCGGATTAGTCGGGTTAGTCGGGTTACCCGATATTTTGATGTTAATTCAAATAAATACAAGTTATACAATTACGTAAGTGAGATAATCCAACTATTTGATAATATTATGATGAATAATCTAGACTAAGACTCATAATATCCAAAACTTAAAACATACAATTAGTTCTAAAAATGGAATAAGGCAGTAGGCCAGTAGCTAGAAAAGTCTCTTTTTGTAACCAAAACTCAGAATTTAAAAAAGGAAATATAAAACATTCTACTAGCAAGGTCAGCAGGCAGCGGCTAGTAAGGTCTCTTTAATTTGCACACAATATAATTATAAAGTGTCAAGTGGTATTGTTAATATTCTATAGTTTTACTAAAGTTCACATTCCAGGTTTTTGAGAATTAGCTTATCCATATTGGGTTTTATAGTTGTATATTGGGTTGGGCTTTATCCTTAATAACGCTATTAATCGGGTTAACCCGAAACCCGATTCTTTTTACTAAAGCAAACCCGAAACCCGACCTTAATAACTATTCGGGTTAATCGGGTTAACCCGAATAACCCGATTAATACTTATTGACCCGACTTAACTTATGGTCATAAAAGTCAGAGAAGACACTCAAATGATTAACACCCAATCAATGATTTTATCAAATGTTTATTTCCCATTTATCTAAAATTCTAGTTTTTAATATATGTTACCATTCATATTAGTAGTTTTCATTGTGTTAAAGATACGTTTTTTTTTTTAAGTGAAGTTTTGCATTTTGCTATGGAAGATCAAATACTTCGTGATCAAATACTCCGTATAATTCATGTTGTGCGAGCTCGACAATTACAGGCAGTTGGCCTAATTTGCTTATTGCTAGCTTTCATTACACGACATAGATTGTCTACCAAAAAACATGCTAATATACCTACTAGAGATGTAATTTTACAACGAAGATATGTACGAGAAGAGATGTTACATGACCTTTCAAACAGCGGTAAATGTCGTGAACTTATTCGTATGAGTGAGAGAGCTTATATGAAATTGTGTAATATCTTAAAGCATGATGGTGGTCTTCGACCTACTCAACGAATGTCCGTTGAATAGCAAGTTGCAAGATTTTTGCATATTGTAGGTAATGACATGAGAAATAGGTTAGCCTCTTGGATATACCGTCGTTGTAGATCAACAACCAGCCGGTGCTTCCATAGAGTTCTACAAGCGATTATATCGTTAGAAAGTCATTATATTCAACAACCTAAAGGTGATATTGTCCCGAAAGAAATTCAAGAGAAAAAGAGATTTTATCCTTTTTTTCAAGGATTGCATAGGGGCAATTGACGGAACACATGTTCGTGTCAAAGTACCAAACAAAGATGCCGCCAGATATCGTGGTCGTAAAGGATACCCGACAGTAAATGTATTGGCAGCTTGCACATTTGACTTAAAGTTTACATACATTTTAACCGGTTGGGAGGGGACTGCATCAGACTCGAGAATAATAAAGAATGCACTTAGTAGAGATGATAAACTAATAATTCCTACGGGTAACTTCTCAAAACCAAATTTACTCCATTGTTAGAATATTTTAGAGTAATACTAATCACAATTTAAATATAGGTAAATATTGCTTAGTAGATGTGGGTTTGCCTCATACAAGCTCACTAATGACACCATATAGAGGCGTTAGGTATCACTTGAAAGAGTACTCCACTCGTGCCCCTGAGAACTCAAAAGAGTTGTTCAACCTTCGTCATGCGTCATTACGTAACGCAATTGAACGAGCATTCGGTTTCCTAAAAAAGAGGTTTCCTATAATTAGAAGTACAACAGAACCATTTTACTCTTGTCAAACACAGTCAGACATTTTTTTGGCATGTTGTGTTTTACACAACTTTTTACTAGAGGAAGATCGTGACAAAGATCTTGAAGATGAAGTCTTACATGAGGTGTTAAATGGACCTGTAGAGGAAGAACGTAATAGTACTAGAGGCATACGAGAGAGTAATACTGAAGCAGACCAATTAAGGAACTCAATTGAAAATCAAATGTGAACTAACTATTTCATGTTTCAAGAAGATGAAATAGATATGTCAAATTAGTTTTTAGAATAGTGTTCGTTTTGACAATATATTGATTGGTGTTGTTTGAAGTTATTTATGTTATTTGTTTTATGTATTATTAAGTACTATTGTATTTATCAATTGCAAGTTTCTAATTGTTCTTTGCAAGTTTTTTAACTGTTCTAACAATGTATTCTTTTTTATTTTTTATTATTAACTATTATTACATTTACCAGTTGCAAGTCAACATGAGCAAACATGATGCCAATGAAAATACCAGTGAGAAAGAAAACATGATGTGGACAGAAACTATGGATAATGCGTTCATACAATCCATGATAACACAACAAATTAGCGGTTATAGGATTGGTGGAACTTTTACTCCACAAGCGTACAAAAATATGGTTGCAGAGCTTAGCACAAATCTTCAAATGAAATTTACCAAAAGTCATTTGAAGAATCGTTTAAAAACGTTGAAAAGTCATTTTTCTGCCTGGTATGATATGTTTAACGGAACGTCAATAAGTGGGTTCTCATGGAATCCTGAAACTCAGCTAATTGAAGCGGAGGATGAAGTCTGGAAAAAACTGATAGAGGTTAGTGTTTTAATTATTTACTTGAATATTTCGATTATCGTTTATTATACTGATTCTCTTGCTTTTGTTAAATAGTCAAAGCCAAAAGCTGCAACGTTGAAGACGAAGAAAGTCACAAACTATCATGAAATGCTAGATTTATTTGGAAAGGATAGGGCATCCGGTGCACAAGCTGAAACTGCTAAAGAAAGAAACGCTCGATTGCAAAAGGATGATGACAATAACACAGAAACACCACCAGAACTAGATGAATTCTTAGCTGCCAATAATGTAATTCTAGAGAGCCAATACAATCTTGATGATGATGCTCATGTGGTTGATCTTACGTCTTCTCTACCTGAGCAATCTTCAAGTGCAAAGAAATATAAGAGTAGAAAAAGAAAAGTTGAACAAGAAGATGATGGTTTAGCCTCAATGATTATGAATGGTGTTGGCAGTGTTGCTAATACTATTGCTGAAGGTAATAAAATTATTCATGAGAGCAATAAAATACTTGAAAGAGTTAGTCATCGCGAGTTCACGGGTGATGAAATTATTAAAGAATTGGAACCGATGGGTTTGGGACCTGATGAAATAGCACTTGCTTTCAATTATTTGGTGGAGAATCAAGCTAAAGCAAGATCATTATTTAGTTGTTCTCCTAATATGCGGTTGCGTTTGTTAAAAGGTATGATTGGCTTAGGTAATTAAGGGAGTTAAGAATGCATTTATCTAGTAAAGTTTATGATTCTGTTTAAATTAGTACACTTATGACACTTTTATTTATTTCTTGTTTGTTTGACTTTTTGTTCATGGATCTTGAAAAAAACTAATGGTTGAATGATTACTTTTTTAATGGTTGTTTTTGCTTATTTGTTTCTATTATTTACTTTGATACGGTGACCATAATCGTTAATCATATTGCTAATGCTTATCATTAATAATTTGGTATGCAACCATGTTAGGATTGATATTAGGTTCTAATTTAGCAGATTATTGGTTTAGAATGTCCACCAGCAGGTTGTGGTGAAACGAGCCCGAACTCGAGCCTAATATCAATCCTAACATGTCAACTTTCAAATTAAAACTTTAACATATTTATGTAAATATCCATAAATGCTTATTTACCTGCAGAGAAGATATTGTTTCTGTTGCTTTTGTTCTGTCTGCTGCGGAGTCAGCAAGTTGAGCTTCCAGATTTACTATTTGCTGAAAAGTACAAAAGATGTGTTAAATTAGCAAACATTGTGATCAAGGTATAATGGATAGAAACTTACAAATCATATCCATCACCATCAATGAGTAACATACAATTTACCTGTTGATGTTTTGAAGAAAGTTCAGCCAATGAGGCTAGTCACTTTTCTTCTGCAGCTTGCAGTTGCCCTCGCATGTTGTCTAGCATCTGCCAATATTTTAATTATATAACTCTTACCATTAAATACTTATTTTTTCCAATCTTAGTATCAAAGAGATTCTACCAGGATAATTAACTAATCAGTTACCACTGAGAATAAAGAGACAAGCCGAGCTCGAGCCCTCGTAAGTCAAAACGAGCCAAGCTCGTTTTTCATTTCAAATTGGTATGCAACGTAGTCTGCGGTTGACTTTTTGAATTAGTCATTCCTAATACTTATTATTTCAATATTGATAGTTTTATTAAACACCAAAGCTTTTGCACTGTGAAAATTTTATTATAGTTACATGCATACTTAGTTATAGTTATTTTTTACCCATTTGAATCTGTTTATACCTAATTTCAAACTGGTGCAGTCAATACCCGTGGCGGATCTAGAATATAGTTTCAGGGGTAGCAAAGAAAAAAAAAATTACTGTACACTAAGAAAATTTTTTTACCCATTTCCCGGACTGGCGCCCAGTTTTGCGATTTGCGGCTCGGTTACGCGTGTACCAGGGTTCGTAAATGTGTTTCGCTAGTACAAGCACCCGGTCACGCGTTTCGCATGTCACAGGCCCGGTTTCGCGTTACACGCATATCGTCTCCGGGTTACCCGTTTCGTGTGTACCAGCATCCGATTACCGGTTTCACGCGTACCGGGTCTTGGTAACCCGTTTCATTCGTACAGGCGCTCGGTTACGCGTTTCGCTCGTCCCGGACTCGGTTTCGCTACTAGATTACTATAATATATATATGTTGTGTTATAGGGTCACCGGCCCATATGATTTGGCAAAAATGTATGTATGGTATGTTAGTGGTGTTTAGTTGAGACAAACTAGCAATTGTCTTTTGCACTAGAATATGTTGTATGGCATACGTGGATTTGGTATATGTATGAATACTAGGTTTGCTGGTGCAATTTAGAATTCTCTTGAAAGCTTGAGTTTGTACTTAATTTGATCCACGCTCATCATTTATGTTGCAATAATAGTATTCTTGTCCTGTTTCCCGTCTATATGTATCAGAGTTAGTTTCAAGACATTTGTTTTTTTAATGGGATTTTGTTACTTGAAAAATGGGAATAAGATAATCAGATGACAAGTTGCTAAACCTGTCTCAGTAGTCACCTTTTCCTACTGATAATCCTTAACGAGAAGAGCCAACAAATGCTATTCCATGTATTTTCTATTTTAATTTCACTTAAAGGGTATAAAAGTAAAATTGTAACTTTCTTTTCTTTTCCCCTAAACTCGGGAACACATAAAACATTTAAATTCCTTTGTTTTCCTTTCCTTTCCACTAAACTCAGGAACACAAAATAATGCTTTTAATTTCATTTATTTTCTCTCCTATTTTCTTTTCCTTCCCCTCCCCTCGTTAAATGAGACTCGGGAACACAGCGTTAGAGCCAGCCCTGCACGGCCTAACTCGGGAATTCTCAACATATCATTTTAAAAGTAGGGAGTTTTTGAAGTTTTATTAGTGAAGGAAAACTATTTACACTTGATAAAAATAAATAGAAATGTTTTAATTGGGCTTTGGCTTTCCCTAATCTTTCTCTCCCACCCTCACTTCTGCTTCGGTAAGCCGATTTCTCCATAAAGAATTATAGAAAACGGCGTTGATAATCGTGTGCCCAATCGAGTTTAACATATCCAAAGTACGTGTGGCTATGCAAAGTAACTTCTTTATGTGATGTCTATTATTTTTTTGAGGGGCTGCTAATGTTGCATTTGTGTAGCTTCTGTTGAGACAGTCATGCTCTTATGAGCATCTCTGTTATGTCTCTATTTTAGATGATATTTATAGCCTCTGTTTGGCTGTCGTTGAAGCAGGGACGGTCTCTTAAGCTTTGACCGGCATGTATAGTTGTTAGGGACTGAATCTGAACGTTCACCTAAATTGTGATAAATGGTAATTGGTGAAAACCCTAATTTTTGTTCTCGATCAAAAATCCTAATTTTCTAGTGCTATGATTTTGTTTGCTGAAAATCATAAGAAAACTAAGAATAAGAAAAATACAATAGCATGTGTGTTGTGTAAATCTTCAAGCTAAACACCTCAAATTCAAACAAAAAGGTATACCTTTTGACATCTTTTTCATAGGTCATAATTGAGAGACTAATTTTTTTAGCGATAAGACTTATGATATTAAGTCATATGCTACCACTAACCATTTTTGAGTAAAAATCGCCGGATCAAACAAAAATGAATTCTATTTTTCTCTTTTTTTATTATGGTGAAAAGGACGAGATTGTGTTCCTCTTAGGATCCTATGCAAAATAAAATCAAAACACTGAGCTTTCTTATAAAAAGTCATTCTATATCTACTGGTTACAGAACCTATCGTGGCATGACGCGCATTTAATTACACCATGAGATCAAACAAATTAACAAAGCCAACGGGTGGTTTATGCCCTGATCACACTACACTGTTTCTCTTTCTAACCTCCCTAATTTTTCTTTTGAACGATAAACTTCTTTTTAATTTTTATCGAGACTTAAACCCAAGACGTTTCAAATGCTTTCAACCCAAGGTTTTAAAGGTTTTGTTTGTAATAATAAACCATCAACCTCATGGATAATCTAATATTCTAACCTCCCTACTACTTACGTCCCATGAAAAGCCAATAATTAATAAACCTTTAACATATACAAATTATACACGTTTAAGTTAGTAACAACTCAATTATTTAAAACCTATTTAAAAGTTAAAACTAAAACAATTAACCAACCATTACATTTACTCATTACATTTACTAGTAATATGAAGTTACAAAATCTAGAAAGTAATATTAAATTATAGAACCAACAAAGTCTCTGTTATTGTTTAATGAATTAATCTCCTTAGTAACTTTTAAATTTTAATTACTAATGATGAAATTTAAACTTGAAAACGATCATAAAAATAAGATGTTAAGTTATATAATATTTTATAAACGACCTGAATATATTTTTCAATTGGTTTGTAATCAGTATTCTTCTATCAGTCGAGTATATGTTTTTATGCTTATTAATTTAGGTACTGTGTGTTGGAAAAATTTATTAGTGAAAATGGGTTTTTCACTAACTTTGGACATGAATAATATATTTATATATGTGTTGTATAAATATTGATTTGAGTGTCCAAAACGGAGCGTAGATGAATGAATATCAATGCTCGAAGTTGTATTGTTGGAATAACCAAAGAAGAGAAAATTGGATTTATCTTTGACATCGTGTTCCACGTAGGAGCGCATGAGTGTCGCGCCTGCATAGCGCACTGTTGCGAACAGTTGTTTGGACCTGGTTAAATAATTTGTTTCAACTCATGTCATGAATAAATATGATGGTTTTGACTCACCACTTAAATCTAATTAAAAGTATTTAACCATGTTAATTACAATAATTAATTTCAAGTTTATTACAAGATTAATTATCTTGTTTATGACTAAATTAATTTTATTATTTATGACATATTAATTTTGGTTGAGTATTTCTCATTTTGTGTAAGTATATAATGAACTTGTTGGTTCATGTTGTAAAACACTTAAAAATATTTTGGAGTCACCACTCTCTATACTTATGTCAAACAACTTTAACATATTTTCCTACATCTTGATAAACACCAATATAGCCGGTGACTTCATCAGGGTTCGTGGCCATCTCCGGCAGTACACATACTGTTCCGGTTGTTGTACCCTGGGAAACAGACGCGCTTGAGAGTATGCACGAAATCTGTTTTAAGGGCCCCGTGTCTAACACGATCCTCAACCAAAACCGTTACCCAATTTCAATAAACGAATTGTTGTTTTGAAAAAACATTTATTGAAGACTCAAGTGATGAAGACTCGTGACATGGATACTAGAAGAAAGCTTATGGAAGCACTCCTAGTAAGATATGGATTGAATCATTTCGGTATATAAATTTGCATTTTATATTCTTTTTATGTACTTTTGTAAACGGTATTGTACTAAGTGAAATTTCACGATTAACGAGAGTATCATTATTATATAGTAAAAAAACAAGAAAGTCAAGAGTGGAGGCTGCTCTCCTGGATCCAATATATGGATATATAATATGTATATGGTTTGCTCATATATCATCCTAGATCATACCTTGTCATTCATTGGTACCTGATAATGGCATTAGCCACCACCACCAACTTTGCCGATCACTTGAAAATCCCACTTCATGATGTATTAGAGGCCACCAACAACTTTGATCGGAACAACATCATTGGGCACGGAGGATTAGGAGTAGCATACAAAGGAAAACACTCGCGGTCCTGGGAGTTGATGAAGATTGCCGCACTGAGGTTACATCATAATCAAAGGAAAGATGTCGAGTTCTGGACGGAAATTTCAGTGCTTTCTGATCTCAAGCATACAAATCTAGTCTCTATTATTGCATTTTGTGACGAGAAAAATGAGAAGATCATCGCATTCACACGCGCGGCCAAAGGAAGTCTAAAGGAACATCTAGACAGCTCGAACCTCACATGGACGCCAAGGTTGAGGATATGTCTAGGCATGGCTCGTGCCATGAGTTACCTCCATCATGAAGAGGGACGTGTTTATGGTGTTATACATAGAAACATCAACAGCACCACGGTTTTACTAGACGAGAACTGGGAAGCCAAGTTATCCGGTTTCAAAGTTTCCATCAAACAGCCAGCTAACCGAATAACGGACCAGGTACTCATCCTAGCTGATCCTGTTGGCACAATTGGGTATATGGACCCGCAAATAGAAAAGACAGATGGCTTGACCCATAAGTCGGACATCTACGCACTCGGCTGGTTTTATTCGAAATAGTTTGCGGAAGGAGAGCATATATTAAGAACGAGGCTAATAGGTTTCTAACTCAGTTGGTCAAACATCATCGTGAAAACAACACAATCCTAGATATAATCCATCCTTCTATAATGAATCAATTCATGTCACCATATTCACTTATCACATTCTTAATAGTAGCACATTCTTGCTTGGAGGAGGAGCGAGTATACCGCCCCGATGCCACCAAGATTGTTGAAGAACTTGAGAAAGCATTGGAATTGCAGCTGTGGTTAGAAAATCTGGTAAGACCTTTGTTTTTAGTTTTGTTTTTCATCTTACATTTATTACTCTTCATCCCAATGTTTTAATTAGTTTACCTCTCAGTCACACACTATATGTAAAAAAAATGAAAAAAAAAAACAAAGAGAACAAGACATTAATAACTATAAGTAAAAAAAATGAAAAAAAAATAGAAAAAGGCATTAATAACATATAATATTATTAATTTTTAACAAAATTTTTTAATCTTTAATAATATATATAATCGAATTAATTTTTAACAAAATTTTTTAATCTTTAAGAATATATGTAAACGAAACCTTTAAAAACTCTCTAGTTACTCCCTACATCCTCTCAAGCCACCAGATTGCATTATTCGTAAATGAATGATTCTCATTCATTTGACCCGAATTCACAGGCATGGGTCTCACAAAACCCACATATTCCTTAAACGGGGTATATCATCTCATTAAATTAATAATTAATCTCACCAAATATATAATATAAAGTTCTGTAAAATAAGGATATATTAAAAATTAATATATAATTTTCTTTTTTTTTTAAAAAATGCATATTATTTATAATTAAAAAACAATTATAATGTAAAAAAAATAAGTTGGTCATGGGTTTCACCAAACCCAAATAACTTTTAAACCGAGTTATAATATCTCATTTATTTGTGAAACTCTTTCATCATTAAATACTAAGTATATTATTAACTTTTGTACAATAAATAAAATTAAAATCCAAAAAGTATATAAATATTATAAGCGAATAATGTAAAACGACAAGTAATACGGGGATATGAACTAGTCAATTATAATTTAAAATTAAGTAAATTACAAATATCGTAGCATATACCAAACCAACCCATACCAGACGTCCCTAATTTTCATTAATTACATGAATCGTCCTCTACGGTTTAAGGTTTGTCACACATTTCGTCCTTTAGATTTACGTAGTTAAAAATTTCTGTTACTTTCATTTTTTTAGTACTAGTTTACTCTTGTTTTCTAAAAACAAACAAAGTAACATGTGGTACTACTTGGAAGTGGAAAAAAAACCAGAAAATCCTATGCGTCTTTTTCGAGCTCACCGCTTGCCAGAAACCCTTGGGTGAGTTGTTAAGAACTTAAGTGATTAAAGCATATTTGTTAGACAGAAAATTAAGTAAACTAATACTCCTTCCGTCCTATTAAAAGTGTTTATATTTTTCTTAATTGTCCAATCACAAATATTCATATTCAAAATTTATTAGTCAATTTTTAAATTTACCCTTAAATACAGACAACTAAAATAAATAAACAACATTGATGCACTCAGGGGGTGTTTGACATTCCTTATTTTTCCCTCCTTTTAACTTATAACTTATGATAAATTAAAACAAAGTGTTTGGTTTTCCTTATTATGTGAGAGAAAATATGGATAAGTTACACATTTGTAACTTATAACTTATCCTTATAAGTTATAAGGAGGTCAAAATAAGGAATCCCAAACACCCCCTCAGTTTTCAAAGACATTATTGTCATTTGGTAAGCAAAAAAATTAATCATTCAATCAATCTTGAACTTTATGTTTTTCAAATAATGACACTTTAATAAGATGGAGGGAGTAGAACATAATGTATTAATCTATATAATATTGTATTTAAATTTTGTTTTAAATTAATTATAATAGTTGTACCCTATTAAAAAGTATTTTAACGTAACCTTCTAGGCTAGCCTAGTTAGTTATGACAATAAAAATACTAGGCTTCTTTCGGGAGTTCAACGGTTCGAAGCCAAGTCATACGAGTCCCCACCGAGGACGCGTGGAGAACCTGGGGTTTCAACTCTTGTTGCGGCGCAATTGGTGTTAAGTGACATCAGGGAAGAAGGTTCCTCGGAGGACGTAAAGAGGACCCGAGAATAAGGGGTTATGTCATTCAGGAGAAATCATGTGGTTCCAAAACGGGGTCAGCCGCTAGTTGACATGCGACCACCCAGTCATACCGTAGATTTTTTTCAAGAAAAAAAAAATATTTTTTAATATGCTTCTATAACTACCAATATTTAGGTTGATCCGTTATGTATGGATCTACCCTTTATAATTTAAATTCGAAACCTTTTCCAACTTTGCTAAATTCCACCGACTGATTCTTACCAAATTCGGTAGAAAAAAAAACCTAGTAAAGGAAACAAGATTGATTAATATCCACGAATTCAAAATTATTACTCACACTCATTGCCTTATCTTATGCCTCACTTGCCCCAAAATGTCCAACAAAATGAATGGCTAAACGGATATTCCATTGCTTATGCGACATCATTTGGGTCATTTGGGCCTTACTTACACATGCTCACCTAAAAGCAAACTTTTCTGTTGAAGTCCACACTGCCACATACCTCATTAGGTATGTTTGTTTGTTAAAACTAACTGGTAGCTGCAGCTTTTTAAATATTTTTAGGTGTTTGACAGAGTAGCAGAAGCTTTTAATAAAACTAGCTGGGTGCCCGCATGGTGCGGAAGATGGGCGCACAACCTAACATCAACTGCATAATCAGTGTCGGTACATGATCACCTGATGAGTGCATACATAACCAGAATGTAGACGTGTAATTCATGGAAATGCAGTAAGCGTGTAACTGATGTCGAAAATCAAGAAACAAATCTGAAATATACAATAATTTCAAATAGATAATTTTTTAAATCAACCTATTTTGATCTGAATCCTTTTCTGAACAAAGCTGAAATATACATGTAATTCTGAACATACGATGTTCTAATCTAAAACATGTTCTGACCTGACCCTTTCGACTCAAAAGTGTACAAATACGAACCGAACTAATTTAACCCTTTTTGTATCGACTCGTTCTGACCCCTAATTTGGTCTTACACATGACTCGAGCTCACCTATCTCGACTTGTTACCGATCATAACCGATAATTAAGTAGTATGTTAATTTTTTAAATTTAAAAAAGTAAATATCATACTCAAATTAAAGAGAATAAAACACTCGTATTTATGACGTAATTTGTTCAAAAAATTATTAACATGTGAAAAAGTTACGGCCCCTAAAAAAGTCGTGTGTTAGTTTTGAATAAGAGTTAAATGTATAACTATTATATATATTAACAAAAGTTGATAGAATTCAAGTACCAAACTTGTAAATTCAAATTTAAAGGCTTGTAACTAGCTTTTTGTCAAACGTTAGTAATAGTAACGTTCAAATATGGAGTTTTTTCTACCAATCTAAAAGCTTGAAGCTACCTTAACCAAACAAAGTTTTTTATTTAATATGAGTTTTTTCTTAAAAGCTTGTACCTAGAAGCTCTTAAAAGCTCCTTGCCGAACATACCCGATATCCTACATACATATCAACTTAACAATATGCATATTCTTTTGCAATGCCGTGAATTTTAACAGGTATCATAGCAATAACCCATCCACCAGCAAAGTCCTACCCTCTCATCATGTTATCTTCGAAGAGATGTCCTTCTCGTAAGCATGTTTTGAAACCCGGCCCGGCCGGTCGGACCGGTCTCACCAGGACCCGGTACCTAACCGAGTCGGGTCAGGGTATTTGGCCGTTTTCTAAAAACCCGGCCGGGTTTCACGGGTGGCGGTCGGCCCGGACCCGGTGACCCGGCGAGTGAACCGGAAAAATGATTTTATTTCATAAATTTTAATCAAAAAAGAATTAAAAATCATCTTAAATATAGTCTCACCCTGAACCATCGATCTCGTCGATCGCCAGGCCAAGTCGGACCTAATCGCTGTTTATTTCGGCAAGCATGTGTGATAATTTTCATGATTTTATCGATTAAGAAGGTGACGACAATTGATTGTATAATTAGGGTTTGAAGTGGTAAGTGGTAACGGAGAAGATGAAGAGATGAATTGAAAGGATATGCACGTGAGTGTCATAGTGTGGCTATTTACCTTTTTTTCTTAAGAAAAAATTGCAAATTTTATCCTTTTGAATATTCAAAATTATGGATTGGGTTCTTTGTGAATAAGAGTTTCACTTTTTGTCCATTATTTGGATATTTGTCTTGATTTTAGTACTTTACACTAACGGATGTTAAGTTTTCCAGTTAAATCACCCCATGTGCCCTACACATGAGGGCATTTTAGTCTATTAGCCATCTGAGGACTATTTGAGTAATAAGTTAAAAGATTCGGTTCATCTATTCAAGCTTATACACTTCATCACTTTCACTACCAAACCCTAAAATACACCCAACCACCTCACCATCACCATCACCATCACCACCGCCACCACCACCATCACCATCACCACCATTATCTTTTAACCCTCCCTACTTACCACCGTCGATTGCCACCGCCAGTTACATTGAAAAAACCACGAGGAGGTTCGGACAGTCCTCTCATTCTACTCATGTCGAACACTCTGAACAATACAACTGCCGCTATCACCGTTCACCATTCTTGTCAGCGGCCCACCACCACCAACCTTTATTTGTCTTCTTGGATCCGTGTCTTAGCTTGCAACAACCCCAAATCTGAAAACGATTTCACAGATCTGAAACCGACCTCGCCGGAAAATTAACTTTACTTCACCGATATGCATCTATCTACACACAAATCTGTAAAGTCGGAGAGAGAGAGAGAATGAAGATGGTGTAGGTCGATTTACAGGTTTTAGATATCGTTTTTCGGGCGTTTTTGGCCTGTGACGGGTTTCATGTTTTCTGGCTAACAAAGAAGGGCGGCCGCGGTTTGGTTGTTGTGAAGCTCGCCTCCGAACAGAGAGAGACATAGGGTTTGGTGGTAGAGGTAGCAGATCTTTTCTTCATCTTCGATTCCGTTCTTGCCATCGGAAATTGTGGCTGGCGAGGGGCTGGCTGTAACCAGACATGTTGGTCGGCGTGAGGTTATGGTTGGAGATGGTGGGAGAGAGAATGTAAACTGGAAAATGATTGTATTTATTTTAGTTTTTTAATATCATTTATTTTATCTTAAATGAATAGGAGAACCAAATCTTGTAAGTTATTACTCAAATAGTCCTCAAATGGCTAAAAGACTAAAATGCCCTCATGTGCAGGGCACATGGGGTGATTTAACTGAAAAACTTAACATATGTTAGTGTGAAGGACTAAAACCGAGACAAATATCCAAATAAAGGATAAAAAGTGAAACTCATTTTCACAAAGGACCCAATCCATAATTTCGAATATTCAAAAGGACAAAATTTGTAATTTTCTCTTTTCTTAAACTAAATTATACTTTGTACCCTTAAAGTTATAGTTTTTTAAACATTAACCATAAACTTGTTTTTAATTCTATAAGAGTTAGTTATTTTATATATGTGTGTGTATATATATATATATAATTTATTTATGACGTCATCTGGATCGATGTCCGGTCCGCCCTCCCGGGTCGGTCCGACCTGTGACCCGGTAAGACGTCCGGGTTGATGTCCGGGCCAGGTCTGAAAACATTGCTCGTAAGCATCCAATTCATAAACCATTTTTACAGGATCCTCTGATATCACTATTCGTTACACCACGTATCTAATTCCTATACCCAAACTGAAGCTACACCATAAAATCCACTAACTAGATGTCAGAAATGCCTTCCTTCATTATGATCTCCATATTACAAATGTTTGTACACATTAACCGCCTGGTTTTGTTAACCAATGTGCCCCTGCACATGCATCACATCACGCAGCGACCGTAGCAGTACTTGTGACAACTATTTGCTTACTTATTGTCACGGAGAACACGTGTTATTGTACATACTGGTGAAATATGATTCAAGTCCTAGACTGATATTCCACATTAGCCCACAATCATGTGGTGAAACCTGGTTTATCTTTGCAATTTAAATTCAAATAATATGACTCGTTGTAAGTTGTTAAGATTAATTCGAGTCCTTTATTTTTAGCCGTTTTGTTTTTTTGTTAATTAAAGAGAACAATGATTCTTAGTTTATGGATGCAATTCAGTTCATCATAATACAACTGAATCCATTGCTTCCGCTTGATTTTTCTTAATTTTTGTTAATTGATACCATCAGATTGGTATTATAGCCAATTTTGCTCGATCCTTTAAAACCCTAACTTCATTCCTATCAAACCCTATCCATGGCAGAACAAACCAGCACACTCCCACAACAATTAAATGAACATGGTTATTAAATCTTGAATGAACATTCAGTATTCAAAGGAAAAGGATATGAATATCAGAGTATCAGAATAAAGACCATTCTCCATTCAAGAGATCTTTAGGATCTAGTTTCCGATGGCTTCAATAACACAGAGAAAGACTAAGGCAAATTAAAGAATGCTCAGAAGAGGTAAGCTCATGTAATGGCCATCATTCAATAGGTTGTTTATGACCAACTTTTCTCGCGTATTGCTTCTGCTACCATGGCAAAAGAAACGTGGAAAATATTGAGAATGGAATTTGAAGGTGATTCTCAAGTGAAGGCTGCGAAGTTACAAGGCCTAAGAGCATTCACATCCCATCCCCTATATTTATGTGAGGAGAGTATGTAAATTATAGGGTGAGGTTTTGAGTGGTTGTGAGTGTAAATTATAGGGTGGAGAAAAAAATGTAGTGATTTTTTGTAAATTTGGGGAAACATTTGTGGAACATTGTTTGCCCCTATTTATTTTTTAATATTTGTTGGATTGGTTGTGAGTAGAGGAGAGAGAAAACTGTAACGATAAAGGTAAAAAAATATTATTTAATTGAACATGAGAGAGGAATGTAGTGTTTTTTTAATGTAATTATAGAGATAAGGATAGAGAATGAGATGAGAATGCTCTAAGAAGAGACTTTGAGAATCTCTCCATTAAGGAAGGAGAGATTATTGGTGACTAGGTGGGGTGTGTTATGGCTTTCTGAGCCAAAAGAAGGCGTATGGAGAGAATGTTCATGACCAGACCATTGTTGAGATAAACCTCTAGTTAATCTTATTTTCTTTTTAACCTGTTAAAATTCTTTCTTTTTAACTTATTTTCTTTTCTTTTCTTTTATAAGATAAACCTCTAGTTAATCTTATTTTACTTTTCTTTAAAACCCTACGTTTCTTCTTCTCTAAGAAACATATATTTTTCTTTTCTTTATTATTTAAGAATAATCATAATAACTTAAATAATATTTTATAACAAAGAATTATATAATAATCACACTGATATCATATTCATATTCTTTTCTTTTCTCTTCTTTGTTATATTTTCTTCTTTTCATTAATCGAGGTATCGAGTATATCCTCGACTTAGGGTTTTAAACCTTTCATTTTATTATTTTATTCGAGCATTATGCCTACCTTTGTTGGCTTATAGAAACCCTACACAATCGAGCAGCATTTCGACGCCGCTTCGTTTTCTTTATCTTCTTGATCAACACCTTTCATTACATGCGAAACGAGGCACACCAATACTTCTCCACACGTCAGCACGCTTTACGAGGCGAGTCGTCGGGACGTCTCTTGGCAACACCTTCTTTGAGATAACATCGGGATGTTTTTGATTTAGTGGTACGAAATACGAGAAATGTCAGTTTTTTGGCACGTTTTACGAGGTGATCGATGGTACGTTTCACAAGGGTTTAGAGAGATACTAGAGAGAGATGTTAGTTTTTTGATTTAGTGGTACGAAATACGAGAAATGTCAGTTTTTTGGCACGTTTTACGAGGTGATCGATGGTACGTTTCACAAGGGTTTAGAGAGATACTAGAGAGAGAGCGCTATGGATTTTTGGTGTGAGAGATGCAATGGCCGAGCTTGCTATTTATAGGCATTTTCAAGGGACCCATCGCAATACGTGATGGTCCCTTGATTGACCTGTCGCGTATCACGACGTAGATCTGCCTGGTCACTAATAGGTCTGCCACGTGGCGCCATGTGGCGATACATCATGCCACCAGTTGACACGTGGCAACACGTGTCATACATGTCAGACCACGTCATCGCGATACCGCGACGACGTTGGCTCTTTGACAATCGCGTATCGTTATGTTACCATATCTTGGGTTTGTAACCAATCCCTTAGCGATACGGGATGGGCTTGTCCTTTGATCCGTCGTGTATCTCTATGGGACAGAAATACAGATTTTCATTTTAAACCTTGGAGTTTATAATTTAACATTTTTGGTCCTTTAACTTTTGAAACTTGGCACTTTAATCTGAAACTTTCACGATGTTACATTCATCGTCCATTTTTGTCTCTGTTTCTTGAATGATCTCCTCACCTGACTCTTTTACGCATTCTTATTTGGGCATAACCCTCTTCTCTCTCTTTATTCAGTCTCCTAGCAATGTTTACTCTTGTACGTTGGAGATCTGCAAGAACAATTTGATTCCCAGGATGATATCATGCTCAGCTAACATCTAGGTACTGGCATCTTTAGTGATTAATTGGGTCAACAACTCCTCTATCTTACTCCAATACCATCACTACCCCCAACAGGTTTTGTAACACTCCGGCTTTAAGCGGAATATTCCCGGGTGCAAAGTACATATCACTCGTAAGCTCGTTACACTATTAAAGTGACAATAATTATATTTATCCCGTTTCTTAAAATAGCAAGTACACATATTTCATAAATATAAGAAAAGAATTTCATCGGAATACAAAAAAGATTTATTTATTATATATCCTAAGGTAGACTAATTGTCTTCATCCTTAACACATAATCGGTTCAACCTGCAACACGTTTAAAATAAGATATGTTTTGTCAACACATATGTTGGTGAGAGTTCATAAAGTTTTGTATATAATAGGAAAAGAAATAAATTCACAAGTAAAGATTAAATGTCTCAATCATAAAGTAAAAGAAAAGTAAATACACGATATTCCCGTTTGCTTGACATAAGTCAAATCTACTAAGGAACCGCCGTTCGCCGATCTACTTGGAGTATAGAATAATGATAATGATACCGCCACTTATCAACAAAATTTGAAAATGGGCGGCGCAGGTACGTCCCATCGGACTCTCCACTTTGCGTTTGCGATTGTGTCTCACAGTAAAGCAGTTTACAACTAGCATATAATCACATAATATGCAAGCAATATGATATGAAACAAATACATACAAGACACGCATGTAATTTTGGTTTACAACATGAAACATGAAACACTAAGAAAAATTTATAACGTGCTACACCCCAAAATGTAAAGATCAAAAAGGGGTTATGAAAACTCATATGGATAATGAAAGTACGAATTAAGATTAAGTGAGCTAAGCGAGCAGTTCGGCACGATGAGTTTTCCTAAACAAATTTATGTGCACTATTTAATAATAACTCTAAATAATGCGAAATACTTGGACGACCAGAATAACGATCTGGGGCTGTTACATGTTTTGATAAACTTGGTATACAATTGATATCCACAATTCGTAGAAATGATTGAGAGGAAATTAAGATTTGTGAAACAGTGAAGGATCATTAGAAACGAATGTTGGGTGTGCTTTTATAGCCAATTACAACCTGTAGTAGATTTAGTTTGATTATAGTTGACCATCTATTACGCGTTCTTGATCGACAATCAGTTATGTTAATTCCAAATCATATTGACTCGTTATAATAATTAGGGAGGGGCTTCGCGCGTTATATTAGCAATATAAGCAAATCAAAATACCAAATTGATGTTGTAATGAAGTGGTCGGAGCAAATCGGCGAGATTGACGGAATAACGAGGTGGGGTGGGGGGTTTGTATTGGTTTTTATAGAAATTGCATTAAGTGTCTTGTAGTTTAAAATATGTTTAAAAAAAACTTTATAAACTAAAAAAAAGTGCTTTATATAGTTTGATAAATAGACTTTTTATTTATCTCTTGATAATCTTTAGCAAACTCTTAACGAACGTAAGCGGGGTTGAGGCACAAGATAACCAAACGAAATAATAAATAAATAAATGAATAAGTAACTAAAATTTTAATCTCAGAAACGGATTTTGACGAATTTTACAGGGTTTCTATCAGAATATTGACCATAAAATTGGGCTTGGTTATGCTGAGGCTGCTTATACGGATCATCATAATTTGGTCGCGGCTACACAGACGGGTTAGCATAATAATGTGCTAAAAACCCCACATATTGTTGACATATTCGGGTAAATTAGGGTCGGCAACAAATCTCACACATATTTATAAGACTCAAAAGAAATAAAAGACACGGACAACTACTCCTACGACTTCAAACAAAATTAAAGTAGCAAGCATGTAGTCAGTAAGTCTAATCAAAACTAAAAATGTAATTGTCAAGAGACCTGGGCAACAACGCCAATAACAATATGTGTTAAAAGTAGTTATAAATTTGTTTTCTAAAAATATGTTAATCTGGACACTAAGTAATAATTCTAGGCTCTTAAACTTAACTAAAACTATTAACCGACAAGTGTAGTGCTCGACTCTAGTACAGTTAAGTAAGTCCGGATAATCGAACTCATATGACTCTTTAAATTACATAAACTAGCTAATTTGACTCAACTAACTGACACGACTATTTTATTTATATTATGTTTTCAGTGGAGAATTTTACTTAAAAACGAAATTTAAAATAATGAAAAACTAATTAAATAAGTTAAATAAGCAAATGACGATTTAATATCATTTAATCAAATGTCGATGCGAAACCATTAAGGCTAGAACCCTTAATATATCAGTTATCAATTAATCAGAAAATGCTTTGTTATGGAACTAGGATCATAAAATAGTTACTTAAAACCCGAATGTGACCCCTAACCCTTCTCAACAAGACACAAATAGATTTATATAAAGTTATTAAAAGTACCAATTATAATGTCACGCTACCTCATAGTTATCCTAACAATTACGAAAATGTACCTTTAAACGACATCCTACCTCACGGGGCGAAAATCAAAGGTAGTTTAATATATTAACTCGACTCGATAGACACAGTTGACAAATCAAACCTAGAAAGACTTTTCAAGAAGAACTAAATATAACACTTTATCCAACCAAGACCTATCATATAATCTATCATCTCACATATATTTAGATTAGCAACACATTTTTATTTATTTGATTAATTAGTATTGTTTCTATGGTATTATTACAGATTAACCATAAACTAGTCAAGAACACACAGTAAATGACCTAACAAAATTTTGTTATATGAAAGACATTCACTAAAGACTCTGTGAAACAGTAACTATCATCAAACAAACTTAAGCACACAAACGCATCAAATAAATAAGATTAAACTGTTTACTAAATCATAATACCATAAAAAAGAGCATAATCCAAAAAACGTCAACGTCAACAAAAGTTCATCATAAAGCCTAGGTAGATTATAAGCAGTGTTTTGAAACCCGGCCCGGCCGGTCGGACAAGTCCGACCGGGAGCCGGTCCCTATACTGGGTCGGGTCACTGTATTTGGCCTGTTTTTAAAAAACCCGCCCGGTTTTGCGGGTGAGCGGCCGGCCCGGGCCAGTTGACCCGGCGGGTGAACCGGTAAAACTCATTTTTTTCATTAAATCCAAAATGAAATGTGTATGCCGGGATTCGAACTTAGGTCATTTTGGAGGTAAAAACTTTAATAATTGCCCATGAGTTAACCAACCAAACTTTATTGATGGCTCTATTGATCAAACATAAATCATACATATTTAAAAAGCGATAAAACATAGATAAACACTAATGTTGTTATTATTATTATTTTTTGTTATCATTATTTTTTATATGTATATGAATTATATATATGCAATTATATATTTAAATTATTTAGGATGTCATCCGAGTCAAACACCGGTCCGACTTTTTACCCGGTAAGGCGTTCAGGTCGACGTCCGGGCCGGGTCTGAAAACATTGGTTATAAGTTTAGATAACAATCATACTCAAGAATGAAACAAAATAACTAATTAGTTCAAACTGAATAATAATGATGTTTGATGAGTAGACGTTGAATCTGGAAGCTCTCGAGTTGAACCAACGTGTGCTTCACTCCTCTTTCTCTTCTTGCGATGTAATGCGTCCATGATGTGGTTTAAATTATATATAAATATTAAAACTATTTCTTATACTTTTGATTATTTTTAGAGTTGTTTTGATTAAATAATACGTTTAATTGGCTTATATTTAGACTTTATTGGTTTAATAAAACAACGAGCCAAAATTTAATATTTATGTTGAGACGGAGAAGTGAAAACATATTACCCTACAAAATTTCATCAACGTTTATTATTAATTATATTATATAACCAGATTTTTTTTCTTCATTTGTGGATATTAAATAATCTAAATGGGTCAATCCATTTGATGATTATTGTTACTGTCAAAACAAAAAGAAAATATATAACACTGATTAGAATGGATTATTTTTCATGTCTCGGGAAACAAAATAAACCAAAATACTATGAGTTTAATAAATGGAGATGGAAGCAGCAAAGAACCACATAAAAAGTTTTATAAAGAAGCATGTAAGGCAATACATGCCTTAGCGTAGCATGCTCCTCGGGAGCCAAAATCTCAGTTTATGAAACAATTCTTTCGTACCTTAGGGGGGAGGGGTGGTGGATGCGATGACATCACTCATCACACACCCCACCCAATCAAATGGTGCCACATCACCAACCCCAAATCCATCACATGTGATGGTTTTTTACTAGGGGTGGTAGTGTGGTGTGATGGAATTGCTTTTCACCCAATCAAATGGTCCTCCTCATTCCCAACGGATAGATTTCTTGGTTTTCACCCATCACCACGCGTGATGGCCATCATGCAAAGGACCTCCATCAAGCTTGATAGGGGAGTGGCGGCGGTGTTCAAAAACCCATCACGCGTGATGGGAGCTCCATCACACGGTGCCATGGGTCCCCTTAGTGGTACCACTTATTATGGTCCACATTGGTCCCTTCCCAGACGGATAGTTTTATAGCACACTCGAGGTATATATTTAGTAACAAAATGCATACAGGTTATGTATTTTTTTGGTTTGTAGATTATATTCATAACGAGGGTTGTCACTAGTTAATTTTATTAAATGATGAAAAATAGAGAACGTATATTGAGCCCCGCTTGCAACTATTCTTTAATTAAATTTGTTAATTTACGTTAACTTTAATAACTTGTATGCATGTTGTTATTAAATATGTATATACATATTAAACATGAGCTTGAGAAACTATTTATAACAGTACATATTAACCATAGATTTTGTTCTCATATTTCTAACAAAAATCTATAATTTGTAACACTCTTTTAACTCTTGTCACATATTTACAGGGAAAGAACTTGCAACACCTGAAGATTCCACTCAGTGATATAAAACTAGCCACATCTAATTTTTTAACCACATGCAGATTCGATTTTAATGACAGTATAGAATTATATCGATCAAGACTCGACCATTTTGGTAAAGAAGAACCTTCCTGTGTAGAAACGAAGAGTAAAGGTGAACTGTCAAAGAGTAACGACACTGTAATTATAAAACGCTTCTTACTTACAGATGACGAGCTAGGAGAAGAATTGTTTTCTACTGAACTTGAATTGCTTACCAGTGTTAAGCATCACAACATAGTAACTCTAGTTGGATTTTGTGTTGAAGGTTTTGAGATGGTGCTTGTCATTGAGAGTTTTTCTGAAGGATACCTTTCTAGTTATTTGGGAAACGTCGAACACATGTCTATTTTGACATGGGAAAAACGTTTGAAAATATACATTGATGTTGCACACGCATTGCATTACCTTCACTTCAAGATGGAAGATAAAAAAGTGATAATACACGGTCTGATAACTAGTGGGAGCATTGGGTTCAATGAGAATTTGAGAGCAAAGATTGACAAGTTTACGTATGGGGCAATCCTGGATACAAATCAAGAAGACAAAGCTCCCCGCAAAAAGTCAATTTCTTATGCAACATACTACGTGGATCCAGAATATGTGAAAGAATTAAATGACACTCTCAGGTTTAAAAGAGAGTCAGATGTTTATAGTTTTGAGGTAGTTTTGTTTGAAATATTATGTGGAAGAAAAGCCAGCGATCCAATTTACCTCAAGGAGAGTGACAAAGGGTTGGCAAAACGAAGCTTTTGCATGGGAACACTAAAGGACATGGTAGATCCTATACTAAAGGGAGAAAGTGATGAAAATAATCCGATTCCAGATAGTGGACTCAACAAGGATTCTTTTGAAACATTTTGTAAAACTGCATACAAGTGTGTAGCCGAAACTCAAGATAACCGCCCTACAATGAAAGTGGTCGTCAAAGAACTTGAGAAATCATTGTTTTTTCAAGTAAGTAAATGTATTAATATTATAATTAATCTTCCTTTGTTTCTTCATATATTTTAATCCCAATAAGTGACCGATGTGCTTATGATATCAGATTAAAACTAACAAATCACAAACTTGTTTCCGTAGTATATAATATAGGAAATTCAAACCCTTTTCCTCTAGCGATTAGGATTTCTATTGTCAAAACTAGGATCTGTTGTGTTTAAGACACGATTAAACATGTTAATATAAAAAGTACACTCGATCTGTAATTTTTTTACTTCTTTAAATAATTGAAATTAGAAGGCAAAGCGACATCATTTTTCTTTATTGATACATGAAACTTAAAATGCATTATATACATGAAATATAAAGTAGTTTACCGATTAGTATTCATGTTTTATACTTGTGTTAAGCATGTCGTCCCTAACAAATTTAACACGATAAGACTTATTTTGCCGGCCTTACTTCTATATCACATAACTCAAGTCAACATCTGAGTGGATGTTGTAGATAGGGCCCATAATAAATTTGAAAAGTACTTGATTATGATAATTTTCAAATTTTATTTTGTTTATATAATTTAGTTGATATCTCATGATTGATAGGAAAATAAGAAGAAAAACCTGAGAATGTCACTTGAAGACATAAAGTTCGCCACGCAAAACTTCCATGATGAGAACTGCATTGATGAAGGATCCTTCGGGAAAGTTTATAGAGCAAAAGTACCTCAAGGTGATGGATTTTATACCATTGTTGCAAAGCGATTGGATACAAGGCTTGGTCAAGGGGAACAACAATTTTTTAATGAGCTCCAGATTCTTATGGAACATAAACATGATAAAATTATCAATCTTGTAGGGTATTGTGATGAAAAGGATGAAAAGGTCATTGTGTATGAGTACTCGTCAGGTAGTCTTGAAGGGCACTTGAACGATGCTTCTCTTACATGGATGAAGCGCCTTAATATATGCATTGATGTTGCAAGCGCTTTGGATTTCCTTCATGAGGGAATTAATGGAGTAGATGCAAAGTTGTTGATACACGGGGATATCAAAAGTGCTAACATTTATTTAAATGATGATTGGAAAGCTAAACTTGCTGGTTTTGGGTTCTCCTTAATAAGTCCACTAAACAAGGAAACAGACTATCTCACCAACCATGAATGTGGCACACTAGGGTACTTAGACCCACTATACATAAAATCAAGATTCTTAACCAAAGAATCTGACGTTTATTCATTTGGTGTTGTTTTATTTGAGATCCTGTGTGGGAGATCAACTCTTGCAATCCACGAACATGAGGGTCAATATCTACCAGATTTTGTGAGAAACAACTTTGAAGAAGGAAAACATGAAGAGCTTGTTTTTGAGCAAATTGAGGAACAAATTAAGCGTAAATCACTCGATGCATTTCAAACAATTGCCTACCAATGTTTACATCCTGAAAAAGAAAACGACCTACCACAAAAGAAATTTTAATGCAACTTAAAAAGGCATTGGAATTCCAAGTAAGTAACCATGGTTTCACTACTAAAGTAGGGTTCCTTTAAATGCCTTAAAATTATATATATATATATATATATATATATATATATATATATATAGGGTTTGGATTAAATATAAATAAAATTAACGTGCTAAACATGAGAATCAGGTAGAGTAAATATCATAAAGTAATTATATAATTACTCTATTATAATTATAATTACTTTACTTGTATATATAATTACTCTACTTGATTCTCACGTTTAGCACGTTAATTTCATTTGTACGTTAACCTTCCCCTATATATATATATATATATGATGAGTTTCATAACACATCTCCTAAATTATTTAATAATTTTAACGAACTCTTAGTGACTAACTTTTTTGTAAAAAAATTTGTGTGTTAGTATTATCTGAGTGTAGTTTTATCACTTTTTATATCTATAATTACGATTACAACTATGAAAATTAGTATTTACATATATGTAAATTGGTTATTACATAAATTATACACATGTGTAAACCTAAGATTTATGCATGTAATCAAAAATTTATTTTAAAAATATGATAAAACTTCTTTCAACTGATATTAATACATATAAAAAAAGTATAAATGTTTGGTTGTTAAGAGTTGTCAAGTTCTTAACTTTTTATAGCCTTTCCTCATGGCATGTTTTCGGTATATCTTTTCCGAATGACATGTAGTCGGTATAGGTTCTTTGCCAGAATCTTGACGCAATAGGTTTTATATTTTGAACTACAGTTTGTAATTCATAGTTGTTAGAACAATTTTTTTTTTACTTCATGTTGTTGTTTAAAGGAAGGGAGAATACAAAGCTCAAGTATGGATCAACTTGAAATTAAACTTAAGAAACTTCAGTTGACAAGGGAAACTCAGGTAAGCCCTTGCCTGCCATCTTTATTTATTTGTTTATTTAATTAATGATCTTTTTGGTTTTCTTCTCTTATTAATTAAATTTAACTTTCTTAAGTGGCTATTTGGTTACACGTAAGTTTAGAAAGAAAAGTCTTGCAAAAATTTCATAAAAAATACACACACTAGTAGGGAGCCCGCGTGATACTGCGGGTGTCCAAACTTACGTTAGATTCAGTTTTGTTATGTATCATTAGTCAACCTATTCTTGGTTTTAAACATCTTATTCCATCCAAAAATAGCCATAGTAGTGATGAATTGTGTATATAAAGGAATCCAAAATCTCTAAACGGCCAAAAATGTAATTTTAATAAGATGTTAATCATGTCTAACTACAAAGAAATATGTATCTTGGAAATACCTTCGTCACAAAATTGATTTGAGAAAGCCTTAGCTACAAAATGAACTAAGAATGCCTTTGCCACAACCACCAAAACATACTAAATTTCCATGTTCATTAGGTTTTGTTTTGGTTTTCTTTTTCTTTCTTTCTTTTTATTTTGTGTTAAATTGAATATTTCGGAGACCTCAAATAAATGTCCCTCGTGTAAGCTTTGTAAAAACCGCTACAACATATAAACTAGGAGTGAGCAATAACCAAATCGTTAACCAAAAACCAACGAAACCAAATCGAATTAACCGAAATTAACCGAACCGCATCGAACTCTTCATTTTTTTTTCATATTTTCAAGCATTTTTCCCTCTATTTTATGTATTATATGTATTAATAGTTTAATACTATCATTTTCATGTATTTATAACTCTATTTCATGTACTAATATCTCAATTGCAATTATTTATACATTCATTTCATGTTTTTAAACATTAATTTCATGTATTTTTAAGCAAAATTTAGCCCAAGTTTAATATTAGTTATTAACCGAACCGTACACACCCCTAACATAAGCATGTAATAATGATTTGAATCAAAGCAGCACAACCCAATCGACTTTTAGTCCAATACCAAAAAAAAAAAAAAAAGTAGAAGAGACATGTTAAATCCATTGGGTTATACTTTATAATGACACTCCGTAAGTCAAATTTAGGCTCGCAAATGAATCGAATGAACATAAATGTTACATAATATTAATTAAAAACTAGGATAGAGCATGTGTGTGTGATACACGGGTGGTTAAAAAAATACAATAAAAAATTAAATTAAATAATATGCATAATAACATACCTCATGGATTCATAAAATATAAATAATTTTCCAAAATACATATATTAGTAAGAATAATTTGTATTTGTCTTAGAAATTAATATGGATAGTTGTGAATCTATACCAATTAAGAAAAAGAGGATGTTACTATCAATTTACCCTATTTGAGTTAGTATGCCACAAACATTCAAAAGAAAGGTCATGATCCGAATCCCACCAACAACACAATTTTAATGTTATCATTCTTCAAAACAACAAACAAGAAACCATGCATATATGAAAACATATACGGGCATATATATCATAAGACGTGTAAGTTACACGCCATATAACATATACGGCATATATCTTTTTATATAAGCGTATAAGAGTTATACGCTCACACCTCTTTATAAAATTGTCAGCAAGCTGATCTTTCATGTTCGTATGCACCAAAGTCACAAGTCCCTCTTGTAACTTCTCGCGAACAAAATGACAATCAATTTCAATGTGCTTAGTCCGCTCATAAAATACAAGATTCTTTGGAATATAGATTGCAACCTGACTATCATATCTAAGTGTGACATGAGTAATGTTAGGAACATTAGACTCCGAGAGAAGTCTTGTCAAACATGCAAGTTCGGCAGTCACACGGTGAAGAAATCGATACTTGGCTTCAACTGAGTTCAAAGAAACAGTAGGTTGCTTCTTAGATTTCCTAGAAATTGGAGAGCCCCCAAGTGAAACATAAAAACCGCTAACCGATCAACGAATATTAGGACAAGCTACCCAATTCGAATCACGCATTGCCTGCAAAGTAAAGGAATGATTATTGTTGAAGAATAATTCTTGGGAGAAAGTTCCTTTGACATATGAGAGAGTGTGAAGCGTGGCATTCCAATGAGACATCTGTGGATCTTGCATGAATTGATTCATAAATTAAACAGCAAATGCAATATCAGGTCTTATGTGAGTAAGGTAATTAAGTTTACCAACAAGTTTCCTTTATCGTAAGGTTCATCAAGAACAAGTCTCTCATGAGCTTGAAGTTGTAAGTGATGAGGCAATGGAGAGTTGGTGACAGAAAGATAGGAAGTATCAAATTAGGAAAGAATGTCCTTAACAAACTTGAGTTGGAACATGATAACATCTTTAGTCGTGTAAAGAACCTCCATTCATAAAAAGTAACTAAGTTCCCGAATCTGATTTTGAAATATGAATCCATGATAGTCATGAGAGAATTGATCTCTACCAAATTGTTCCTAGTAACTAAAATGCCATGGACATGTATAGCGAACTAAACCACTGATGATCCCATAGACATTGAAAACAAAGAGAGATCATTCTGAGAACTCACATGCCCTCGAGACTTTAATGTGGAAGACAATTTCCCATACCATTGTCGAGAAGCTTGTTTCAACCCATATAAGGATTTATGAAGTTTAAGCAACTGATTATGAGGGAGTTGCATACCAGGAGGTGCTAGCATATGGATATCCTCATCTAAATCCCAATGAAGAAAGGCATTATTAACATCAAGCTGGAAAATAGGCCAACTTCGTTCTCTAGTGACAGCAACAAGTGTTTCGAATGGTGGTCATCTTGATTACACGAGAACATTTTTTATTATAATCAATCCCTTTTTTTTAGTATCGCCTCTCATCACCAATCTTGCTTTACAACACCCAACTATCTCATCTGCTTTGTGTTAAACTTTAAACACCTATTTGTTTTTTCTAACTTTCTTTCTAGGGGAAGATCAACAGCAACCCAAGTATTAGTATTCTCAAGAGCTTGAAACTCAGCTTTAATGGCATCTTGCCATTCGGGAATACCGGCAATTTCCATATACGAAGTAGGCTCACAAAAATCATAGATCGGTGGAGAGAGAGACTGACCGGAAGGAAGAAGACCAGAGAAAGAGCAATATATATGAGAGAAACATGAATTAGTAACAGAATGGAAACAGTGATGAACAGATTCAAAGTTATTACAAACATAGTCATTTAAGTATGAGGGCGAAACAAAAGGTCCCGAAGATCGTCAAACAAGTTCAGGAGGATAATTAGGAATAGGATCATTAATGACATGGTCATTAGGAAGAGGATCAGGAATAGAAACGGAAGACGGAGTATCATGAACATGAACAGAAGGAGGTGTAGATGAAGGATCATCAAAAAATTGATTGGTGAGGTCAATAGATGGGAAAATGAAACTTTCTTTTGATTTAGTTATGGAAGGAAATAAAGCTTCAAAGAAAACAACGTCTCTTGATATGATGACTTTGTTTGTGTAAATATCATATAATCTATAAGCCTTTTTACCAAGAGGATAGCCGAGAAAAACACAAGGCATAACCCTTGATTTGAATTTATCTCTTCCATGAGATAATGCAGAAGAATAAGTAAGACAACAATAAGACTTCATGTGATCATAAGAAGGATCCTTTCCTGTTAAAAGCTCATAAGGGGTTTTATTGTTAAGAATTTCGGTAAGAAACTGACTAATTAAGTGTGTTGTAGTTAACACACAATCACCCCAAAACTGAGTTGGTAGCTTAAATTGAACTTTATTTTGCTGTTGCAATAAAACCATCAAGTCATGATATTGTTGCTGAGTGATACCTTGTTGTTCAGACTGATCTTGACCACTCTTTCCTTGTTCTTCAGCAAGATTAGCAAACTTTTTTTCTTTGGTTACTTGAAATCTTTGGGAAAACCAATCAGCTTATAACATTTGTTCACTGAATGTCCATTCTACTTGCAATGAGTGCACACCAAAGTCCTTCTATTCTTCCATGTTCCCCCACTGACGGGACGTCCACTGCTTGCATTAATATATTTAGATGATGTAGTGAAATTAGTGGTGGTGTGGATTTCCTTTTGCTTCTCATCTTGCATGAGAATTCCATATGCACGATTGATAAAAGGAAGAGGCTGCATCATCAAAATATTACTTTTGATCATGTGATAACTAGGATTAAGGCCAACAATGAACTGGATCAGCCTTTGATCCTCATCTCTCTTAGCAAAAGAATGAGTAGCTCCACAAGTGCATGAAGGAATGGTATTAATTGCATTCAACTTGTCCCAGTTTGACTTCATCTTAGCAAAATAGGTAGCAATATCACTAATAGTTTAGTGATTTGGCAAAGGTTCTTTTGTAACTGATAAATCTTAGCACCATTTGCCTAACCATATCGAGAATTAAGCCCATTCCAAAGAATCTGAGCAGTTTCAAATACAAGACACTATCACGAATATCACGAGTGAGAGTGTTAACAATCCATGACATCACCATGTCATTGCAACGATGCCAAAATGCAAGATGTAGTTCATCAATGGGCATGGTTACAATGTTGTTGATGAAACCGAGCTTGTTTTTAGCTGAATAAGCAATCATCATTCCTCTTTTCCAAGCTCCGAAACCAGTACCGTCAAAGAATTTGGAAATGAGGATCATACGGGAATGATCAGAAGGGTGAAGGTAAAGAGGGTTCGAGGAATCAATGGTCATATTTGGAACCACAGAAGTGTTTGAATTAAGCCGCCATAAAAAACACAATAGAACGAAACAAACGCACCAGAAGAAGGAACAAAAGGCGACTTATGCATCATATAAGACCTATACGGTGTATAAGTAGATATACGCTAAAAGATATACGGACAACTGAGACTTATGCGCCATGTAAGAAGAAACTTATACGTGATCAAGAAGAAATTGACAAGATTTTGAGTGAAAATGAATGAGAAACGATCTAAACTTTGAGAAACATATTAGAACCAAGGAAATGATATGTTGAGAAAATTTGGTGAAGTTTCTGAAAAAGAAAAAAAAGTAGATAGAAAGAGATGAAATGGAGGTTTATCAAGAAGATAACGAGATCAATACCCGAAGAAAACTAGGAACGATGAAAAGAGAATTATCAAAAGTTCAAGAAGAGACAGCGGATGAAGAGAGAAAACCAGTAAATTGAGAGAAACCGGTTGAAACGAAGAGCAGGACTAACAACCTTGCTTTGATGCCATGAAATCGTTCAAAACCTGACACGGAAAGAAAAGAAGAAATGAAGCAGAGAGAGAAAATTTATTATCTCAGAATGAAAAATTACGTTAAAACTATAAACAAGAAACCATAAATATAGGAAAACATATAAGACGCATATGCTTTTATATAAGCGTATAAGAGTTATACACTCACAACTCGACACACCTTTTAGTTAAAATATTGAACTTTATTTTGAAAAAACATGACTTAAAAATCAGTAAGAAAATTTTGTAACCATTACCTTTGAACTAGTAGGCCATCAACAATGTGGTCTAAAGATGTAATGAGCAAGCACTTGTGATACAAAAGTTACACCATTATAAAGTGGCTTGTTTTTAACCAAACCAAACCAAACCAATCCCTTTTTAAAATGTTGTTTTGACGTGAACCAAACTGATGCCATTTTTAAAATAAATGGACCGCTTTGAACCTAGCCAAACTGATACCTTTTTAAAATGACCCACATTAAACTGAACTAAATCAATACCTTTTGAAAATATCACGTGACCCGAACAACATCGATATATTTTAAAATGACCCCATTTTAAATGAACTATTTTTATCAAACCCAAGTTGATCTCTTTTTAAAATGACTAAAACAAAAGTTATACCATTATAAAATGACCCAAACCAAACCGTTGGCTGCCTGTTTGACCTGAACCACAACGCATGTTTATAAAACGTTGTGACCCAAACCAAATTGATAACTTTTTAGAATGACCAATTTTAACAAGTTAAACACAACTGATGTTTTTCTTGTTAACGTGTGAAAAAACTAATAAAATTAAAACTTGCACCATAAAAGAATATTATTTTACATAAAATTAGTTTTAACAAAGGATATATCAAGAAAGAATCAAAGGAGATACCTTGATGGGGCTCAACACAACACATGCTCGTATTCTACATAACACACTTCAGAAACTTTCATTTAAATTACTGCAGTTGAAACAATCATACCTAAACTAAACACTAACCGGAAATAACATATTTAGGCAAGCTGATTAAGAAAACGGATAGGCACACTTTGCATCCAAAATTATTGTCATTCTTATGTCTGTTGTAGCACGGGAACGGGTACGGGATGGGGTACGGGGACGTTACAGGTACGGGAAACGACAAAAATCAAAAAGTCAAGATACGGGTACGGAAAAAATTTTTATAAAAAAAATAAAAAAAACATATTAAACACATGTAATATATATTAATAAAAATAAATATATAATTTTTATCTATATATATTGTCAATTTGAAACATTTTATGTATAAAATTATAAGTTGATGACCAAATGTAAACTAGTCTAAATAGAGAGGGTTAAATGTTAATATGCATAACATAATTTATGATCATTAAATTAATGAATGTTCATTAATGTGAAACTCATTATTTTTTTATTGAGGACGTGATATGTATATTACTAACATCAAAAGAATGTATTAACATTCTACATAAACAAGAAATATGTATCTTTGGACAGAAATAAAATTTATTTAAGTATACATGCAAAACAATTGTAATACAAAACATTTGGATAAAAGTGATACAACCATTTTAATTATGCACAATAGTTTTTCTAGACTTAAACGTAACACATCGTCTTTGGGCGAAGTCAGACATTATGTTCATATTAGGCAAGACTAACAAAAGCTTTTATTAGACTTGAATGATATGGTAAATGTAACACATCACCTTTGGGCAGAAGTGATACATCAAAAGTCATTCAAATGAAGCCTTTATGTTTTGTTAAAATATAAAATATTTAAGTATTTACAAAACATTTTTAATTAGTTTATAGCAAAACATCTAATAGCAAAAACTTTCTAGGCAACATTAAGGATTTCGAGAAATGGTGTTTTCAGTTAATGGATGATGTGGGTTCTTGGTTAATGGGTTTTCGAGTAATATGGGTTTTCGGGTAAAGTAATGAGTTTTTTAAAAATTAGAGCGTTCACGGGAAGATGATTGTTTTTAAGTAATGTCATGTTTTCAGGATTATTATAGTAAATCTGAAAATTGATTAATAAACCATTCCGAAAACTTGTATAAGGCCATAAATTCCAAAACTCAAGAACTCGAGAATCCAAAAATTAATATTATCATAAACTAAAAACACGAAAAACTAATAAAACCCATACGGTTAATTCCGTAAACTATTTGATCCCTAAACTAATTTCGTAAACTAAAAGGATAATGATAAGATATTATTCAAATTTCCTAGAGATTAACAATTATATCTGTTAGCTATTTTTAAGAGAATTCAAATATTTTAAGAAAATACCAAAACTCTTAAGTGATTTTTAAGATTTAAAAAAAAGTATTTCTCTAACTAATCATTAGTAGATTTTATCCCATATTTAACCCAAAACATGCTATAATTTTAAATAATTATGATGAACTCGAAGAAGATCATTGAAAATTTTAACAATTAAGTATATTAAAAATCTGGAATTAAAATCTTTAAACATGATTTTAACAGATTTTGAAACTATTAGGGTTTATTAAATATGAATTTTAGTGATTTTAAACAGTTTCATATACTATTTTTCTAATAATACATGAAAACATAAAACAAAAAATGTAGGGTTTATCAAATTTTAGTTCATGTCTTCTGATTCAATTCTAGATTTAAGAAAAAATAAAACTGATCAATCAACATCGCTCTTTTTACCACATGTTGATTAGTTTTTCAAAATAATAATAATAATAATAATAACAGCAATAACAACAACAATGAATATAATGTAAATCGTGTCCATGTTATAGCAGAGATGGTAGCAACAGTAGAGGTATGTGATCCAGTCGACATGATTGTTAGCTTAGTCGAGCCCCTTTAGGATATATAGTTAAGGATATGATTATGGTTCTTAAGAGGAACCGGTTTCAGGAGAGAGGAGGGACACAATTTCTGATGTGTATTTGATTAGATTATGATGTTAATTTTAATCTATCTTTATATAGACCCAAGAGGAAACCTTTTATTAGCTAGTAAGGATAATATGGTCCATTAATAATTACTAAACTAATATAAATAAGGTATAATTAATATTTTAATCTATTATTATAAAAATGATTATAATGGCCACATATCTATATATATACTATATACTCCGTATAATATAGGAGTGATGTGCAAATTAAGACATTTCAATTTTAAGTAAATTAGAAAGTATTTAACACAATGTACAACTATAATGCATGTTGAAAAAGGGTAATATAGTCTTTCACGTAAAAAATCTCACGTTTCATTTAATATATTTACAATTTTCTACATTTAACTTTAGTTAAATTAAAAAATAGTTGTAAGTTTGCCCCCTTATCTTTAACTATATATTACCTTTTATTTTAACTTTTAACCAACTGCACACCTGTGATTTTTAAACGGTCATAACTTTTTCATACATCAATATATTTTTTTTTAAAAAGTTTAACTAAAAAAACAACATTTTATTCTCTTTAATTTAAGTATGATATTTTTGTAGTTTTTTTCAACTGAAAAATGTAACATGTTACATATGGGTGTTCGAGCTTCGGTTTTGAATGTTTTAAGTTAAACCTTTGAGTCAAACCGTTGTAACATTTTTTTGCCATCAAAAATCAAAATTGAACCGTAAAAATTTGAAACCGAAAGTTTTAAAAAAACCAACCGTGAACTCTAACAAATGACTGGTTAAAATGGTTTTAAGGTTTCAAACGAAACAATTAACACCAAATTCCTGTTACGTAATTACCCGGGATTGTGTTCAAATACCCGTTGCATCGCGCGGTCACCCGTCTAGTAAATAAATATAGGGATATTGGATTTTAATAATCCAAACTTTGGCCTATTAGCCAGTATTAATCCCAATTTAAGAAATTCCCTAGATTAATTCCAACTTTCATTCTATCGTCTTCCACCGAGCATTTTCCTAGCAGTCACTAAGTCGTTACTTTTAGAGCAAAATTTATCATTTCTCCAACTTAAGAGGGACAAATGAAAATAAAATAAACTTCAAAAACTACCCCACCACTGTCAACATCGCCGCCACGGCACTGCCACCAGTGTCGGCACTGCCACCTTCGCCGCCACCGTCACCTCCGTTTCCGCCGCCACTGTCATCGTCGCCGCCATCATCGTGATACTTCCACCGTCACCTCTGTTGCTGCCGCCACCACTACCGTTGCTGCCATCACTGTCGCCACCGTCAGCTTTTCCGCCTCCACCACCGTCAGCTTTTCCGCCACCACCATCGTCGCCGTGCAGATTATAGGTTTATGAATTAGAGTTTGAAAATTTATCTTATTATTAATTAATATATTGTAAGGAGAAAATAAATAAATAATAGATATTATATAATATGATTTTTATATATATTTTTAATTATAAATATGTAAAATTGATTGATACATGGTAAATGAGCTAAACTCAAGCCTGAATAATCACTCTTGAGTCGAACTCGAACTTAAGAAATAAAGATAGAAGCGAGTCGAACTCGAGCTTGTCTCGACTCGCTTGCACCCCTAGTTGGAGAGAAAAAATAAACTTGGTGTATATTAAACAAAAGTTTTTTAGACACATTTTGCCCAAAAACTAATCGGGTTAGTCTGCATTAGGAAAAGGCTCATAGAAGGCCAATATGATGAAAGTTGATATTAACATAGAGAATTTCTTAAGTTGGAATTAATGATGGCCAAAAGGCCAAATTTAAATTGTTAAAATCTAATATCCCATAAATATATATTAATATATATTCTTAAACAACAAAATGATGAGGATACAGTTTGTTCTCATTTTGTAGCAAGCATAGGTAGTAACTCTCCATTTCCTTTGTCTCGTATTTGCAGGGAAAGAAGTTTGAACACTTGAAGATTCGTCTTAGTGATATTCAGTTAGCAACCAATACATTTTCACATGATTACATAATTGCAACTCGAGATGCATAAACTATGTATAGAGCAGAACTAGACCTTTTTGGTAAATAAAATCCTTCATCTAGGGAAGGGGAGAACTCCAAGGGACGAAAGAGTGTGATTATTACACGGTACTCTTCTATACGTGGGGTGTATGGAGAAGAAAATTTCTTTACTGAAATTGAAATGCTTACCGCTGTTAAGCATGACAACATAGTGTCTCTACTTGGATATTGTTTTGAAGCTTTTGAGATGATCCTTATCACCGACGATCTTTCTTATGGATACCTTGTTGATTATCTGGAAAACGTCAATAAAAGGGGTTTATTGACTTGGGAAATACGTTTAAAAATCAGCAATGCTGTTGCATGGGCATTGAACTACCTTCACCATGAGATTGAAGACCAAAAGGTGATTATAAACCGTCAAATATCGAGTCTCAACATTGGGTTGGACGAGGAGCACGGGGCAAAGATTTTTGACTTTGGGCTTTCCATATTCCTTCCTCCAAATCAAAAGGACGAAGCTCTGTATGTAGACGGAATTGGTGGCAAAGAAGCCTACATTGATCCAGAGTATAAGAAGACTTGTAGGTTAAAAAGAGAATCGGATGTGTATAGTTTCGGAGTACTTTTGTTTGAAATTTTATTTGGAGCAAAAGCCTCTGACCCACGTTATGACACGGGAACTGACGGATATTTGGCCCATGTGGCAAGACAAAGTTACCGCAATGGAACACTGGAAGAAAAGATAGATCCTATAATTAAGGAAGAAACATGTGAAAACAATTTTATCTTAAATAGAGGACCCAACAAGGATTCTTTGCACACATATATTGAAATCGCATATAAGTGTGTGATGGAATCTCAAGACAAACGTCCAACAATGAAAGAAGTCGTGAAGGAACTTGAGAAAGCTTTATCTTTTCAAGTAAGTCAACGTATTCAATATTTAAGCTATATAGTTTTTCTGTAAGGATTTCCCCCACAATTTTAAACACCAAATAAACCACCTGGCACTAGTTTTTCACCAATTTGTAGCCTTCCACAGTTCCACTACTAAAATGAATATTACCAAGCTATTGCTTTCTGTTAGCATATACCGACTTTTATTATTATTTTCAAAGATGATTAGAACCATCAATTTGTATATTAACAAGTTATTATCATTATTTCATGGTTAATAGGCCAACAAGGACAAACTTGGAATTTCACTTGAAGTCATACAACTGGCCACAAAAAACTTTAATCATCGTATTGGTGGAGGAGGTTTTGGGAATGTGTATATAGGAAACCTTAAAGGTGAAACAATTGTTGCAAAGCGATTGGATACGACGTATGGCCAAGGGAAACAACAATTCTTGACTGAACTCCAAATTCTTTCGGAGTATAAGCACGAAAATATCATCGGTCTTATAGGTTATTGTGACGAAAATGTTGGAAACATTATTGTTTACGAGTATGCATCCCGAGGAAGTCTTGATAATTATTTGAAGAATGTTGATCTTACATGGATAGACCGACTTAATATATGCATTGATGTTGCAAGGGCTTTGGATTTCCTTCATGGAGGAGATGGAAAACAAGCTAAAGTGATACATAGGGATATCAAAACCGCCAACATTTTGCTAAACACTCATTAGAAAGCAAAACTTGCTGATTTTGGACTATCTTTAATAAGTCCTATAACTAAGGAAACAGAGTACGTCATTGATTATGTATGTGGCACAGAGGGATACCTGGACCCACTTTACAGAAAGTCACAATTCCTTACTATTGAATCTGATATTTATTCATTTGGTGTGGTTTTATTTGAGATCTTGTGCGGAAAATCAACGTATGACGTCTATAAAGCGCCGCTATTTACAAGATTTCGTTAAAGAAAATTTTGCAAAAGGAAAGCTAAATGAGATGGTTTTTGAAAAAATAAGGAAGCCAATCCAGCAAAAGTCTTTGACTATATTTCAAAATATTGCCCACCAATGCTTACATGATGAAAGGGAAGAACGGCCGACAACAAAAAAGGTGTTAGCAAAACTCGAGAATGCATTGGAAATTCAAGTAAGTTTTAAATGCCTATAAACAATATCTTCGATTTGTGTTCATGTTAATAGGTATATATATAGGCCATTAATCTAGTGACAAGAAGAAACGTAGAATGTAGGGGCATATGGAATACTGTAGATTCTTATGAAACCAGTACACGGCCAAATATATATTTATAAAATATTATAAAACCTTTAATCCTTTATAATCAATTTAACCGAATAAAATGGTATGCATATTATAACAGGTGTATTGAACTAAGAGTTTAATATATCATTCGTAACTCATTGTGTTTTTTTTCAATACTTTGTACTTGAAAAACAGAACATGGCATCAACAATGACCAAGTTCACTCTTTTACAAATCACATTGAAAGAAGTAGTAGAGGCCACCAACAACTTTCATGTAGATAACATCACCGGACACGGTAAATTTGGTACCACATATAAAGGACGACTCTTGATGTTCGGAAAGGAGATTAAGATTGTTGCACGAAGGTTTGATTGTAAGCATGGGGAAGTAGATCTCATGTTCTTGAGGGAAATTTCAGTGCTTTATGATCAGAAACCTAAAAATATAGTCTCCATTGTTGGATTTTGTGACGAGCAAGACGAGAAGATTATTATAACCATGTATGAAGCAAACAGAAGTCTCGGGCAATATCTAAACAACCTGAACCTCACGTGGATGCAAAGATTGAGAATATGTGTAGGTATTGCTCGTGCGTTGAGTTACCTTCATGATGACAAGGTACGTGATTATGCTATTATACATTGTAACATCAATAGCAACACAATTTTATTAGACGAGAATTGGGAAGCCAAGTTATCAAGTTTTGAAGTTTCCATTAAACAACCAATGTACAATAAGGACCGTGTGCGCCATTGTGAACATATTGGCTCAATGGGGTGTATGGACCCAGCAATTGAAAAGACGGGAGGTGTGACACACAAGTCGGATATCTATTCATTAGGCATCGTTTTATTTGAAATGTTGTGCGGGAGGAAAGCGTTTATTCCGGATGAGGCTAACAGCTTTCTAGCTCCACTAGCCAAGTATCATTATGAAAAAGAAACACTTCAGGAAATAATCCATTCATGTCTACAATGGAATCAGATGTCCGCACAATCACTTCTCAAATACTCAAACATAGCATATTCTTGCTTAAAAGAGGATCGAGCAGACCGCCCAGATATTGACTTTATTGTTCGTGAATTTGAGAAAGCACTAGAATTTTAGCTGCGACGTGAAAGTATTGTAAGACCCTTCTTAACTTTTTTTTTATCATTTATTTGCCTTCATCATTCTTGCATTGATTTCTTTTTTCAAGTTATTTTTTTCTATTATACTTAAATTTAGGTTAAAATCGCCATGGTAAAAGAACCTAAACAAAATGGATAAACTTGAAAAATTTGGGATGGGTAACGTATAAAAATTATATATTATATAATATGTAATCTTAAGAGTGTTGGGTTCGTAGGCCTTGTTGGCCCGGTTTATTATATGAAGTCAAAAGAGGAGACGGGTGTGGGCGGTCGGGCCCAAGCCCGGCCCGGTTTAGATTTCTTGCATAATAATTTACTAACCCTAGTTCAGTCCTATATAAACAACATTATGTACTTGTAATATTTGGTCACTCAATAAAGAAATACCTAGTTGCCACCCGTGGACGTAGGTCAGTTTAGACCGAACCACGTTAAATCCTCGTGTTCGTTTACTGCTTTCGTGTGTGTGTTCAGTTTCGTGTGTGCGTTTAATCCTAACAAGTGGTATCAGAGCTTAGGTTCGGATCACACGAGAACGCGTGAACCAGTTCTGCTCATCGCGGCCGCGGAAGTCGGAGCTAGGGTTCCGTCAGTTTCTGTTCGCCGTCGTCACAGTCGGTTAGGGTTTTTTCCCAGCCACCGACGTTCTTTTTGTGGAGGTTCTGTTCGAAAGTCATCTGCGCGTCGCCACCGTGTACCATCGCTAGTTTCCCTCCGTTGATCGGTTCATTGTTGGCAGTTCCATTGCCACCATAGAAGATCAGAACGCGGAGCTGAAGTTGCAGTCGTATTAAATTACTTTTGTGGGAAAGCAGCGGTGTGATGTGACCTCGTTTGACCAAAAAATTCTTGTTGCTACCAGACCCTCCTTATTGGGCTTAGTAAAGGCCTGCTAAATAATTTTTTATTTGGGCTTTAGATTAAAAGGCCCAATTGGTTTAATTTGGGTGGTACGTATATTTTTTGGCAGGTTAGCCAAATATATTATTTTTGGTCAAGATCATATTTTACCAAAAGGGAGTTTTGTTACCAGATCAGTTCTGAACTTTTTGTTTGGCCAATATAGATCGTTGTTTCGATCTTTGTTATTGGTGTGGGTTGTTTCATTACCGATTAAGCAAGTTAACGAACCAAGAACAAGTTGAATCAGGATTCTATTTTTCATTGAAGAACCGTTGTCAATCAGAGGGAGTCATTTAAAGAAACAGAGAACCAGTGCCAACCGCGTTTGTCAGGTTTTATCGTTTCAGTTTAAAATTTCAGTTTCTGATTTACAGTTCGTATTTCCGTTGCGGTTTAAATAGGTTGATTTTTAACAGAGTTCAGTAGGACAACCGTTAAGTTCAGGCTCGTGCCATTGTTGTGTCTGTCTCTGTTTTTATCCAGTTTTTCGTTTTAGTCATTGTTATGGCAGAAGACGGAAAGGTTTCGATACAGAAGTTTGACGGACAGAAGTTCGGTTGGTGGAAGATGCAGATTGAGGCACTATTTTGTCAGAAAGACTTGGATGTAGTGTTTGAGGATGAAAAACCAGAAAAGTTGTCAGAAGCAGATTGGAAGAAGTTAGACAAGAAAGCTAGGGCTTGTATTACATTGTCGTTGTCGGAAGATGTGGCGTTTAACGTCATGAAAGAAACCACAGCCCGTGGTATGATGGACGCACTATCCAACATGTATGAGAAGCCTTCGGCAGCGAATAAAGTCTATCTTATCCGAGAGCTAGTGACAACAAGAATGAAAGAGGGTGGGTCAGTTACAACTCATATCAATAATCTTAATTCGATCTTGCCCCGCTTAGTGTCAGTTGACATTAAGTTTGATGATGAAGTTCAAGGCCTCTTGTTATTATCCTCTTTGCCCAACAGTTGGTCGCAAACAGTGACTGCAGTTTGTAGTTCGTCTACAAATATTACTTTCGATGGGATTCGAGATCTGATTCTGGGAGAAGATTCAAGACGCAGAAGTTCAGGTGAATCATCAGGCAATATGCTAGTCACAGAAGGTAGAGGTAGGGGAAAACAGCGAGGCAGTGGGAGCAGGAAGAGGAGTCAGTCTAAGACTCGTAAGGATATTGAATGTTGGGGTTGTAAAGAGAAAGGACACTTCAAGAATCAGTGTCCGAATGGTAAGAAAGAGGTGAACGTTACAGAAGACGACACAGATGATGGGGTCAGTAGTGATGAGGCTTTGGTTTGTAGTGTTGAGAGTAGCGTTGATGCTTGGGTGATGGATTCTGGTGCATCGTTTCATGCCACTCACTGTAGTGAAACGATGAAGAATCTTAAATTTGGGGATTTTGGAAAGGTTTGACTAGCGAATGATGATATTTTAGAGGTTACGGGTATGGGAGACGTTGATTTGATAACTTCAGCTGGTACTTCTTGGACTTTGAAAGACGTGAGGGTTATTCCAAGTTTGAAGAAACGTTTGATTTCAGTTGGGCAGTTGGATGACCAAGGGCACGATGTTAAGTTCGGGAATGGGCAGTGGAAAGTAGTCAAAGGGAATCTTGTGGTTGCTCGTGGCACGAAAATGGGTTCATTGTATATGGTCGGCATGTCACCGAAAGGAGTGGATCCAGTTTTGGTGAATGACAAAATCCGGTTCACAGAATCTCGTGGGCAGAAGAAGGTTCGTTTTGCAAGTAACTAACCCAGAGCCAAAGTGAAGATTCAGGATGAACGAGCTAGGAAGGTTAAATCAGTTGGGGGACATCGTGACAGTGGGAGCACAGGTCGTGTTTCAGTTACAGTTCCAGGTCGACAGTGGATTAAGAAAACCAGTATTCCAGCTGTAAAAGTCTCTCCAATGAATTACTTGCTGAATATGGAGAGTGTTTGTTCTCAGGTTATCTCAGGATCCGGTAGTTCGTTACAGTGGGAGCCGGTAGGGACAGAGAATGGGTCAGGGGCAGTTTCAGCCGTGACTGACGTGTTGGAGCTCCGGGGAGCTTCAACGGGCCTTCTGGTTAATTGATGAGAAGGCGGTGGCAACTAGAAGAAGTTTAATGTTCAGATTACAGAAGTACAATCAGGAGTGCAGACGAGAGTACTCAAGGCCTCCGAGTGGGAGATTGTTGGGTTCGTAGGCCTTGTTGGCCCGGTTTATTATATGAAGTCAAAAGAGGAGACGGGTGTGGGCGGTCGGGCCCAAGCCCGGCCCGGTTTAGATTTCTTGCATAATAATTTACTAACCCTAGTTCAGTCTCTATATAAACAACATTATGTACTTGTAATATTTGGTCACTCAATAAAGAAATACCTAGTTGCCACCCGTGGACGTAGGTCAGTTTAGACCGAACCACGTTAAATCCTCGTGTTCGTTTACTGCTTTCGTGTGTTTGTTCAGTTTCGTGTGTGCGTTTAATCCTAACAAAGAGAGAGTAAATACATGTTAGTTGTTAGTTGTTACAAACTTGCATTTATTAAAAATCATTGAATTATTAGAAGTGTGGTTAACTGTTTGATACTGTAAGTCAATTTTGAATGTGATTTAAGATGGGATTTTGAGATATGGGCATCTCAACGGAAAATTTTGTAACCACATAAAGATATGAGGTATGGTTGACACTTGCGGGTAAATATGTACTTGGTAACGGGTGTGTATTACCAATTCCTACCTATTACCGTTCATAAGTCAAACAATGGAGTTGTTGGGTTGCTCATCTCTATGTAGGGTTCGCATATCGTATATACATGTACATGATAAAACACGAATATGAAACATATGTATAGTTGTACACGACATGAAAACTTATCATGTACCCGTATCCCAATCCCGAACACGAACATCTTAATACCAGGTATACACGATAAGACAAGATAAGACCGGAGAATTGAAGTGTCGCGAATATAGAGATGTGGAGGGGAACCACTAAACTACCCGAGATCCGGAGAGGGAGAATCGGAGAAGGGTTTGTGCGTCGTCTACTTGATGTTGGATTGGAATGATATGCGTCGTATTTAATTGTTTGGTATAAAAATGTATGGTTAATTATTTAAGGTATATAACATATTATATTATTATATAGTTTTATTTATAAGACAATCTAATCATGTACGAACGGTTACTTAACAGGTAAACATGTATTTTACATGTTTAGACACGCAAAATAACAGGTCGATTCATGTCTAACAGTTTAGTAGATGAAACTTGTTAAAGCCATACCTGAAACCTGTTAAAATCCTGTAGGTTCGTTTCGTGTATTGTGTCTAAATTGCTAGCCCAACCTGGATGATAATAATTAGCTTTAAACATCGGCCACTTTTTAAGGTCAAGACTTTTAACTTTTACTTGCAACCTATTTACACCATGTTATTTTTAATCTCTTTATTTTTAAAAGTTTAATATCTTAATTAATATTAGATTAAAATACAATGTGTCTTTAAAATTAAGGGTATGTTGGGCAAAACTAGCTGTTAGTTGTAGCTGGAAGCTGGTGGCTTGAAGCTGGTAGCCGTTAGCTGTAGCTTTGTAGATATATATAGATGTTTGGTAGAGTAGCTGGAAATTTTATTAAAATGTATAAAATTACTAAATTGGGAATAACTAAAAGCAATAATAGTAAATATATTTATTTTGGGAGGTTATTTAAGTAAATTAAAATACTAAAAACTTGTAGCTCTTTCTAAACGGTACTATTAGAAGCTTTAAGCTTTAAGCTTTTTCTTCTAACCTAAAAGCTTCAAGCTCCTTGAACCAAATAAGACTTTTAATTGAGTATGAGTTTTTTTTAAAAGCTTGAAGCTCCTAAAAACTCCTAAAAGTTTCCTGCCAAACATACCCTAAATTTTAGTTTGATATTTGGATATCACATACTCAATCTAAGCCACTGAATGCGTAGTTACCAACAACACACCAAGGCGCTGAGGCAATGGGCATCACATGAAAACGTCTTATGACTGTACCAGACGAGATTCATCGGGCTCCAAAATTCCTGCGTATTTTCGCATTATAGCCGACCTGAACAAGATAAAATATACCAGAAAAGCATAACAGAGAGTAGGGGTGTTCTAGTTCGGATATTGAAATGGACAATATGAGAATATCAACTGAATTGTTTATTTCATTATACAAGATGAAAATGAATACAAAGAGTTTGACTTATCGTACAAGAAATAATCACAACAAATAGGAAAGCAATAAACAATGCAATCTTATCTACGAATAAAACATTAAGTCATACACTGTCTCGGTCACAAATATATTGACCCTGAACCCGGGTTATTGACTAATATGCCTCTACAAGATGGACGTTCGAGAGGCTAGGCCAATCTTGGATAGTAGATTATGAAACCGAGCTTTCGGCAATGGCTTGGTGAGGGCGTCAGCTAGTTGACCATCACCAGAAGTACGTGTGACCCGATAGTACCTTGTTGAACCTTTTCTCTTACAAATTAAGTGGAAGTCAAGAACAAGGTGTTTCATGTGCGAGTGAAATACCAGATTAAGCGAGTAATGTGTAGCGCTCAGATTGTCACAATATATAGTGATCGTGGTAGTGGACCTATAACCAAGTTCGGATAATAGAGATATAAACCATTGCACTTCAGTGGTGGTGGATAAAGTAGAGGATCTTGCTAAAGTTGGTTTATGTTTGTAGCTCCGAGCAACCAAGTTTGATCCTAGATAAATAATGTACCCCGATGTACTCCAATAGGTGGATCTATCGTTAGCCCATCAGCATCGGTAAACGCATGAAGATAAAGTAGAGAGTTTTGTTTAAGATAAAGTAGAGAGTTTTGTTTAAAGAATAACCTGTGATGAAAAGTACCATGAAGATATCGAAGTAATAGTTTCAAAGCGGACCAATGTATATTTGTCGGTTTGTACATAAACTGAGAGAATTTTTAACGGAAAATGACACATCAGGTCGGGTGAGGAATATGTATTGTAAAGCTCCAAGAAAAGCACAATGCTAAATTGATGACGGTAGGGGTGTGCCATCAGCAAGTGTATGATGGTTAGAGAAGGACATTGGGGTGGCAGCCGTTTTACAATCACTCATGTTATCTTGATTTAACAAATCCAGGATTTATTTAGATTAAGAAAGAAAAAGACCGTTGTTTTGGGGAATAACTTCCACACCAAGAAAGTAAGAGAGCTTACCGAGGTCCTTTAGAGAAAAACAACTAGAGAGAGAATTAATGGATTAGTTTATGAGTTAAGTGTTTGGTCCGGTCTGGATGATATCATCGACATAGAAAAGAAGGAAAATTGGTGATTTAGTGACACGATTGACAAAGAGATAGTAGTCAGAAATGGGTGGGTGGATCCCACCGAGAGAAGGTATGATTTTATTTCATCATACCACACACGTGATGCTTGACGAAGACCATATATAGCCTTATTCAGTTGCACACGTGAATTGGAAGAGAAGGATCAGCGAAGCCGGGTGGTTGAGACATAAAAACGTCCACGGTTAAGGTGCCTTGAAGGAAGGTGTTGTTAATGTCAAGTTGGCGGAGACACCAATTATGAGAGGTAGCAAGAGAAAGAATGAGACGAAGAAAGAGTAGTCGGAAATGGGTGGGTGGAATCCACCGAGAGAAGGTATGATTTTATTTCATCATACCACACACGTGATGCTTGATGAAGACCATATATAGCCTTATTCAGTTACACACGTGAATTGGAAGATAAAGATCAGCGAAGCCAGGCGGTTGAGACATAAAAACGTCCACGTTAAGGTGCCTTGAAGGAAGGTGTTGTTAATGTCTAGTTGGCGGAGACACCAATTATGAGAGGTAGCAAGAGAAAGAATGAGACGAAGAGTAGCTGGTTTAATAATCGGGCTAAGTGCAAGTGTGAGGGGGGATGAGAGACCGATGCCATTTGAGGTGGGGATGGGATTAGAGGATGTGCTAGGAGAAACGAAATTAGAGGCAGTGTGAGAAGAAGTGGATTGGGTGGGAGAGGTGGCTAGGCTTGGGGGTTCGTTTGAAGATGGATTAGATGTGGAGAGTTCGTTTGGTGGGGTGTGTTCGGAAGGGCATGTAGAGGTGGTTTGGTTTATTGTAGTAGTGTTGGAAGATAAATTTGGGAGAGGAGTAGGGGGGGGGGGTCTCGTTTGGAGTTTGGATATTTGTGGTGGGGTATGTATTAGTGGGGTTCAAGTTAAACAATTAGGGGTAACCAAGTGTTCGGGTTGGGGTGGTGGTGTCAAAGAGTTGGATATAGTTTCGTAGGGAAATTTTGTTTCAACAAAGTGAACATGTTGAGTTACGTAAACCCTTTCGGTTTGAGGTTCAAGAATATAATAAGCACTTTGAGTAGACGAATAGCCGACAAAAATGCATGGTTTAGATTTTGGTTGAAGTTTATGGGAATTTTAAGGTCGTAATCGAATTTAAGAAAGGCAACCAAAGCTGCGAAGTTTGGTGTAGTTTGGTAATATTTGGAAAAGGTGAAAAAAACGGGGAGTCGTTTTGAAGAGTAGAGGTTGGTAAGCGATTGATTACGTAGGCAGCAGTGGTGAAGGCAAATGGCCAAAATTTAAGGGACATTTTAGAAAGAGATAGTAACGCTAAACCCATTTCAACTATGTTCCAATGTCGATGTTTGGCATAGCCATTATATTTGGGTGTGTAAGGAGGGGAGGTGAGATGAGAAATACCACAAGAAGCAAGATGAGAAACTAGTTTGATATATTCTTCTCTGTTGTCTGAATTTTTTTCTTTTATTTTTCGTTGAAAATAGTTTTCAACGAGATGTTGGATAAGAGAATCAGATTTATTTTTAAGTGGGTAAATCCATGTGTATTTGGTATAATGGTCGACAAAGATTGTGTATTATTTGTAACCATCATAAGAAAAAACAGGATAAGACCAAACATACGAAAATAAAAGTTGTAACGGTTCTTTAGAAGTAATAGACAAAACAATAAAAGGAAGCTTGTGGCTTTTATTTGTGCAACAAGAATTACATGACTCATTATTCGAAGCCGACGATGCCACAAGGGTGATTTATTGGGCTAGACATTAAAAGCAAAAGGTGGTGTTTTCGGACAAATCTCGTAAATCCCATGTTTAGTTATCCCTGTAGGAGGAGAAGGGGGGGGGGGTACAATTGCAATATTTGAGAATAAAATCAAGAGAAAAGAATTGGATCATTATGTTATTATCAGGACATAAACGAGATATAGATAGGATATTGTGGGATATAGATGGAACACATAAAACATTATGCAAGATTAAAGTGATGGTGTCAAAGTGAAGTGTTAAAGAACCGATATGAGTGATTGCAATAGACGAACCATCACCAGTGACCAGTTCTTGGGTACCATCATATGGTGCCGGTAGAGATAAAGCTGAGAGGTCGCTGGTGATGTGGTTAGAAGCACCACTATTAAAAAGCTAAGGACGATTGTCACCCCGTTGTATTTCTTGTTGTGTGCATTATGTTTGCGTGTGGAGTAAAGTTAGCAGGACCTTTTCGCAGAGAAGGCAAATTAATGTTGGGGTACGACCTTTTAAAAGCATTACATGAGGTAAGGGAATGCCCTTTGTTGAAGCAAAATTGGCATTTTTCAAGAAAAGGGTGGGTATTATTCGTGTTGGATGTGGTGATCAGTTGTTTTGGTGGGGTTGTTAATAGGCCGTCGACTTGTGAATTGTTATGGTTGCGTTAAGGTTTTTAGGCTCGGAGGGTGTGGGCTGCAAACGCGGAAGTTTGCTGGTGGAGGCTTGAAGTGGTGAGAGAGGAGGGTGTTTTGAGGGAATAGTATCGATTGCAGAAGAAACGTTGGAGCCGACAGTAGACATGAGGTTTTGTGTGGTGGGAGTAGATGGAAATATTTTGCGTATGAGATGTGGGTGATGGTGGCGGATGTGTTTTATGGAACCTGGTGTGATACCATATAAGAATATCAACTGGTTTTGCAGAGAAGTCAAATTAATGTTGGGGTACGACCTTTTAAAAGCATGACATGAGGTAAGGGAATGCCCTTTGTTGAAGCAAAATTGGCATTTTCCAAGAAAAGGGTGGGTATTATTCGTGTTGGATGTGGTGATCAATTGTTTTGGTGGGGTTGTTAATAGGCCGTCGACTTGTGAATTTTTATGGTTGCGCCAAGGTTTTTAGGCTCGGAGGGTGTGGGCTGCAAACGCGGAAGTTTGCTGGTGGAGGCTTGAAGTGGTGAGAGAGGAGGGTGTTTTGAGGGGAATAGTATCGATTGCAGAAGAAACGTTGGAGCCGACAGTAGACATGAGGTTTTGTGTGGTGGGAGTAGACGGAAATATTTTGCGTATGAGATGTGGGTGATGGTGGCGGATGTGTTTTATGGAACCTGGTGTGATACCATATAAGAATATCAACTGAATTTTTAATTTCATTATACAAGAAAAAAATAAATACAAAGAGTTTGACTTATCGTACAAGAAACAATCACAACAATAGGAAAGCAATAAACAATACAATCTTACCAAGAATAATAAAATAAGTCAAACATTGTATCGGTCACAAATATATTGAGCGGGAACCCGGTTTATTGACTAATAGACAAGGCCGTCTTTGAAGGAGGGATGGGTGGTTGGCGGTTTCCGGCTTGATCACTCTGGTAGACCTGATTCTTTTGAAAAGAATTATATATATATATATATATATATATATATATACATGAAAAAAAGGACTTTTAATATTCAAACTCAATTACTTACTCCTATAAGCCTACTTTTAAGAAGAAATAAAATTTTGCACAACCCAAATTGTAACCAATTAAGCTTATTTAAAAATTTAATTGTTGTACTTAACAAAAAAAACCTTTTTACTTAAGACCTAAAAACTTTCGACTTTGACTGAAAATTTTTATCAATTCTTGAAGACGCTCCTGTAAATGGATATTCAAATTCATTAAAAAGGTCCAAACTTGGCGGCTTCAAAGATACATAAACTCAATAAAAAGAGAAACCTTGAAAATCGAATACTAAAATCCCATTCATCTTTGCATATATCAACATCACATAATCGATCTGGGATGCAGGTTGAATTAACCAAAAAGAAAAAAAACAAAGAAAAATACATATCAAAACACATATATGTATAGTAGAAGTAGTGCTTATAGTAAACAATTTGTTTAGGTTTATTTTTCTTGTTCTCAATCTTCAAAAAAATATCCAACGGTATAAGTACAAATACAAATACAAATACAAAATACTAAATACAAAAACGTTAATAAAAATCATCTCTTTCTATACTCCCCCGCAAGTTGGAGCATGGAGGTCACAAATGCCCAACTTGTCGAGTAGAGTCCGCAATTGCTTAGCACCAAGGGCCTTTGTGAACAAATCAGCAATTTGTCCCTTAGTATCATTGTGTAACGGCTCAATTTCCTTTAACTCCAAGCCTTCTCTAACAAAGTAGCAATCCATTGCGACATGCCTTGTGTGTTCATGAAAAACAGGATTATTTTCTATATGTTTGACAGCTAGATTATCACAAAATAATTGGGCTGGGTCAGTCTGGGAGACATCCAAATATTTCAAGAGTCATCGAACCCATAAAACCTCGATGACTGTCGATGCCATGGCCCGATATTCAGCTTCAGCGGAAGACCTGTATACAACGAATTGCCTTTTCAATTTCCAAGAAATAGGAGCCCGTCCTAGAATAAAAACATAACCGGTTCGTGATCGTCTTGTATCTTGACACCCAAGACAATCTGAATCGGTATACCCAATGAGATTCACCCGACCATTATTTGAAAGTTAAATTACTTGACCAAGAGTGGACTTTAAGTATCTAAGAACTCTTATAGCTGCTTCCATATGATTATGTCGAGGATCAGCAACAAACTGACTGAGAACGTTGACAGAATAAGTAATGTCTGGTCTAGTGGCTTGTAAATAGAGAAGGCCACCCACTAATCGTATGTACTTGCCAGCTTCAACACGCACTTCTTCATCGCTCCTACCAAGTTTGGTGTTATGTTCCATAGGAAAAGCACCTGGTTTACAACCCAACATACCACTATCTTCAAAATTTCCATCACATACTTTCTTTGACCAGGGACAAGACCATCTTTTGTCCGTGCTACTTCGATTCCTAGAAAATATTTAAGAATACCTAGGTCCTTGATACATAATTTCCTATCAAGAAAACTCTTTGTTTCCTCGATTTTCTTTGAGTTGTTACCCACTATAATAACATCATCTACATAAATAAGAGCCGCCACAAAGGTAATTGTTGTTTTAAATATAAAAAGTGAGGGATCAAGTTAGATTATTCAAATCCAAACTCATGCAAAGCATATGTAAACTTTTGATACCAATTCCTTGATGCCTGTTCCAGCCTATAAAGGGATCCTTTTAGGTTGCAAACCTTTGTTTCCTTCCCTTTGTCAAAACCTTGTGGTATTTTCATGTAAATTTCTTCATCTAAGTCTCCATGCAAATAGGCATCATTAGCATCCAACTGATGAATTATCCAGTTCTTCTTCACAACTACTAAGAGTGTACGAAAGGTAACAAGTTTTTCCACTGGGGCAAATGTGTCATGGAAATCAATTCCTTCCATTTGAGTAAAACCCTTTGCCACCAACCTTGCCTTGTATCTTTCTATCTCCACGTTTGGGTGTATTTAATAATACTCCCATTTTGACTACATGGCTCGTTTTTCCTCCGTTAGATCCTCAAGGGTCCACGTGCCATTGTCTCAAGTGCATGTATTTATTTTTTTCATCGCCTCTATCCAAATTTCATTTTGCACAACTTGCTTAAAAGTCTTTGGCTCGTTATTTAAACTAGTGGACTTTAAAAAAAGTTTTATGTGATTCAGAAATATTATCATAAGAAATAAAATTGGTGATAGGATACACCGTCGAGGATTGTTGACTGGACCCAGGTGAAGCTTGATCAATGTATGGTGGGAGATTCACAGTATAATCATTGAGTCAAGCAGGACGAGTTCTAGTTCGGTTTTCCCCAGTGGGCTCTTCCTGTTATGTTTCTGTTGGGCTTGTCGGTTCGGTCACATTGGCTTGCCCAATGTTTTCAATTTGGGTCGTGGGTTCTACCACTTGGGTCAGCACTTCGTTTTGTGGCAAATGGACATTGTTTGTATCATTTTGCATGAGAACATCACATTCATGCATATTCTTGTCTACACCACTATTTGGGCTATTTGATTATAGTTGGTTCTCTTCATGCATATTGCATGTGGTTTCGTGTTGATTTTGATCATCATAATATCATGTCGGAAACTCAAAATTTCTGGTTCTTCATCTACCTCTTAATTGATGTATGAGTCATGAGGAAATGTGTTTTCAACAAACCTCACGACTCTAGATGCTATTATATTGCCATTCTTTACTTCACAAATCTTATAACCCTTGGTACCCCGAAGATAACCCAAAAATATTCCCGGTCTACCCCGTTCCCCAAACTCATCACCCCTCGTTTCGGTGCTTCGATAATACGCAAGGCACCCAAAAACCTTTAAACTTCCATAATCAGGTTTTTGTCCATAAACGATTTCATAAGGATTCTTATTTTCAATGACTTTTGAAGGAAGCCGATTTATATGTAGGCCGTTATCATGATGGATTCTCCCCAAAAACGTGTGGCCAACTTAGCTTTAAATTTCAAAGCCCTTGTCGTTTCGAGGAGATGACAGTGTTTCCGCTCCACAACTCCATTTTGTTGTGGGGTGTATGGGCAGGTCATCTCTAGAAGAACACCGTGCTCTATGTAAAAGTTGAGCACTCTATTTGAGGTAAATTCACCGCCGGTGTCACTTCTAATTCTTTTGACGGTCTTATTAAACTGTGTATTAATCATTTTGTATAAACCAATCAAACAATTACTCGCTTCTGACTTGTGTTATAAAAGGAACACCCACATAGACCAACTAAAATCATCAACTATGGTTAAAAAATAGTTGGCACCTGTGAGTGTAAGAGTTCTATACCTACCCCAAATATCACAATGTAAAAGCTCAAAACTACCTTGGGTTTTTATTGAACTTATCTGAAAAGGTAATTGGTAAATTTAGCCCTAGTGCAAGAATCACATAACGTACCGTTTGTTCCCAAAGAGCCATTCTTAACATAGTCCAAAGGACAAAGTTTTTCATGCGAAGCATGTCCAAGACGCTTATGCCATCAATCACTAACAGTTGGCATTGCTTTTCTTTCGCTTCACATCATGCTCATCTGATATAGTCCATGCTTGCATTTAGCCACCCCGGTCAACCTCCTTGAGGTTAAGGTATGCATAACACAAAATTCAGGGAAATATGTTACAACACACTGCAAATTATTCGCCAAACGACTTACAGATAAGAGATTGCAAGTTAACAATGGGACGTGTAAAACATTCTTACTTCGTATTCTGTTGGGTAGGATGCATGACCCTCTTCCTTCTACCAGAATAGATGAACCGTTGGGTATTGTAACAGGCTACTCACTTGTGTTTTTCATATCATTATCAAACAAATCGAATTCGTGAGTTAGGTGATGAGTAGAACCCGAATCCACAACCAACTTGTTACTGGTACCGAATTTACCTTCCATGTTGGCGATGGGTGGGACCTTGGTTTCAACCAGAGTGCCTTTAGCAGCAAACATTCCAAGAAATTGTTGATATTGTTCGTTGTTTAAACCATTAATAAGGTTGTTCTTGACTTCGTAGTGATACATGCTAGTTGCTGCAAGTGTAATCTTGCTTCAAATATTACTCTCTTGTAACAGTAGACCTAATAATAATAATAATAATAATAATAATAATGATGATAATTGCACACCAAATTATTTCACTTGTGAATCTGCAGTCCCCCACAACTAATTATTTCTTTATTATTTGGAATACGCCAAAAGAAACGAGATCTCATTCAACAACTGTATCACCCCACGTACAATTCAATTTTTAACCACAAATCTTCAATTACTCTTGGTAAGGAGGTGGGTCTGACTTTGATGATGGAGATGCTCTGAGGTTGATGTTGGGTGGCGGCGACGGTAAGTTTAGGGTTTAGATAGTTTCGAGCGTTAAACAATTTGTTTAGATTTGTTTTCTTGTTCTCAATCTTCAACAAAATACCAAAGGGTACAAGTACAATTACAAAATATTCAATTAGTAAACGTTAATAAAAAACATCTCTTTCTATATATAACAACTACAGTCTTGAAATCTCCATGGAGGAAAGGTAGACAGGTGTAGGCCATGACGTGCGAAGATAGGTCAACGGTCGAAGATAGGCCGACGGTGCAAACACTCTGGCAATGGTCATGAAACCTTCATGGAAGACCCACGGTCCATGGCCCGGTTCAGTTTGGTTCGGTTTCAATTTTCTCTGTAGAAAACCATTACTAACGGTTAGGAACAGTTATAAATTAAAACTAAAAAACTGGCCTGTAAACACCCATACATAACATATTAATTATTTTTTATTAAAAACCCTTACATAACATGTTAATTATTTTTTATTAAAAAAACTATATCAATATCATTCTCAAATTAAAGAATATAAAATGCTCGTTTTTGAATATAGTGCAATTAATTAAAAAATATATTAACTATGAAAATATTATGGTCGTTTAAAATCCTGGGTAGAAGTTGGTTTAAAAATAATATATTAAGAATGTTTATGTGTAACTATGTAATTAATTAACAGAACTTTATTGAAGTTGAAAATTCATATATTTATTAACAATTAAGTTTTTTGGTGCCACTAAGTCTCTAATGGGTCTCTTGACGGCACCATATTGGTCCACATCATTTTTTTATGTTTTTTTTACTTTAAGTATCGTAATAAAAACTTACCGAATATCAATTTTGTTTTTTGTTTTTCTTTATTTTAGTTCTGGTATCGTAACGAACATGATGGAAACCAATCGAATACGCGCGGGCTCACTGCATTTTTTTAATTTCGGTCCCGTAACGAACGTAAAGAAAACCGACCGAATGCCTATTTTGTTTTTTAGTTTTAGTGTCGCTACCGTAAAGAAAGTGACCGGAACTGACATAATTTGCATAGACTCACCACCTCAACGCCCGGGATCAACAACGCTTAGTCTTTCCACCACCCAAGTTTTAGTGACGAACGCCACCCTGTTGGTCCATCTCTATTTTTATTTTTTGTTTTTAGTACCGGTATCATAACTTACATAATGGAAACCAACAGAATTCGCGTCGAATTACCACTTCAACCAACAACGATAGGGTTTATCACCACCACTCACGTTTTACGGACCTGTCCCGACGCAACACGCAGGGTAAAACACTCGTTTATAACTATTTTTAAGTAAAGAGTCTTAACCGTACATGAGCACACTAAAAGACCGTGTTACCCCTACAATCTCAATATTTTATGAAATTTTGATAGTACCTTTTGCATTAATTATTATATTACTTTTAAGATGTCTTCTAATATTATATACAGTGTTGTAAAACTCGGCCTAGGCGGCCGAGTACTCGGCGCCTAGGCGCTCCTCGGCATTTCACTTCACCGCTTTTCTACTCCAAGGTCAAAAAACTCGGAATCGGCACTAGGCGGTCCAACTCGGTCCTAGACGGGCCAACTCGGACCTAGGCGGCTCTACTCGGGCTAGGCGGTCCAACTCGGTCTTAACATAGTTTTGACTTTTATTATAAAAACTCAATTTCTCCAAGAGCTTACCACAGTATTTTTTCTTTTTCACACTAAGACACAACATAATTTATGTTCTAAACTTGCAACCATCATTTTTATTATCCGATTCTAAGTTCTAAACTCGCAAACATCTTATTTAAGTACGATTTAGGTACATCTTTCATCAACTGAGACATGTTCTTGAACTAATATGTATGTGCTATAGATTGTTTTTGTATTTTGTAAAATATGAAGTAAACTTTTCATATTTGACATATATATAATCTTCAAAAAATGAATTTCTTTATAAAATTCCATGTCCGAGTACTCCCTGAGTACACCCCGCCTAGACCGAGTACTCGCTACTCCCTAGTCGACCGCCCTGAGAGCGCCTAGCAACTTTTGAAACCTTGATTATATATATATATATATATATATATATATATAAGATCCAATACAATAATCCTTTATCGTACAATAGGTACGCGAGTGTCTGGATCGTCAATTTACAAAAACAAGCGGTGGCAATATTGTAATTTTCTTCAAATCCTATTTCGTCCCTAATTAAATCCTTCGCTCATCAACCACGATCATACATCGACTCCTAGATTGCAGACCAAGATCAGAAACATAATCATATTTCATTCACAGCCATCGTCTGCTGTTTCACAGGGTTTCACACAAAACATCAGATACTTGTACATGATAATCAAAACCGATGAGAATTGATCAATTTACATCAACTGAATTGATCAATTAACATTGAAATTGATCAAATTGATCATTAATTTAAAGCTTCAATTGATTAATTATTTGAACGTATTAGTTCATTTTGGTCAGAACGTTAAACTTGTGGTTTTGGTCAGAACCTATTAGTTGAACGTTTAAACTTTTTGTGTCATTTTTGTGTTCAATTTGGTCAGAACGTTTAAACTTGTGGTTTTGGTCATAACGTATTAGTTGAACGTTTAAACTTTTTGTGTCATTTTTGTGTTCATTTTGGTCAGAACGTTTAAACTTGTGGTTTTGGTCAGAACATATCAGTTGAATGTTTAAACTTTTTGTTCATTTTGGTCAGAACTTTTAAATTTGTAGTTATGGTTAGAACGTATTAGTTGAACGTTTAAACTTTTTGTTCATTTTAGTGTTCATTTTGATCAAAACGTTTAAACTTTTTGTTCATTTTCGGTGTTCATTTTGGTCTAAACTTTTTTACTTTAGAAGTTCTAGACAAAAAATTTAGAAGTTATGTACAAAAAGTTTAGAAGTTCTGTACAAAAAGTCCAGAACATTTAAAGTTCTGTGCAGAACATTTAAACATGAACCATAATCATAACTCAATTAAGTGTATTGTTCTGCAATTTCATAATCGATTGATGATTCTAAAGCCTCTTACACATCAATTCAATTGATTAAATCAACAATTTTTGATCAATTTGAAGATTATTAAACTATAGCGATAATGGGCTTATTGATTTTGATTATGCTTTAGTTTTGTGGATGATTTGATTATGGTTGAAGGCTTGCAGCAAATGACGATCTGTTGTGCGAGAAGTATTTTTTGATTTAATTACAATTATGCCACCACGTAGTTTTAATCTCAATTAGGATCGAGTGGTGCAGGGTCTCACGTACCTAATGTACGATAACCTATTATTGTACGTTAACCCTCCCATATATATATATATATGTATATATATATATATGTATATATATATATGTATATATATATATGTATATATATATATATATGAATGTTTGTGTTCTTCAATAACCGACGGTGTTGTTTAACTTAGAGCATTCACATCTTATTTTCTATATCTATCTATATAATTTAACCACAAGAAAAAATAAAACATTGTTTTATTTAAAATGTATTTATTTTTTTAAAAAACACCTCTCACCTCATTCCGTATTACTATCTTTGCCATATTCATGTAAGTTTATTTTATTGTTTCTTATTTTCATACACTCACAATAGTTTATACAATTTTGACTACGTGCCTCTATAAATAAAGAAGAGATTTATCTTCTCTAAGAGCATTCCATCCATGATCCATTCCATATATTTTCTTATTAATATAACTAAAAAACATTAATTCATAGATTTATTTACTATTTTTCAAAAAATTTTCACATTCTATTTCCTATTCACAGCCATAATTTTTTTTTTCTTTTCTCTTTTGTCTTGTTATATAGTATATGATTATTGAAAGATAGTTGATATATTATATGCTATGGATTAAAAGTGAGACTCTATATTTAAGTTTTTACTTTAGTTGCAATATAGTTCATCCATATAATAGGGAATGAATTGAAGATGTGATTTTGATGGTTTTCTCAAAAATTACCATAAATTATATGAGTTCAACAACTTTTGAGAATTGACGGGAATGCTCTAAACCACGTCTTAATTTTAGAGAACGAGATGTGAGTAAATAATAAATTAGGTGTTTTTGTTAGAATTTTCTATATATTGTTTTTAGAGACCGCATATGTGAATGCTCCTAATTTACACATACCCAAGATATTGTAGTTTCTGCAAGAGAAAACCCTTATTCATAAGGAATATTCACATATTAAGCATTGTTTCTAAAGAAAGCCCTGCATATCTGGATTGGGCTTGGGCTTGGGCCTTATTTACATGACGGTTACCAACACATAAGAATTATAATAAGTAACATTCTATTTACTATGGTAACGAGTGACCAGAAGGTCTGCTGCGGTGGAAACAGTTTTCACCGCATCGCCGAACAACATTTGGGTAGAATAGAGGAGGGTTTCAGGATCCATTCGCCTTATATAATTTTAGTACCAACTAACTGTCCATAGTTTAATTCGAATGTCTGCCTATATTATTTCTACAAGTATCAACAGAGTATTAAGCACACAATTTCTTCTTAATTTCGATTCTGTTTTGTAAATCTCACTTTTTTCCTTTGACACATTTGCAGGAAAATAAGTTTGAACACTTGAAGATTCCTCTCAATGATATTAAATTAGCAACAATTAATTTTTCAGATGCATATAAAACTGGATCTTGGAATCAGTATACTTTCTATAGAGCAGAACTTGACAGGTTTGATAAAGAAAATCCTTCATATGTTAAAGAGAAGAACACCGTTTCTATAAAACGATACCCTTCTGGAGATGAGGAATGCGAAAATATGTTTTATATCGAAATTGAAATGCTTAGCGGTGTTAAGCATCCAAACATAGTCACTTTACTTGGATTTTGTATTGATGTTTCTGAGATGATCATTGTCACTGAGAATTTTTCTAATGGACACCTCGATGGTCATTTTAAAAATGTCAATGATGTGTGCATTTTGACTTGGGAAAAGCGGTTGAAAATTTGCATTGATGTTGCACATGCGTTGAAGTACCTTCACTTTGAGATGGAAGATCAAAAGGTGATAATACACCGTGAAATATATAGTAGAAGCATTGTGTTGGGCGAGAACTGGGGAGCAAAGATTGTTGATTTTGGAGGGTCTGTATTCCTACCTTCAAATCAAGGAGACGAAGCTCTCTATCTTATCTGGAGAGGCAGAGCGTCCTATACAGATCCAGAATATAAGAAGACTAATAAATTAAAAAGAGAATAAGATATTTATAGCTTTGGAGTCGTTTTGCTTGAATTTCTAACTGGGAGGGTGGCCTATGACGCAATTTTCATGAAGGAGGGCGCCGAAGGGTTGGCTTCAATGGCAAGACGGAGGTTTCTCGAGGGAACACTAGAGGCCATGATGGATCCTATATTAAAGGAAGAAACCAGTGAAAATAACTTTGTTATAAACGCAGGACCCAACAAGGATTCTTTGAACACATTTATGAAAATCGCTTTTCAGTGTGTGGCAGAAACTCAAGATCAACGTCCTAAAATGAAAGTGGTGGTTAAGGAACTTGAGAAAGCATTATTCTTTCAAGTAAGTTATCTTCTAAAATATAAACATTTTTTTACACATTCAAAATGTTTTTTTTATTTTAAATTAGACTAACTTAATAAAGCACAATCTGATTTTCATAGTTAGTTTTTAAGTATTTTTTTAATCAAATGCTATTTTTTTTGGTTGACAAACATTATCTTTACTATATATAATACTATATATAATACACCAATGAATGCAAATTAAGACACCATATTTTAAGTAATTTACAAATAATAAAGCATATAGTACAAGTTTAAACAAGGACAAAAATCATTACAACATCAAAACTCACGTATTTTTAACTTCTTTTAAAATATTTACAACTTTTCCCCCTCAAGTATAATCAACTTTTTGTAATAGTTACAATTATTACCGGTTTATTTATATTTTCATTTTTAACACAACCCCTCCATGATTTTTAAACGTTAATAACTTTTTCATACGTTAATATATTTTTTAAAAAAATTGCACCATAAAAACGGGCATATTTTTCTCTTTAATTTGAGTATGATATCGCTATAGTTTTTTTTAGTTAAAAAAATAACATTTTGCGTATGATTGTTTGCGGTTTGGTTTTGATGGTTTCAAGTTAAACCGTGAACCAAATTGTTGATAACAATTTTTTGTCGTCGTAAACCGAAACCGAACCATTGAAAATTGAAAACGGTTGGCCAAAAGCTAAAGAAAAAAATCAACCGTGAAATCATACCAATGACCGATTTCAACACTTTTACGTCTTCAAACCAAACAATGAACACCCATAAACTTGTTACGTGATTACCAAGCCTATGTTTCCCGCTGCATCGCGCGGACACCCGTCTATTGGGATTTAAAGAAAGACATTTAGGTACAATTTAAAACTTTTGGAAAACATAGTACAATGTATGTTTAATGACAATGGACACTTATCATGCATATATCAAAAGCATATCATTCATTCTTTGAAAGTTCCCATCACTTAATTGTCATTTTGGAGTTTTTTTAGCCAATTTCTATCACCATTTTGAACGTCAACCAAGCCACCTCATCACTATTTCCCCCCAATTTCTAGTGTTCAGTTACTAAAATGTTTTTTTTTTAAATTTTGTTGATAAGGATGATGGAACTGCAAGCAATAAGCAGGGGATTTACAGTTTGGAAGAAAAAAGCGCAGACTAGAATGACACCCTTGGCTAAAGTTAAAGCTGCTGAAGCAATGAAGTTGACTGTTGGTGGTGTCCTCGTTGTCATGGTTATTATCATTTTCGTTATGGTCATATTGTTGTTACTGTCGACTCCTTTATTATTGTCATTATTGTTGTTATTATTATTAATAATTACTGATGTCTATATTGATCAGTTTTTCATGTAAGTAATAGAAAACATGAGTAAAAATAAACCTATGAACCTGTTACAGCATGGAGAGTAGTAACCACAACAAAGAAGGATGTAGACGACATGGTTGTCAGCTTGGTCGAGTTCCCCTTTAGGATGTGTAGTTAAGGATGGTGTTAAGGTTCTTGAGAGTATCCCGGTTTAGAAGAGAGAAGACACACAAAATTGTTATATGTGTGAGATTAGGTTATGATGTTAATATTTATCTCTATTTATATACACCCAAGAAAAAACCCTTTATTAGTTAATTATAGGTAATATGACCCATCAACAATTACCAAACTAAAATATAATAAGGTATAATTAATATTTTGATCTATTATAATATAAATGATTATAATGACCATATATATATATATATATATATATGTATAATATTTTTCGGAATTAGTTATCGGAAATTTTGGGTTCCTGAGAATTGCCAGTTCCGGCTTTTTGCGGGTTTTTCAGTATTTGGGTGTTTACATGATTTTATGGAGTTTTTAGAAAAAATGTTGATTCCGGTATTAGCGAGTTTTCGGATTTATGGGTTATTAACCCAAACCATTTTAGAAATTCATAAACTCTTAAAAAACATAAGCTATTTTAAGCCCATAATACATGAATTTTAAATAACCCGTCAACTCGTAAACTGGTTTAAGCCCTTAACCCATGATATTTTTAAACTAAATTAATAATGATAAGATTTGGTTCAAATCTTTTTAATGATTAACAATTATATTTGTTTCCTATTTTAGGGGGATTCAAATCTTTTAAGAAAATATTAAAACTTCTAAGTTATCCAAGATTTGAAAAAATATATCCCTAAATAATCATTAACAAATTTTAATCTAGATTTTGAACCAATATATGTATAATTTTCGATAATAATGATGGACACAAAGAACATCATCGAAAATTTTAACAATTAAACATACAAAAAAACCTGGAAAAGAAATCTTTAAGCATGAATTTAACAGATTTCGAAAATATTAGGGTTTACTAAATATGAGTTTTAGCGATTTTAAACAGTTTCATATATTGTTTTCGTAATAGAACATGAAAAAGAAACCGAAAAAATTAGGGTTTATCTAGTTTTAGTCCATGTCTTATGATTCAATTCCAGATTTAGGAAAAACATGAAGAACTGATTAATCAACATCACTCTGATGCAACATGTTGATCAATTCTTCACGTAAGTAATAGAAAACATGAGTAAAAATAAACTTATGAACCTGTTACAGCATGGAGAGTAGTAACCGCAACAGAGAAGGATGTAGACGACATGGTTGTCATCTTGGTCGAGTTCTCCTTTAGGATGTGTAGTTAAGGATGGTGTTAGGGTTCTTGAGAGGAACCCGGTTTAGAAGAGAGGAGACACACATATTTGTTATATGTGTGAGATTAGGTTATGATGTTAATATTTATCTCTCTTTATATACATCCAAGGGGAAACCCTTTATTAGTTAATTATAGGTAATATGGCCTATCAACAATTACCAAACTAATATACAATAAGGTACAATTAATATTTTGATCTATTATAATATAAATGATTATAATGACCATATATAAATATATATAATTATATATTTAATCTTATAGTTCATCTGTCAATACATTTAGTTCAAAACATATCAGATTGACACTTATCTTTTCCATGTTGTCTACACTCGTTCACAAGCACTAAATTGTAACTATAACTCGTGTGTGTGTGTGTGTGTATAGGGGAGTGTTATTATAAAAAGAAATAGTTTCCTAAAAAGACTAGGAATAAATCATAGTCATTGGATCATGTTAATCAATGGTTGAGATTTAAAATTACCAAAAACCGACAAAGTTTCCTTGAATTACTCTTTCACCACTATAACCGACATAGTTTCCTAGACTTGTTCTTTCACAATAGGTTGTAATGCCACATGTCAAAAATCTATTTGTTCTTATCATTCTTAGGAAACTTCTTATTTTTATTTGAACTCTTTTATATCTATCCTATATTAAAATACATATATGAGGGGCAAAAGAGTCATTTCAACAAAACTCTTAATATTAAGAGTTTTACAAATAATGAAGCTTAATGTACAACTCTTGAAACAGCATGGAAATCCCGTTTAGATTTAAGGCTTGGGCATCTGACCCAATTTCAAAATTTGAATTCCTCATCTAGGTTTTCTACAAAAAGTCCACCCAAAATTCATATCAAACTATTTCTCTCTCTCTTTGCAATTTCAATTTGCACAAACGAGTTTGATAGCAACCGACTATGTTTGTTCATCACAATGGGAAATTGCATAACACCTCGAGCTATAGGTGCTACCTGTCACACCCCGACCAAGGGCGGCGGAACATGCCGGGGTGCAACGATTGCCCATAAGCGCATGATACTATTTAAAGCGACAATATTTAACAAACTCATTTCATTTCACAACATCGAAAATGTCACATAACCAAATACTCAAAAGTCAAATACAACAAAATATCACAAAATATAGCAAATCAAATATTGTTCATTTTTGCTAATATCCTAACGGTATTTGTGACGTTTTCTTCACCGAACTCCATAATCAACCTAGATGCAAACTTGTAACATTTCATAAAATAAAGTTTGTCAACACAAAGGTTGGTGAGCAATTCATAAGTTTGAACAATAGATATTTAGTATGAAAAGCCACAAAACTAGTATACAAAACCATAAATAATAGCTATAAACTTGGATAAAATAGTTATCGCTAACAAGTTAGCGACACCCAACTATAAGGGGTTTCCAAATAGTTTAGGATTTTATAGTTATCGTTAATTGCATTACGTTAACGACACCTTGCCATGAGGGGTTGCCAAATGGTCTAGGATTTATAGTTCCACCATCCGAAAGCTATAAAAACATAGGCAAATAAGCATAGAACACCAAATCGAGCAATTATTCAAGTAAAGTATACAACAAAGTTTGTGGTTAAGACCCAGGTATAAAACATTTAGTTTAGATAAGATGAAATGTCACCCCCAAAATAAAAGATAGATAACGAGGTATGAAGGTACTCACGTTCAAGTAATAAACTTGAAAGTTTGATTATTTGGAGATTTGCCAGAACGACGAGTTAACGTATGAAGCCTAAAATAAAAGAAGTCTTGGATTTAGAAAGGTTGCCTTGAAGATCTTTATATAAAATAATTGTTACAATAAGTAAACAATTTAAAGTTCGAGGTTTAAAATGTAACTATTTAACAATTTATAAAAATAACTCTTTAAGAATGTGAGTTTGCTCAAAACCGGGTTAAAGTATCTAACCTTAATATTTACTTAACCAATGTTAAGTAATAAGGTGGGAAAAATGCTAAAATGCAAGTTCCATTGGAACAAAGATACTAAAACGGGTTTTTAACGAGTGTTCGGGTTGTCGGTTCGGGTCTTGATAATTGGTCAAACCCAAAGTCAACTTTCCAAAATAATGAATGTTATGAGATAACTCAATAAAACTTTATAAGACGTAAGCAAGTATGTAGATCTATTGTTTTAGAACTAACAACGTACGTTAAGCGAGTGTTCGGTTTTGTCGGTCCAAACTATGTTATGAGATCAAGTTGGATCCAACAATTCCAAGTACTTAAGAAAGTAATTAAATTCATTTTGTAAACTATTTTTAGAGAAATATACAAGTCTTGATAGCTAAAAACACACTTGTGTGTCTTAAGCAAGTAAAATCGGGTTTGTTCGGTTTCCATCTCACAATATGTTCCTTGATGGTCTCCACATGCCCAAATATCATAGATCTTGTATAATAATTTATAAATGAGAAATACTTAAGTTCTACAACTAAAAGGTCAATAACAAGTCTTTTTAACAAAAGTTCGGTTTGGTTCAGTTTCCATCTCACAATGAGTTCATAGATGGATTCTACATACCCAAGACTTGTAAATGTGACTAACAAACTAAAATGAGCAGAAGTTAGGCATAAATGATATGTATAATAAGTTACGTGTGTGTATATATATATCAAGAACACGAAGTCCTCCATGAAGCCTTGCCTTATGACATTCGAAACTTAACCAACCGGAGTCGGTGAAGTAACGAATAAAGGAAACAAGGGGTGTGTATTATATATATGTTGTACCACCATACACTTCAAGTATTGAGTTAGAGTTAGTAAGTTAGTTAAAATGCAAGAATAACATAAGTTTGACTTTGGAAGTCAAAACCGACAATAACATGAAAATAACCTTGTAGAATCTTTGAATTTGAGAGAGAAAGAAGTTTATGAGCAAGGATTTATGTTAGAGATGACCTTGTATTTATTGGAAGAGTTAAATTTGGTTAAACAAGAGGTTTAATGGTTAAAACTCGAATTCGTTGGACGATAAAACAAACAAGTGAACACAAGTAACATAAGAAACATTTTAGTCTAGTGATACTTTACAAAGTTTCAAAAATGACAGTTTGGCCCCCGAAGTTTGTTTTAGTGTTTTTAACGTCCTTTAAGGCCCGTAAAGGATGTTTTCATGACCCAACAAGTGTAAGACAATATTGTAACATAAAAACCATCATTTTGATTATATCATAAGTTTCGGTTTACAAAACGGGTCGGTTTACATGATAAATGGATCATAAAACGAATACTACGAGACCCGAATTTTACGAATGTCACACTACCGATACTCTGTACACCGTCTCCATGAAACTTTTAATTTTGCCTTTCTCTATTCCAATTTGCGTTTCTCTGTGTGTGTGTGTGTTTGTGTGTGTTTCACCAGTTTTGTTTTATAATTTGACCTAATTAGTCTTTTGAATATGGGGATTCCTAACCCTACATTATTTGATTTGGTGTGAGCATCAATTGGCACTGTCACTAGCTGTTTTTTTTAAGGTGCTTCACTGAACAACGAGTTGTTGCCATTGGAGGATTTGGGGGTTCACGAAACGGAAAGGTGCTTCACCAAACTTGATTTATAAACCCGATACTGATTTGGGTGTGGTCGGTTTGAATTCTTAGTTATTTACAGTTTATTTGCTTCTTAATTTTATATTTTTGATTAGTTTTGCAGTTAGTCTACGTTATATGATGGTATATTTGTAAATGTTCATAATTGGGCACATTTAGTCGATGTGATATCTGAATGTAATTTGTTATTATTGGTAGAAAACACGAAATATAATAATTTGAATAATAGTTATGATGATTTTATCGTTTCGGGCGTGCATTTGGTGTTGGCATCACATAATGAACATGGCTGAAAAGGATGCGACCGAGGTGCTGTGTCATGTATGTCCGGCACTTTATGACAAGAATAAATGTTAAAATACATATTGGTTTGTAATTTTGACTGACACATTTGTGTATAGATATAATCAGCGGTTGACTGGTTGTTGTGTATATGGTGGTTATCAATGAGAAAGTAAAACAAAAATTAAGGAAACGGTGTATATCATTTGACATCTTCTTGATCTTGCTCATTAAGTTGTATGCACCTTTCAACCTTTTTGTTTTTATTATATATATTTTTTTGTGCTTGTAAAATACAGTCTGGTGCAGCTGTTGCAGTGAAAAAGAGTATTTTGTTCAAAGGTTGTGCAACAATTGCTTATCAGGAACCTCTTTGTTCGCTTGTCTAATGGTATGTATATATTATGTAACTCCTCTGGTTTTCGAACTTATACTTTTACCTGACTCGGTTCGATGTTCGGGTTATTTCGTTTATCGAGTTTAAATTGTTTAATTATTAATATATTTATTTAACTATTTACAATTATATCTTTCTCATTTTGGCAATTTTAACCCAAGATATAAACTTTTATCAGTGGTTGACTGGTTGTTGTGTATATGGTGGTTACGAGTTTAAATTGTTTAATTATTAATATAATATAATTTTGTACCCATCCTCAAACAATAGGGACTGGAATGTAAACTTTATTATAACCTATTCTCATAACATGGTTAACCCGTATCCTAACCCTTAAACCCATACCCGTATCCATATTGCAACCCAGTGACCCGTTCAACATCTTGGACCACAATTCTCGTCGCAAACATGGAAATTGAATCACACGTTTGATTAACCTTACCATTATCGGCTTAATCGACAACCTAATTTTGTTAACTCAATCAATTTGATCCGTCCTTCCTCGTTTATGAACCGTCGTTGACCTAGAGGTGGTTATACAAGAATACGACTGTTATATTGCAATTAAACGGGACTGTACAATCCTATCAATCTCGCAATCTAAAACCCAAAGAGCAATTGGATTATATCAGGCTGTATGATCCATTTTCGTGTTTGTTCTTGGTCCGTCACCTACCAATCGTCGTCCACCTTCAACTTGTAGCCGTATAAGGTAATTAGATCATGCAACCAATTCATCTTCACTCGATAATCATTAACCCTAACGTTAATCAATCAATTATAAACTGGATTAATCAATTGTAATTGTTAAGGTTTGTTTCAATTTGGGGGGTTCATCTGGGCTGCTTTCCTTAAACTGTCTATCTGATACAATAACCAACTGACACCCTAGCGTGTGTGGCTAGAGTGGGTGCGTTTAAGTCTGTGAACCGGCCAGGGGCGCGGGTTTGAGCCCTCTGGACGCGTTTTTCGGATCTTTATTTTTTCCTATTTGTTTTAAAGGTTAAATGGTTATATATATATACACACACATATATACTTATTATAATTAGTATTAAATATAAAATTTTTATCAAACCGAAATTTCAACTTGTCACGTTTTCGAACTTTGGATTAAAACCATATATATATGTGTTATGTATATGTATCTATATACTTTAGTTATTAAAATTTGTTAAAGGTTAAAGATAAAAAAGGGGGTTTTATTCATTTAAAATACATAATTAAATACATATTAAACCTTATTATTATTTTACATAGTATTCTAAAATATTGTAGTTTATATGAATTATCTATTAATCATTGTGTTTTAAAAGAAATCCTTACTAATAATAAAAATATATATAAATATATTAAAACGTATTTTTAGTAAAATAAACATTTAAAACGAATCTCTTTATATAATTTATCCAACGATTTTATAAATAATTATCCAAGTATTTTTATGTATTTTATAATTAAATCATGTTATTTACGACACAACTTTGATAATAAAGTTTATAATAAATACTTAACTTTTGTAAGATTTCACTCGATCATCAATTCCCGATTCTCAATCTAGTTCTAGATCCGTTATTTAAATTATGGTTATTTATTCCGCGACTATTGTTACTTAGGATTTCTTGTCGATAACTTCTGAAGAGCATAACGCTTGTTTACTACCGTTCTTACCGCATTTGTTTATCTCTTGCTTATTACTAAGGTGAGTATTTCACTCCCCTCTTTTACTTATTTTAACCGTTTTGGGGACATATGCGTTCATAGATATTTTTATATTATATAGTACTCAACCGCAACTGTTTTATCCTTGTGTGTTTATCAGTTTGCCTAACTTGCTATTTGCTTACTTGCTTTGTTTTAATGCTACTTACTTATTTCGGGAACCGATGTCCATATTTATGGCACGGTTTAGTCCTTGCTTGGTAACCAATGTCCATTTATATGGATTGGTTGAGCCCTTTCTTTATGGTTTTCTTTCTTTATAGTTGTTTGATTGTTATGTGCTATAGCTTATCTGTATATCTCACAAGAACAGTTTGCACTTTTACTTATTATATTACAGTGTCTCAAATCTGGTGATCTACTCACTCAACCTTGTGTTGACAAAACTGTTCTATTTTCAACGCATATGCAGATTATCGCGTGACGTGATTATCAATATTGTTTGAAGCAACTTAGGATGCATGTTAGAGAAAAAGATACAAGAATTAGATTTGAATGTTTATTTTACTTGTTTACTTATGAGTTTGATGTACTTGACTATTTAATAAAATTTAATAGATATTGACACTTTTATTATTGCATATAGTAACCTTTGAAAAGCTGTGAGCAATCAGTTCGCCCCGGCATTTCCGCGTAGGTTGGGGTGTGACATATTATATGTAACGAGCCATTTTTGAGCAGGCTACAAGCTTCTTCAATAGTCCTACAAGTTAACAAAAGGTTCATGGTTCATATCAGGATAAAGTTTGTGTAAAGTAAGGGTCATGGTTTGAACCGTTGAGGGGGGTTTGAAGATCAAGTTGCAAGGCTTGTAAGCAATCCACCCTACATACCGAGTGGATACTTTAACGGGCTCTAAGCGGAAGTTGGTAGACATGAACCGATACTGTCTTTAGATGGTGGTCAAGATGGTTTGTCTGATCTTCGGCATATTTGCAATGGTGCTTCTATTATGCTAAAATATGGTGGATTTTTCGCCTTTGAGGTAATGATTCTATTATTAATTTTAATGCCATGTTAGAGTGGCGGTTTTGACCCGATTAGTTAAGAAGTTTTGTTTTGGGCTATGTTTTTAGTCAAGCGGGCCAGATTTGTCGAATTTGAAAGTTTAGTCAAAAGTGGAATGGGCCAAACAAGATTTGGTCTGATGATGTTTAACCATACCGGGCTTAATGTTTGTCTTAAGCCCAGTCGCCCATATAAGATTCAGCCTATTGGGCCTAACCTCAAAAGTTGTTTTATTTAAGTTTTTTCTAAGTTTTAGTAAACTCAACCCAAATTGACCCGATTTGTTTAGAACTGCACCAACAAGACCTATTTTGAACTGTTATCAAGATGCTATCTTATGCGTTTAAGTTATAATGTTGTTTCTATTTTTTATCATATTATTTGTGATTTTTGGTTGCTGACGAACGGTGAAGATCATTGCAAATTTCTTGTAGATCATATAAAATATGTTCATAAAGATATCTTTTATGATCTCAAGATTGTACGAGATTTTGCTGGAATCCAGCGTTTTGTAACCGGGATCAGATTATAAATTGTTAAAAACTTTACCTGTAAGATGTAACATTATTGCTGCTCATTTCATACAAGATGCATGTATGTTTTTTTGTTTTACATGAACATTTTGACCCACATGCATAATTATGAATTATGAATGGTTGACCTGTTTTTTTTTCTAACGGACCGAGTTAGAAAATATAACTAATAGGCGGATGTGTTGAAAGTCGAGTGGACACATGGCACGTTTGCCACATCAAAATCTTGTTTTAAGCAGAAACAAACTGTCATATAACCTGTTAAAAGTGGTGGTTTGTATGAACAATATTGAAATATTGGTCACCACTTTTTCTATATATAAAATTATCAAACCTCCCCTTTAACATTAATGGATGCCTACCCAGGTGTCTTTTAATATGTAAAAAACATAAAAAAAAAATAAAAAATACAAAGCCATCAAAATGGACTTTTGCTTTAGGTGTAAATTATTCTCCATAGGACCACTTTCCATCAATCGCATTGAAATATTTTTAGAGTGTTACTAATTATAGAATTTGATGGATTAAAGAAGTGTGATCAAGACCAACTTGATCTTTCGCTTTCTTGTTGTATTTTGTGCATCAATAACTTCTACCTTTGCTGCAGACACGTTGTCTGTAAACCAAACCGTTAGATATAACGAAACCATCGTTTCCCGGCAAGAAACCTTTGAACTCGATTTCTTTCACCCCGGTAAGTCCATGAACATTTATGAAGGAATCTGGTACAAGAAGATACCAAATCGGACCGTTGTATGGGTAGCCAATATGAACATGCCACTTGCACATACCTCCTGCGAGTTAACTCTTACCCTTCAAGGAGTTCTCATTATCCGGGACGCCACCAAGGAAGATAAAGTATGGTCATCGGTGAACTCGTCAACCATGTCAGTGAAGAATCCGACCGCTCAGCTTCTAGATACCGGCAAACTTTATTATACAAAATCAAGGAAATCCCATATGGCAAAGTTTTGAGTATATGACAGACACTTTACTTCCCGGAATGAAGGTATGCTGGAATTTAGTTACGAGGTTTAACATGTACTTGGTGTCATGGAAATCCGAAAATGATCCAGCGGTCAATGAGATTTCGTTCAGGATTAACGCCAGCGGTTACCCTCAGCCATTTATCTGGAAAGGCCAAGAAATAATATTCAGGGCAGGTCCATGGAACGGGCTCAGGTTTACGGGGATTTTTCAGTTTAGAATAGCAAGAGGTTGTTAACTTGCTATTAACGAGAAATCGAGCCTAAAACGAATATTGTATATCACAAGATGGTGATAAAATAACATAAAACGAATATCGCATTGCAAATTGTCGTCGCCGCCGCATCGCGCGGGTACCTAATAGTATATATATATATATATATATATATATATATATATATATATATATATATATATGGGAGGGTTATCCTAAAAACAAGTAGTTTCCTAGGAAGACTAAGAATAAATTATAGCCATTGGATCATATCAATCAATGGTTGAGATTTAAAATTACCAAAACCGTCATAGTTTCCTAGAATTACTCTTTCACCATTATAACCGAAATAGTTTCATAGAATTATTCTTTCAACATAGACTGTAATGCCACATGTCAAAAATTTGCTGGTTCTTACCATTCCTAGAAAACAATTTATTCTTATTTGAACCATTTTCTATATATATATATATAGGGGAGGGTTATCCTAAAAATAAGTAGTTTTCTAAGAAAACTAAGAATAAATGATAGCCATTGGATCATGTTAATCAATGGTTGATATTTAAAATTACCAATAACCGATATAGTTTCCTAAAATTATTCTTTCATCATTATAATCGACATAGTTTCCTAAAATTGTTCTTTCACCATCATTTGTAATGCAAAGTGTCAAAAATTTATTGTTCTTACCATTCTTAGGAAACTCCTTATTCTTATTTAAACCATTTTCTATATATATATATATATATATATATATATATATATATATATATATATATATATATATATATTTCATCAAGGCCACTTAATTTAATACATTTAACGTTTACAAAAGAAACTTAGAAGATTGGAGCACATGATAAAAGTCGAGTACCTTAAAAAAACTAGTTTTGAGTGCCTTTAATAGTCCGCTTAATTAAGAACCCTGGTTACTATTTTCGTACCATGCATGGTTTCTATACGAAAGCTGGCAATGGACTAGAAGATGGGTGACATGACATTTTCAACAAAAGAAAGAAATCTCATGGTAAGGGACTGGGAGCAACACATATTTATCGTGCATTTACATTTTATATGTCAGACCTTCCAATTGGATGACGAAAGGTATTGGGGAACTGCAAGATGCTTATATGTAAAAAATAAAGATAACATGGGTAATCGTTTTGCTTTTATTCGATTCTCCAAGTCTATTAATGCTCATTGGGTTGAATTTGAATTGAAGAAAGTAAATATTACCGGTGCAAAAGTTGCGGTGAATCTAGCTCGGTTTGATAAATTTAACCGAGAATTTATCAGAAGAAAGACGTTCGGCTATAAAATGATTTATAAAGTATGCTCCGAATAGCTTGAAAGAACAGAGCATACCGATTTCAAAGAATGATTGAAATAGTCATTCAAGTAAGTTTTATCTAAGGAAGAAAGATGTTTCGAAAATCGTCATCTATAACACGGATTAGTGACGAAATCAAATAATTTTAACCAGAAGGTCATAATGCATGTATATATAGTGTACACTAATAATTTTTTATTTAAAATAAATAAAAGAATGATAAGTAAAACTTCTATACATTTTTAAACTAAACTAAACAATCGAACAAGATGAAAATAAATAAATGGTAAAAAGTTTTGTAAAATAAAAAAAAAACTATGTTATATAATTAATTACTATCATGATTATGAAGTATTTTACTTAAAAAGAAGTTAAAATTAATATTTGTGCGTTGACTATGACTCCTGAACCTAAGACATAGAGGATCTATTTGGTTGGGGGTAATTAAAAAGACGTGGATGGAATAGAAGAGCGAATGGAATGGAGAATGTAATGAAATGGATCATTAACATTCCTTTGTCATGTTTGATTAACCTATGATAAGAATAAATTATTACTTTATGATGTTAGATATGAAAAAAATGAATGAAATAGAAATGATAAATATACTCCTATCTCAAAATAAAATTTCTTTTTTTGCCAAAATAGGAATATAACAATTGCGATGGTGGTGGTGATGGTGGTAACTAGAGACAACGATGATGGTGGTGGCGGTGGGGACGACAGTGGTGGTCAAGTAGCAACAGTGGCGGCGGTTGTGGTATGGCGATGTGGTGGTGCCGACATAAGCGATGGTGTTAGCAATGGTAGTAGTGACGGCGGTGGAGATGGCAGTGACGGTCATGTGGTGGTGGCGGTGGAGGCGTAAGGGTATCGACACAAGTATTTTGGTACAATACCCGCGTGTACCGCTTTGTTGTGTTATTTTTTCAATTCTCTAGCAATATCTTGGTAACGGTACGAATTACAAATATACTGAATCGGTATAGGCACCAAATTGACTAAATTGGTAAGATACCAGTTGGACTATATGATTAAAAATAGGTTAGACCTATGTTTAAGACACAAATATGGAAGTTGTCAACAGATAAACTACTTATTCCAAACTGGTATAAAATAGCAATGTTTTGAAATCCGGACCTACCGGTCGGACCGAGAACCTGTAAGGAGAACAGTCTGATTCAGGGGGGTTGGCTCGTTTTCTAAAACCGACTGGGCACTCATATGGGCAGAGTTTTTCTGAGGATGGGCACTCATCCGGGCAGAGTGCATGAATTTCAAATCATTTGGCGACACAGCCGCCACCCTATGTGGGCACGATATATGGCTTCGTTACATGTTAAAGGTTTGTCACATAAAATTTGTTCTTTTTTATGTTTATTATATTGTTGGAGGATTAAAATGAATTAATAATTAATTTATTATACATTATTATCACACATAAATACCACCAAACCCTTCACTATTTTTATTCACTCAGACCTGCCACCGTTTTTATTCACTTAAACTCTCAATCGTTAGTTTCTCAAACGATGACGGCGGGATATTCATACCGCTAGACGATTCTGAAAATGATATTTTTTTTCAAACAATACAGCATACAGTAATTCAAAGATCTTATTAAGAAAGCTAGTAAGACACGACAACATCATCGATCATTTCTAAAAAACCGTTTGACGTGATCACAAAAAAGGATCATGTAGTTTAAATTTTCGTACTTTAATTTTTGGTTTGAATTGTTATATTTGTTTTCCGGTTTTAAATTATGTTATAAATTTTATTTTAATGAATTTTTAATTTTTATTACATTTCAATGCTTCTGTTAATTCAAATTACAAAACACAAATTGTTCTTGTTAGGGCATAGATTTTTATGCTGAGTATACGGTATCCTTATGTAGCTTTTGGATCAATTATCCTTGGGATATGTTCCAGGTTGCATAGGATCAAGGATCCTCGGTATTATTTGTTTACTAACGATTGTATTACTTGGGTGGTGTTGTGATTAACAGATGTAACGGCTATGAGACTTAGTCCACCTATTTATCCGCAAGTCCATGAGGTCACGCATGTGGTCAACAAACTACAACGGGTTATGGAGTAGTGGAGAAATAATAAGACTTGTTGTTAGCTTTTATTTGTATATAATCGAGCTTATGATCAGCTAGGAAAACACAGCACATTCGTTAAGCAATACTCAGAGATCATTCTAGCAATATTCACACACACTTAGAAATATTTGTATTCACTGATCATAATCTCCAACCTTTGTAACACCTTTTTTGATTAATAAACTGGTGATAGACGATTTGTCATCACCCGGGGTTTTTGTACCAGCGATCCGACCAAGATCAATGATTTTTCCTCAGAACAAATCTATGTGTTATTGTTTACATTCGTTACATAATCATTATTTTCATACAAGCACTATTCCTTACTTAACAAATTTGGTTACATTATCCTTAAACCGATTTTTTTGACTAAAACAATTTGGCGCCCATCGTGGGGCAATTGATGCTTCAATCCAGACGATTTTCTATAAATTTTCAACCTTTTTTACCTATACTATTACCAATGGCCTCTCAGCAAACATCTGCTTCAACCACCATGCCTTCATCAGTTTCTCTCTCTTCAAGAGCTTCACTGCCGATGCCTCCTCCACCTACTGGAGCCCAGAAAACCAATGCTGCTGGAAGCAAGATGCCAACCCCAATCTTCCAGAGCTCAAAGACCACTGCTGCCACTTCTATGGTAAACTCTAACAATGATGTTTCTGCTTTGTTTTCATAGGTTAAGGCGTATATGGAACAGCAGACCAGGACCAACCAGAAGATCCTACGAGAGATAGAGGATCTCAAGAAGACTAAGAGGCACTGTAGGATCAGACTCCCTTGATGCCTAGGATGCTGGATTTCACCACTCTAGGATCCGTGGCTCAACTTGCTCAAGGATCCTCCGTCCTTCAACCAGGGTCCATGGGTCAGCAAGCTCAAGTATCCTCATTCCTTCAGCAAGGATAATTTATCCTTCAACCAGGGTCCATGGGTTGGCAAGCTCAAGGATCCTCATTCCTTCGTCAAGGATCATCTATCCTTTAACCAGGGTCCATGGGTTAGCAAGCTCAAGGATCCTCATTCCTTCTGCAAGGATCATCCATCCTTTAACCAGGATCCATGGGCCAGCAAGCTCACGGATCCCCGTTCCTTCAACAAGGATCATCTATCCTTCAGCCAGGATCTTCTGGATTATTTCATCAAGGATCCTTCAACTTCCAGCCCCAAGGGTCCTTCATGCAGAATCAAGGATCCTCAGAACTTCAAATCAGAGGTCGTCGGAGGTCCATGAGGGAGACATCATCCCTATGCAGACCTTAGCAGATGCTTCTTATCCTGGCTACTCTTCTGGGATGCCGACGTTCAATCAACCAAGAGGTAACCCTTACAATCACATATCCTTAGATACTAACCTTGGTTCCGTGAAGGATACAGGTATCAATCAGGCCATGGCTAAGGAACTCCGGACTCAGAAGGATATGATATCTAGTGTTCCAGGAGTGGTTCGACCCATTCCTGAAATTCCAGAAGGAAGCCCCAAGCTATCGAGGTTTGCTCCACCAATATGTGATGCTGAAATCCCGAAGCGCTTCCAAAACCCCAATATGAAGGTGTACAATGGCTCAACCAATCCAGAAGAACATGTGGCTCAATACAGAGACAGAATGGAAATCAACCCTATTCCGGAAAGGCTTAAGGAGGCCTGCCTGTGCAAAGGCTTTGGATCCACATTAACTGGATCCGCTCTTAAATGGCTGCCAAGTCTTCCTCCATACTCTGTTACTTTTTTTTTTTCACACCTAGTTAATTTATTCAATAGCCAATTTTCTTGTAGTAGAAAATTCGAGAAATTAACTAGTGATTTATATAGGGTTATCCAACTTCGTGATGAATCCCTAAGGGATTTTGTTACAAAGTTTGGAAGGGAAGCCCTAGAAATCCTGATTCTTGATATGGCTACGGCTACTGAGGCATTAAATATGGGGTTACATAAGGGTTTCCAATTTTATAATGATCTTGTTATGACCCCATGCAGGACGTTAGATGAAGTCAGAAACAGGGCGCTCCGGTTCATATGACTGGAGGATGATAAGAAGATCCAAGAACGATTGGGAAATCCAACAAAACAGGAGTCACCTGACAAGTAACAAGGATCCTCATTCAGGAACAAAAACCCCAAGCCGTATTCGAAGTTTAACAACCAATCAGTCCGCGTGGTCGAAGAAGATGAGGAATATCCAAGAATTTCCGAGTATTGATTCTATGTTGATACCCTGGCTTAATATGTGCTATGAAGGATCTTGGAGAAAAAGCAAGATGGCCTCGGAAAAATGAGAAGTCAAGATCCTTCAAGGATAAGTCCAAATGGTGTGCATTCAATGAAGATTTCGGCCATATGACCGATGACTGTATCGGTCTGAGGAGAGAAATTGGGTATCTTCTAAGAAAGGGCCACTTCAAGGAGCTCCTATGAAGAAAGAAGTCAAGGATTCAGGATCCTGAAGAAGTAACAGAAAAGGCTACTCTGCCACCGGCAAATGCACAAGTCATCAATTTCATCTCCGGTGGTTTGGATATATGTGGAACCTCCATTTCCTCGGCCAAGAGACATGCTTAAGAAACTAAGTTGGAGAATAGAGAGCGACATGTCTGTTAGGGCATAGAATTTATGTTGAGGATCCTCTATCCTTAAGTGACTTGTGGATCAATTATCCTAGAGATATATTCCAGCTTGCTCAGGATCAAGGATCCTCGGTATTACTTATTTAGTAACAATTCTATTTGAGTGGTGTTGTGATCAATAGGTATAACGGTTGGACGACTTGGTCACCCTATTTAACCGCTACTGGACTCCTTATGCACCTGGTCAAACTGATGGGAATGGCTAGTGGGAAGAGTGGCGCAAAAGTAGGAGTTATAGTTAATTGTTATTTTACTTTATAATGAGATATGAGATCGGCAAGGTTAGACACTGGTTTTACCTCGCATAACTCAGTATTATTCAGAATTCTCTCAAGCAATCACTCACACACTTAGCTATTTTTGTATTACCGATCCATATCTCCACCATTGTAATTCAATTCCTTAATTAATATAGTGGTGATAGACAATTGTCTTCACCCGGGGTTTTTATGTCGGCGATCCTCTAAAGATCAAGGGCTTTTCCTCGTAACAAATCCCTGTGTTTGTGTTTGCAACTGATTCATAATCGTTATTATCAACTTAGCACTAAACCTCACCTAACGAATTTGGTTACATTATTCTTATTTGATTTTTAACCAAAACAATTTGGCGCCCACCGTGGGGCAATTGGTGATATAATCAAGAAAATACCCTGTCCATATTCAACCTTTTCAATCAATACCACCATCAATGGCCTCTTAGCAATCTTCTGCTTCATCAACCGTACCTTCATCAGTCTCTCACCCATCAAGAACTTAACCACCGATGCATCCTCCATTAACAGGAGCACCAAGGACTACTGCTGTTGGAAACAAGACACAACTACCAGTCTTCCAAAGCTCAAAGACCACTGCTACCACTTCGGTGGTTAACTTTAACAATGATGTTTCGGCTATGTTTTCGCAGGTTAAATCATATATGGAGCAGCAAAGCAAGACTAACCAGAGGATTATTCGTGAGATAGAAGACCTCAAGAGGACTAAGAGGCCAGCAGAGGATCAGACTCCTCTGATGCCTAGGATGCTGGATTTTACCACTCCAGGATCCTTTGCTCAACTTACTCAACGATCATCTATCCTTCAACCGGGATCCATAAGTCAGCAAACTCAGGGATCCTCAGTTTTTCTACAAGGATCATATATCCTTAATCCGGGGTTCATGGGTCTACAAGCTCCAGGATCCTCTCTCCCCCAGCAAGGATCATCAATCCTTCAGCCAGGATCCTCTGGGTTGTATCATTAAGGATCCTAAAACTTCCAGCCTCAAGGATCCTTCCTCCAGAATCAAGGATTCTCAGGACTTCAGCATCAAAGATCCTCAGAGGTCCATGAAGGAGACATTATACCCATGCAGACTATTGCCTCCATTGGACCAACTGCCGTGACAAACTTTTCTTACCTCGGCTATTCTTCTGGGATGCCAACATTCACTCAACAAAGAGGTAACACATATAATCCTATATCCTTAGATGTTAATCTTGGTTCCATGAAGGATACATGTATCAACCAGGTTATGGCTAAAGAATTGCAGAAGCTTAAGGATATGATATCCAGCGTACCAGGAGTGGTTCGACCAATCCCTAAAATACCAGAAGGGAGCCACAAGTTATCCAGATTTGCTCCACCAATTTGTGATGCTGAAATCCTAAAACGGTTTCAGATCCCCAACATGAAGGTGTATGATGGAACAAATAATCGAGAAGAGCATGTGGCTCAGTATAGGGAGGGGATGGAGATCAATCCAATTCCTGAAAGACTCAAAGAAGCTTGTCTGTGCAAGGGTTTCGGATCCACACTAACAGGATCTGCACTTAAATGGCTGCTGTTAGTGCACAGAAATTTGACACTATGGATACGTTATCCTGGCATATGTTCTGGATCAGTTATCCTTAGTTAGATCCCGTTAGGATCAAGGATCCTCAATACTTATTATTTACTAACGATTGTTTCCTGTGTATAGTATTATGTTTGACAGATGTAACGGCTAAGAGACCTGATCTACCCCATATTTCGCAGCCCGAGTTATGGAGCACGTGGTCAAAGTAGCTGTTACGATTATATTGAAGGCAATGGCGGATTTTTAGGGATTATTAGTTAATAGTCTTTATTATTCATAACTCCATTGAGTTATTATCTTTGATTTATAAATAGAGGCTATGATCAGTTAGGAAAGAAAACAACAACACACTCTGCTCACTACGAATTCAGCAGCACACACACACACAGAGCTTTCGTTGTAACACTAATCATATTCTTCAAACCTTGTATCCTCATTTTTTATATTAATAAAGTGGTGATAGACAATTTTCATCACCCGGGGTTTTTGTGCCGGCGATCCGAACCAGATCAAGGGCTTTTCCCCGTAACAAATCTGTGTGTTGTGTTTGCAATCGATATATACTTGTTTTCATCATCATAGCACTAATCCTCACTAAACAAATTTGGTTACATTATCCTTGGTAGATTTTTGTCCAAAACAATTTGGCTCCCACCGTGGGGCAATTGGTACTATAATCCAGAAAATACCCTATCAATATTCAACCTTTCATACCCATATAACCATCAATGGCCTCTAAACAGTCTTCTGCTTCATCAACCATGTCTTCCTCAGTTTCACTCCCACCGAGATCCTCACTGCCAATGCCTCCTCCAATTGCGGGAGCACCAAGGGCTACAACTGCTGGAAACAAGATGCAACTTCTCGTGTTCCAGGGCTCAAAAACCACTGATGCCAATTCGGTGGTTAACTCTAACAATGATGTTTCTGCTATGTTTTCACAGGTTAAGGCATACATGGAGCAGCAGAACAAAACCAACCAGAGGATCCTACATGAAATTGAAGATCTCAAGAAAAGAAAGAGGCCTGCGGAGGATCAGACTCCCTTGATGCCTAGGGTGATGGAATTCTCTACTCCAGGATCCGCGGCTCAACATACTCAAGGATCCTCGATCTTCCAGCAAGGATCATCCATCCTTCAACCAGGGTCCATGGGTCAGCATACTCAAGGATCCTCGATCTTCCAGCAAGGATCATCCATCCTTCAATTAGGGTCCATGGGTTAGCATACTCAAGGATATTTAATCTTCCAGCCAGGATCATCTATCCTCCAACAAGGGTCCATGGGTCAGCAAGCTCAGGGATCCTCGTTCCTCTAGTCAGGATCATCACCTCCAACAAGAGTCCATGGTTCTACCAGCTCAAGGATCCTCAACCTTTCACCAAGGACCATCGATCCTTCAACCAGGTTCCTTCGGATTGTATTTTCAAGGATCCTTCAACTCCCAACCACTAGGATCCTTTATCCACAATCAAGGATCCTTCTTCCAGGATCAAGGATCCTCATGGGTTCAACATCAACGGTCCTCTGAGGTCCATGAAGGAGATATAATCCACATGCAGACCATAGCTTCTGGTGGACCAACTCCTGTAGAAGACGCTTCTTACCTCAGCTACTCATCCGGGATGCCAACCTTCACCCAGCAAAGAGGTAACTTTTATGATCTTATATCCTTAGATACTAACCGTGGTTCCATGCAGGTTGGAGGTATCAACCAAGCTATGTCTAAGGAACTACAAAAGCTGAAGGATATGATATCCAGTGTACCAGGGGTGGTTCGTCCAATTCCCGAGATACCAGAAGGAAGCCACAAGTTATCCAGATTTTCTCCACCTATCTGTGATGCTGAAATCCCGAAGCGATTCCAGACCCCCCAACATGAAGACTTATGATGGGACCACTGATCCTGAGGATCATGTAGCTCAGTACAGAGAAAGGATGGAGATCAATCCTATTCCTGAAAGACTTAAGGAAGCTTGTTTATGCAAAGGTTTCGGATGGACACTGACATGATCTGAATTAAAGTGGCTGCTAAGTCTTCCTCCCTTTTCAATTACTTCTTTCTCGCACTTAGGTAACTTTTTCAACAGTTAATTTTCCTGCAGTAGGAAATTTGAGAAGTTAACTAGTGATTTATACCGAGTTATCCAACCTAGTGATGAATCCCTTAGGGACTTTGTTACAAGGTTTAGTAGGGAAGTCTTAGAAATCCCCAATCTTGACATGGCTACTGCTGTTGAAGCATTCAAGATGGGACTTCATAGGGGCTCCCCCTTTTATGATGATCTTGTGATGACTCCTTGCAGGTCTTTAGATGATGTAAGGAATAGAGCACTAAGGTTCATACGGATGGAAGACGACAAAAGGATCCAAGAACGATTGGGGTCTCAGACAAAGCAAGAATCCCCTGACAAGAATAAAGGATCCTCATACAGAAACAACAACTCGAAGCCGTACTCCAAATTCAACAATCAAAACGTTCGAGCAGTTGAAGAAGGAGATGATGATGAAGATTACCCCAGCATCTCAGAATATTGCTTCTCCATAGATACCCATGGCTTGATTTGTGCCATGAAAGATCTAGGGGAGAAGGCAAGGTGGCCCCGAAAGAACGACAAGTCAACCACCTTCAGAGACAAATCCAAATGGTGTGCTTTCCATGAGGATTTTGGCCACATGACGGACGATTGCATCAGTTTAAGGAGGGAAATTGGATACATACTGAGTTAGGGCCATTTTAAGGAACTGTTGGGAAGAAAAAGGTCCAGGATCCTGGATCCTGAAGAAGTTCCTCAAAAAGCAACTCCGCCCCCACCAAATGCTCAAGTAATCAACTTTATCTCCGGAGGCTTAGGCATATGCGGCACTTCCTTCTCCGCAGCTAAGAGACTTGCCAAGGAAACCAAGTTGGATAATGGGGAACGACCAGTCATATCCACCACTTTGACGACTGACAAAAGGATCTTCTTTGATGAAGAAGATAAATCGAGCATACAAGATCCTCACCACGACGGTTTGATTGTCAATTTATTTAGTGCCAATCATTATGTACGCAGGATCCTGGTAGATGGTGGGAGCTCGGTCAATATCATCCAACATGATGTTCTTCAGAAGATGAACATCCCGGATTCAGAGATCATTCGAAGGACATCGGTGCTAGTTGGTTTCATTGGAGAAACCAAGAAGACATTGGGGGACATCAACCTCCCAATATATATCGAAGGGTTAAATTCGTACAAAATATTTTGTGTTATTGATAACCTTTCTTGTTGCAAGGTTATTTTAGGCAGGCCTTGGTTACATGGGATGAAGGCAGTGGTCTCTACTTACCATCAATGCATCAAACTACCAACTCCTTGGGGAGTAGTAAGGACAGATGGTGACCAAGTCGAAGCCAAGAACTACTATTCTTCATCCATGAAGCCGACAGCTAAACAGATGATAGCAAAGCAACTCAACATCCCAGGGACGTGCTGGAAGCTCGTGAAAAGGACATAAAGGAAGTATCCTTGGACCCCGAGGATCCAGATGTGAAAGTGTTCCTAGGATCCGGTATCCCTAGTGAGATTGAGGAGGATATGATATCCTTCCTAAAGCGAAGAAAATCCACATTTGCCTTCAAACAATCAGACATGATAGGTATTTCTAAGGAGGTAATTAATCACAAGCTCGGCCTTGATTAATCTATTAAACCCGTCCATCAAAAGCGAAGGAAATTCGCTCATGAGAGGAACAAGATTATACAAGAAGAACTTGAAAAACTTCTTATTGCTGGTATGATCAGAGAGGTTCAATATCCTCGATGGTTGGCTAATGTGGTAGTAGTTTCAAAAAAGAATGGAAAGTGGAGGGTATGCGTTGATTTTACAGATTTAAACAAAGCATATCCCAAGTGTAGGTTCCCAGCCGGATCTACACAGGAGTATCTCGTAACACGAGGGTGCGGAATCCCCACGTAATACGATACGAGCGTAAGATATATAATACGTTGAACCAATAAACAAACACACGTCACAATACTAATAAACACGATTGTATTGCAACACTTCAACACGTTATCTCAATAATCACCAATACACATTCGGAAAAACTTGTTTCAAAATAAGCCAAAGTGAGGTTTAAATAACCTCGCCTTCGCCTAACATACTAGGCAAAGTTGTCATAACTTCGCTTATCTCCAAGTTCGCCTACATCCCAGGCAAACTTGTGTAAAACAATATTCAAAACCACAACAAACAATCTAACACGATTACAGACACATACAAAACACGAGATACTGAACTACTGACATTATGCACCAACAGACTCCCCCTTGGCAGTAGCATCATATCTCTATCTTCATTCTCATGTCTAGTAATCCCAAGAATCTCGTGTCACCCGTCCTCAAGCATGAACGCCCTCTCTTACACAGACAGAGACCACCCTCTGGTACTCCTTGGCTTCATCTTTCCATGCAGGAATATAGAATATCTTCTTATCGTTTAGTGCCTGCAAATTAGCTTGAGACAAATTTACCAAGTGCATGGGATCATACACTCTCAGAATCTCCTGCTCGTCTTCATCTTCCATAACAGCTTCAGCTGTTTGACTATCAACGTACCACCACTTGAGACTCTTTAAAACACCCTTGGGCATTGTCTTCATCGGCACTTCTTTCAAACACCGAATCGGCTTATATTTTATCAACATCCAAGGTTTGCCATCAGCTCGCATTCCCCTTTCCTTATCTTCAACTAACTTCCCTTTCTGAGGTTTTAACAACTCAAACTTCCTCTCTTTCACACTTTCTTTCCACACAATCTTCCCAATTATTCTAGCCATATTGTCATCACTCCTGTTAATCAATCTCAATCTAGCTAAATCCTTCACCTCACACTCAGGCAAGGTATTGAGAGATCTCAACGTCCTCTTAAAATACTGAATCCCATCAAAGCATTTAATCACAAATAACTTTAACTGCTCATCATACAGCCATCAAATAATACCCTTCTTCGACTCAGCATACCCTTTGATATTGTAACTCTTTTTGAACATTGTTGGAACCGCTAGCTTCTTTGTCTTAACAAACCACTGAGCGTAGCCTTCTTTCCAACTCGGCTTTTCTTCCCACTCAGACTCATCTGACACATCCATATCTTGACTCACATTCACCTTGTCAACTTCTGGAATATCATGTTCTACACTATCGTCCACAATCTCACCTTCTTCTATCTCACTATCAATCACAATCTGTTCTCCTATCTTTTCAATCTCCTCAATAGTTAACACATCTTCATCACCCACATCATCATCACCCAACAGTTCCTCATCATCAACAACCACGACATTTTCACCACCTGATCCACCTGCCGTACCAGTTGACTCCCCCTGAGATGTGGAAGTCCCAAGAGTTTGTTCAGTTCTTGGCAACTCACCACCTGCACCTTTCGATGCATTGGGATCATCGTATCTATCTTGACTCTTCTTTGTTCTCAACTCGTCGCCCTTGCAGCTCGTCTCCCCTGAGATGCTAAGAACTGTTTTAGAGCATCAAATAGTTTACCGTGTTCAACAAGGAGGGACGATTGAATCTGGCTTTCTGCTACAAGTCGCTGGATAGCTTGAGTCTGGATTAGATTAATTCTTGACTGTTCAGCAACTACCCATTCAAGAGCCGCTATCCTTTCAGAATCAGACAAGGTAGCATCAAAATCAAAACGCATGTGAGAAACGTCCTGAGCATAAGGTGGAGGTATTCCCAAACTGGCTGGAGTATCTGAAGCAGGCTAAATAGTAACCGCGGGTGGTATTGTGACAGATAACCCCGCTGTAGCAACCAACGTTGACTCAACAAATCTTGCAACAACCTCCGATGGAGTAACATAGGAGGTGGCAAGGAAACTATCTCTGGAGCAGAAAACTGAAACGTGGTTGGTGTAATACCAAATGATGATGACGTTGTCACCACGGGAACACTGGGGGTAATCGGTACTGTTACAGTAATAGAAGCAGGAACCATAGTCATACCAGATAACGAGGGTGGAGAGAAACGAACCACCCTTGAGCTTTCACCAACTCCCGAACTTTCACCAGCTCTGACCCTCTTCGATCTTTGTACCAACTTGTCTAACTCCTCCTCATAGTCAGATTCACTGTCATCCGAGTCTTTCTTTTTCTTGCCATGTATTCTTTCTTGTCTGACCAGAATCTGTTGTGCTTCAGCGATATCATCAGTGGAAGAGTCAGAGTCGGTTCTCTCAGAATCCGCCACAGACGTAGCAACCATAGAAACATTCACACCAGATGCCTCAGCTACTAGGGCCCGAACCTCAGCAGCTGGATCAATTTGTTCCATGTCAAAGAACCTTTGCCCACCAATGGCTGCTTCAAGATCGACCTGTTCTTCCGGAGCTGCAACAGGATCAGCAGGCAGTGCTTGCTGTACCTCAGGTTGTAGTTGAACCACAGGAGGTGGTTGAGGAACATTAGCCTGTTGCGGTGCCGGGTCACGAAATTCATCTCCTGGAGGAGCAATATAAGCAGGGTTTACCAAATAACCAAACAATGCTGTGTGCCGCGGACAAAGCTCTGGTTTGCTACGAGCACTTGACGACCTACATTGCGCAAAGATTCTCTTACTTACACTCTCAACATAACGAATAGGACGTCGTTGAGGCAGCGTAGGGGCTACATGATTCAAAATCATCTGTAAGAATCTCGGGTACATTAAAAATCTTTCCCTGGAGACCGCGCGTCTCTGCCGATCAATTTCATAAAACACCATCTGACTAAAGCTGTATGGCTTGTTGTAAGTCAGGGCTGTCATTACAGATTGCATCGTTGCCCCCATACCGTCTGTACCAGCTTTACGACCCGACATGCACACTATCATCACGTGCATCAGAAAATGCCACTGATCCAATAAAAATCCCTTTCTCCATTGAGTGTCACCCAACGGACCTGAATAGCCCATACGTAGAAACACACTATCTCTGAATGGAGCCGGAAAGTCTGTTGGATCATCTGTAGTTTCAGCCCCGAACTACAAAACGACCCTTATTTGATATGCCGAGAACTGTACCTCCTGATTATTTACTGTAGCGCGCATAACTGGAGGATCAACTCTACAGTCATATTCTACCGTTCGCCAAAAATCTTCAATATTAGGTAGAGAAATGGGGAGAGTAGTAGTGATGGCATGAAAAATACGTGAACGAACAAGGAAGGATATGATCTCGCGATAGTCTTCGATACCACTAGCATCCGGATCCAAAGTGATATACATGTTGTGACCCGGAAAGAACTGTCGGTTGTTGTCACCACCTTCGTAACCACCAGCACCACCAGCCCCTGCCACAACAGCCATATCTGCACAACAAACGGTCTAAGTTAGAGTATTGACGTAGCAGATCATAACTTCGCCTGTTACCATGAGCGAAGTTATGATAACATCTAATGTGCAGGCGAAGTTAGCCATATGGCGAAGTTGAGTACAACTTCGCCCTAAACATTAACTTCGCCTGAGAACAAACCAGAACTTTTAAATAATAGCTTGAGCAGGCGAAGTTAAACCTGAGGCGAAGTTGAATTTAACTTCGCCTAATCCTAACTTCGCTTGAGAACAAACCAGACTAATTAATTAAAAAAATTTTGAGGAGGCGAAGTTATACCTACGGCGAATTTGAGAACAACTTCGCCTAAACACCAACTTCGCCTATAACTGAAACGGCGCAAACCCGATCGTTTTTCAAGGTTTTGTTTGGTAATTTTTGAGAATGAAAACATGAGAAGATAGTAATATCGAGATCTAGAAGACTAAATGGGTTACAAACACAGTAGAAACAAAAAGTTTATCGAGTGTTTAAAGGGTTGCACAAACTATGTCACAAATCGGACCACAAAGGCTTCTGATTAACACCATTAATATGAATTACAGGTTAAACCGATCCTACACACCTTGATCACGGACAATAAACATATAATAATGAGGTTTGATTCAAGGATTAAGTTCGCCGAGGGTAGAAGTGTGGGTATAAGTTCGCCTAGTGTTTGTAGGTTGGAAAGTATTTGACCAAGTTGACCCTTGTATCATGTTTTATACTTTTGAAAATACATGGGCGAAGTTATTGTCAACTTCGCTTACCATTAACTTCGCCCGTGAACAACTTCGCCCCTTTACCTTACCAGTAAGTTGGCCTATTTAAATTACAAACAAGACCTTATAAATTTGAACAAAAAGCAACTGGCTTTTAAGAACCAAGTAACCAAGTTTTAAACCATAAAACAAAATATGCAATGAAAATTTTAGTAATTAAATAAACGGGATCAAATTTCAGTCTTGACGAGAACCTGCATGTTTTAGAAAAGATCCGAACAGGAATCATACTAATTAAGTGGCTGTCACATAGATCCATGTTCAGCGGTATTATGACATAAAGAAACAGGTTGTAAGTAGGTATAAAATTAGTATGGTTTTCATCGCTTCTGTGATACGGATTAGGTTCAATTAAGCTCAAACTTTAGATGGACATCACATGAGAGATTGTGATGCCTCCTATCTATTCTCAAAGCGTATTTGGCTTTCCCCAAGTCACCCCGAGTTGACCTCGACCCGTAGTGTCTGATTAAACAGTAAGTACATATCGATCTTTAGAGTCTTCTTCCCGTTCTCTTTCTTGCCTCTTGATTGACATTTGAAACATCATAAGCTTCAGAAGGCTCAACAACATATATGGTTTTGTTTTTTTTTTGTTTTTTTTTGTTTTTTTAATAAAGATATTAATACAGCTTCAAATAATAGACAAACTGCAAGTCCCGAATCTGGATCACTGCAGGTACTTGACACACCATCTTCTCGGGAATCAGAACACTCACGGGCTCGTGTATGACTGGGTAATCACTTTTCTGCCTATCATTCAGAAAGATGTATATGGAGACATGCACAACTCAGAATGATTCTCCACATTAAATCGAGGAGATTTAGTTTGTATCACTTCTACTTTTACGCACCATAGTAAGCTACCATAACATACAATGGCTGTTCTAGAGTCTTTTAGGCCTAATAACTTCACCAGTTAAGCACACAGAATTAGTTTTTCTATCACTCTCCATGGTTGGATCAATTTTCTTTTAAACATTGTATTGAAACTTCTTACGAAGTTATAGACATGAAAAATTATATCATATCCCCAAAAAAAATTTTAAATTCTATCGCTCCGATCAAGTCAAAGTCTTCAGGTAAACGGCTATCTTGAAGATCTATTGGATCAGCTGGACCGACCACATACGAGTATGTGTCCTTCTAACTAAGTATGAACGACTATTTTTCAGCGAAAGAATAAAAACGCATCATAAACCGCCCCGGTCACTTTCAGTCATCTGGTTAATGGCTATCCTCATAATCTACTAGTAGAAGTGAGGACCAAACATATCCGAAAATGTGTCCTTCAAACTTAAGCAACCGACATAATTTTAAGCGATAGTGATGTTTTTTTTTAAATAAAACGGTAAACAAGGTTACTCGGGATTGATCATCCCATTAAGCTCAACAAGATTTTGAAAACGGGATCGGTCAAACGCTTTAGTAAAAAGATCGGCGAAATTATCCAAAGAATCAACCTTTTCAAGCACAATTAATTTCTTCTCAGCACAATCCCGTATAAAATGATGACGAATGTCAATGTGTTTAGTTTTGCTGTGTTTGACGGGATTGTTAGTTACTGAGATAGCAGCAGTGTTATCAATGAAATAGGAGTTTGAGTGAAATTCAGACCGTAATCGCGCAATTGCTGTTGTATCCAAAGAACCTGGGAGCAGCAGTTTGAAGCTGCCATGTACTCTGCTTCACAGGTGGAAATGGCTACTGAGGTCTGCTTCTTGCACTGCTACGACACCAATCTTCCTCCCAGAAACTGACATCCACCGGTTGTAGACTTCCTATTCTGATTGCAACCTCCATAGTCAGAATCTGTGTAAGCTACCAAATCCAGTTCTCCCCCTTTCGTGTACCACAATCCCAACTTAGGCTTGCCTTTGAGATACCGCAATATTCTCTTCACTCCCTTCATGTGAGATTCCTTCGGGCTTTCCTGAAAACGAGCACAAAGACAAATTGCAAACATAATATCAGGTCTAGATGCAGTTAGATACATTAAAGAACCTATGATTTCTCGATATTGGGTGGGATCAACGTCTTCATCACTGTCAGAATCAGCACCCAGTTTGTGGTTGATGCAAACTGGAGTATCAAATGGGGTGCTATCGTCCATCTTGAAGCGTTTGAGCACATCATGGACATATTTTGTTTGATGAATAAACATCCCATCTTTCTTCTGATCTACATGCAATCCCAAAAAGAAAGTTAATTCGCCCATGGCGCTCATTTCAAACCTCTTTTTCATGACTGCTTCAAATTCCTGACACATGGCGACTTTTGATGCAACAAAAATGATGTCGTCCACATAGACTTGAACTAGTAGAAAATCTCCCCCTTTTCTCATGACAAACAGCGTGCTATTGATCTTTCCTCTTTCGAACCCATTCTCAAGTAAGTAATCGGACAAGGTTGCGTACCAGGCACGAGGTGCCTGATGTAGCCCATATAAAGCTTTACTCAGTTTGTACACATGATCAGGAAAATCAGGGTCAGGGAATCCCGGAGGTTGTTCAACATACACCACCTCATCGACTTTACCATTAAGAAAGGCACTTTTCACATCTAACTGGAACACTTTCATCTCTTTGTGTGCAGCAAATGCCAAAAATAGTCGAATTGCCTCCAATCTTGCCACAGGAGCAAACACTTCGTTGTAGTCGATTCCTTCTTTCCGATTAAACCCTTTTACTACCAGCCTTGCCTTGTTCCGTATGATTATCCCTTTCTCATCTCTCTTACATTTAAAAACCCACTTTGTACCGATAGAAATTACATTCTGTGGTTTTTCAACCAATTTCCATACTTCCATCTTCTCAAACTGTGCTAATTCTTCTTGCATGGCTTCGACCCACGAGCTATCCTTTAGAGCCATTTGATAATTCTTCGGTTCAATTTGGCTGATGAAGCAGGTGTACAAGTATTCATTTATGATACCCGTGTCTTTAATGCTTGCATAAACACATGTGTGTTCATCCAAACTTCTTCTTGTTTGAACACCGTCAGACAGATTACCTAACACGTTCTCCAAAGGGTGATTTTTGTGAATTGTAGTAGTCTGAACCGGACCGACTTCCAGATTGTTTTCTAAATTCGAAAAGAGTTCATCAGTGGGTGATTGATGTTGAGAGTGAAATGGATTGTAGAATTCTTCTTCAGTAGAGGTAGCAGTAGTATCAACGGCACTCGACGAGGAAGGTTGACTTTCTTCATATCGCGGACGTTGCACAATATTCTCCTCCTCGTCATACAGAATTTGTGAAGCAATTTTCTCATCAACTTCTGCAAAATCCAAGTAAGGCATATTAAAAGATTTGAATAGTTTATCATAGTCGAAAGCTTCAGCGGGTCCCATGCTAGGCCTTGGTGATTTGTAACTCGTATGTCAGTGTTACATACCACCTCAACCTTACTGTTAGATAAATTAAAGACTCTTCTGTTGGGAGTCCCAACAACATATCCGACTAAAATACCTTCTTCGGCTTTCTCACCAAATTTTGAGTTTGTCTTTAATATCGTACATGGGGACCCGAAAGGCTCGAGACCATTCAAGTTTGGCTTTCTACCATGCATGAGTTCATAACAAGTTTTATTTAGTCTTTTAACAGTTAAAACATGATTAAGGATATAACAGGCTGTGGCAACAGCTTCAGCCCAGAACACCACGGGAAGTTTAGCATCTGCTAGCATGGTTCTGGCTCCTTCGATTAGCGTTCTATTCTTCCTCTCAGCTACCCCATTTTGTCGTGGAGTATACGGGGCGCTGTACTGATGTTCTATCCCTTTCTGTAAGTAGAACATCTCCATCTGATAGTTCTTGAACTCTGTACCATTATCACTCCTGATGTACTTAACCTTTCTCCCAACAATATTTTCAACCTTGGTAATCAAGTTAATTACCAACTGAACTGTCTCATCTTTTTCCTTCAGAAAGTATACCCAAGAGTATCGAGAGTAATCATCGGTTACCACCAAGCAGTATGACGTTCCACCTAGACTCTTTACATTCACGGGACCAAAGAGATCCATGTGAAGTAGGTATAGGGTACTGACAATTGAGTTAACCTTCTTGGAGTGATGAGGTTTTTTGTGTTGCTTTCCTTTCTTGCACGACAATCATTGATCTTCAAAGTTAAAATTCTTCAAGGGAACACCAAGCACCAGCCCATTGTTGACTGTGTAATACATTTTGCGAAGATGTATATGTCCCATTCTTCGATGCCATAACTCCGACTCTGTTGCCTTTGACAGAAGACATGACTCTTCTGTGGTCATCTCAGTTGACCTCATATCCATCACATACGTGTTCTTTTCTCTTGGAGCTTTCATCACCACCCAGGCCTCTGGTATCTTGAAACCAGGATAAAGAACGATTGCCACATTTTTAGTAAAATGCACCGTGTATTCTTTGTCACAAATCTGAGACACACTCAAAAAGTTATGCTTCAACTCTTCCACAAAATTCACCTTCTCTAACTTCATTCTTCCATTTGTCACAGTTCCAATACCACTGATTCTACCTCAACTCTCTCCAGCGAAACTAACCCTTCCTCCTTGAATAGATTTCCAGTCACGTAACAAATTCTTGTTACCAGTCATGTGCCGGGAACAACCACTGTCAACAACCCACAGATTGTTTACAGCCCTGTTTGACTGTTCCTGCACAATTAAAGAAATAGATTAAAATCTGGTGACCCAAGACCTACTGGTCTTGGGTCGATTAAATCTGTTGACCGGCATCCAGTACTTTGGTTGCCCAAAGTCAGTTTGAGGATGGTTTCTGTAAGTTCTGAAAGGAAACCTTCTAGAAGACTGGCTATAAGGCCATCCAAACCGTAGTGAATTAACTGAATTATAATTGTTGGTTTGGCAGTTAACTAGGGAAAAATGAGACCGATTTCTTTGAAATCTTGGATTAGTCCAATGTATGAAATTTTGTGTGTTCGCATTCTTACCAGTATCATAATTATTATTCATTTTATTCTCAGTTTTCGGAGGCCCCATTCCTCTAAATTTTCTCTGTTTTAGAGGACAATCAGCAATAAGGTGTCCTACTTGATTGCATCTGAAACAACTTCTGTTTTGAACTTTCGTCTCAGCAGTTGTTGCAGATGTCGAGGTTGCATTACTACCCGTTTGTCTAACATATGGTGGGACGAACGGATTTAGGGAAGAATTCTTTTCATCGGGCTTATATTCCTTCCCACGTTTTAGTAACACTACCTCTTCTTTTATCTCACCCAATTCGGATGACTTATCCGAATTTGATGAGACAGAGCTAGGGACAGAGATCGCAATATTAGAACTTGACTTACTCGTCTCGCTCTTATTAACTTCAGTTTCTTTAGTAGAAATTTTGATTGGAACTGTCTGACTAATCTCAACATTCACAGAAGCGATGAAAACTATACTAAATTTTATACCTGCTTACAACTTGTTTCTTTATGTTATAATACCGCTGAAAATGGATCTATGTGACAGCCACTTAATTAGTATGATTCCTATTCGGATCTTTTCTAAAACATGCAGGTTCTCGTCAAGACTGAAATTTGATCGCGTTTATTTAATTACTAAAATTTTCATTGCATATTTTGTTTTATGTTTTAAAACTTGGTTACTTGGTTCTTAAAAGCCAGTTGCTTTCTGATCAAATTTATAAGGTCTTGTTTGTAATTTAAATAGGCCAACTTACTGGTAAGGTAAAGGGGCGAAGTTGTTCAGGGGCGAAGTTAATGGTAAGCGAAGTTGACAATAACTTTGCCCATGTATTTTCAAAAGTATAAAACATGTTACAGGGGTCAACTTGGTCAAATACTTTCCAACCTACAAACACTAGGCGAACTTATACCCACACTTCTACCCTCGGTGAACTTAATCCTTGAACACCAAGGATCCTTTCCCATTACCACATATAGACTCCATGGTGGATGCAACGGCAGGACATGAAATGCTTACCTTTATGGATGATTCCCCTGGATTTCAACAAATTCAGATGGAACCATCTGATCAAGAGGATACCGCATTCATGACTCCCACCGGCATATATTGTTATATTGCTATGCCATTCGGACTAAGAAATGCAGGGGCAACATATCAAAGATTAGTCAACATGATGTTCAAGGATCAGTTAGGCAAAACCATGGAAGTCTACATCGATGACATGGTGGTGAAGTCAAAGAGAGCTGAGGATCACCTAGGAGATCTTGAAGAAGCTTTCAACATCCTGGATTAATACAATATGAAGCTGAATCCTTCAAAATGCCATTTTGGTGTCAAAGCTGGGAAGTTCCTAGGATACATGGTGACCAAAAGAGGAATAGAGGCGAGCCCCGAGCAAATAGAAGCCATCATCAACTTGAAGTCTCCTGTGAATGCTAAGGATGTCCAGAGGTTAAGAATAGCCGCTCTCAACCGATTTATTTCCAGATCCTCGGATAAGTGCAAAGACTTCTATGACATCCTCAGGAAGAATAAGAAGTTCGAATGGACCAAGAAGCATGAGGTTGCACTCAAAGCCTTGAAGGATTACTTATCCTCAACTCCAGCTCTAATGAAGCCTGTGGATGGAGAATCCTTTTACCTGTACCTAGCTATATCAGGAAATGCTGTAAGTGCTGTCCTTGTGAAGGATCATGAAGGTGAACAACATCCGGTATATTATGTAAGTAAAAGCCTCTTAGACGCAGAGGTCAGGTATTCTCACCTTGAAAAATCAATTCTTGCTTTGATTATGGCCTCAACCAAGTTGAGACACTATTTTGAAACACATACTATTACTTTAAGGACTAACTATCCTGTTAAGAATGTGCTTAGAAAACCAGAAATGTCAGGTCGGATGGCCAAGTTGGCTGTGAAGTTGAGTGCATACGATATTTAGTATGAGCCTAGAACAGCCATTAGAAATTGTGAGAATATGATCAAGTAAAAGGTGAGAATATGATCAAGTATTTAAAAATTGTGAAGAAATTAGCAAAATCCTTCGAGTTGTTTAGTATCATACAGGTACCAAGAGAAGAGAATGCTGGGGCAGATGCCTTAGCAAACTTAGCATCATCATTGAAGATCCTAGATGATGTAAAGATACCTATCATTCACATATTGTCTCCAGCAATTGGAAAACAAGAAGCTTGGGAGGAAAAAGTGGGTTGCACAGAAGAACATAAGGATCCTTCATCCTCCCAAAAGGCAGGATCTTGGATCCTTCCAATTAAGAAGTTCCTTAAATATGGAGAAATCCCAACAGGGGAAAATCCTAAAGCTTTCAGGTTGAAGGTATCACAATTCATTATTTTACAAGATATTGTATATAGAAAATCTCTTGCAGGTCCCTGTTTGAGATGCACTGAGGATCCTGAAATACAAGAGGTACTCCAAGACTTCCACGAGGGCGATTGCGGCAACCACACAGGGGGAAGAGCATTATTCTCCAGGATACTTAGGACTTGGTACTTCTGGCCGACGATGAAGAAGGATGCAATGGAGTACTCAAAGAAGTGTGATGCTTGTCAAAGGCATGAAAACATCCTTCACCGGCCAGCAGAACCTATGTATCCTATATCCTCTTCATGGCCTTTCATGAAATGGGGAATGGATATTGTAGGCAAGCTAACAAAGGCACCAGGCGGAAAGGTCTTTATGCTTGCTATGACAGACTACTTCTACAAATGGATTGAAGCAGAAGCATTCGTGCAAGTCCGAGAAAGGGAAGTTATATCCGTTATTAAACGAAATATTATAACTAGATTTGGTATCCCTTCTGAAATTGTTTGTGACAATGGATCCCAATTTATTGGGAAAAGAACTACTAACTTTTGTGACAGTTGGGGCATCAAGATGATTACATCTACTCCAGTGCATTCTCAAGCTAATGGCCAAGCAGAGTCAAGCAACAAGATCATCATCAACAACTTGAAGAAAAAGCTAGGCTCCAAGAAAAGAAAATGGGCTGAAGAGCTACCTTATATTCTCTGGGCTGATAGAACAACACCCAAGAATACAATAGGCCAAACACCCTTCTCACTGGTGTTTGGATCAGAAGTAGTTATCCCTACAGAAATGGTGGTTCCTACAGCTAGGATGAGCATCCGTGATCCTGAGGCCAATGAAGAAATCCTTCTTGAAGACTTGGATACTATTGATGAACTCAGATACCTGGCTAAGATCAGAATGGCAACATATCAACAAAAGGTAGCTGGGGCATACAATAAGAATATCAGGATCAGAAAATTTCAAGAAGGAGATTTAATTATAAGGAAAGCCTTCCAAAACAAAATCAATCTAGCTGATGGGAAGTTAGCACCCAAATGGGAAGGTCCTTATCTGATCAAGTCGGAGGCAGGAAAGGGGGCATATCATTTTCTCACTATGGAAGGAAACATGCAACATGTTATCATTTGCTAAGTCTTCAAGCTTATTCTGTTACTTCTTTTTCACATTTAGTTAACTTGTTCAACGACCATTTTTCTTGTAGTAGGAAATTTGAAAAATTAACTAGTGAATTATATAGAGTTGTCTAACCTTATGATGAATCCCTAAGGGATTTTGTTACAAGGTTTGGCAGGGAGGACCTAGAGATCCCTAATCTTGATATGGCTACGGCTGTTGAAGCTTTCAAGATGGGGCTAAATAGGGGCTCCTCGTTTTATGAAGATCTTGTGATGACCCAGTGCATGCATTTAGATTAAGTTAGAAACAGGGCACTCAGGTTTATAAGGCTAGAAGATCCAAGAACGGTTAGGGGCTCCAACTAAACAAGAATCTTCTGAAAAGAAACAAGGATCCTCTTTCAGGAACAACAACTCGAAGCCTGTTTCTAAATTCAACAATGAAAATGTCCAAGCAGTTGAAGAAGGAGATGATGACAATGAGGACTATCCAAGTATTTCTGAGTATTGTTTCTCTGTTGATACTCATGGTTTAATTTGTGCCATGAAGGATCTTGGAGAAAAAGCAAGGTGGCATCGGGAAAATGAGAAAACAACATCCTTCAAAGACAAATCCAAATGGTGTGCATTCCATGAGGATTTTGGCCATCAGACCAATGATTTTATTGGTTTAAGGAGGGAAATTGGATACCTCCTAAGCAAGGGCCATTTCAAGGAGCTCTTGGAAAGAAAAAAGTCTAGGATCCAGGATTATGAAGATGTACCACAGAAAACAACTCTGCCCTCACCAGATGCTCAAGTCATCAATTTCATCTCTGGTGGCTCGAATGTATGTGGAACTTCCTTCTCTTCGGCTAAGAGACATGCTAAAGAGACGAAGCTGGAGAACGGGGAGAGACCTGTCATATCTACTCCCTTGATGACCGATAAAAGAATTGTCACACCCCCATCTTAGGCCTGGGCGTATGACCAACAGTTGGTACCACAATTGTAAATATATCAGATTTACGTGTTAATAGCGGAAGTCTTAAAAACATGTGGATTTAATATATAATATTTACATTCACAAAAAACGGGATTAAAAGTTCCCGTTTAATGTTTTAAAGTTACTTGTTTTAAATTACAAAACCACCATTCATTTTATATTTAAGTTTAAAAAAAGATCCGAGCAATCAGATATCTTGAGCACTTCGTCATTTCCAAGCTCTAACTTTGATCACCTGCAAAATGTTAAGAAAATACGTCAGCAACACATGCTGGTGAATATGCTGACGCTAAAATATTTTCTTTTACTTTATTACCCCTCGAGATATAACTTAGGTCCGACCCATCGTGGCTTAGGAATAATCAAGCTTTAAAACAAACACAAGTATAAACTCAAGTCTCTACACAAAGCACCCCAGCAAACACCGCAACGTCCGACATTACTTAGGTACCATACGTATACACATGGTTAGTCTCGCTCGGACGTAACTTAGGTCCGTCCCATCGTGGCGGAGGTCATGACCAAGTGTAGTGTGGTGTGTCCACCGACTTTTTTTACCACATATGTAAGGATCCAAACAAACATACACGATAGACTGAGGGCTGGCACTTACTTTTGTTTATAACGTTTTAGAGACATGAAGTCCCATGTAATTCTATTTTATTTAATTCTTCTGACTCGTTTTTAACAAGTTTTTAAAATTGGGGCATATTCACATTTTTTATTTGAATCGGCTTCAATACACCGTCCGGGGGTCTTTCCCTTTGCTATCTCGCACCTATAGACGAGTATAACCTTTTGTTAGTCGGATATACAATCCGGCTTAAAACCTTTAGTCTTTTTTTTTTTATAATCTTTACCTCGATTATTTTCTTTTGTGAACCTTTAGTTCAAATATTTTTTTTTTTTACTTTTAAACCTTTAGTTAAAAAGTACTCTTTTATAAGACAACCTTTAGTTAAATCTTATTTTCTTTAACCCCTACGTTTCTTCTTCTCCAAGAAACGTATTCTTTTCTTTTCTTTATTATTTAAGAATAGTTATTATTACTTAAATAATATTCTATAACAAATAATAATCATATATAATATAATCATATTGATATATATATTCATAATTCTATCTTTTCTTTTCTTTTTATATTTTCTTTTATTTATCGAGGTATCGAGTATAACCTCGACTTAAGGTTTAAGCCTTTACTTTATTATTATTTTATTCGGGCATTATGTCTACCTTTGTCGGCTTATAAAACCCTACACACTCGAGCAACACTTTAACGCCACTTCTCCTTCATTTTCTTCTTGATCAAATCCTTCTCTCGACACTCCTTCCTTGGCATGTAAAACAATGTATACCAACACTTCTTCGCACGTCGGCACGCTTTACGAGGCGGGTCGTCGGAACGTCGGGATAGCACCACCTTCTTTTGTTGGTATTGTGGCACGAATATCTAGGTAACGGTCACGGAAATCTAGGAATATGGGCACAGATTTCGAGGTGATTCGAGGGTATGATTCTCGGGTTTTAGAGAGAAGTTTGAGAGATGAATATGTGTGAAATTTTGGTGTGGAAAGGAAGAGACCCGAGCTTGCTGTTTATTGGAAATTTTAGAGGAGGCATCGCGGTATGCGATGGCCTCCATGGCTAGCCCGTCGCGTACCGCGACGTAGCCTTGCGTAGTCACCATATAGACCTGCCACGTGGCAGGCGTTGTGCCACGTGGTGACATGTGGCGGACATTGTACCATGTGTGGACACGTGGAATGCCACGTGCCTTGTTTATCAGACAACCCATCGTGATACCCGATGGGTTTCTCTTCTAATCCATCGCGTATCGCGATGGGTCAGGAAACCATAATTTTCATTTTTAACCCTAAGGTTTAGATTTTGATATTTTTGGTCCCTTGACTTTGGAAACTTGGTATTTTAAACTCGAAATTTTCACGATGTTACATCCTTCCCACCTTAAAATAAATCTCGTCCTCGATATTGCTTCTTTAGAATAAGTGGGGGTATTTCTTCTTCATTTCAGAGTCGAGTTCCCTAGTGTACTCGGGGCGTCTTCGCGAGTCCCACTTTACTTTCACGATTTGCAATGTTTGTCTTTTCAATTTCATTGTCTTTGTATCTTCAATTGAATTGGTTTTTCAATAAATTTTAAGTTCTCGTTAATTTCAACATCTTTTAGTGGCATAGACAAAGATTCGTCAGTTAGACATTTACGGAGATTGGAGACGTGGAATGCATCGTGTATCCCTTGAATTTCCTCGGGTAGTCGCAGTCGGTTTGCAACAGTACCAATTCTTTCCAAGTCAAGACTTTCAAAAGAACTTTGTCACCAACATTGAATTCTAACGGCTTACGACGGACATCGGCGTAACTCTTTTGGTGATCACGTGCCGTCTTAAGTCCTTCGCGGATTAACTTTGTCGGTGGTTTCTTGGACTATCACGGGTCTAGATAATTGTTTATCTCCGCTTTCAGACCAGCACACGGGCGTTCTACATTTACGACCGTATAACGCCTCAAAGTGTGCGGCTTGAATACTCGTGTGATAGCTATTATTGTACGAGAATTCCATTAAGGGGTAAGTGGCCATCCCAACTTCCACCTAAGTATCACACAAGCGCAGAGCATGTCTTCCAACGTTTGAATTGTCCTTTCGCTTTGCCCATCAGTTTGTGGATGATAGGCGGTGCTAAGGTTTAACATTGTGCCTAACGCTTGTTGGAAGCTTTTCCAGAAGCGAGACGTAAAACGACTGTCTCGATCAGAGATTATAGATAACGGTACTCCATGCAAAGCAACGATGTTGTTCACATAGATACGCGCTAATTCATACATTGAGTAGGACTCATTGATGGGCATGAAGTTAGCGGATTTTGTTAACCTATCCACAATAACCCAAATAGCATTATGTAGTCGAGTCGTTTTTGGGAGTTTAGTGATGAAATCCATGGTTATTAACTCCCATTTCCAAACAGGAAGTTCGGGTTGCTGAAGCAATCCCGATGGCTTTTGGTGTTCATCCTTGACTTTTAAACAAGTTAGACATTTCGCAACATGCGAAGCGATGTCCTTTTTCATCCCATTCCACCAGTAGTTCGGTTTGAGATTTTGGTACATTTTGTCACTACCGGGGTGCATCATGTACTTGGACTTGTGAGCTTCATTCATTATCTTCTCACGCAAGTCCCCAACGATTGGTACCCAAATCCGGTTTCCCATTCTAAGGATACCATCGTCACCCTTAATGAACGAGTCAATTGTGCCGTCACGTTTTTCTTCGGAGATCTTGTTTTCATTGATCTCTTGGAGTTGAGCGGATTTGATTTGTTCAATGAGATAAATAAAAGAAAACACACTTAACTTGGGATGTGTCGGTAGGCTCAGCCTTGAAAATGAAAGGGCAATTTGATAAAATGGTTAAAACGGAAATGTTTTGTGGGTAAAGCGTTTTGTCCGTGGAAGATAAGTAATGAAAGGTCGGGCCATACTCAAGCCTCAATTATTAGTTCTGTAACACCCCGTAACCGCAGCGGAAACGTAAACGGGATGCAACAGACACGTCTGATATCAACAGCATTGCTTATAAAGAAAACACCACTACATTAATTTACAACGTATTACATTGTTCCGAGTTTCGTTACCGTCTAGGCGTTAACACATAAGTTTTACCGATAGTACATTAACATATTTAATACAAAATAAAGATCCTTAAGCTTCCACAAAATAGCACACATCATCAAGCACGTATCACTCATTCCAATTTGGGTGTACCTAGAAAGCATGTAAAGAAAACTGGTCAACTACGAATAGTTGGTGAGTTTCACTAATTTAAGTAAACGATGACAAATCATTATAATAATCATATATTAGCGATGTAATTATGCTGAGCCCACAAGTGAAACCTCTGTTAACCCAGAAACATTTCTAGTGACATCTGGGGACACTGTTAACCCAGTACTGTACCCATTCTGGGGGCAATGTTAACCCAGTAACACTTCTAGTGACATCTGGGGACACTGTTAACCCAGTACTGTACCCATTCTGGGGGCAATGTTAACCCAGAACACTGTTGCGGAACCTTACAATATTAGCATCTCAGATAATTACCATCTTAGTACATTTCCGTACGATTCCCGTATAATAAACAATATAAAAATACACGCAATTTCCATACGTTCAGTATGTACTTAAACATTTTGATAGGAACATGCTTTCTGCCCCGGGAAAATATTTAAAACAATTAAGTAAAAAGGGGCTCGTGAAACTCACCTTATCGTGAGTCAGTATGTAGTACAGTGAACAACTATTAGCCCGAATCTGTAATATGATTCCTAAGTCGTTACTATACAATTTCTATTAATATAATTTAAATCCGTGTCAACCGGTACATCTGGGGACATTGTTAACCCAGTACTGTCCTCGATCCGGGGAAAATGTTAACCCAGAGACACTTCTCAGGACTCAGATTGTGATATTGCTTAGAGTTTAACCGTCGAAATTATTATTATTATTATGTTTTCCCCGTTTTGCGTGTCTAGCACGGTTATCCGTTTTTACGTTTCAAAAATGAGTTTGGTCACACACGACCCGAAAATAGTGTTTAAGTGATATTTTAGTTAAAGCCGTAAATTTAGAGCTCGGTTTAGACACCCCGTTTGGCCGCGGGGCCCGTTTCCGTCATTAGTACACCGGAAACTGCTAAATCGGGTAAAGTTACCCAAATCATCCGAATTATTCTCGGATGATTTATTTTTACTTGATTAACTTAGTTTCATGAAAATAGTCCATTTTTAGGGTTTTTATACACCAGTCAGCTCGATTAGGCGAACTTTGCCGGTTTACGCGTTTTAAGCTTTAAAAGTTTGTTTTTATTTTCTTTTTAGCACAAATAATTATCCGTTTGGTCTTGGATCTTGAAGTTTTGCACAAAACACTTTTTGACAGTAAGGAATTTTATAAAAATATTTCCAGAATTAATTTTTATATTTAACATTTATTTATCTATTTTTAAACGTCATTTAAACACTAAATATGTCGAAAATACCAAACAACCTTAGAAAAATCCCAAATTTTTCTGGAATGACCCCTGCCATCCACATAGATCCCTGTAATTTTTCCAGAACCAAAATCTCATTTTTCATGCCATTTTTACTAAAATCGAGCTAGAAAACCCTAGAACTCGTTTTACCGAAAAGCCTACTTAGACTTCTCCAATGGACCTGAAATTTTGTGTGTGACTTTTACATGTTATGAAAAGCTTATCTGGAATTTTCCAGAAGTTTTCATGATGTTTAGCTATTTTTCACCATTTTTAGCCAAAACCGAGCATTAAATTCACCAAATATTCATCCTTTATCCAAAAATTACCAAATTTTCACAGATCTCATATTTTCATGTGTAGATCATCTCCGTGAAATTTCATGACCCAACTCTAAGTTTATCACAATCTGTCCAACTCATAAAAATCATAGGAAAAACCGAACTACCTTGTGTTTCTAGCTTTAGATCGCAAAGATCTTGCTTTCTAGCCTTTGCTAGCAACTAGATATAACACCTACAAGAACAATAACACCACACCAAGCAAGTTACACCCACAATCAAGCCATTTCTTTCATGGTTTCGGTTAAGACATCAAAACAAAGATTTTAACCGTAAAAATTCGTTTTTGACTCTTTTAACTCCTTTCTTGGACCAAGATCCCTTGTATAACTTGTATACATCACTTGATCATGCAAGAATCGGTTTCATCTCGGGTTTTCACCAATTTTTCATTTGAAACCTCATTTTCTTGTAAATGACTCGAGAAAAGAAGATGAACACGACTATAATCCGATCTTTACCTCGGTTTCTTGGTATAAATCAAAGGGAAGTTTGATGAATGTTTGAAGGGTTGAGAGAATTTGAGTTTGGTTGATTGAGAAAAAAGAAAAAAATGAAGGCTAATGCCTTCACTTGGACCGATCGGTCTTCATAAGGTGTGGGGGTGGGGCCCACACCTCCAATCTTGGCCACACATTCGGATTGTGTAATCCGGATAATGTTTTGGATAATCTGGTTCAGTTTGTTTTTCGGTTAAACGTGTAATTCGGCTTAAAACGAGGCTAAAACGGTCGTTTTTTCGGCTTAAAAAAATGAAATTTATATAAAACCGATTTAAAAACTTTAAAAACTTAAACCATGACATTTATTGACTTAACACATCATATTGTCGGTAATTGTTTATCTTTTTCGGCTTGATCGATCGCTTCTTGCTTGGTTTGGTATTAAAGGTTTCGTTTAACGTACCGACGTACCATTAAATTGAAATTCTTTTCTGTGATTTATTTCACTTATCCCGAAGCTTTAATACTTCGTAAACATCACTAAACATTATATATTTCGTCTATAATGTAATCCCCGATTCATTCGGGTTTCAATAACCGTCAATCGGTTAACCGTACTTCCAATACGATTAACTGTATAATCGAGTATAATTCGTACCGTGAATCATACATACTCGTATAATTTCATATATTCAGTATTAAATGACACATAAATAGTATATACCGGCTAGGGTATACCTGAATTTGCCGGAATCGTTACAAGTATGAAAAGTGGAAATATTATAAAGTTTAAAAATCTGAATATGTTATCATATGTTGCTTGGGTAGGTTTAACATTAGAGTATGCTGTGTAGCCTGTGATATAAATCTTAAAATGCTTAGTTTAGTGTTTTACACCTCATTGGCGTATGGTTTTATAACCTTAAATCCTGTATTGATGGGATGCTTTGGGTCCGACCATGGGTCTGTATGCAATCTATTCATCTAGGTATTCACTATTCCTAAGTGGGGTTGTGGATATTTAAAATAAAGCCAAAAATAGCAAACCCTTATAAGTCTATAAACATGATCACAAGAGTACAAAAGTACAAATTCACTACAGACTTGATCATCCGCGCTGTTAGCTATGTGGGGTCCCCATTAAGAAACGGACCACAAGGGACACGCTACATGTAAGCCCTACAGATAAAATTTTGCATGCTCACCTATGGTGATGGGTTCGAGGTGTTGCTTGATAACGGGGGTATGTCATGTTGTGGGGAACACTAGCTATAAACTAATTGAACCTTATTCATATCTAATGGCTGCTTAGTAGACTTTAATGCTTAAGCTTAGGTGGATAAACAATACCCTTGATCGTCTTAACTATTCATGAAAAAAAAATAGAGCAACACAAGTTTTAAATCTGCTAATTTTGAGGTATAAGTCAAGTTGGGGTGGTCTGGTCCGGTAAAAGCTGAAAATAAGCGGGTATTAATTGTGTAAACCACTGAGTAATATAATTTTCGGATCTTATTTGTCCTGGTAAATATTAAGGCATGGGTTTAAGTGGACAACAATATCGATGATCGCGGTTTTTGCGTTTTTTTTAAGCTTTAAAAGTTAACCTATACGCTTGTTAGACTGTAATTTTCCGATTCTGATCCAACTGCATCAGACTTTTTCAGGGATGAAAAAAGAGTAAGTGTGGGGATATTTGATATACATCTATTTATACATCTCGAATCCCTTGTAAAGTTGTGTTTCTTTAATGATTTGAGTTTGTTTTAGTTCGTGTTTCGTTTATCTTTTATTAATTTAGGTTTTAAGTCAAGTAGTTTATATGTTTACGTGTTTTAACTCTTTTGGTGTCTTGCATTTTAAACTTAATTCTTTCTATCTTTTCATGCGAAGTTTATGCTTGCATTGCTTGTTAACGATTACATGATTACTTCACTAATGTTTTGTTATGTGTTCATGTAGATGGTGGCTTGGTGATAAAGGGAAGGAAGATCTAGAAGGTTCTAAGCATTACTTGGAGTTCAAGGAAGAATAATATGAAGATTTGGCAACAAATAACAACAATTAATAAAAAAATCCGGAACCCCCTCCAAGAGGGCGCTGCGCCGCGCTAAGGCAAATGCCCAGGATGCCTTCGCGGGGCGCCTAGGCCTTCTGGTCAGCCAAAAATTGCAAGCCCAAGCCCGATTTTCGTTAGATAAACATCTTTTTGCAAACCTAGCCGAAGAGACACTATTGGAGCCGATTTTCCAAGGGTTTGTGAAGGTTTTGAGGCTAGGAATCAAGGAGAATCATCAAGCTTTCATCCGGGTGTTCAAGGATCAATTGCAAAGGGTTTTATCGCACTAACTTTCGTTCCTTGTTCATTATTTGTCATGTCTTTTTTTATCTTTGGTTTTAATATTTATTTAGAATTGTTTTCAATAATGATTCTAGGCTAGACTTCATGTCTACCTAGGTTTGATGAACATGTTTAAGACTTGATTCTTTCTTTGGACAACTGTTTGATTATGGTTTTGTTAATTTAATAGTAAAAGACTTGGTTTTGTTTTTATGATGCGTATAAGTATTTATTATCTTGATTGATTGTTAACTATTGCTTCACATAGATCTTTTATCTCTTGATTGTGTTTTTTAGATTTAGGGTTTATGTTTAATCATTACTTGGTGTTTTGATTATTGTGATTAAATGGGCTCATTAGATCATAGAAGCTTGTTGATAGTTGGTTAGGGTTTTGAATGTTCTGCTAAATTCCAATAGCTGTAAGGTGAGGAGTTGTTCATGTGTCTTGGTCAATTGCTTGCTAGGATAATAGTGACAGTATTCTCGCTTATTGTGTTGATCCTTGTTCATGATGTCATGTTAGTTTATCAAGTTATCTAGAGTATTGTGTTTTGTAAGATTGCTTGCTTTAGATACTATTAATTAACCCTATTTGATCACCATAAGGAAGTCAATATAACTTATTGCTTAATAATCTAATATTCATTCTTTGGGATTTCGTTTGATTCAGTCAATGGTCCTTAGGGTTTGTTAGATGAATATGTTTAGAAATCAGTTTCCATAATCCTGTTATTTATCCATTGCTTGATGATTGTTGATACATGGGATTCTTACCTAGATAGATTCCTTCTTTGATTGCTTTCGATCTTGTGTTTAATTGCTTGTTTCTCGTTTGCTTGTTTATTTGTTTTCTTAGTTTGATCTTAGTTTAAAAACCCCCTTTAAACATTAATAATAAATAGTCGTGTCGTAAGTCGAGTCTAATTAGCTAATTAATGTAATTTATAGAGTCCTGTGGGTTCGATATTCCGGACTTACTTAGCATTAGTACAATTGACCGGTTCACTTGCCGGTGTTTTGTGTAGTTGAGTCTTAAGTCTAGTTTTTATTACTTTTTTAGTTTAGTTAATATTTAATTGACTGTTTCTAGCACATCAATGCGTTGTTTGATCATTTAAACATACCTATTTTCATACAAACCATAAAAAAATCTTTGTACCCAACCCTTCACTCCTTCCCTATATATACACACCCATCTTCTTCATTTTACTCTTGCTACATCTCCAAATTCTCTCTCAAACTCCATATATTCAAGGTTGTTATTTTCTTAGTGTTCTTGAAGGTTTGACTTCCAAATGTCAAACTAAGTTTAATCTTTCTTTCTAATTTGTTCATCTAACCTTACTAATACTTGTTTATGGTGGCACAACTTATATATAATATACACCCCTTGTTACCTTTCGTAGTTGCTTCTCCGGCTCCGGTCGGTGAGGTTTCGGACCTTGTAAGGCAAGGCTTCATGGAGGACTTACGTGGTCCTTGTTATATATTTTCCACATCTAACACTCTAACATTATTATTGCTTACTAAACATGCTTAACTTATGCTCATTTTAGTTTGTTATTCACATTTACAAGTCTTGGGTATGTGGAGACCATCTATGAACTCATTGTGAGATGGAAACCGAACCAAACCGAACTTTTGTTAAAAAGACTTGTTGTTGACTTTTTATTTGTAGAACTTAAATATTTTCATTTGTACATTATTATACAAGATCTATGATATATGGGTATGTGGAATCCATCTATGAACTTGTTGTGAGATGGAAACCGAACCGATCCGATTTTTACTCGCTTAAGACACACAAATGTGTTTTTATCTATCAAGACTTGTATATTTCCTTAAAAATAGATTAGAAACTGATTTTAATTATTTTATTTAAATATCTTCAAGACAACCTTTCTAAATCCAAGACTTTCTTTTATTTAGGCTTCATACGTTAAACCCGTCGTTCCGACAAATCTTCAAACTGCCAACTTTTCAAGTTTGTTACTTGAACGTGAGTACATTCATCCCCCGTTTTCTATCTTTTATTTTAGGGGTGACATTTCATACTTATCCAAATTAAATGCTTTATATTTGAGTCTAAAACCACAAAATTAGTTGTATAGTTTACTTAAAAAAATGCTTGATTTGGTCTTCTATGCTTACATGATTATATGCTTATGTGTTTACCGCTTTTGGAGGGTTGAATCATAAATCCGTGAACTATATGGTATTCTCTTATAGACGGTGCCGCTAATGTATTCTTATTAGCGACCTCATATTATCCAAATTATTGCTAATTATTTGTTGTTTTGTATACAAGATTGTGGCTTTTCTTATTATATGCATATTGTACAAAACCTATGAATTGCTCACCAACCTTTTGTTGATAAAATTTATTTTATGAAATGTTACAGGTTTGCATCTAGGTTGATTATGGAGTTGGAGAAGAAAACTTCACAAATACCTCTAGGATATTAACAAAAATGAACAATATTTGATTTGCTATATTTTGTTATATGTTGTTGTATTTGACTCATGAACCTTGTTATGTGACATTTTCGATGTTGTGAAATGAAATGAGTTTGTTAAATATTGTCGCTTTAATTTGTGTCATGTTCTTATGGGAATCGTTACACCTCGGCATGTTCCGCTGCCTTTGGTCGGGGTGTGACAGATTGGTATTAGAGCCTTGACAATAGGATAGGTGGTTAGACGTAACGACCTAGTATTGTTATGATTAGGGTCCTATACGTGTGCTTATACGTGTTTACTCTATAATTGATTTTTCATATCGCATGTTATTTATTTATAAACTTGTTTAAAATTCACCAATATCTTGAATGTTAACATACACACACTTTCATAGTATTTCCATGGTATACTTACCTTAAAACGCAAAAAGTAGATTTTCATTGTGTTTTATGGATTACAAGATTAACTTGGATTCCGTTGTTTCAAATCCCTTAAAGGTTGCGTTTATATCGGGTTTGTAGCCATCATAGAAAACGAGACATTATAAAACGACCATTTGACAAAAAGATTCCAAGAATCGAAGGTGATTTACTTACCTGGGATGGTTGAGTTATAGTGCTCGTTTTCTAGGTCACAAATCGCGATATATATGTCAATTCTTTAAGTAGTCGAATGCGAGCGTTCCGGTCGCCATCCTAATTTTCGGTGTTAAAACAATACAACTACGGTGGTTCGTGGACTAGTGTTTTGACATGACGTTGTATCTCGATTTATTGTGTTGTTATTGTTACTTGAGTCGAAAACATGAAAAAGTCACGGTGGTTCATGCACATGTTTAGACTCCAACGTGGTGTTTTTATACACTTTTTAGTGTTGGAATATCAAGTCATGGTGGTTCATGCACGATTTTCCGACTCTATAAATCTCAAAATCTCAAATTTTCAAGCTTAAACCATCTCAAAATCATTGACGTTTGTCTTCGATTTTGCTATTTATAAACAAAGTTTTATATTTTATCTAGCACTAACATCATCTCCTCACTAACTCTAGGATTCACAATCAAAAATCTAAACTTCATCTTATTTTATTTTATATACCCTCGTATTAATTCCTTTTTACCCAAAACTTATCCCATTTTCTTTATAATCTTTTAGCATGCCTCCACTAAGACCGTGCAAGAACTCCAACCGACGTATGGCTGCTTTTATCGTCAAGCAAATGGCCTATGATTCCCGAACTTGTAACCCAAATCCAAGTTACCCAACCCACACCCGTTGTTGCACCCGTTGAACCCAAACCCGCATCCTACTTGTACAAGCAGTTTACTAGTGCCAACCCGTCCGAGTTCCTTGGAACCAATTGCGCGACTACCTTATTGCAATGGTTCGAATCGATCGAGAGTGTGTTTATACACGAATGCCCCGAAGCGAGAAAGAAAAATTTCGCTTCAAGCATGTTTAGAAAGACCGCTCTAAAGATTGAGGAAGAATTTTGGAACTTAAAACAAGAAAGTGGTGATAACGTCGCCTACTCACTTCGTTTTCACGAGTTGAACATCCTCGTCCCTCACTTGGTTACCCCTACCAAACGTGAACTTGACAAATATATTGGGGGCCTACCAATGCAAATCTGGGACTCAGTAATGAGTAGCAAACCCGTCAATCTTGACGACGCTATCACTCTAGCCGGTGCGCTATCGGAAAACCATGCGAAAGCGGGTACTCTAACCCTCAAGAAACCAAGTGAGAAAGCTAAGCCCGAACCCGCACCTCAAGCCAAGGTTGAACCCACACCACAAGCCATCAATTACTGCAACTCATCCCATCCCAACAACAACAACAACAACAAGAAACCCAAAAACAACTACCGAAACTTTGCCGTAACACAACCACAACAACAAATCCAAGCTCCACCACAAACCCGAAGACCCTACACCGGTACCTTCCAACTTTTCAATAATTGCCAACGTCACCATCCATCACATTTACCATGTCTCCAATGCACAATCTGTAACCGTTTTGGTCATCTCAATACCTCATGTCGATCCGCACAACCAACCCAAGCCAACCAACCAAGAACCACTCCCCAAATGCCCAAAACCGTTATGCACCCTACCCACCTAACCAACCCCAACCACCCCGAGCTTGCTTCAATTGTGGAGATCCAAACCATTTCCGCAACAATTTCCCTCGCCTCACTTTTGCTAACCAAACCATGACCGTACCTTACTACCAAACCCAAGCTTACCAAGTCCAAACCTACAAACCCCAAATTCCCCAACTCAATGCACCACTCATCCAACCCATCCAAGCTATCCAAGCACCACCTCCACCTCCAAAACAAGCGCCTCAAGTCAACCATGGCAACCAAGGGCGATCTTTCTTGATGAATGCAAATCAAGCTCAAGTGGCTAACGATGTCGTGAACGGTATGTTTTTGGTGAACTATCATTTGGCTTCTATTTTATTTGATACCGGTGCCGATAGAAGTTTTATTTCTTTGAAATTTGAGTTGAAACTTGCGATGCCTCGAACTAAGCTTTCCCGACCGTTTTCTGTTGAAGTCGTCAATGGAAATTCTATTACCATCAACTCCGTCTTCCGCGATTGTACTCTCATCCTTTCTAAGCAAAAATTCTCCATCGATCTCATCCCGATGCAAATGGGAAGTTTCAATGTCATAATAGGCATGAATTGGTTATCTTTGCACTATGCCGAAGTTGTTTGTTTCGATAAAATTCATTCGCATTCCGCTAGTCAACGTCAAAATTCTTAAAGTCTTTGGAAACGCTACTTCTAGAATGCTTAATCTCATGTCGTGCTCCCAATCGCAAAAGTACTTACACCAAAAGTATGTTCCATTTTTAGCTCTCTTGGTGACAAAAGACAAAAAAGAAAGGAAAATCCAAGATATTTCCATCGTTCGTGATTTCCTCGACGTCTTTCCCGATGATGTCACCGGTCTACCACCCATTCGTCCGATTGAATTCAGAAGCGATCTTATGCCCGGCGCGATGCCCGTGGCCAAGGCTCCTTATAGTCTAGCCCCGTCGGAAATGCAAGAATTATCAAACCAACTCGAAGAACTTTCCGATAAAGGTTTCATTAGTGAAAAGAAGGATGGTTCATTTCGTATGTGCTTCGATTACCGAGAGCTTAACAAACTCACCATAAAAAAATTGATATCCCTTGCCACGTATCGGCGACCTATTCGACAACTTCAAGGCGCAACTTGTTTCTCCAAAATCAATCTTCGATCGGGTTATCATCAATTACATGTTCGCGAAGAAGACATTCCTTAAACTTCTTTCCGTACTCGATATGGAAATTTCGAATTTTTGGTTATGCCCTTCCGGTTAACAAATGCACCCGCGGTATATATGGACCTTATGAACCGCGTTTGCAAACCATTCCTTGATAAATTCGTTATCGTCTTTATTTATAACATCCTTATCTTCTCTAAATCCAACGCTGAACATGAACATCATTTGCGTTCCATTCTCGAGCTCCTTGGAAACGAACGAATTTATGCCAAGTTCTCCAAATATGAATTATCGCTTGATGAAGTTCAAATTTTAGGACATATCGTAAACGACAAAGGTATTCATGTTGATCCCGCTAAAATTGAGGCCGTTAAGGATTGGAAAACTCCAACGACTCTCAAGGAAATTCGATCCTTCCTTGGTTTGGCCGGATATTATCGTCGTTTCATTCGAAATTTTTCTAAGATCTCTTTGCCTCTTACCTTCCTCACTCATAAAGGGAAACCATTCGATTGGGGTTCGAAGCAAGATGAAGCCTTTTGTACTCTCAAGGACATTCTTTGCAATGCTCCTATTCTAACCATTCCCGATGGAAACGACGAATTTGTTGTATTTTGCGATGCCTCTCATCAAGGCCTTGGTTGTGTTCTCATGCAACAAGGGCAAGTCATCGCCTACGCATCAAGGAAAATTAAGGTAAACTAGAAGAACTATACAACTCATGATCTCGAACTTGGTGCCGTCGTTTTCACTCTCAAAATCTGGAGACATTACCTTTATGGTACAAAATGTGTGGTTTTTACCGATCATAAAAGCCTTCAACATATTTTTGACCAAAAAGATCTCAACATGAGACAACGACGATGAGACGAATTACTTAGTGATTACGATTGCGAAATTCGCTATCATCCCAGTAAAGTGAATGTTGTCACCAACGCCCTAAGTTGAAAGGCTAATGTTAAATCCGTTCTCCTTCTAAGCGTTGTTGTTCAAACCGATCTCCAAATTCGTATCTTCCAAGCTCAACGTACCTCTGTTGAAGAAGGTAACATGTACGACGAAATGTCATGTGGTGCCGAAATTCAACTCGAAACCAAACCTGATGGTCTTTTGTACTTTCTCAATCGTTTGTGGGTTCCTAATCGCGATGACCTTCGTACTTGTATACTCGACGAAGCTCACAATTCGCGGTATTCTGTTCATCCCGGTGCGGATAAGATGTATTTCGATCTACGTGCTGCCTTTTGGTAGCCGAGTATGAGAAAAGACGTAGCGTTGTTTGTATCTAAATGTCTTACTTGCTCAAAAGTCAAAGCCAAACATCAAAGACCTTTTGGCCTACTCGAGCAACCACCGATTCCCGTTTGGAAATGGGAAGACATTGCTATGGACTTTATCACTAAACTACCCAACACCCAAAAAGGCAACGATAGCATTTGGGTGATCATCGATCGTTTGACCAAATCTGCGGATTTCATTCCGATTCGCGAGAAGTATTCTATCAAGCAACTTGCTCAAATCTATGTTCGGGAAATCGTGTGCCGACATGGTTTACCATTGTCTATCATCTCCGATCGCGATGCCCGTTTTACCTCTCATTTTTGGCATTCACTTCAAGAAGTTTTTGGAACATGTCTCGAGCTTAGCACCGTTTATCATCCTCAAACGGACGGTCATTCCGAACGTACGATTCAAACACTCGAGGATATGCTACAAGAATGTGTTTTTGATTTTGGTGGAAATTGGGATTCTCACATTACGTTCATCGAGTTTTCTTATAACAATAACTATCATTCTAGCATTGATATGGATCCTTTTCAAGCTCTTTACGGTCGTAAATGACGATCTCCGATTAGTTGGAACGAAATCGGTGAAGCTCAAATCACGGGACCCGAAATGGTCTAAGAAGCTACCGATGTGATCGATCAAATCCGTAAGAATCTTCTAGCCACTAGAAGTCGTCAAAAAAGTTATGCTGACAAACGGCGAAAACCGATCAAATTTAATGTTGATGACCTTGTCCTTCTAACGGTATCTCCTTGGAAGGGGATAGTTCGTTTTGGAAAGAAGAGTAAGCTAGCTCCTCATTTCATTGGTCCTTTCAAAATTCTTGAACGTGTTGGGAAAGTAGCTTATCGACTGGAACTACCGAAAGAACTTTCCGGTGTTCATCCGACATTTCAAGTTTCGAATCTTAAAAAGTGCTTAGCCGAGGGTAATCTCCATATACCTCTCGACGAAGTACATGTCGATAAGTCGATGGTCATGGTTGAACGGCCCGTTGAGATCATGGATCGCAACGAGAAGAAAACAAAGCGTAGTCATATTCGGTTAGTCAATGTTTGATGAGAATCAAGGCGTGGCGCGGAATTTACTTGGGAACGAGAAGACACAATGAAAGAGAAGTATCCACATTTGTTTGCATCATCGTATTCATCTTAATTTCGGGACGAAATTTCCTAAAGGAGAAGATACTGTGACATTCGTCAATTTCGGGTCACTTTTGTTATGTAAACCAGACACGTTTGTAACCTGAACATTTCAAATATATAAAATATTGGATTTTGTCATTTAAAATATATAAAATATGTAAAATATTGGATTTTTATATTATGCATTGTTTGACCATTTAAACATACCCATTTTCACGCAAACCATAAAAAAATCTTTATACCTAACCCTTCACTACTTCCCTATATATACACACTCATCTTCTTTATTTTACTCTTTCTACATCTCCAAATTCTCTCTCAAACTCCATAGATTCAAGGTTGTTATTTTATTAGTGTTCTTGAAGGTTTGACTTCCAAATGTCAAACAATGTTTAATCTTTCTTTCTAATTTGTTCATCTAACCTTACTAATACTTGTTTATGGTGGCACAACATATATATAATATACTCCCCTTGTTACCTTTGGTAGTTGCTTCTCCGGTTCCGGTCGGTGAGGTTTCGGACCTTGTAAGGCAAGGCTTCATGGAGGACTTACGTGGTCCTTGTTATATATTTTCCGCGTCTAACACTCTAAAATTATTATTGCTTACTAACCATGCTTAACTTATGCTCATTTTAGTTTGTTATTCACATTTACAAGTCTTGGGTATGTGGAGACCATCTACGAAATCATTGTGAGATGGAAACCGAACCAAACTGAACTTTTGTTAAAAAGACTTGTTGTTGACTTTATAGTTGTAGAACTTAAATATTTTCATTTGTACATTATTATACAAGATCTATGATATATGGGTATGTGGAATCCATCTATGAACTTGTTGTGAGATGGAAACCGAACCGATCCGATTTTTACTTGCTTAAGACAAACAAGTGTGTTTTTAGCTATCAAGATTTGTATATTTCCTTAAAAATAGTTTACAAACTGATTTTAATTATTTTCTTAAGTACTTGAAAATGTTTGATCCAACTTGATCTCATAACAAAGTTTGGATTGACAAAATCGAACACCCGCTTAACGTATGTTGTTAGTTTTAAAACAATAGATCTACATACTTGGTAAAGTATTATTATATATTAATGAGTTATCTCATTACAATTGATATTTTGGAAAGTTGACTTTTGGTTTGACCATTTGTCAAGACCCGAACCAACAACCCGAACACTCGTTAAAAACCCGTTTTAGTATCTTTATCCCAATGGAACTTGCATTTTAGCATTTTTCCCACCTTATTACTTAACATTGGTTAAGTAAATATTAAGGTTAGATATTTTAACCCGGTTTCGAACAAACTTACATTTTTAAAGGGTTATTATTATAAATTCTTAAATAGTTACATTTTAAACCTGAACTTTAGTTTTTTACTTTTTGCAACAATTATTTTATTTAAAGATCTTTAAGACAACCTTTCTAAATCCAAGGCTTTCTATTATTTAGGCTTCATACGTTAAACCCGTCGTTCCGGAAAATCTTCAAACTACCAACTTTTTAAGTTTGTTACTTGAACGTGAGTACATTCATCCCCCGTTTTCTATATTTTATTTTGGGGGTGACATTTCATACTTATCCAAATTAAATGCTTTATATTTGAGTCTTAAACCACAAACGTTATTGTATACTTTACTTAAATAAATGCTCGATTTGGTGTTCTATGCTTACATGATTATATGCTTATTTGTTTACCGCTTTTGGAGGGTTGAATCATAAATCAGTGAACTATATGATATTCTGTTATAGCATTGTGCCGTTAATGTATTCTTATTAACGACCTCATGAAATACGAATCTATTTGGTATTCTCTTATAGACAGTGCCGCTAATATATTCTTATTAGCGACCTCATATTATCCAAATTATTGCTAATTGTTTGTTGTTTTGTATACAAGATTGTGGCTTTTCTTATTATATACATATTGTTCAAAACCTATGAATTGCTCACCAATCTTTGTGTTGATAAACTTTATTTTATGAAATGTTATAGGTTTTCATCTAGGTTGATTATGGAGTTGGAGAAGAAAACGTCACTGTTGGTGCATGATGCCAGTAGTTCAGTGTCGAGTGTCTGTAATCGTGTTAGTTAGATTTGAGTTTTGTATGTAAGCGAAGTTATCACAAGTTCGCTTGTTATAGGCGAACTTGTGGAACAAGCGAAGTTAGGAACAACTTCGCCTGAACTTACCAGGCGAAGTTGTAACCTAGCTGAGATTAAGAATTCAGTTTTGTTATTCGTGTATTCGAGTCAGAGAGTTTGTATTTAGTGATCATAGTATCACGTGTTTACGGTTGGAATACAACGTGTGTTTGATTATCGTATCGTGTGTTAGCTCGTATTGTTTTCTATACTCGTAACGTCTTACGTAGGGCTTCCGCACCTACGTAGAACGCGATATCTCGTGTAGATCCAGCTGGGAACCTACAATTGGTATCAGAGCTTTTGCTCGATTGTGTGGTTCGGGATTATCAAGCGGGTGTAGAAATCGTTCCGTTCGACTATTCGCGGGACGAGTTTTCTGAGTTTTTGTGTCATACTCATCTCCAACAATCATATACAACCCATAACACCTTCACAAACCTCGTAAAATCCAGAAATCAAACCTGCATATTCATCGTGTTCATCAGGCGAAGTTGCCGTCACTGTTCGTAGGGTTTCAGCGAAGATATTAGGTTAAGCGAAGTTATCCACAATTTCGCCTACCTTCTCAAGTTCGCTTATCTCAAGCGAAGTTACCCATAACTTCTCCTACCTCTCAAGTTCGCTTACCTTAAGCGAAGTTATTCACAACTTCGCCGAATCAGGCGAATTTAAAAAGGAAGCGAAGTTCAGAATCAGCGAAGTTCAGACTTAAGCGAAGTTATCCACAACTTCGCCTACAGTACTTTTTAAAATAAAATTTTTTATTTTTCGAGTTTCTTTGGGTTTCGTGAAAGATGTCTTCAATAAACATTACGGAACTAGTTAAGATGGAAGTGGATGCGGGTTCGGCTACAAAGGCACCGAAGATGCTTAAGAAAACCGATTATGTAGCGTTGAAAGATCGTTTTGAACAATGTGTCAAGTACCAAGATGCTAAGATGTGGGTGTGCATACAAGATGGTTACATTCCACCTACTACTGAGTATGAGGGTCGTGATCAGATCAAGAAATACAAAGAGATGGAAGAAGAAGAGAAGAAAATGTATGAGGCCGAAAGCAAAGCTCATGCAGCAATTACAATGGCTCTTCCACAAGAGATTCTGCACACTTTCAGAAAGTATAAAACTGCCAGAGAGCTTTGGGAAGCGCTTGAAAACCGGTTTGAGGGCAATGTGGGAATACGTGCATCGAAGATTAAACTTCTAAAAACCCAATTCTCGGTCTTCAAGTATCTGAAGAATGAATCACTTGATGATATCATCACTAGATATTATCATCTGATGACTGAACTTAGCAACTATTCAATTGTTTACAAAGAAGATGAGATTGTTGAAAAACTTCTTGATGCTCTCCCACCGAAATGGGAGATGTATACTTTGTTGATGAGAGAAGATAAAGACTTTGCTGACTATGACCTGGAGACAGCAGTTAACAAGCTAAGAACGTTTGAACTGAACATGGTACGAAAGGAGACACCTACCGATCAGGTTCAAGATCCGGGTATGTATGGTGCAAAGGTTAACTCAGGATCAAGTTCGAAAACTGAATCATCTGCTTATTACTCTAAGGGAGAGTCAGGCGCTAACTCAACACACGAAGGACATGTATCTCTCAACATGAACGGTGATGTGTGCTTTGTAGCTGGAGGATCAAATGCTTCTCAACCGCAAGCGACCAAGAGTAGTTTTTCCCCAAGTGTTTCAAACAACAACTACTCGAAGATGCCCATGAGTGTTAAATCTGCTGAACAGCAGTTTGCTCTCTATGCATCTTTTATTGCTTCGTATGAGAATTACATTCAGGGTAAGATTGTTGATCCTGCAATTTTGGATGAAGACTATGATCAGATCGATGCTGATGATCTGGAGGAGATGGATCTGCAGTGGCAGATGGCTATGATTGTGAGAAGGGTTAAGAGGTTCATGAAGAAGACTGGCAGGATGTTTGTCGGTGAGAGGCCAGGGTTTGATAAGTCGAAGGTTCGCTGTTACAACTGTCAGCAGAATGGCCACTTTGCAAAAGAGTGCAAAAATGAACGTGTAGAACGCAGTCAAAACAGATCTACACAGCAGAGTGGTAGTGGTAATGACTATAGAGCCATGATTTCCAGACAGAATGAGGAGTACAACTGGAATCTGCATGTTGAAGAAGTATTTGAACAGGCCAATTTGGCAAACATCGAAACTGTAGATAGTGAGAAGGGAACTGGCGAAAATGAAGCTTACATGGCAGATGTGGCAGACCAGCTCTCCGAGGTAAGTACCGAACTCCCTTGTACTAAGTGTGAACAACTGTCTGAACAACTGACAACTATAACTGATCAGTTTGTTAGTTTGGATGCGCAATTTAAAACTTTAAAAGAAGATCATCATTTCACTAAAGCTAGAGAAAATAGTTACAAAGTAAAAATTAAAGCTAGTGAGAAAGATATTAAAAGTCTTAAAGCAAAGCTTGCTGAAAAAATTCAAGTGATTGATCTTAGCTATGAAGTACTAGAAGAGAAAACCAAACTAATAGCTGAAAGGGATAAACAGATAGCTGATCACCAGGTGAAAGTGGTGGAACTTAACAGGAAACTTGAGCAATTCAGTAATTCCTCCGCTATACTTGATCACCTAGTTAGTGATCAATGTTCCCCAAAAAGGGGAGGAATTGGTTATCATGAAGTTCCACCACCTTTAAATCATAATTACACTTATGACCCTAGTAATCAGAAATCTGTCGATGTTGACTATGGTCAGACAGTTCCGGTTAAAGTAACGATTAAAGAACCAGAAGTTAGTAAAGGCGAAACAAGTAAGCCTGTTACTAGTGTTAAGATTTCTGCTCCGAGTCCTGTCTCATCAAACTCGGACAAGTCATCTGAGTCGAGTGAGACAAAACAAGAGGAAGTGTTACCAAAAAGTGGAGAGAAAAATAAAACACCTGAAAAGAAGTCTCCACTAAACCCGTATGTCCCACCATATGTGAGACAAACGGGAAGTAATACAGCCTCAACATCTAAGACAACTTTTGATAAGAAAGTTGAACACATGAGTTGTTTCAGATGTAATCAATTGGGACACCTAGTTGCTGATTGCCCTCTGAAGCAGAGATTCAGAGATGTGAGGCCTTCGAGAACTGAGAATAGAACTAACGGAAATGTTAAAACTGAAAACCCATCAAAATTCAGAAATTGGTCTAATTCAGGTTTTCAAAGAAAAAGATCTCAGTTTTTCACTGCTAACAATCAAACCATAAGTAATAATTCATTTAATTCTCGATGGTTTGGATGGCCTCATAGACAATCCACAAGAAGGTATCCTGTCAGGACTCACAGAAATTATTTTGATACTAACTTTGGACAGCCAAGGTACGGAATGTATCGACCCAAGACCAATCGGTCTTGGGTCCCCAGATTTTAATCATCTGCTTTAATCGTGCAGGAACAGTTGAACAGGGCTGCCAACAATCAATGGGTTGTGGATAACGGCTGTTCCCGGCACATGACAGGTAACAAGAAATTGTTACACGACTGGAAACCTGTTCAAGGAGGAAGAGTGAGTTTCGCAGGAGAGAGCGGTGGAAGGATTACAGGAATAGGGACGGTGTCGAATGGAAAGATGACTTTGGAGAAAGTAAATTTTGTTGAAGAACTGAAGCACAATCTGCTGAGTGTTTCGCAGATCTGTGACAAAGAGTACACCGTACATTTTACAAAGAATGAGGCGATCGTGCTATATCCTGGTTTCAAGATACCAGAGAATTGGATTGTTATGAAGGCTCCAAGAGTGAAGAATACGTATATCATGGATATGAGGTCGACTGAGATGGCCACAGAAGAATCTTGTCTTCTGTCAAAAGCAACTGAATCGGAGTCCGAGTTGTGGCATAGGAGAATGGGGCATATTCATCTTCGGAAAATGAACTACCTTGTCAAAAATGGGCTTGTGCTGGGTGTTCCCTTGAAGAATTTCAACTTTGAAGACAAATGCTTATCATGAAAAAAGGGAAAGCAACACAAGAAATCCCATCACACCAAGAAGGTCAATTCAATTGTCAGTACCCTAGATTTACTTCACATGGATCTCTTCGGTCCCGTGAATGTAAAAAGTCTAGGAGGAACATCTTACTGCTTGGTGATCACTGATGATTTCTCACGATATTCCTGGGTATATTTCCTGAAGTCAAAGGATGAAACAGTGCAGATGGTAAAGAATTTGATTACCAAGGTTGAGAATATCATGGGGAAACGGGTTAAATTCATCAGGAGTGACAATGGAACTGAGTTCAAGAACTATGAGATGGAGATCTTCTGCTTACAGAAGGGGATAGAACACCAATACAGCGCACCGTATACACCGCAACAAAATGGAGTGGCTGAGAGGAAGAACAGAACCTTAATTGAAGGAGCCAGAACCATGCTGGCTGATTCAAAACTTCCCGTGGTGTTCTAGGCTGAAGCTGTTGCAACAGCCTGTTATATCCTTAATAGAGTGTTAACTGTTAAAAGATTAAATAAAACCTGTTATGAACTTATGCATGGGAGAAAGCCCAACTTGAGTGGTATTGAACCATTCGGGTCCCCATGTTCGATATTAAAGACCAATTCTAAATTTGGTGAAGTAGCCGACGAAGGAATCTTAGTCGGATACGTTGTTGGGACTCCCAACAGACGGGTCTTTAATACATCGACCAGCAAGGTTGAGGTGGTGTGTAACACTGATATCACAAGTTACAAATCACCAAAACCAAGCACGGGACCCGCTGGGGTTTTCGACTATGATAGACTTTTTAAATCTTTTAACATACCTTATCTGGATTTTGCAGAAGTTGAGGAAAGAATTGCTAGGAAGATGATATGCGATGAGGAAGACACTTTGGTGCAACGACCACAGTATGATGAATGTCAGCCTTCCTCGTCAAATGCTGTCAATACCCCTGCTGCCTCTACTAAAGAGGAATTCATCAATCCGTTTCACTCTCAACATCAATCACCCATTGATGAGCTATCTTCGAACTTGGAAGATAATCTGAATGTCAGCTCGGTTCCGACTACGAGAATTCACAAAGATCATCCTTTGGAGAATGTGATAGGTGATCTGTCCGCCGGTGTACAAACAAGAAAAAGCTTGAATGAGCACACCTGTGTTTACACATGCATTAAAGACACGGGCATTATCAACGAATGCTTGTACACCTGCTTCATCAGCCAGATTGAACCAAAGAACTATCAAATGCCTCTTAAGGACAGCTCGTGGGTCGAAGCCATGCAAGAAGAGTTAGCTCAGTTTAAGAAAATGGAAGTATGGAATTTGGTTGAAAAACCGAAGAATGTGCATGCGATAGGCACGAAATGGGTCTTCAAATGTAAGAGAGATGAGAAAGGGATTGTTATCAGGAACAAGGCGAGGCTGGTTGTTAAAGGCTTTAATCAGCAAGAGGGGATTGATTACAATGAGGTGTTTGCTCCTGTGGCAAGATTGGAAGCCATTCGGCTGTTTTTGGCATTTGCTGCTCATAAGGAGATGAAGGTCTTTCAGTTGGATGTGAAGAGTGCGTTCCTAAACGGTAAAGTCGACGAGGTTGTGTATGTTGAGCAACCTCGGGTTTTCCTGACCCTGACTTTCCCGATCACGTGTACAAGCTAAGTAAAGCGCTGTATGGACTACATCAGGCACCTCGTGCCTGGTACTCAACGTTATCCGATTACTTGCTTGAGAATGAGTTTGAATGAGGTAAGATTGACAGCACATTGTTCTTCAAGAGAAAAGGGAGCGACTTTCTACTGGTGCAAGTCTACGTGGACGACATTATCTTTGCTGCATCAAAGGTCGCCATGTGTCAGGAGTTTGAGGCCGTCATGAAGAAGAGATTTGAAATGAGTGCTATGGGTGAACTAACCTTCTTTTTAGGATTGCAGGTTGATCAGAAGAAAGATGGTATGTTCATTCATCAGACGAAGTATGTTCATGATGTTCTCAAACGCTTCAAGATGGAGGACAGCACTCCATATGATACTCCAGTCTGCGTCAATCATAAATTGGGTGCTGATTCAGACAACGATGCAGACGTGGACCCAACCCAATATCGGGCAATTATAGGTTCTTTAATGTACTTAACTGCTTCTAGGCCTGATATAATGTTTGCTGTTTGTCTTTGTGCACGCTTTCAGGCAAACCCAAAAGAATCTCATTTGAAGGGTGCGAAGAGGATAATGCGGTATCTCAAAGGCAAGCCGAAGCTGGGGTTGTGGTACTCGAGAGGAGGAGACTTGGAACTAGTCGCTTACACAGATTCTGATTATGGAGGGTGCAATCAGAGTCGCAAGTCAACGACAGGTGGATGTCAGTTTCTTGGTGGCAGATTAGTGTCATGGAAATGCAAGAAGCAGACCTCAGTCGCCATTTCAACCTGTGAAGCAGAATACATGGCAGCATCCAACTGCTGCTCCCAGGTTCTTTGGATTCAACAACAGTTGCGCGATTATGGTCTGAATTTCTCACTTACTCCTATTTGCATTGATAACACTGCTGCTATCTCAGTAACTAACAATCCCGTAAAGCACAGTAAAACTAAACATATTGACATTCGTCATCATTTTATACGGGATTGTGCTGAGAAGAAACTGATTGTGCTCGAAAAGGTTGACACGTTAGATAATTTCGCTGACTTGTTCACGAAAGCGTTTGACAAAACTAGATTTCAAAACCTTGTTGAGCTGAATGGGATGATCAATCCCGAGTAACCATGTCGTGTGTTTTTTGTTTAAAAAAAAAAAAAAAAAAAAAAAAACGTCACTATCGCTTAGAATTATGTCGGTTGCCTCAGTTTGAAGGACATGTCTTCGGATATGTTTGGTCCTCATTTCTACTTGTAGAATATGAGGATAGCCATTAACCAGATGACTGAAAGTGACCGGGGCGGTTTATGATGTGTTTTCATTCTTTCGCTGAAAATTAATCGATCATACTTAGTTAGAAGGACACATACTTGTATGTGGTCGGTCCAGCTGATCCATTGGATCTTCGGGATAGCCGTTTCCCTGAAGACTTTGATTTGGTCAGGGCGATTGAAGTTAAAATTTTTTCTTTACGGGAGGTGAAATTATTTTTCAAGTCTACTACTTCGTAAGAAGTTTCTTTACTATGTTAACAGAAAATTGATCCAACCTTGGAAAGTGATAGATATACTGATTCTGTGTGCTTAACTAGTGAAGTTATTAGGCCTAAAAGACTTTAGAACAGTCATTGTATGTCATGGTAGCTTTTTATGGTGGGTAAAAGTAGAAGTGATACTAACTAAATCTACTCGATTTTATGTGGAAACTCCTTAAGAGTTGTGCATGTCTTCATACATATCTTTCCGAATGATAGGCAGAAAAGCGATTACCTAGTCATACACGAGCCCGTGAGTGTTCTGATTCCCATGAAGATAGCGTGTCAAGACACTGCAGTGATCCAGATTCGGGACTTGCAGTTGTTTTCTACTTGAATTTGTGTATATATTTGATTAAAAAAAAATGTATTCTAGAGTTCATAATGTTAATGATTCTCAATCAAGACGCAAGAAGGTGAACGGGAAGCAGAGTCTAAGATCGAAGAGTAATTACTACTTAATCAGACACTACGGGTCGAGGTCAATTCGGGGTGACTTGGTGAAAGCCAAATACGCTTTGAGAATAGATAGGAGGCATCATAATCTCTGAGTTGTTGCCCACTTAAGTTTTGAGCTTATTTGAACCTAACCCGTATCACAGAAACAATGAAAACCATTCTAACTCATTTACCTGCTTACAACCTGTTTCTTTATGTCATAATACAGCTAAACACGGATCTGTGTGACAGTCACGTAATAAGTATGATTCCTGTTCGGATCTTTTCTAAAACATGGTAGTCCCTGTCGAGACTAAAATTTGATCCCGTGTACTTTAATTTTTCAAATTTTTGTTACTTTTGTAATTGTTTGATTTTATACCTGGTTACTTGGTCTTGATCGTATCATTTAACGCTTTAAAGGATGTTTTAAAACTTAATTGCAAATTGTTCAAATTATGGGGTTTGTTTTGAAACATTTTAATGATTGTATGCATGTCAGGGAGAAAGGCGGGCACTGATGGCATGGGTGTGACCATGCAGTCAGCGATGACTGCTCTGACTTACAACAAGCGATACAGCTTTAGTCAGATAGTCTTTTATGAGATTGATCGTCAGAGAAGGGCGATGGCGCGTGAGAGATTCATCATGTATCCAAGATTCCTTCAAATGATCTTGAATCATGTTGCTCCTACGCTACCTCAGCGCCGTCCAATCAGATATGTAGAGAGTGTGAACAAAAGAATCTTCGCCCAATGCAGATCTTCGAGTGCGAGGAGCAAACCTGAGCTCCGTCCTCGGCATACTCCACTTTTTGGGTACTTGATAAACCCGGGGTATGTGCCTGCTCGTGGGGACTAGTTTAGGGACCCGGCACCACAACAGGAAGGAGCACCTCAAGCTATACCTGCTGCTCCTGTTGTGTCACCGGAGGAGACCGTTGACCTTGACGCAGCGTTTGGCGGTCAAGGATTTTTTGACATGGAAAGGGTTGATCCAGAGGAGAATGTACAGGTCCCGGTTGAACGTGCTTCGGGTGTGAATGTTACTAGGGCAGCTATAACGGTGGCTGGCTCAGATTCTGATGATGAAGTGGCCGAAGCGAGACAGATTTTGGTTACACATGAACGGACTCATGGGAAGAGAAAGGGAACTGATGATGACAGCGAGTCAGATTATGAGGAAGAGGTACAACAGTTGATCCGGAGGTCAAGAAGGGAAAGGATAGGTGCAGGATCGGGAACCGGTAAGAGCTCTAGGGTGGTACGTTTCACTCCACCAGCACTATCCGGTATGACAATGGTTCCCTCATCACTACAGGTTACAAGGCCAAGCGCTACGGTTGTTCCCGTGGTGGCTACGTCATCTACATTTGGCCTCCCACCCACTACTTTCCAACTTTCGGCTCCTGAGATCGTTTCGTTGCCGCCTCCAACTGTTACTCCAACGGAGGTCGTGGCACAATTTATCGAGTCGACTGTTGTGGCCACTGCAGGGTTATCGGTGACGATACCACCTGCGGTTACGTCTATTTCTACTTCTGAGGTCCCGGTGACATCGGAAATCCCTCCTCAGTACACTCAAGATATATCACATATGAGGTTCGATTTCGATGCAACCCTATCAGACTCTGAACGAATAGCAGCACTTGAATGGGTCGTGGCAGAGCAGTCAAGGATTAATCTTATCCAGACCCAGGCTATTCAACGCCTAGTTGCAGAGAATTAGATGCAGTCGTCCCTGCTGGTAGAACATGGAAAAATCATAGATGCTTTCAAGGAGTTCTTGGCATCTCAGGGGGAGACGAGCTGTAAAGGCGATGAGTTGAGGACCAAGAGACGAAATGATAGAGACGATGATCCCAATGCATCGAAAGGTGCAGGTGGTGAGTTGCCAAGAATAGATCAAGCTCTTGGAACTTCCACAACTCAGGGGGAGTCGACAACTGCAGCTGGTGGTGATGATGTGGTGGTAGTGGAAGTTGAGGAGATGGATGATGAGTTGGTTGGTGATGATGATGTATTACCAGTGGAAGAGATAGAGAAGATTGGTGAAGAAATTGTGATTGATACAGAGATAGAAGAGGGAGAGATAGTTGAGGAAAATATTGAGCATGACATTCCAGATGTTGAGAAAGCAGATATGAGTAAAGAGATGGCAAGTGATGAATCTGAATGGGAAGAGCAGCCTAGATGGAAAGAAGGCTATGCTCAGTGGTTCGTCAAAACAAAGAAACCAGCGGTTCCTACAATGTTTAAGAAGAGTTACAACATTAGAGGTTATGCTGAAGCGAAGAAAGGGATTATTTTCTGGATATATGATGAGCAGTTGAGGCTCTTCGTGATTAAGAGATATGACGGTGTTCAGTATTTCAAAAGACTGTTAAGATCGTTGAATACACTGCCAGAATGTGAAGTGAAAGACTTAGCCAGATTGGGGTTGATTAACCGAAGTGATGATAATATGGCTAGAGTTATTGGGAAAATTGTGTGGAAAGAGAGTATAAAAGAGAAGAAATTTGAGCTGTTGAAACCACAAAAGGGAAAACTTGTTGAAGACAAGGATAGAGGTTTGAGAGCAGACGTAAAGCCTTGGATGATTATGAAGTATAAACCGATCCGGTGTTTGAAAGAAGTGCCGATGAAACTAATGCTCAAGGATGTGCTTAAAGACCTGAAGTGGTGGTATGTAGATTGTGAGACAGCTGAGGAAGTGATGGAAGACGAAGATGAACAAGAGCTGCTTAGAGTGTACGATCCGATGCATCTAGTAAATTTGTCGCAAGCTGATTTGCAGGTGTTGAATGAAAAGAAGATATTTTATATTCCTGCTTGGAAAGACGAAGCGAGGAAATATCAAAGAATAGTATCGGTTTGTGTTCGAGAAGGAGTTCATGCTTAAAGATGAAGATGCAAGAGTGTTGAAGATTACAAGACACGTGTTTGAAGCTAAAGAGATGAAGCTACTGCCAAGGGGGAGTCTGTTGGTGCATGATGCCAGTAGTTCAGTGTCGAGTGTCTGTAATCGTGTTAGTTAGATTTGAGTTTTGTATGTAAGCGAAGTTATCACAAGTTCGCTTGTTATAGGCGAACTTGTGGAACAAGCGAAGTTAGGAACAACTTCGCCTGAACTTACCAGGTGAAGTTGTCGCCTATATATTCAGCTAGGTTACGGCTGAGATTAAGAATTCAGTTTTGTTATTCGTGTATTCGAGTCAGAGAGTTTGTATTTAGTGATCATAGTATCACGTGTTTACGGTTGGAATACAACGTGTGTTTGATTATCGTATCGTGTGTTATCTCGTATTGTTTTCTATACTCGTAACGTCTTACGTAGGGATTCCGCACCTACGTAGAACGCGATATCTCGTGTAGATCCGGCTGGGAACCTACAGTCACAAATACCTCTAGGATATTAGCAAAAATGAACAATATTTGATTTGCTATATTTTGTTATATGTTGTTGTATTTGACTCATGAACCTTGTTATGTGACATTTTCGATGTTGTAAAATGAAATGAGTTTGTTAAATATTGTCGCTTTACTTAGTGTCATGTGCTTATGGGCAATCGTTACACCTCGGCATGTTCCGCCGCCTTTGGTCGGGGTGTGACATTGGCCTTATCTTCATGATAGACAATTTCGTAGTCGTAGTCATTTAGAGTTTCCATCCAGCGTCGTTGACGTATGTTAAGCTCTTTTTGCTCGAATATGTGTTTCAAACTCTTGTGATCAGTATACACGATAAATATTACTCCATATAGATAGTGCCTCCATATCTTTAATGCAAAGATTATGGCGCCAAACTCTAGATCGTGAGTTGTGTAGTTCCTTTCATGCACCTTGAGTTGTCGAGAGGAATAAGCAATCACTTTCTTTTGTTGCATCAGTACGCATCCTAAGCTGGAATGAGACGCGTCACTAAAGACAACGAAGTCTTCGGTACCTTCTGGCAAGGACAGTATAGGTGCTTGAGTAAGCTTTTGTTTAAGTATATCGAATGTCTCTTGTTTTTTAGCTCCCCATTCGTACTTAATGTGTTTACGAGTCAATGAAGTTAGGGGAACGGCTATGCGAGAAAAGTTTTCGATAAATCTACGATAATAGCCGGCCAAACATAAGAAACTTTGGATCTCGGTTGACGACTTTGGGATCTCCCACATAGAGATAGCTTCAATCTTAGCGGGGTCCACTTGAATACCATTGACATTGATGATGTGATCAAGAAATTGCACTTCGTGCAACCAGAACTCGCATTTCGAGTACTTGGCGTACAACTTTTCGAGACTTAGTATTTCAAGCAAGGTTCGTAGGTGATTTTCATGATCTGCCTTAGACTTAGAATAAATAAGTATGTCTTTGATGAATACGATAACAAATTTATCCATGTAAGGCCTATAGACTCGATTCATCATATCCATAAACGTGGCTGGAGCATTAGTGAGACCGAATGGCATAACGGTGAACTCATAATGGCCGTACCTTGTTCGGAACGGTTTTTGGAATATCCTCGGATTGTACTTTGAGTTGATGGTAACCAGAACAAAGATCGATTTTGGAAAAGAAGCTTGCTCCTTGGATTTGGTCAATTGGATCATCGATTCAAGGGTGTGGATAATGGTTCTTGATTGTTGTAACATCTAGAAAATTTCGAATTCAAATTAATAAATTTCCAATGTCTAAGGTCCAAAAATGCCAAAATTCCAAACCTTAGGGTTTAAAACAAAAATTTTGTTTTCTTGTCCTATCGCGATACGCGACGGGACAAAGGATAGGCCCATCGCGTATCGCGAAGGGCCTGGTTAATAAGGTTATAAAAGGAGTCAACAGCAATACGCGATAGCTGTTAACCAACGTCATCGCGTATCGTGATGACGTGGCCTGACACCTCTAGCACAAGTTTTGCCACGTGTCCACACGTGGCATAACGTCAACCACGTGTCCCGACACGTGGCACGTCGCCCACCACGTGCCAACACGTGGCACACTGTCTGCCACGTGGCAGACCTATATGGTGACTGTCCAGGGCTACATCGCGATACGCGATGGGTGCCCAGGAGGCCATCGCGTACTACAATGGATTCCAAAATTTTGTCTATAAATAGCAAGGTTGGGACCATTCTTTTCACATTCAAAAATCAGTCATCTAATCTCTCTCTAACATCTTTCTATAATCCAAAAATCATATTAACGTTCCACCTCGCTAAGCGAGCCCGATTTCCTCGATTTACGTGTTCGTTTTCTCGCAGTTCGTGCCACCCTCCACCCGCATATCAAGAAGGCGTTAGTTACTTTCCAATATCATGGCAATGAATCCCAAAAGGTGTGACGGAAAGTGTTGCTTTGGTATCTCTTTGTTTGGCGTGTTGAAGAAAGGTGACAAGGATGGAAGTTTGATCAAGAAGGCAAAGAAGGTGAACCGGGGTTGGAGTGCTACTCGAGTTATTAGGTTTTCTAAACGCCAACAAGGTAGGCGTAACGCCAATGAATATAATAATAAAATATTATAAAAGGCTTAAACCTTAAGTCGAGGTTATACTCGATTCCTCGATAAAAGAAAAGAAAACATAACAAAGAAAAGAACAAAAGATAATAATATGAATATTGATAAATATATATATATGTGTGTAAGTATATAATATTTGTTATGAAAATATTATTTAAGTAATAAATGATTATTCTTAAATAATAAAGAAAAAAATATGTTTCTTAGAAAAGAAGAAACGTCGGGTTTTATAAACTAAAGGTTTATAAATTACTTTTAAAGTAAAGGTTTTCAAGTAAAAGAGATTTGAACTAAAGGTTCATCGAGGTAAAGATTATAAAATAAGACTAAAGGTTTTAAGCCGGATTGTATATCCGGCTAACAAATGGTTATACTCGTACTATAGGTTCCAGATAGCAAGGGAAAGACCCTCGGACGGTGTATGAAGCCGATCTCAAAGAGAAAAGGTGAATACGCCCCCCCAAACTTTACAAACTGTTTTTCAAACGAGTCAAAAGGTGATATGAAAAAAATTTACAATGAACTATGTGTTCCTAAAACCGTTATAAATAAGATTATAAGCCTAGCCCTCAGGCTGTAGTATACGTTTGTCTGGATCCTTACATATGTGGTAGTACGCGGTGGGCACATCGCACCACAACTGGTCGTAGGACGCTTTCCCACTGGAAGCACGACCATGTGTATACTTACGGGTACTGAACTAAGTCGAACGCTGCGGTGTTTGCTGAGGTGACCTAGTGTAGAGACTTGAGTTTATAAATGTGTTGTATTAACTTTGTTATTCCTAAGCCACGATGGGCCGAGGCAGGCGTACTCTCGAGGGGTAATAAAGTAAAAGAAAATATTTTAGCGTTAGCATATTCACCAACATTCGTTGCTGACGTATTTTATTTACATTTTGCAGGTGAACAAGGATAGCGCTTGGAGTGACGAAGTGCTATAGATATCCGATGGATCAGATATTTTGTTTAAACTCAAATATAATATAAATGGTGGTTTTGTAAAACTTAAATAATTAACACTAAGCGGGAAACTTTTATATCCCGTTTCTTTTGAATATAAATATTTACAACTTTAATCCACATGTTTATATGTCTTCCACTAATTAAACATAACTCTGATTTATTTACAAATGTGGTACCAACATATGTGTCATACTCCTAGGCCATGGTTTGGGGTGTGACAGGTGTTGGTATTAGAGCCATTGATCTTAGCGAATTAGGTATTACACGATAATACCTAAGCTTCGATACAAGTATAGGAATTAATTGTTTATTTTAAATAGGGATAAGATAGGCTGGTAACCTTTTCTTTCCCTCCTCATTCTCAACCACCCAAAATGTTAGATGTCATTCAAGACTTATATGGAGAACTTTGTGGGCAAGGCTAAAGAGGCTGGAATCGTCGAACCCTTTCCCGAGGACAATATGAGTGAAGGATACTATGAAGCATACTTTGATGAAGATATAGAACATGATCGAACTAAACCCGTATACTACCCCGGAAGCAAGAACTACGCAATAAATGTTCCCGATAGCCCACCGAAACAAGGAAATGAACCACCAAGGCACTCAAGCTACCACCCACCAACAATACCCATGTATCATCCATCGGAAATCCCCACATATCATCCATTGGAAATCCCCACATATCAACCGTCAGAGATACCACCCTACTCAACTAGAGTATCAACTTACCAACCACCAAATCCTCACCCATCCTATGCTTTCCTTTCAAATTACCAATCAAGGAGGAATCGAGATCTCCTTCATCCGATTGGATGCAATGTCACTCAAATCAACGAAGGTGGCATATCGGAACTTCTACCATGGATGTTGTCGATTCTCTCAAACCCAAAATGAGGGTAATGATGCCATACGAGAACTTTCGCATGCCCGTAATGTCAAAAGAGACTGATAAAATGGAAGAAGAGGACCCAGAAGAAGAGGACCTAGAGGAGGAGGATCCAGAAGAAGAAACTGAGGAAGAACCGGAAGAAGAGTACCCTGATAATCCTAACGAGATATCAACACCAATGGAGGAATCACTCACTTCCCAAAACGCAAGCTATGGTTCCGTTGACCCATATGTTCAATACCTAAAGAAACTCAAGAACCAAGCATCATCAAGCTTCCCACCATTACAAGGAGAAAATTCCATCAATTAAAGAGCAAGATAATGAGATCCGAGAACAAAACATGGCTGCTGAAGCTTTCTTCCACACCCCTTCCGACATGACTGCATCTCCGCATACCGAACCAAGGAATCATTATGAAATGGTGACAATGGGTTTCCGCAACCCTCCTCCGAGATATGAATACCCTCATGAAGTTCCACAATCATATGAGGAACACCTGGACCGCGCCCTGCACGAGTCGGACGATTGGAGGAAAAGACGGCCATTGAAGGAAAGAAAAAGAAGAAGATAGGAGAGACGCTTCTTCACTAGTGCAACAAGTTGACAAAGTTTGTGAGAAAGTTTATGAAAGATTGAAGTGGTGTTGATGAAGGATGTGAAGTAGAAGTTATATGTGTAATATAATTTTGTAGATGTGATATAAGTGTGTAACAAGAACGTTGAGACATTCTTGAAATAAAGATAGGGTAATCTATATTTTATATATATATATATATATATATCAGATGATATATATATATATATGTGTGTTGTAAAACAAATATATATATCCTTTGTGTTGAAGATACCACAAGGTTCGACATAACTTTGCTCCGCCTCCAAAGATCTGCGAATAATGTAACCGTCATGGCCACGCAGCGGCCGACTGTTGGAAGAAAAAGATGACCTGCTGCAATTCCTAAGGGATGGGACACCTAAGCTTTGAGTGTCCGAAGAACAAACCTGCGACTGGTGGTGCGGGTGGAAGTGGTAAAGAAAAGAAAGGAAACGCAAGAGTCTTCGTACTCGGCACAAAACAAGCTGCTGACATGCCGGAAACCATCACCGGTACGTTTCTAGTCAACGAAACCTATGCTAGAGTTTTGTTTGATTCGGGTGCAAATTTGAGTTTTACAGATTATAGCTTTTGTAGTCTATTAAATGAACCTCTAACAAAGTTAAATAAAACTCTAAGCGTCGAGACTTCTTGTGGCGAAATCGTTAAAATCTCTGAAGCCCTTGAAAACGGAAAAATTCATTTAGCTAGTTATATTCTACCTATCCAACTCTTACCAATGGCACTTGCTGGTTTTGATATTGTACTTGGTATGGATTGGTATCCTTTAACCACGCTCGTATCATCCGCAATAGCAAAACTGTTGAACTTCAAGCCCCCGATAAACAAACCATTCGAATTGAAGGGGACAAAGACGCGGGCCAAGTTAGCATAATTTCCATGATTAGGGCTAACAAATGTTTAAATCAAGGATGCTTAGCATTCGTGGCCTACGTCACTGAAGAGTCAAAGCCAAAGGAGATAAAGGACGTACCTGTAGTCTCTAACTTTTCTGATGTCTTTCCTGATGAACTTCCCGGAATCTCTCCCGATCGTGAAGTAGAGTTTAGGATCGATCTTATTCCCGGTATTGCTCTGATCGCAAAGGCACCATACCGTCTCGCTCCCATTGAGATGAAAGAATTAAAGAAACAACTCAATGATCTGCTTGAGAAATGTTTCATTTGACTGAGTTCGTAACCATGGGGAGCGCCAATATTATTCTTCAAGAAGAAGGATGGATCAATGCATATGTGTATCGATTATCGTGCGTTAAACAAATTTACAATCAAAAATCATTATCCACTCCCTCGAATCGATGATCTTTTTGACCAACTTCAAGGTGCTAGTTTTTTTCTAAAATCGATCTTCGTTCCGGCTATCATCAACTCAAATTCCAATCCGAGGATATTCCGAAAACTGCTTTTTGAACAAGGTATGTCCATTATGAGTTCACAGTTATGCCATTCGGACTTACTAATGCGCCAGCCGCGTTCATGGATATGATGAATCGTATTTGCAAGCCTTACTTGGATAAATTTGTTATCGTATTCATCGACGACATACTTATTTATTCTAAGTCTAAGGCTGATCATGAAGTCCATCTTCGAGCTTTGCTTGAAACTCTTAGAACCGAGAAGTTGTATGCTAAATTTTCAAAATGCGAATTCTGGTTACACGAGGTACAATTCTTGGTCACATCATCAACGTCAACAGTTGTTGTGACCCGTATCAATAACAATCAACAGATCTTAGATCCGAATCTATACTATCAATACGTTTATAGATCTAGCTCATAACTAACCTTGATTTAATGTTATGTATGTGTAATAACGTTAAAGTGAAGCTTGAGAGAGAGTAAATACTTTAAAAATTTTCTGAATAATGTTATATCTCTCAAAAACTCCCTTATTTACAAGTGAACAGTTGTTCACTATATATAGAAGGCGACCTGGTTCGCTAACATACCCTAGCGAACCAGTTTCCCCTTCGTTACATAATTTAACATAACGAACCACCCCCTGATTCGTTAACATCTCCTAACGAATCAGGAGGGAATACATAATAATGTCTTAGTTCGCTAACATCCCTAGCGAACTAGACTTAACCTTAATGAACTAGTCTTAGTTCGCTAACATCCCTAGCGAACTAGACTTAAACTTAATGAACTAGTTCAAAATAAACATTAAATATTACATTAATCATCAAATAAACATTAATGATAAATACAAAAACTCTAGACGCAAAACCGTGCACTAACAGACACCCCCTCGTCTTGAGCTCTTTGTCTTTAACTTATTTGAAGCGCTTGGACTGCTAGTCTCTGCAACTATGAATTCGATGTTCGTGACACACACGAACAACTCGTTGGAACTGCATAGCTAGGTCGTAATCTTCTTGGCGTTCAAACAAAATCTGTTTCCTGTGTAGCATGTCGTTGTCAGTCTTTGATAAATTAACCAACCACATCGTGTCGATTATCTTGATGAGCTCGGTCTGCAGTCCTCGACCACAAACAATAACGGCCTCGCCAGTACGATTGTCATAGTACCAACGGTTGAAAGACAGATAAATATCTTGAGGCATTGTCTTCACAGGAACCTTTTTCATTGTCTTTGGCGACTTCACTTTCAAGACAAGTTTCTTCCAGCCGGTCCTTGGATCAATCTCATCAGTGCGATTACGTCTTGGGACATAGGGCTTGAAGAATTTGAAGCCATGATTGACCTCGAACTGTAAGTGTTGATGAAACCACTCAGCCGTTCGGTGACCCCCACGATTGATAAATGGACGTCTCGCGAGGGTACGTACATCCCAACGCGGTAGAGTTAAAACATCCATTATCCTCTCGTAATACTGGACACCCTTTTCCCACTTGACTATATATACATTAAGGTCTGAATCATAGAGCCAGGAGACAATATAACCATGCACCTTAGAAACAGTCTTGAAGGTAGTCACCTGATTCGCCTCAATCCAAGCAGCAGCAGTATCTTTTCTTTCTTGATCTACATACCGATAAGCACTTATAATCTTACCCACTTTCTGACGTTTGAATCATCTTTCAATGTCATCATCAGTCACTTCTTTGAGTGAGGGAACTGTTCGCTGCACAATCTTCTCCAGTTCATCCTCAGTCTCTTTAATTACATCTTCATGAAATACCGGAGCACCTTGATCAACGTTTGCGTGTTGACACAAGTCCGGGTACTCTTCAGCTGTCACATCCTCCATCTCAATCTCCTCGTTCTCATAAATAAAATTCGTATCCATAAATAACGGATCAACTTCCATTTCATCCTCATTGATCACTTCGACATCGGGCTCAGTCTCTAAAGCAGTCAACTGATCGTCATTCAGCCCAAGAAGAATCGAAATCTGCTCCCGTGTCAAATATCTAACCACAAACTCACCGACCTCTATCTCATCTCTGTTCACCACACTTCTAACCACCCCCGATCCATCAATAAATATCACTGTGTTAGCCTCAATCATTTCTATTGGCTTGGCAGCTGTTGGATCTTGATAGGTAATTATCTGCTTGCTCGAATCATCAGCGCCACTAACACTAGCACCAGAGGATGAACCATGCGATTGTTTAGGCTCACCTCCTGCACCAGATTCGTCAGGATCATCATCATCATTTTTGAGTTTCTTGAGGGCATCTTCTTTACAAGTTAATTGTAGAATCAACTCATCTTGTTCCTTTAATTTCACCCCCTGAGACTCAACAATCGTACGCAACGACTTAGTCTCCTTTTGACTGAAAGAAATATAACTCATCATTTTTTGTTGATTCTCCATGAGTCGTTCTTGAGTTTGTCGATCAGCTGCCATTTGATTTTCATATAAATGTAGCAGATTTAGCAGCATTTCAGTTTGACGACCTGGTGGCAAGTTGTATACGGATGGATGAACAGGTTGAACAGGTCCTCGAGGCCGAGTTATTCTCATGAATGAGACATCACTAGGCGGAGGTGGAGGAAGAGTAGTTGTTGGTAGAGGAGGAGGTCTCATTGATGTGGTTGAAGATATGTAGACAACACAGCAGGAGGCCTCGGTATCTCGGTCAACACCATTTGAGGAATAAGACCGAGCCTCTCATGTGACACCATCGTCGTTGTCAAGGTGAGCATCAGAGTGCTAGTAGTTAGCGGCACCGCCGAGCTTTGAGTAGTTGATTGACGTGGTGGTGATGTTTCAATAATTACTCCAGCTCCAACAGACACACGGGGCTTCTTTGATGGTTCACCAGTAGCTACAGCTTTGCCCTTTCGTTTTCTTTCTAGCTGAGCTTTCATGGTGGCAGCTAGAGCAGCATCGACTGCATTTTGTTGTTCTTTAAGAGCTTGTTCACCAGCTCCACCATCACCATTACCATCATCATTGTTACCATCATCATCTCCACCATCATTGTTCCCACCTTCTCCCCATTCACGCTCGGAATCCAAATCATCATGGATCCAGCGCTCATTAAGAGGACATACGTAATCCGGATTGATTATATGACCAATCATCCGTTTATCCTGTGGCTTGTCTTTTCGATAGATTAACATACGATGCACTGTTTCAGCTTTCATATGTTCCATATCAAGAACATCGTTCACCAACGATCGATCAATCACTAAATTAGGAATCAAATCCTGAATGATTAGCTGTAAAAAGCGTGGATACATTAAGAACTTCTTTAACGGTAGAGTTTGCTGAACTTGCTCTTTCAGATGATCAAAGATGAGTTCTGAATAGTTGAAGGGCTTGTTCAGGATTAGAGCAACAAATGCCGATCGCAAACTTAGTCTACACTCATCAAAACCACCGCGACGTCCACTCATACAATGAAGTAAAACATGTAGCAGATACTTGTATGGTGGACACAACCCATTCTTGTTCAGCATAGACCTACGAATATCACCCCCATAATTTAATCGTGAGAATAAACCCCTAACCAATGTCCTGTCAAATTCACTCGGGTAATAATCATTATCGTTAAATTGAAGTACCCGACGAATGATCTCAACATCAATCGTAATAGGGATCTGATTAATTGTAGCTCGAACCCAATTATTTTCCTCAACAAATTTTGCCGTGTTCCAAAACTGCCTGATTATACTAAGATAAACTTTAGGTTTAGCAGTGATTGCATAATGTATATTCGAACGTCGTAAGAAAGTCAACATAGCTCCAAACGTTCTCAAATCAGTCACATCTTGCTCAACATAAGCACAAATGTTGTGCTTCTTATCGAACGGCAATAAGATCACTTCAGCTTGTTGATCTTGTTGTTGTGGTTGTCCTTGTGGAGGTTGCTCCTGTGGCAGTTGATTTGTTGTTCTTAATCAACCATGTTTTACTGTATAAATAAAACCGAATACGAGAATAGATATCACAATCTATAATTCAAAGATATGTCTAATTAATCTATTTACGCGTATTAGACGATTTAAATCCTTTAATTAAATTAAATGAATATTAAAATTAAATTAAAAGATATGTGTAATTTAATCCTTTAATAGATATTAAATTATTTTTTTTTAATTTTTTTTTTATAAAAATAAATGTCATTCGTTAAGAATCACACTGATTCGTTACAATGAGATAACGAATCGGGCGATTCGCTATCAAGTAAATATCTTAACAAACTGAACATAGCGAATCACTATTTAATTTTGACGAACTACACACTAGTTCGTTATATTTTAAGCGAATCAAAATGTGATTCGTGTAACATCTTATTCGCTAAGCTAGTTCGTGTAAAATCTTAACGAATTGGACACGAAACAATTCCAATTCGCTAAGACTAACGAATGGTCATAATTAAGACTTGTTCTTTGACTTCACAAAGTCAAGGTCAAAATTAGGATGAACACAGATAGTCAACAGGATGAACCCAGACAATTAGGCCATAACTATCGTCGAATCATCATGCTAATGAGCTCGTTGTACTCGGAATTACACTTGTAATCGAAGATGAATGAGATTAAGACTCAAAATCTCTAAGTACATAGGTTAGACGAACCCACAGTAAACACCAATGTCATCAAACAATAATTAACCCTGAAAACAACAATCAAATTAAGATTTAAGTCCACCAAGGGTATCGGAAAGTGATTCCGATCATAATGACATCAAAATCAAACAATTATGAACATAAATTATACACAAATGAGTTTCAAAAGTTCAAAAACCCTTAAACCCCTAAAATTTCATAATTCAGCAGTCAACACATGGCCATTTTTGACGAAAATGATATCGCCAAGATCAGTTATACCTTAGAAACTCAAATAGATCTTTGAAGTATCCAAATGAAAAGGTCGAAATTTCAGAGAGAATTTGAATAGGTTTCTTAAAGATGAAGAAAGAAGGCGAACAGTGGAATACTATTAATTTTCTTATCTTATATATCAATGCACATAACCCTAGGTACAACTTGTACGAATCAGACGATTCGTTTAACTTAAGGTTAGCGAATTAGCCCAATCGCTAACTCAATTCATTACCTTATGTAGGCGAATCGCTACTTGATTCGTTAAATTAAAGGTAGCGAATCAAGACATGATTCGTGTCATGATTCGTTAAATATGCATAACGAAGGGATGATTCGTTACAGAGTGCGGAAGCGAATTAGGTTAGCGAACCAAAAGCTAGTTCGCTAGAGAATCACCTAGTTCGTTATCCATACATAACGAATTGTATTTTAGCGAATTAAACTCTTTTATTTAATTTTAACTTAAATAATAAATTTAATAACTTGAATAAATTAAAGAATTAAATAAATAAATTAAATTATCGAGAAATCCTTTTATCCCGACAACCAGATACTTTAAAAAAATGTTTCAGATTTCCGAAACATAACTTAAAATTTTATTTAAGTATTTGTATAAAGAAGACGAAAATATTTTTGGTATTTTGTAAAAATTTAAAGAATTAAAGAATGTATTTACAGAAGAATATCCAATCCTTTAAAATAGACCATCTTTTTGTGTTTTTCAATGATTTTATCAAAAACAGTACATATTTTTGTATTTTTGTTGAGTTTGAGCAGAGAATCATATTGACCAAATTGCCCTTTCATCACAGTTTTATATTTCAACGATATTATGACTGGCGATAAGTCAGTCATTGGTATTGTTGTCCACATAAATCTAATAACACACATTCAAATATTTTTGTGATATGATTAAAATTGTTCAATTAAAGCACAGAATATCAGAAACTATCAGCCTCTAATCTCGGTTCAAGCTTAATTTGATTTTTGCCAAATCACCCCAACTTGACTTAAACCATTATATTGTTGATCAAAATTTTGATACCAATTGTAGAAATTTTGAGCAATGCATCAAGTTTCCTTTACTGTGAGTGAGTATGCACGAGTCCATCTGTCGGCTTACATACATTGTATCCCATGGGGTCCGTTTCTTAATGGTATTAAGACGCACGCAAGGGATGAACAATTGTATGACTAACAGCGGATTTTGATCAAGTCAGTAATTTAAATTGTAAGAAGTACAGCGGTGATCAAGTTTAATGACTTTGGGTTTGCTCTAGAAGGCGAGTAATATTCATGCTTATGAATACCCAGATGGTTAAGCCGCATAAAGACTCACAGTGTCCAGAATCTTAACGCTTGTTATTTGCTTTATTTTGTTTTTGGGTGATCAACAAATATAAGGCTTGAGTATGATTGGTTATTACATTTCTTCCATCCTCACCAAGACTTTTGCTAGAGACTAACACCCCTTTCAATTTGGCGTTTCTTTATGTTTATATCACATACTTTACTCTACTGGGTTGTTTTAAGGCCTACCAATGCACCAATGCAATTAAGCACACAGTCTTTTACACTTACTTTTTGCTGAATTTGTGGTCAAGATAGTCAATGTACTATCATGTTCTCTTTTTGCTTCAAAAACTCAAAAATTTTGAGGAGCATAAAATAAAGAAAAGATAAATTTAATCGCCCCAGTTAACTTAAGTTTATAAATAAATGGCTAACCATCAATTCACAAATGAATCATAGGACCAAGACATGCAAGCATGCTTCATAAACTTAAATAACCGACGTAATTTTCAGCGAGAAAATAATCTAAAAACGTCTGCAAAAATCCTTTTGGTTTTTCTCTGTACAAACTTTAAAAACACAATATTTTTGTCTTTTTCAAATTTCTTATAAACAAAATAAACTTCACAATCTTTTTGGATTTTTGGATTTTTCTGTACAAAACATAAATCACATTCTTTTTGGTTTTTCAAAAGTTTTAAAAGTTTTAAAATGTTTTGGTTTTTCTAAATATTTAAAGGAAAACCATTAAAGAACAGAAATCACAATATTTTTGAATTTTGAAATTTTTAATGTTTTTGGATTTTATCTATACAAACGAAAACACACTCTTGTATTTTCTAGATTTTCACCCCCTAAAACCAAAATAAATTTTAAAAGAAAGATATGACAGAAAATAAAGATAGTCATCCTTGTTTAATGATATCAGCGAGGGTCTTCAATCCATTTAAACCAAGCAAAAAGTTAAAACGTGTTTTATCAAACGCTTTGGTAAATAGATCGGCTTTTTGAAAATCTGTATGCACTTTCTCAAGATCAATTAATTTCTTTTCATAGCAATACCGTATAAAATGATATCGAATTTCGATATGTTTTGTTTTAGAATGTTGTACGGGATTCTTGGTGATACTAATAGCAGCAGAATTATCAATCAAGATGGGAGTAGTAAGAAACTTCAAACCGTGTCGCGAAGATGTTGTTGTATCCACAAAACCTGGGAACAGCAACTCGAGGCTGCAACATATTCAGCTTCGGCGATTGAAGTGGAGACCGTTGTCTGCTTCTTACACTACCAGGAAACAAACCGGTTTCCTAAAAATTGACATCCTGCAGTCGTTGATTTGAAATTGATCTTGCATTCTCCATAGTCTGAGTCTGAGTAGGCGGTAAGATCGAAAGTATTATCTTTGGGGTACCACAACCCGATGTCTGGATTTCCCCGTATATATTGCAAAATACGCTTGACCGCTGCCAGGTGAGTCACTCGGGGAGTAGCTTGGTGCCTAGCACAAAGACAAACAGCAAACATAATATCAGGGCGAGAAGCCGTTAAGTACATTAAAGAACCAATCATGGCACGAAATAGGGTAGGATCAACGGAATCCTCCAATTCATCCGGTGATAAATTGTGACCCACTAGAAGAGGAGTTGAAGGGATTTTTTCGGCAGAAATCTTGAATCGGCTCAAGACGTCGTTCACGTATTTGGTCTGGTGAATAAAAATTCCATGAGCAGACTGGTGAACCTACAACCCTAAAAAGAAATTCATCTCTCCCATCGAGCACATCGCGAACTTTGTTTGCATGGACTTCTCAAACTCCTTACACAATGTGTCGTTTGTAGACCCAAAAATAATATCGTCAACATAAATCTGGACTAGAAGAAGATCATCACCAACAGTTTTATGAAATAAAGTGCAGTCAATAGTTCCTCGTTTGAAGCCATTATCAGTCAGATGGTCGGCGAGCGTGCCATACCAAGCTCTCGGGGCTTGATGTAGACCATACAGGGCCTTGTTTAATCGGTAAACACGGTCTGGATAATCAGGATCTTCAAAACCAGGTGGTTGTTGAACAAACACTTCCTCGTGTAATTCACCATTGAGAAAAGCACTTTTAACATCCATTTGATAGACCTTGATATTCTTATAAGCTGTATAAGCCAGGAAGATTCGAATCGACTCTAATCTTTCAACTGGAGCATATACCTCTGTGTAATCAATACCTTTTTGCTGATGAAAACCTTGCACCACTAGACGTGCTTTGTTTCTGACAATCACCCCTTGATCATCCTTCTTACACTTAAATACCCACTTAGTTGGAATGGCTTTCTTAACTCTAGCAGGTTTGTCTATTAAATCCCAAACACCCAATCGTGCAAACTGCTGTAATTCCTCTTGCATAGCTTCTACCCAAGAAGGATCTTCAGGTGCCTTACGAGCTGTAGTTGGCTCAACTTTAGATAGAAAGCAATTGAATTTAGTAACATTCACGATTCCCGAAGAATGTAAATTAGTGTAAGCACATAATATGTTATTGTCACTTGACGAAGCAACTTGATGACGTGTACGAACGCCCATATCAAGTTCTCCAATGATATTTTCCTGTGGATGATATCCATGAATCCGAAGAGTGGGATTTTCAGGAACAACAACATTATCAAATAAATTAGTGTAATGTTCACCCAACTCGGGAGATGAAGCATTATCACTGTCAAGATTAATAACTTGAACTTCAGCTTGATCATCATCAGAAGAAGTAGAAACATTATCAATAGCAACTGGAGAGACAACTTGGGGTTCTTCAGTTGAATCATGTGGTTGAACCTCAACTGCATTAGAACTTGAAGATCTTGGAAAGTTCAAATGATCTTCAAAATATGCTCGAACCAGATCTTCATCGATGTGTTCAGTCGAAGGAGTAAAAGAATTAAATAAACTATCGTAGTCAAACATCCAGTCTGGACCTTTCCCTTGAGGAGGAGTTGTGTACTTTTGAGAGTCCACATGGTACCATTCTTCAACACAACCAGATGTGAAATTAAAAACCCTTTTCTTTGGAGATGCATATCCCAAGAAATACCCTTCGATAGCTCTTTCTTCAAATTTACCCGAATCCTTCTTCAACATTGTACACGGACACCCAAATGGTTCCAGGTACTTTAAATTAGGTTTTCTATTATTTAAGATCACATAGCTTGTCTTCTTGAGATGTTTCACTGTTAGAACTCGATTAAGCGCATAACAAGCTGTATTCACTGCCTCATTCCAAAATTGGACAGGAAGCTTTGAATCAGCGAGCATTGTGCGTGCAGCTTCAATCAGAGTTCTATTTTTCCTTTCAGCAGCACCATTTTGTTGAGGTACATAAGGTGCACTATATTCTCGGTGAATTCCCTTTTGAATACAAAAGAAATCCAATATAGTGTTTTTGAATTCAGTACCATTATCACTTCGTATTCTCCTCACCTTTTGTTTTTACAGTGATTCGATCTTAGTAATAAGGTTTTGTACCAAAACCGGTGTTTGATCTTTTGAACTCATAAATAACACCCATGAATATCTTGAATAATCATCTGTTACTACAAGACAATACCAGTCTCCAGAAATACTCGCACGAGTCACTGGACCAAACAAATCCATATGAAGTCGTTCAAGAGGAGTATCAATGGAATTCAATAACTTAGAGGGATGTGTCTTCTTCTTCTGCTTGCCCTTTTTGCATGCAACGCAGTGATCAGATAACTTAAAATTCTTTAACGAGACACCCTCAACTAAGTCATTTGCAATCAAATAATTCATCTTTCTGACATGTATGTGACCCATTCTATGATGCCATAGAATTGAGTCTTTCTCGGTTGCTTTCGAGACAAAACATGTTTCGATCGATGTTGATATCTTAGAACTCATATTTAAGACATAAATATCATTTGATCGTGGTGATCGCATGACAACCATGTCCTCGGGAATAACGTAACCCGGTTTCAAGATAAGACACTCTTTGTCAGTAAATATCGTAGTGTACTTTTTATCACAAATCTGCGATACACTCAATAAATTATGATCAACCTTGTCACAATAATTCACTTTCCCAAACGTAATGTGATCATTTGAAACTTCACCTTCGTGTGTGATCATGCCCCCAGAATTCCCAGCAAAAGCTACATAACCTCCTTGAATATTTCTTATGTTGTTTAATAGGTTGAGATTCCTAGTGATATGACGAGAACATCCGCTATCCATGATCCATTTTTCACCAAAAATGGTCTTGGATGAACCCTACACACAAACAAAAGTGATTAGTTCAAAAAGGCAGCCCAGGCCTCAGTCTTGGGCACCTTTTGATTTTCTCTTTTATCGTTAATCTTAACAGATTTCAACTGTTGTTCAGCCACTTGTGAATAAGTTACCGGCTTCCTAGACTTTCGTCTTAATTAAGCTGCCTGATCATTGTTTGAATTCTTGTTTTGACATATAGATTCAGTTGGAATGAATTTTGGTTTCACTTGACCGTGTGTCTCATTGATATGAAAAACTTTCCGACGATTTACATCAGAGAACAAAATATGAGTATCATCAGCATACGACACAGGTCGTTTCAGAATCTCCTTGACCACTGGAATTGGTTTTGATTTGTCCTTGATAAAAGGATGAAGATTCTGATAGTTCTGTTGACTACAATTCCTCACAACATGACCTTGTTGAGCGCATAAAAAACAATTTCGCATGTCTACATGATGATGTTTAGAAGTAATTGGAATAAATGATGCTGATGATTGATGATGACTCACATTTTTAGTCATGCTCTTAGCAAACTCATCAGATAAGTCAGATTTCTTCTTTAAATAAAAATCTAAATTAGTACAGTTTGAAAAGCTTTTTAGTGTATCTGTTCCAGTTGACTTCACAAAGTTAATCTTCTTAGCTTGTTTTAAAAATTGTATGGATCAGATTGAACTGAAGTTTTTGTTTGAGCATACATACGTTCAAGTTCTTGAATTTTTGAAGTTTCATTGACAAAAACACTCTCAATTAGTTCAGGTTTAATGATACTGATTGGAATGTCTTTTTAAGTGAACATTGTGTCCATTCCCTTTAACTTAAAAACTCTAGCAGAAGAAGACTTAGAACTTGGAGGATTAATGAAACGCATTAAGTCCTCGTCAGAAATCTTTGGTTTAACTGACTTCTTTGTCCTCACTGGTTTAGTTTTCACAGTTTCTTCCTTTTTCATTTGAGACTTGAATGAACCATACACAGCTTCCTCAAACTCTTGAGGTTCACAAAGAATATGATCAGAACTAGGAATGTTCTAATTCTTGTTTATTATCTCAGGTTCAAACACATCTTCAATAATCACTTTATTAACGTTTTCAACAAAGACCTTTTTACTTTCCACATGAGGTTTCGGAGGAGCAACTTGGGGTTTGACAATTTCCGGTTTAACCATTTTAGGTTTTTCAGAAATCACAGATTCCTTTTGAATCAAATCTTCGTCTTTTCTTGAAAAAGGATTAATTTTATAATCATTATAAAAAGGTGGTGGAATTTCAACAAAACCAATACCTTTCTTGGAATCTTTTTGTTTCCCAGATACTTCAATAATTTCATTCAACAGAAACGATGAATTTCTAAATTTCCCCAATTTTTTTTTCTACTCAAGAACCTCATTCTCAAGCTCAGTTATCTTAGAACGATGTTTCAAAATTTCCTGAAACTTTTGTTCATTAATGGTCATTTTCACAGATAACTCGGCTTTGAGATCGTGGTTACTTGTCGACAATGCTTCAATCTTTTCTCGAGATCTCCTTTGAGATTCAAGAGATTGTCGATAAGTATCCTTAAGAGAATCAATTTCTCTTATAAGATTATCATTTTGATTTTTCAATGCTTCTAACTTAGATTTGTTAGATTCACAGTCAACACATGATACTTTAACACATGAAGTAGTAGAAATAGAATTACTAACCTCATTGATCTTGGCCATGCAAGCAAACATTGATTCAGAAGGCTTGTCACAAGAGTCGTCAGAATCAGATCCAGTATCATTATCGGAAGACATCTCACTACCAGCAGCATCTAGACAGTCTTTATGTAACCCAAACATAGCCAAATTTGCTTGAACATCATTGCATAGTAACCGTTGTAACCAATCATTACCATCTGCTAACATTGCTTGTGTTATAGAAGAAAATGGTTTCTTTTCATCATCACTTCCTCGTGGTGTAGAAGAATTTTGATGTTGACCACGAGAACCAGTGTACTCTTTCTTAGGTTTATCACATTCCTTCGCGAAATGCCCAAATTCTTGACAATTATAACACTTTACTTTTAATTTGTCAAAACCCAACTTCTTTTTTAAAGCTGGAAGATCTTTTCCAGTTCTCTGCATGAATCTTTTAACTTTACGAACGATCATCGCCATGTTCCATTTCAAATCCATGATTTCTAGATCATCTGGATCTATCTGATCATAGTCCTCATCTGTTAAATCACTTGTGGCAATTTTACTACTCACTAAGTTTTCATATGAAGACGTCAAAGCCGTCAGAAAAGCAAAGTTTTGCTCAGCTTTCTTCATATTAACGCTAGGTGGTGTAGCAAATGGATTGGTACTTGTCGAACTTCCAGAACCACCCGAATTACCAGCAGAGTAAAAACAAACTTTTGGATCATTAAGCACTGTTGATTCTTTTTCACTTGCCGCATGAGTAAGAAAAGCAGTGATTGGAGATATTGTTGAACTAAGAGGCATACTTCCACCATATAAAGCAGGATCTTGATTTTCTTTGGAGGATTTTTGACACTTAAGATCATATTCTCTAGCTTCGATCTTTTGTAGGAATTCAAGTGCCGTCAAGTCTTCATTCAGAAAATAATCATTCTCTTTCAAAACCATTAGAAATGTTGAGTAGGAACTTGGAAGCACACTTTTAATAGTGTCAATTTTATCTCTTTCAGAAATTTCCATTTTCATCTTGTCCATTTCAGCAATTAAATGACTAAATCTTGTAGTCATCTCTTCAACTGTTTCTCCTTTTAATAAATAAAGTTTCGAAACTGAAACTTGAGCATCACTTTCTTACTCTCCGCTGTGTTTCCCATGCTTCTCATACGCAGATGTTGAAATAAAGACGCACATCTCTTGATACTACCAACTTGATGAAAGATATTTTCTGGTAATGCCATAGTCAAAGTAGAATATGCTTTTATCTCGATTTCTAAAGCTTTCTTCTCTTCTTGTGAGTATTGAGAAACGGCTTTAGAAGTATACCCAATAGTATCATCACCAATCATTGGTGCAACATAAACTTCATCAAGACAATATGAGCAGTCAGGATGAACAGATCCCAAATGTGCACGAAACCGAGGTTCCCACTTGGCAAAGTCACTGAACTTCATCAATCTCGGACATTTGGAATGTGAGCCTGTCTCGGTATCAAGTTGTAACATTTGTTGCATCAACATGTTTTGAGACGCCAATGCATACATACCAGCCATTTTTGAAACAATTCAAAAATTTAAAGAATGTGAACAGTTATAGCGAATCAAGTGTAGCGAATCAATAAATAGTGTAGCGAATCAAATCTTAACAAAGTTAAAACTAATCAGTAACGAATTATCTTAACGAATCAAAAGTCAACCGAACGAGTCAACTTAACGAATTACAAATAAGGTTAACGAATCACTCAAATGGCGAAACAGATAACGAATGAGATGAAGGTTTAACGAATCACAAGTCAACTTAGCGAATTGACCAAACGAATTGACCAAGTCAACTTAACGAATTGACCAAACGAATTGACCAAGTCAACTTAACGAATTGACCAAACTAATTACAAAGAATTAGTTTAGCGAATCAGATGAAAGTCAGTAACGAATCGCCAAAATAAACTTAGCGAATCACTAAGAAGTGCTTAGCGAATTAAGATAACGAATCAGCTACAGTTGATAGCAAATCAACACTATAGCGAATTATACTATAACGAATCAGGTTGTTACAACCGTTTGTAACAAACTCTGACACCTTATGCCACGTGGCAAAGGTTGTTATGACACAAATCCCAAGAAGAACACGTGTCACACGAATCGGTTAATCTAGTTAACGAACTAGATAACACGAATCAATAACTCACACGAATTGGCTAACGAATAAGATAACGAATTAGCACTGTTGATAACGAATCACAGTGAAACATATAGCGAATCACCATGAAGAAGATAACGAATCACATTCATTTTCAAATCTTCAAATCTTAAAACTCATTTCCAGAAATTATGAAGATTAACCCAGAAATACCAAATTCGTAATACAACCTCGTTACTCAACCAAATCTCACAAATAACCAATCAAAATTCTCGTAAACCAATTCCGAATCCAATACACAAAACCTCGTAATCAATTATCCTCGATAACCAATCCAAATTAACCAAAAATCACACCCCTGTTTCAGACTTAAACCGAAATCAAAACCAAACCACACAAATCCAAATCAAACATCAATTCCTCTTAACCAAAACTCTACAATACCTTAATCAACACGAATTCAATCCAATTCGTCCATATTTCAACCAAAATAAATACAAATTGATTCAAGATCAAATAAAACCAAAAACTAACAAAGACGAAATAATTAACACACCAAATCAAGTGTACTGAGCACCAACAGCTCTGATACCCCTTGTTGTGACCCGTATCAATAACAATCAACATATCTTAGATCCGAATCTATACTATCAATACGTTTATAGATCTAGCTCATAACTAACCTTGATTTTATGTTATGTATGTGTAATAACGTTAATGTGAAGCTTGAGAGATTGAGTAAATACTTTAAAACTTTTCTGAATAATGTTATATCTCTCAAAAACTCCCTTATGTACATGTGAACAGTTGTTCACTATATATAGAAGGAGACCTGGTTCGCTAACATACCCAAGCGAACCAGCTTCCCCTTCGTTACAAAATTTAACTTAACGAACCACCCCCTGATTCGTTAACATCCCCTAACGAATCAGGAGGGAATACATAATAATGTCTTAGTTCGCTAACATCCCTAGCGAACTAGACTTAACCTTAACGAACTAGTCTTAGTTCGCTAACATCCCTAGCGAACATGACTTAAAATTAACGAACTAGTTCAAAATAAACATTAAATATTACATTAATCATCAAATAAACATTAACGGTAAATACAAAGACTCTAGACGCAAAACCGTGCACTAACAACAGTATTCAAGTCGATCCCGCTAAGATTGAAGCCATCTCTAAGTGGGAGATCCCAAAATCGCCAACCGAAATTAGAAGTTTCCTAGGTTTGGCCGGCTATTACCATAGATTCATTGAAAACTTTTCCCGAATTGCTGTTCCCCTAACTTCTTTGACTCGCAAAAATATCAAGTATGATTGGGAAGCGAAACAACAAGAGGCGTTCGATATACTCAAACAAAAACTCACCCAAGCACCTATATTGGCCTTGCCAGAGGGTACTGAGGATTTTGTTGTATTTAGTGACGCATCTCACTCCGCTTGGGAAGTGTACTAATGCAACGCAATAAGTAATTGTTTACGCCTCTCGTCAACTCAAAGTACATGAAAAGAACTACACAACTCACGATCTAGAGTTAGGCGCCATAATTTTGCACTTAGGATATGGAGGCACTATCTCTATGGAGTAAAATTTACCGTGTACACTGATCATAAAAGCTTAAAGCATATCTTTGATCAAAAGGAGCTTAACATGCGCCAACGGCGCTGGATGGAGACTCTCAACGACTACGATTATGAGATTGTTTATCATGAAGGCAAAGCCAACGTCGTGGCCGATGCCTTAAGTCGTAAAGAGCACGAAAATCCAAAAGATTCCGAGCATTGCGTCTAGAACTTCAAATCGATTTACTCGAACAAATCAAATCTGCCCAAACTCAAGAGATCAATGAAAACCAAATCTCCGACGAAGAACGTAACGGCACCATTGACTCGCTAGTCAAGGGTGATTATGGTATCCCTAGACTCGGTAATAGAATTTGGGTACCAATCGTTAGGGACTTGCGTGAGAAAATTTTGAACAAGGCTCACAATTACAAATAATGATGCATCCCGGGAGCGACAAAATGTACCATAATCTCAAAGCAAACTATTGATGGAATGGAATGAAAAGGGATGTCGCTTCGCATGTTGCGAAATGTCTAACATGTTTGAAGGTCAAGGATGAACACCAAAATCCTTCGGGATTGCTTCAGCAACCCAAACTTCTCGTATGGAAGTGGGAGTTAATAACCATGGATTTTATAACCAAACTCCCAAAGATGACTCGTCAACATAATGCTATTTGGGTAATTGTGGACCGCTTAACAAAATCCTCACACTTTATACCCATCAATGAATCATACTCAATGGATATACTAGCGCGTATTTATGTGAACAACATCGTCGCTTTTCATGGAGTACCACTGTCTATAACTTCTGATCGAGACAGTCGTTTCACATCTCATTTTTGGAAAAGCTTCCAACAAGCCTTAGGCACAAAGCTTAACCTTAGCACTGCCTATCATCCGCAAACGGATGGGCAAAGTAAAAGGACGATTCAAACGTTGGAAGACATGCTTCGGGCTTGTGTGATTGACTTAGGTGGAAGTTGGGATGACCACTTACCCCTAATGGATTTCTCATATAACAATAGCTATCACACAAGTATTCAAGCCGCACCATTCGAGGCGTTATATGGTCGTAAGTGTAGAACACCTGTGTGTTGGTCTGAAACTTGAGACAATCAATTATCTGGACCCGAGATAGTCCAAGAAACCACCAACAAAATCCTTCAAATCCGAGAACGACTTAAGACGGCACGTGATCGCCAAAAGATTTACGCTGATGTCCGTCGTAAGCCGTTGGAGTTTAAAGTTGGTGACAAAGTTCTATTGAAAGTCTCGCCTTGGAGAGGCGTCGTTCGCTTGGTTAAGAAAGGAAAGCTAAGTCCTCGATTCGTTAGACCTTTCGAGGTACTTGAACGAATTGGCACTATTGCATACCGATTGCAACTGCCCGAGGAAATGCAAGGGATACACGATGTATTCCATGTTTCAAAGATGCGAAAATGCTTGACCGAAGAACTTCTTTCGATGCAATTAAAAGATGTTGAAATTAATGAAAATTTAAAATTTATTGAGAAACCAACTCAAATAGAAGATTCGAAATTAAAGAAATTGAAAAGACGAACATTGAAAATTGTGAAAGTTAAATGGGACTCACGAAGAGGGCCCGAGTATACATGGGAACTTGAATCAGAAATGAGAAAGAAATACCCCACTTGTTCTTGTATAGCAATCTCGAGGACGAGATTTATTTCAAGGCGGGGAGGATGTAACATCGAGAAAATTTCGAATTCAAATTAATAACTTTCCAAAGTCTAAGGACCAAAAATGCCAAACCTTAGGGTTTAAAACAAAAATTCTGTTTTTTGTCCTATCGCGATACGCGACGGGACAAAGGACAGGACCATCGCGTATCGCGAAGGGATTGGTCAATAAGGTTCTAGAAGGAGTCAACAGCGATACACGATCGCTGTTAACCAACGTCATCGCGTATCACGATGACGTGGCCTGACACCTCTGGAACCAGTTTTTCCACGTGTCCACACGTGGCGCACCGTCAGCCACGTGTCGGGTGCACGTTGCCCGCCACGTGTCAACACGTGGCACACCGTCTGCCACGTGGCGACACGTGGTAGACCTATATGGTGACTGTCCAGGGCTACATCGCGATATGTGATGGGTGCCAAGGAACCCATCGCGTACCGCGATGGGTTCCAAAATTTTATCTATAAATAGCAAGGTCGGGACCATTCTTTTCCCATCCAAAATTCAGTCATCTAATTTCTCTCTAACATCTCTCTATAATCCAACAATCATATTTACGTGTTCGTTTCCTTGAATTTCGTGCCACCATCCACCCGCATATGAAGAAGGCGTTTGTTACTTTCCAATATCATGGCGATGAATCCCGAAAGGCGTGACGGCAAGTGTTGAAGTTTGGTATCTCTTTGTTTGGCGTGTTGAAGAAAGGTGACAAGGAGGGAAGTTTGATCAAGAAGGCAAAGAAGGTGAAGCGGCGTTGGAGTGCTGCTCGAGTTATTAGGTTTTCTAAACGCCAACAAGGTAGGCGTAACGCCAATGAGTATAATAATAAAATATTATAAAAGGCTTAAACCTTAAGTTGAGGTTATACTCGATACCTCAATAAAAGAAAAGAAAACATCACAAAGAAAAGAACAAAGATAAGAATATGTATATTGATATATATATATATATATATATATGTAAGTATATATTCTTTGTTATGAAAATATTATTTAAGTAATAAATGATTATTCTTAGATAATAAAGAAAAAGAATAGGCTTCTTAGAAAAGAAGAAATGTCGGGTTTTTATAAACTAAAGGTTTATAAATTACTTTTAAACTAAAGGTTTTCAAGTAAAAGAGATTTGACCTAAAGGTTCATTGAGGTAAAGATTATAAAATAAGACTAAAGGTTTTAAGCCGGATTGCATATCCGACTAACAAATGGTTATTCTCGTACTATAGGTGCCAGATAGCAAGGGAAATACCCTCAGACGGTGTTTGAAGCCGATCCCAAAGCAAAAAGGTTAATACGCCCCCCCTAAACTTTACCAACTGTTTTTCAAACGAGTCAAAACGTGTTATATGAAAAAGATTTACAAGGAACTATGTGTTCCTAAAACCGTTATAAATAAGATTATAAGCCTAGCCCTCAGGCTGTAGTATACGTTTGTCTGGAACCTTACATATGTGGTAGTACGCGGTGGGCACATGACCACACCTGGTCATAGGACGCTTTCCCGCGGGAAGCACGACCATGTGTATACTTACAGGTACTTAACTAAGTCGAACGCTGCGGTGTTTGCTTAGGTGACCTAGTGTAGAGACTCAAGTTTATAAATGTGTTGTTTTAACTTTGTTATTCCTATGCCATGATGTTCCGAGGAAGGCGTAGTCTCGAGGGGTAATAAAGTAAAAGAAAATATTTTAGCGTCAGCATATTCACCCGCATTCGTTGCTGACGTATTTTATTTACATTTTGTAGGTGAACAAGGATAGCGCTTGGAGTGACGAAGTGCTATAGATATCCGATGGCTCGGATCTTTTGATTTAAAATCAAATATAATATAAATGGTGGTTTTGTAAAAATTAAACAATTAACACTAAGCCGGAAACTTTTATATCTCGTTTCTTTTGAATATAAATATTTACAACTTTAATCCACATGTTTATATGTCTTCCGCTAATTAAACGTAACTCTGATTTATTTACAAATGTGGTACCAACATATGTGTCATACTCCTAGGCCATGGTTTGGGGTGTGACAATTGTTACTTTGTTCAACGCTCGGTAGTCAATGCACATCCTCATGGATCCATCTTTATTCTTGAGGAATAGAATTGGTGCTCCCCACGGTGAAGAACGAAGTCGGATGAAACCCTTTTCAAGTAACTCGTCTAGTTGTTACTTCAAGTTTTTTCATCTCAGTTGGCGCTAAGCGATACGTTGCTTTGGCGATCGGAGAAATACCAAGAATGAGTTCAATCCTAAACTCTACTTCCCGATCGGGAGGGATTCCAGGAAGTTCGTTTGGAAAACATCGTCAAAGTCGGAGATATTAGGCACGTCCTTTATTTTCTGCATGTTTTTCATGGCGTGGTGTAAATCAACATCAAGCTCGATTCAATTCCAACGCCACGCCATGCAAAACATGCAGAAGATACCACAGGGGTTGACGTAACTTTGCTCCGCCTCCAAAGGTCTGTGAATCATGTAACCGTCCTGGCCACGCAGCGGCCGACTGTTGGAAGAAAAAGATGACCTGCTACAATTGCAAAGAGATGGGACACCTAAGCTTTGGGTGTCCGAAGAACAAACATGCGACTGGTGGTGCGGGTGGAAGTGGTAAAGACAAGAAAGGAAACGCAAGAGTCTTCGTACTCGACACAAAACAAGCTGCTCACATGCCGGAAACCATCACCGGTACGTTTCTAGTAAACGAAACCTATGCTAGAGTTTTGTTTGATTCGGGTGAAAATTTGAGTTTTACAGATTATAGCTTTTGTATTCTATTAAAAGAACCTCTAACAAAGTTAAATAAAACTCTAACCGTCGAGACTGCTAGTGGCAAAATCGTTAAAATCTCTGAAGCCCTTGAAAACGAAAAAATTCATTTAGCTGGTTATATTCTACCTATCCAACTCTTACCAATGGCACTTGCTGGTTTTGATATTGTACTTGGTATGGATAGGTATCCTTTTACCACGCTCGTATCATCCGCAATAGCAAAACCGTTGAACTTCAAGCCCCCGATAAACGAACCATTCAAATTGAAGGGGACAAAGACGCTGGCCAAGTTAGCATAATTTCCATGATTAGGGCTAACAAATGTTTAAATCAAGGATGCTTAGCATTCATGGCCTACGTCACTGAAGAGTCAAAGCCAAAGGAGATAAAGGACGTACCTGCGATCTCCAACTTTTCTGATGTCTTTCCTGATGAACTTCCCGGAATCCCTCCTGATCGTGAAGTAGAGTTTAGGATTGATCTTATTCCCGGTACTGCTCTGATCGCAAAGTCACCATACTGTCTCGCTCCCACTGAGATGAAAGAATTAAAGAAACAACTCGATAAGCTGCTTGAGAAATGTTTCATTCGACAGATTCGTCACCATGGGGAGCGCCAATATTATTCGTCAAGAAGAAGGATGAATCAATGCATATGTGTATCGATTATCGTGCGTTAAACAAAGTTACAATCAAAAATCGTTATCCACTCCCTCGAATCGATGATCTTTTTGACCAACTTCAAGGTGCTAGGTTTTTTTCTAAAATTGATCTTCGTTCCGGCTATCATCAACTCAAAGTCCAATCAGAGGATATTCCGAAAACTGCTTTTTGAAAAAGGTATGGCCATTATGAGTTCACGGTTATGCCATTCGGACTTACTAATGCGCCAGCCGCGTTCATGGATATGACGAATCGTATTTGCAAGCCTTACTTGGATAAATTTGTCATCGACGACATACTTATTTATTCTAAGTCTAAGGCTGATCATGAAGTCCATCTTCGAACTTTGCTCGAAATTCTTAGAACCGAGAAGTTGTATGCTAAATTTTCAAAATGCGAATTCTGGTTACACGAGGTACAATTCTTGGTCACATCATCAACGTCAATGGTATTCAATTCGATCCCGCTAAGATTTATGCCATCTCTAAGTGGGAGATCCCAAAATCGCCAACCGAAATTAGAAGTTTCCTAGGTTTAGCCGGGCTATTACCATAGATTCATTGAAAACTTTTCCTGAATTGTTGTTCCCCTAACTTCTTTGACTCGCAAAAATATCAAGTATGAATGGGGAGCGAAACAACAAGAGGTGTTCGATATACTCAAACAAAAACTCACCTAAGAACCTATACTGGCCTTGCTAGAAGGTACTGAGGATTTTGTTTATTTAGTGACGCATCTCACTCCGGCTCGGTATGTGTACTAATGCAACGCAAGAAGTAATGGCTTACGCCTCTCGTCAACTCAAAGTACATGAAAAGAATTACACAACTCACGATCTAGAGTTAGGCGCCATAATCTTTGCACTTAAGATATGGAGGCACTATCCCTATGGAGTATGTGTACACTGATCATAAAAGCTTAAAGCATATCTTCGATCAAAAGGAGCTTAACATGCGCCAACGGCGCTGGATGGAGACTCTCAACGACTACGATTATGAGATTGTTTATCATGAAGGCAAAGCCAACATCGTGGCCGATGCCTTAAGTCGTAAAGAGCACGAAAAGCCCAAAAGAGTTCGAGCGTTGCGTCTAGAACATCAAATCGATTTACTCGAACAAATCAAATCCGCCCAAACTCGAGCGATCAGTGAAAACCAAATCTCCGACGAAGAAAGTAACGGCACCACTGACTCACTAGTCAAGGGTGATGATGGTATCCTTAGACTCGGTAATAGAATTTGGGTACCAATCGTTGGGGACTTGCGTGAAAAATTTTGAACAAGGCTCACAATTCCAAATAATGATGCATCCCGGGAGCGACAAAATGTACCATAATCTCAAAGCAAACTATTGGTGGAATGGAATGAAAAGGGATGTCGCTTCGCATGTTGCGAAATTTCTAACATGTTTGAAGGTCAAGGATGAACACCAAAATCCTTCGGGATTGCTTCAGCAACCCGAACTTCTCGTATGGAAGTGGAAGTTAATAACCATGGATTGTATAACCAAACTCCCAAAGACGACTCGTCAACATAATGCTATTTGGGTAATTGTGGACCGCTTAACAATATCCGCACATTTTATACCCGTCAATGAATCATACTCAATGGATAGACTAGCGCGTATTTATGTGAACAACATCGTCGCTTTTCATGGAGTACCGCTGTCTATAATTTCTGATCGAGACAGTCGTTTCACATCTCATTTTTGGAAAAGCTTCCAATAAGCCTTAGGCACAAAGCTTAACATTAGCACTGCCTATCATCCGCAAACTGATGGGCAAAGTAAAAGGACGATTCAAACGTTGGAAGACATGCTTCGGGCTTGTGTGATTGACTTAGGTGGAAGTTGGGATGACCACTTACCCCTAATGGAATTCTCATATAACAATAGCCATCACACAAGTATTCAAGCCACACCATTCGAGGCGTTATATGGTCGTATGTGTAGAACGCTCGTGTGTTGGTCTGAAACCGGAGACAATCAATTATCTGGACCCGAGATAGTCCAAGAAACCACCAACAAAATCCTTCAAATCCGAGAACGACTTAAGATGGCACGTGATCGCCAAAAGATTTACGCTGATGTCCGTCGTAAGCCGTTGGAGTTTAAAGTTGGTGACAAAGTTCTATTGAAAGTCTCGCATTGGAGAGGCGTCTTTCGTTTCGGTAAGAAAGGAAAGCTAAGTCCTCGATTCGTTGGACCTTTCGAGGTACTTGAACGAATTGGAACTGTTGCATACCGATTGCAACTGCCCGAGGAAATGCAAGGGATACACGATGTATTCCATGTTTCAAATATGCAAAAATGCTTGACCGAAGAATTTCTTTCGATGCCATTAAAAGATGTTGAAATTAATGAAAATTTAAAATTTATTGAGAAACCAACTCAAATAGAAGATTCGAAATTAAAGAAATTGAAAAGACGAACATTGAAAATTGTGAAAGTTAAATGGGACTCACGAAGAGGGCCCGAGTATACATGGGAACTTGAATCAGAAATGAGAAAGAAATACCCCCACTTGTTCTTGTATAGCAATCTCGAGGACGAGATTTATTTCAAGGTGGGGAGGATGTAACATCGAGAAAATTTAGAATTCAAATTAATAACTTTCCAAAGTCTAAGGACCAAAAATGACAAAATTCCAAACCTTAGGGTTTAAAACAAAAATTTGGTTTTTTTGTCCTATCGCGATACATGACGGGACAATGGACAGGCCCATCGCGTATCGCGAAGGGATTGGTCAATAAGGTTCTAGAAGGAGACAACAGCGATACGCGATCGCTGTTAACCAACGTCATCGCGTATCACGATGACGTGGCCTGACACCTCTGGCACCAGTTTTGCCACGTGTCTACAAGTGGCACACCGTCAGTCACGTGTCGAGTGCACGTCGCCCGCCATGTGTTAACACGTGGCACACCGTCTGCCATGTGGCGACACGTGGCAGACCTATATGGTGACTGTCCATGGCTACATCGTGATACGTGATGGGTGCCCAGGAGGCCATCGCGTACCGCGATGGGTTCCAAAATTTTTTCTGTAAATAGCAAGGTCGGGACCATTCTTTTCCCATCCAAAAATCAGTCATCTAATCTCTCTCTAACATCTCTCTATAATCCAACAATCATTTTAACGATCCACCTCGATAAGCGCGTCCGATTTCCTCGATTTACGTGTTCGTTTCCTCGAAGTTCGTGCCACCATCCACCCGCATATGAAGAAGGCGTTTTTTACTTTCCAATATCATGGCGATGAATCCCGACAGGCGTGATGGCAAGTGTTGAAGTTTGGTATCTCTTTGTTTGGCGTGTTGAAGAAAGGTGACAAGGAGGGAAGTTTGATCAAGAAGGCAAAGAAGGTGAAGCGGCGTTGGAGTGATGCTCGAGTTATTAGGTTTTCTAAACGCCAACAAGGTAGGCGTAACGCCAATGAATATAGTAATAAAATATTATAAAAGGCTTAAACCTTAAGTCGAGGTTATACTCAATGCCTCGATAAAAGAAAAGAAAACATAACAAAGATAAGAATATGAATATTGATAAATATATATATGTGTGTGTGTGTGTGTAAGTATATATTCTTTGTTATGAAAAATATTATTTAAGTAATAAATGATTATTCTTAAATAATAAAGAAAAAGAATACGTTTCTTAGAAAAGAAGAAACGTCGGGTTTTTATAAACTAAAGGTTTATAAATTACTTTTAAACTAAAGGTTTTCAAGTAAAAGAGATTTGAACAAAAGGTTCATCGAGGTAAAGATTATAAAATAAGACTAAGGTTTTAAGCCAGATTGTATATCCGACTAACAAATGGTTATACTCGTACTATAGGTGTCAGATAGCAAGGGAAAGACCCTCGGACGGTGTTTGAAGCCGATCCCAAAGATAAAAGGTGAATACGCCCCCCTAAACTTTACAAACTGTTTTTCAAACGAGTCAAAACGTGTTATATGAAAAAGATTTACAAGGAACTATGTGTTCCTAAAACCATTATAAATAAGATTATAAGCCTAGCCCTCAGGCTGTAGTATACGTTTGTCTGGATCCTTACAAATGTGGTAGTACGCGGTGGGCACATCGCATCACACCTGGTCGTAGGACGCTTTACGCGGGAAGCACGACCATGTGTATACTTACGAGTACTTAACTAAATCGAACGCTGCGGTGTTTACTGAGGTGACCTAGTGTAGAGACTCAAGTTTATAAATGTGTTGTTTTAACTTTGTTATTCCTAAGCCACGATGGGCCGAGGAAGGCGTAGTCTCGAGGGGTAATAAAGTAAAAGAAAATATTTTAGCGTTAGAATATTCACCAGCATTCGTTGCTGACGTATTTTATTTACATTTTGTAGGTGAACAAGGATAGCGTCAGCATATTCACCAGCTCCCACGGTGAAGAACTCAGCCGAATGAAACCCTTTTCAAGTAACTCGTCTAGTTGTTACTTCAATTTTTTTCACCTCAGTTGGCGCTAAGCGATACGGTTCTTTGGCGATCGGAGCACTACCGGGAATGAGATCGATCCTAAACTCTACTTCCCGATCGAGAGGGATTCCAGGAACTTCGTCTTGAAAAACATCGGCAAAGTCGGAGATAATAGGCATGTCCTTTATCTCATTTGGTTTGGATTATTCAGTGACGTAGACCATGAATGCTAAGCATCCTTGATTCAAAAATTTGTTAGCCTTAATCATGGAAATTACACTAACCTGACCAGCGTCTTTGTCCCCTTCAATTCGAATAGTTCGTTTATCAGGGGCTTGATGTTCGACGGTTTTGCTATTGCAAATAATACGAGCATGATTGTTGGATAACCAATCCATACCAAGTACAATATCAAAACAAGCAAGAGTCATTAACAATAGTTGAATGGGCAGAATATAACCAGCTAAAAGAATTTTTCCGTTTTCAAAGGCTTTGGAGATTTTGACTATTTCGCCGCTAGCAGTCTCGAAGCTTAGAGTTTTATTTAGTTTTGTTAAAGGTTCGTTTAATAGACTACAAAAGTTGTAATCTATAAAACTTAAATTGGCACCCAAATCAAACAAAACTCTAGCATAGGTGTCATTGACTAGAAACGTAACGGTGATGGTTTCCGGCATGCCATCAACCTATTTAGTGTCGAGGACAAAGACTCTTACATTGCCCTTCTTGGCTTGACCACTTCTATCCACACCACCAGTAGCGGGTTTGTTCTTGGGGCATTCAAAGCTCAGGTGCCCCATTTCTTTGCAGTTGTAGCAGGTCATCTTCTTTTTCCAGCAACCGGCCGTTGCGTGGCCAAGTCTATGACATGATTCATAGACAGTTGCGGTAGAAGACCGAGTGAAATGGCATCGACCCTTGTGATACTTTTTGCAAGTCTGGCATTGTGGGTTGGAATAAAATCCCGGCTTGCGTTGATCAACACTTTTTCCTTTGAAGCGGGCATTTCCTCCAGTTCTTCTTTGGTCATTGGTTGTCACAATCTTCTTTTTTTCCTCCTTGTTGCGGACAAGGCCACCCTTGAGATAACCAGCTAACTCCATCGCGGAGTCCGCAGTTTGAGGGAGATGAGACCTCACCATGTCGCGGACTTCCCGCGACAATCCCCATATGTAGTGTGTTACTTTGCTGGACTCAGGGTTAACCTAATGGGGAACAAGGCGCGGTACTCGTGGAACTTGGTATTATATTCGTGGAGGTTTGTTCCCACAATCTTATGATTGAGAAATTTGGTTGGGATCTGATCGGTTTCATGCCTAGGGCAGAATTTTTCCATTATCAATTCCTTGAATTCTTCCAACGAAAGATTGTACATCAGTTGTCTTCCTCTACTCAGAATCAACATGTTCCACCATTCCAATACCTCGCCTTTGAACATTTGAGCGGAGTATTGTATCTTCTCTTGATCCTAACATTTGCTTATGATTACTATTGACTCCATCTCCACAAACTATCTTACAGTAGCAATGGCACCTTTGCTGCTATAAAATTCCTTGGGTCCGAAGTATTTGAAGTCCTTGAACAAACAATCACCTATCTTTAGCTTCTTAAATTCTTGTCTAATTCCATAATTAGCATTTAACTCATGAACAATCTCTCCAATATGGGACGGTTTGGGACGGAATTTAATGGATTTACGAGAGAGTTCAACAGATTGTGAATGTTTAGAGTGTCTAGATTGTGATTTAGCTTCAATATCAGCCCTAACGTCTTCTTTTATCATTCGTTGAATTTGGTTCATGTATTTATCGAGAATTTTATCTTCTTGTTCTTTCTCATGATCTTTCCCTTTTTCTTTTCTTTTATCAACTTCTTTTCGAGAAGCTTCAACGTTGCTACTTTGTTGAGACATTTTCTTTCTTTATCATGTTTTCTTTTTATCTGAAATATACAAATTTCTTTTCTTAAAATATTTCTTTATTTATGTCTTAATATATATATATATATATATATATATATCATAACATGATATATATATTATATGTTTACAATATTCATATGTATATCGTTTACTTGATCTACATATGTACCTATCCTTATTTATACACATATTACACATATTACATTAAAGTTACATCACACACAACCCTTACGACACCACCCTCATCGTATTTTTCTTCAATCCTTGATAAACTTCTTCACCATTTTCGTCATTTTATTACATTTTCTCAGAAGTTTTTCTCCCATCTTCTTTTTCTTCTTTCCATCCACTGCTATCTTTTTCCTATGGTCATCAGTTTCATGCAAGGCTCGGTCTAAATGCTCCTCTTGTGATTGAGGGATCTAGTTTGGGTATCCATACTTTGGTGGCGGATTACAATACCCCATCATGACCACGTCGTAATGGCTCCTTGGGTACGAATATGGCGATGATGTCAAATCGTATGGGTAATTGAAGAAATTTTCTGCAGCCTCATTCTATTCATGGATTCATTTGCCTGGTCTTCAATTGATGATATCTCGCCTTGGTATGGTGGGAAACTTGATGATGCTTTGTTCTTGAGGTCCTTGAGATATTGCACATAAGGATCGACGGAGCCATAACTTGGATTTTGGGGAAAGAACGGTTCCTCCATCGGTGTCGTCATTTCATTGGGGTTTTCTGGGTACTCTTCCTCAAGGTCTTCTTCAGATTCTTCTTCTGGATCCTCTTCTTCCTCAGGTTCCTCTTCCTCCATTAGTTTAGCAGTCTCCTTCACTATCGAGGGCATGCAAAAACTTTCGTATGGCATCATGACTAACATTTTTGGCTTGCGGGATGGTCCTTCATCATTTTTGGGGCAAGAATCAACAGAGTCAAAAGTAGAGGTTTCAGTGTGCTATCTACGTTGGTCAGAATGACATTGCATCCAACCGGACGAGTCGGACATAGGTTCGTCCTTGATTGGTCGGTTGGAGAGGAAAGTGTACGATGGGTGAGGATTTGGTGGAAGGTATGTCGGAACACCAATTGGGTAATATGGCGGGATCTCCGAATGGTTGATACGTTGGAATCTCGGAAGGGTGATATGTTGGGACTTCGGATGGGTGGTACATGGGTATGCTTTATGGGTGGTAGCTGGAATGTCTTGGAGGATCACTTCTTGTTATTAGTGGACTATCGGGTAGGTTGATTGGGCAATTCTCGGTTCCAGGGAAGTATATTGGCTTGGTTCGGTCGATGTATTGGTCTTGGCTGAAGAAAGCCTCATAGTAGTCCTCACTCATGTTATCCTTTGGTAGAGGTTCGGGTATTCCAGCTTTCTTTGCTTCACGTACATAGCTATCCATAATCGTTTTGAAAGACATCTAATAAGTTGTGTGGTTTAGAGTGAGGAGGGAAAGAAAAGGTTACCAGCCAATCTTATCCCTATTTAAATAACACAAATAACGAAAATATTTTTCCTATACTTGGATCGAAGCTTAGGTATTATATTGTAATACCTAATTCGCTAATATCGATGGCTCTGATACCAACCTGTCACATCCCCATCTTAGGCTTGGGCGTATGACCAACAGTTGGTACCAAAATTGTAAATATATCAGAGTTACATGTTAATAACGGAAGTCTTAAAAACATGTGGATTTAAAATATAATATTTACATTCACAAAGACGGGACTAATTAATGTTTTAAAGTTAATTGTTTTAAATTACAAAACCACCATTCATTTTATATTTAAGTTTAACAAAAGATCCGAGACATCGGATATCTTGAGCACTTCGTCATTTTCAAGCTCTAACTTTGGTCACCTGCAAAATGTTAAGAAAATACGTCAGCAACACATGCTGGTGAATATGTTGACGCTAAAATATTTTCTTTTACTTGATTACCCTTCGAGACATAACTTAGGTTCGGCCCATCGTGGATTAGGAAACCTTTAAAACAAACACAATTATAAACTCAAGTCTCTACACAAAGCACCCCAACAAACACCGCAGTGTTCGACATTACTTAGGTACCATACGTAACTTAGGTCCAGCCCATCGTGGCGGAGATCATGACCAAGTGTGGCGCGGTGTGCCCACCGACTTTATTACCACATATGTAAGGATCCAACAAACGTACACAACAGTCTGAGGGCTAGCGCTTACTTCTGTTTATAACGTTTTAGAGACACGAACTCCCATGTAATTCTATTTTATTTAATTCTTTTAACTCGTTTTAAACAAATTTTTAAAGTTGGGGCGTATTCACCTTTTTGATTTGGATCGGATTCAATACACCATCCTGGGGTCTTTCCCTTTGCTAACTTGCACCTATAGTATGAGTATAACCTTTTGTTAGTCGGATATACAATCCGGCTTAAGACCTTTAGTCTTTTTTTATAATATTTACATCGATTATTTTCTTGTGAACCTTTAGTTAAAAAGTATTCTTTTATAAGACAACCTTTAGTTAATTCTTATTTTCTTTAAACCCTACTTTTCTTCTTCTCCAAGAAACATATTCTTTTGTTTTCTTTATTAGTTAAGAATAGATATTATTACTTAAATAATATTCTATAACAAAGAATCATCATATATAATATAATCATATTGATATATATATATATATATTCATAATTCTATCTTTTCTTTTCTTTGTTATATTTTCTTTTATTTATCGAGCTATCGAGTATAACCTCGACTTAAGGTTTAAGTCTTTGTTTTATTATTATTTTATTCGGGCATTATGCCTACCTTTGCCGGCTTAAAAAGCCCTACACACTCGAGCAACACTTCAATGCCACTTCGCCTTCTTTTTCTTCTTGATCAAACCTTTCTTTCGACACTCCTTCTTTGACACGCAAAACAATGTATACCAACACTTCTCCACACGTCGGCATGCATTACGAGTCGGGTCGTCGGAACGTCGTGTTAGTGCACGGTTTTGGTGTCCGTGGCGATCGAATAAGCAATTGATAGTCTAGAATGTATATTTAATGTAAAATGGCCCATTCGCTATGGATTGTATAACGAACGAGGCCCATTCGTTTGTTAACTAGACTAGTTCGTTAAGGTATAACCCATTCGTTATGGAAGCATAACGAATGAGGGCTAGTTCGTTAAGTTATTACCCATTCGTTTTGGAAGCATAACAAATGGAGTTCAATTCGTTATGAAGGTATAACAAATTAGACTTAACTTAACGAATTGGAGCATATTGCCTATAAATATGCTAATCCATGCTCATTTGTAAAGTGATCACACATATGAGAGATGTGAGAGATCCTAGATCTAAGTTATTATCCTCTCCATAAGTTATTTTGTATTTATCACCTATATTATCAATAAAGTATGTATTTAAAGTTTTAATCGATCTCGTGTTTAATTGATGTATCGACGCGGCTAGATCCGAGATGGGTTCAAACAGTGGTATTAGAGCAGACGGCTGCTCTCAGTGCATCGTTTAAGGTATTGAATCTGAGTTAATTCGTGTTCTTCGTGTTCATCGATTTTTCGTCAGATTTGAGGTTTATTTATGGATGATTGATGGAATTGATGGTAGATTCGTGTTAGTTAAGGGAATACGAATCTACTGGTGTAATTTGGTGATAGGTTATGGTGTATTAACGAATCCACCATGGAAGAGTAAATCACTGTTTGATTTATTTGGTAATGATTCAGTGATTGTTAAGTTAAATTGATGTTAGATTTAGAATCGTGATGAGATTCTGAGCTTTCGGTGTGATTTTGGTGGTTAAGTATGGTGTTTTGAGGATTTCACCATGGATGAAATTCAAATTTCCATATTCCAGCTAGATCTGGGTTTTTCCGGCCACGTAACTGATTTTTCCGGTGAAATGCGTTTTTCCGGTGATCTGTTACAGATACAACAACTTGATTCGTTAAGTTACTGTAGCAATTCGTTATGGAAACTTAACGAATGGAAAATTTAATGAATTAAGGCAATTCGTTAAGTAAAGGCAACGAATTAAGGTAATTCGTTAAGGTAAATGTAACGAATTAAGATGATTCGCGAATCTAATTCGTTAAGTTAAAGATAACAAATTAAGGCAATTCGTTAAGTTAAAAGATAACGAATTACGTTAATTTGTCAAGGTAATTCGTTAAGTTAATGGTAACGAATTAAGGTAATTCGTTAATGTGTATGACGAAGTGGATATCTTAACGAATGGGAGGCCATTCATGTAACTTTTATAACGAATTAGAATGGTAATTTATAACGAATTGAGCAGATTCGTTAAGCGTGTAACGAATGGTGATTAAGTTAACGAATGGGGAGCACGAACTAAGTTAACGAATTGGAATTGTTGTTTATATCGAATGGAGATGTGATTCGTTAAAAAAAATGGCTGGAAAACTTTTCTTGCGGGAAATATTTCCTGAATGCTTCTCGTGATTGAGATTTCATTCTCGAAAATTTTGGCAAAAATATTTATTTTTCGAAAATTTTCGGTGAATTTTTGGCGGAAAAATCGAAAAAAAATTTCTTAATCGAAATTTTTCTAGGATGTTCCTAATGTATTGGGGACTCTTCGTGCAACTTTTGGTAATGTATTTTCCGGCCGACTTTGTACGCGTTTCAATTGGCCGAGGGGGAGTCCACGTTTAATTTAAAGAGGAGATTGTTAGTGAACTTTGAAGAGTATTCAAGACCTTGCTGAATTTGTCAAGAAAAGGGGGAGATAAAAACTATAATATGAGTTTATTTGACTTGCATCTTACTACGTTTGCAAGGTTTCTTGAAAAATTACTGCAATTCGGGTGGTAATTCATGCTTGCAAAGCTACGTTTGACTGAGTTCTAGACTGCAATTGTTTTTCGATTGGTGTTTAATTTGTTCGAGATTGAAACCTGACTATGTGGGATACGAGTGTCTGTTCGTTTACCTCTTTTTGTGGATTACTTCTGTTGCGAGGGACGATTCTCGAACGGGTTGATCTTATCGAAGAATATACGAGTCGTGTCATTAGATTAAAGAATTTGATCATTTGGGGTTTATTAATGGAGGTTGGAACTCTGAATCCTATGCCCAAACATTAGTGCATCTTTGCAAATGGGATGTGGAAGAGCTTCAAAGAGTATATTTGGAATACACGTTATCAAGAGAGGGAAAACCGAAGTGAAAGATGTTGAATAATCGAGTTGTTCATGAAGATGTATGATGAGGTTAAACGTAAAGATATGTTTTCTATACCGGTGTTGACGGATAGCTGATGACTTGTTGCTGATTGTTGAAAGATTGAACCATATCATACACCAATGGATGATCGGGATGATCTCCAAGAGTTGCTCACTTTGAGGGGTGATCTGATTTGAGAGGCTTCAAGTTGTTGGTTTGCTAAAAAGATTTAAAGATTATCTGTCTACACAAGCCCGAAAATCATCAGTCAAGGGGGTGTCTGTTAGTGCACGGTTTTGTGACTGGTGATTTGCAGTTAAAGTATTCAAGATTAAAGTATTCGATAGCTACGGAAAAGGGGTGTCTGTTAGTGCACCTTTTGGTGTCTGTAGCGATCGAATAAGTTATAGATAGTCTAGAATGTATATTTAATGTAAAATGGCCCATTCGCTAAAGATTGTATAGCGAATGAGGCCCATTTGTTTGTTAACTACACTAGTTCGTTAAGGTATAAGCCCATTCGTTATGGAAGCATAACGAATGAGGGCTAGTTCGTTAAGTTATTACCCATTCGTTATAGAAGCATAACGAATGGAATCCAATTCGTTATGAAGGTATAACGAATTAGGCTTAACTTAACGAATTGGAGCATATTGCCTATAAATAGGCTAATCCATGCTCCTTTGTAAAGTGATCACACATATGAGAGATGTGAGAGATTCTAGATCTAAGTTATTATCCTCTCCATAAGTTATTATGTATTTATCACTTAAATTATCAATAAAGTATGTATTTAATGTATTAATCGATCTCGTGTTTAATTGATGTATCGACGCGGCTAGATCCGAGGCGGGTTCAAACTCGTCGGGATAGCACCACCTTCTTTGTTGGAACGTCGCTGGTATTGCAGCACAAATATCGAGGTAACGGTCACGAAAATCGAGGAACATGGGCACGGATTTCGAGGTGATTTGAGGGTATGATTCTCGGGTTTTAGAGAGAAGTTTGAGAGATGAATATGTGTGAAATTTTGGTGTGGAATTGAAGAGACCCGAGCTTGCTATTATAGGAAATTCCAAGGGAGGCATCACGGTACACGATGGCCTCCTTGGCTAGCCCGTCGCGTACCGCGACGTAGCCTTGCTGGTGAACGAGCTACGATCTCGCAAGGCACTACTGTAGAGCTCTTTGGGCCTGCCGCTGTCTCAATCGATAAAGTTTAAAGATACCACGTGACGCCACGTGGCAGGCGTTGTGCCACGTGTTGACACGTGGCGAACGTGTTGCCACGTGGTGACACGTGGCGGACGTTGTCCCACGTGGCATGCCACGTGCCTTGTTTGTCAGACAACCATCGCGATACCCGATGGGTTTCTCTTCTGATCCATCGTGTATCGCGATGGGTCAGGAAACCAGAATTTTCTTTTTTAACCCTAAGGTTTAGATTTTGACGTTGTTGGTCCCTTGAATTTGGTAACTTGGTATTTTAAATTCAAAATTTTCACTATGTTACAAGAATATTTTTTGATGAATAGGATAAAACAAGCATCCAAGATCCTCATCACGATGGTTTGATTGTAACTTTATTTATTGCTAACCATTATGTGCGTAGGATCCTAGTCGATGGTGAAAGTTCAGTCAACATCATCCAACATGATGTACTCCAGAAGATGAATATCCTAGACTCGGAGATCATCCCGAGAACATCCGTGCTAGTTGGTTTCAGTGGCGAAACCAAGAAAACAATGGGGGACATAAAACTCTCAATATACATTGAAGGGTTAAACTCTTACCAAAAAAAAATATGATATTGATAATTTGTCTTGTGGAAATGTTATTCTTGGCATGCCATGGTTACATGGAATGAAGGTTGTAGCCTCTACTTATCACCGGTGTATCAAACTACCAAATCCTTGAGGAGTAGTAAGGATAGATGGTGACCAAGTGGAAGCTAAAAATTATTATTCTTCATCCATGAAGCCAACAGCCAAACAAACGATAACATAGAAATTACACCAACATCCTAGGAACGTGCTGGAGGCTCGAGAACACGACCTAAAAGAAGTATCCTTCGATCCCGAGGATCTAGACGTAAATGTTTTCCTAGGATCCAGTATCCCTAATGATATTGAAAAGAATATAGTATCCTTCCTCAAGCGACGAAAATCCACATTTGCTTTCAAGCACTCAGACATAACAGGTATTTCGAAAGAGGTAATTACTCATAAGTTAGGCCTTGATAATTCCATTAAACCTGTCCATCAAAAGTGAAGGAAGTTTGCTCCTGAGAGGAACGCGATCATACAAGAAGAAGTTGAAAAACTTCTTAAGGCCGGTATGATCAGAGAGGTTAAGTATCCTCGATGGTTGGCTAATGTGGTTGTTGTTTAAAAAAAGAATGGAAAGTGAAGGATGTGTGTCGATTCCATCGATTTAAACAAGGCATGCCCCAAGGATCCTTTCCCATTACCACATATAGACTCCATGGTGGATGCAACAGCAGACACGAGATGCTTACTTTCATGGATGCTTCCTCTGGATTTCAACAAATTCAGATGGAACCATCTGATCAAGAAGACACAGCATTCATGACTCCTACTGGAATATATTGCTATATTGCCATGCCTTTTGGAATAAGAAATCCAGGTGCAACTTATCAACGCTTAGTCAACATGATGTTTAAAGACCATCTAGGGAAAACCATGGAAGTCTATATAGACGACATGGTGGTCAAGTCCAAGAAGGTTGAGGATCATCTTAGAGACTTGGAAGAAGCCTTCAATATCCTTGATCAGTAAAACATGAAACTCAATCCATCTAAATTCCATTTTGGTATTAAGGCGGGAAATTTCCTTGGTTATAAGGTCATCAAGAGGGGTATAGAGGCTAGCCCAGAACAAATACAAGCCATCATCAACCTAAAGTCACCCGTGAATGCAAAAGATGTACAAAGGTTGAATGGAAGAATTGCAGCCTTAAATAGTGTTGGGCCTAGTTTATGTGGTTTGTACCTGGTCTACATATGTATGTATGGGCTACGGGTTTGGTGTGTGAGCCGAGAACTCTAAAGAGTTCTCAGTGGGCATTTGGGTTTTACTTGGGCTTGGTTGTTAGCTTCCTTATATATAGTTCTCTAATGTATAGGGTAAAGGTTGCTAGTTGAGTTCACGAGAGCAGAGAGTGAGCAGAACTAGAGAGGTTTATAAGTATTCTGTTCAAGTATTGTAAGTGCTTAAGCACCAGACGTATTCAATAATATACGTGTGTTTGAAGCAAATCGTGTGTCGTTTACGTGTTATTATTCGTGCTCTTGAGTCACCGAATATTGGTATTCCGTACCAATATTCGTTTGGTTGATATCATATTGTAGTGATCCAGATTCGGGACTTACAATTGGTATCAAAGCCTTGGACGAATTCAGGCTCGTTGTTGTGATATCAACGATTCAAGATTTCGGTGTTCTTGGTGTTTTAATTTAGTTTTCCAGTGAACAGTGGATCGGGGAAGAAAGAGTTCTAATTTTGGCTATAGATTGGCTTGGAAACAATTTGAATCCCATAATTCACGAGATATAGTTGATTGCATATCTTAATTAGAAAAAACTCAAGGATTTCGGCCAAAATAGAAGCTGATCAAATAATCACACTTTTCGGTCAGCATTAAACTATTTGTCGGTCAAAGAAGTCAGTTCATGGTCAAAGTTCTCTGTTTTCGGTCAACAGAGTTTTCGGTCAGTTGGAGTTTTCGGTCAGCTGGATTTTTCGGCCAACGTGTGTTCTCTGTCAACCTTAGTTTTCTGTCAACACATTCAGTTCTCTGTCAACTTTTGAGGTTCTCGGTCAACGTTTTCGGTCAAAGAAGTTCTCGGTTGATTTTTGAGGTTCTCGGTCAAAGGAGTTCTCGGCTCACACACCAAACCCGTAGCCCATACATACATATGTAGACCAAGTACAAACCACATAAACTAGGCCCAACAATCTCCCCCTTGGTTTGTAGCTTTGTCTTCAATCTTGTTTATTTCACTTCAGACTAGCCTAATCGAACTCCATAAGGATTTCGGTATTACACCAATGCAATTCTTCAACTCTTCTTCGTTTACATCACTTTAGTCTTGAGCATGTCATGGCCTTTTGATATACGTCAGTCTAACCAAATTATGACCCAACAATCTTGCCCTTAGACTGATGCTTTCAAGATCTTCAGAATCTTTACTAGAACATAATCAGCAACTTCAATGATCAGCAACTTCAGCATCTGCATCCAATACTCTACCATCTCCCCTTGAACATGATCAGCAACTTCAGCATCTGCATCCAATATTCTACCATCTCCCTTTTTTTATAGCATCATCCAATTTGAATCTCAGATACTTCATATGCTTCCATTGCAAGAAATCAGTCTTGAAGGAACAATCAACTTTGATAGAAAGATCAACCAAAATATTTTTGAAACAATTTAAATAAAACAAAATAAGACAGACATATTTTTGTAATTTTTTATGTTTTTATGTTTTTTTATTTTTTATGATTTTCTTGAAAAGACTTGAAATGAGATCATACCAGCTAAACCAACTATAACACACAACCGAAATCATATTTCATTAGTAGAAGACAAATTTTAAAACGATTTCTTAACACATTTGTTTCAACAAGAGTAATCAAGAAGTAAAAATAAAATAAATGAAATAAAATAAGACCAAAAACGACAAATAAAACAAATTTAATCACCGGGTCTTCTTGTAATTTAGCAACAAATTGGGATCAAATGTCAGTTTTTGATAAAAATGCCGCCTTTATGAAAAGATCCGAACATGGAATCATATTGTTTAAGGTGCTTTCACAAAGATTCATGTTCAGCGTTATTATAACATAAAGAAACAGGTTGATAGCAGGTAAACGAACTTAGCATGATTTTCATTTCATCAGTGATATGAATTAGGTTCAGTTCGGCATAAAGCTTAGATGGACATCACTCATGGACCTGTGGTGCCTCCTATCTCTTCTCAAAGCGTATTTGGCTTTCCCCAGATCACCCCAATTTGACTCCAACCCCCTAGTGCTTGATCAAAAGATTTTATATAAAAGCAAATTTATGCTTTAAGGTTGAACGTTGGACTTAGTGCCAGTAAACTGACAAGCCTTTCATTCGAGACATGACAGGACTTACATGTGTGCCCCCATCTTTGGAGTTCTAGTTTGACCCCTTAAGCTTTTGAAATACCAAGTTTTTAACAGCACAAGTTATATACATACTCATAATAAGTTTTTTTTTAATTTTTTTTTAATTTTTTCTTTTTATTTTCTTCTTTTTCTTTTTCTTTTTTTTATAATAATAATCATAATATCACAATATTTTTGGTGATCAAGACACTAACGGGCTCGTGTATGACTGGGTAATTGCTTTTCTGCCTATCATTCGGAGAGATGTATCTGGAGACATGCACCTGTCTTCAAAATGACCCTCCACATTAAGTTTAGCAAATTTGGTTTATATCACTTTAACTTTTACACATCATGGAAAGCTACCGTACAATATCAATGACTGTTCTAGAACCTTTTAAGCTTAATAACTTCACCCGTTAGGCACACAGAAACAATTTATCTATCACTTTCCAAAGGTTGGATCAATTTTCATTTGAAAATGTTTCGAAACTTCTTAAAAGTTGTTAACTGAATAAATATATCACTTCCCATAAAATTACAGAAAACACACATGTTAAGAACTCAGTCACCCCGGTCACTCTTCAGTTTTCAGGTAAATGGCTATCCCGTATGACCACTAGTGGTTAACAGGACCAAACACATACGAGAATACGTGTCCCTCCAACTTGGAATTACCGACATAATTTTAAGTGAAAGAATTCAAAACACGAAAACACATCACAATCGCCCCTGATGCTTTCAGTCTTTAGATAAATGGCTATCCTGTGAATCTACAACTAGATCACCGGACCAAACATATACAAGTATATGTTCTTCAAACTTGAGCAGCAGACATAATTTTAAGAGAGAGTGAAGTTTGAAAGACATAGATAAAATTTTTATTAAACGCACACACACTCTTTTTGAATTTTTTTTAAATTTCCCCCCCTAAATTTGTGCAAATTTATAAAATATGTACAAATTTAACCTCAAAAAGACTCAATCGTCGAAACATATTATTTAATAAAAACTTTTATGAAGTGTGATTGTCAGCCAACTGATGTACTATCATTTCTCATGTACGTTCAAGTCATTTTCTCAATTTTGAAATAAAACAAAATAAAAAAAAAACTATACTTGAAAAACTGAACGTGAACATATTTTTGTATTTTTTTTATAAAAGTTTAAAATTTTAAAATCTTTTTGATTGATCAATCTTTCATACCAAAGTGATACGGTTACCTTTTATCTTCAAGACATCATTTTTCATTTGTGAGAATCTCCCCCTAGGAATAAGCTTGTGTTGAGATCTGGCATCCTTGAGAGTTGAATGTCTGGAACAAACCTTTTAATATGCAATGTGTTCCCTGATTTGTTCCTACACACTTAGAGAGCAGATCAAAATATTCTATCACCCTAAAATCCCCTCCAGGCAACAAATAATCCATTTATGGTTTAAAGATTTAAAAAAAACAATGGATATTTGCCTTGCCATGTGCCTGGAACAACCCATTTAATAAACAATGAATTTGTGGTTGTTCCTACACACATAGCGAGATCAATTGGACATAGGAACCCAAGTCATAACTGTCTTGGGGTTCCCTTGAGCATCAACATATGTGACATCTTGCCAACTCATATCTTTCCTATCTTTAACAGAATCATTTGTCATTACAGATTCTGTTTGCTGAGTTTTAAGTTTCCAAGTCTGTCTTGGTTTAGTGAAACTTGATGGAACAGACTTTAGAGTGGAGCAATTCGAATTAGAATTCTTAGAACTCTCAACACTCTTTGACTTTTGAAAATTTATTCTTCTTTTAACATTTTCTAAATCATTTGAGTGCAAACCTGTCATATTAACTTTGAATCCTTGAGTATCTGTGACCAGTTGTACAGATACTCGTGGTTTTCTAGTATAAGCATTTTGTTTAACCACTGGATTCGGTTGAAACCTATTACCTTTCACCTGAGGGGCTTGTATGTTAACAGCACGGTAGTGACACTCCTTTGCCAAATGCCCGTCGATCCCGCAGACGAAACACGCCTTCATCCTTCTTCTAATGTCAACGGAAACACTTGCCTCATGTTTGAATTCCTTCTTAGGAAAGGTTTTTCGATTATTCTTACCCCTTGGTTCAGCCTTCTGATTTTTCTTGTAATAGGGAACATATAGACGGTGGACACAATTTCTGGCTATTTGTCCTGGCATGCCACAGTGGTAACATGTTTGCCTCTTAATATAAGTAGCACCCAATGATTTATCAACACTTGTAGATCCGTAGGATCTATGAGGACGAGACTGTCCTTGTTGTGCTGATTTCTTACATGTCTTCCTTTTGTTGCCACAACTCTGTGTATTTTTATTAGAACAATTTGGAGTTGTGGTGCCATCTGAGTTTGATGACACGTTAGAATAAGATTCATTTTCACTAGCATGAACCCCATTACTATCAGAAGCAACATCATTTACTATATCTCCACATGAAGTAGAAGCATCAAAATTGTTCACACATTTAAAAACAGGCTTGATTTCCTCTAGGGATCTTGATCCAACAATTTTATATTGAACATGTTTACCATACTTCATGTCTTTTACCTTTTCCTCATGTTCTTTGGTAACAGGGGTAGGGACATAATTGTGGTTGTAAGGTGGGGAACTTGACTGTATCCTATTCCCTCACCTTCATTTTCCTTCCACCACAATTGGTTTTCAATCATTGAGTTAACTACTTTTCTGGAACCATCGAATTTTTTAAAATCAAGTTCAGCTCTTTCAAACTTACTAGTTAGATTTAAGATCTCTAGCTTGGAAGCTTCTAGTTGAGCAGTTAACTCAGCAATTTCTTGTTCGGCGTCTAGATGGTGACAACTTTTTATACTAAAATCAGATTTAAGCTTTTTAATGTCCTTGTTCTGTGCTTCTATTTTGTCTATAAAACCCTTTTCATTTTTCTTAAGTTTAAAATTTTCTGATTTTATTCTTTCCATATCTCTACTTAGACTGTCATTATGAAGCTTATACATTTCTATTTTCTCACCACAATTTAGAGAGCATAGTTGAAACCTTATCTCACACGAACTCATTTTCCCGCCAAATTTTTTGAAAAAAATAAGATTGCAAAAATTCTCAAGAAGAATGTCCCAGTCAAGAGAAGTGTCTACGAAAAATTTCGTTCAAGACAAATTTTTCGGAATTTTCCCGCCAAAATTTCACCGAAACTCACCCGAAAAAAAATTTTCGCCAAAATTTTCATGGATGGATTTTTACTAATAAGGAGTATTCTGGAAAAAATTTGTTCAAGAAAATCTTATTTTGTTTTATTTAAATTGTTTTCAAAAATATTTTGGTTGATCTTTCTATCAAAGTTGATTGTTCCTTCAAGACTGATTTCTTGCAACGGAAGCATATGAAGTATCTGAGATTCAAATTGGATGATCCTATCAAAAAAAAGGGAGATGGTAGAATATTGGATGCAGATGCTGAAGTTGCTGATCATGTTCAAGGGGAGATGGTAGAGTATTGGATGCAGATGCTGAAGTTGCTGATCATTAAAGTTGCTGATTATGTTCTAGTAAAGATTCTGAAGATCTTGAAAGCATCAGTCTAAGGGCAAGATTGTTGGGTCATAATTTGGTTAGACTGACGCATATCAAAAGGCCATGACATGATCAAGACTAAAGTGATGTAAACGAAGACGAGTTGAAGAATTGTATTGGTGTAATACCGAAATCCTTATGGAGTTCGGTTAGGCTAGTCTGAAGTGAAATAAACAAGATTGAAGACAAAGCTACAAACCAAGGGGGAGATTGTTGGGCCTAGTTTATGTGGTTTGTACTTGGTCTACATATGTATGTATGGGCTACGGGTTTGGTGTGTGAGCCGAGAACTCTAAAGAGTTCTCGGTGGGCTTTTGGGTTTTACTTGGGCTTGGTTGTTAGCTTCCCTATATATAGTTCTCTAATGTATAGGGTAAAGGTTGCTAGTTGAGTTCATGAGAGCAGAGAGTGAGCAGAACTAGAGAGGTTGTTCATTCTAAGTGTTCTGTTCAAGTATTGTAAGTGCTTAAGCACCAGACGTATTCAATAATATACGTGTGTTTTGAAGCAAATCGTGTGTCGTTTACGTGTTATTTTTCGTGTTCTTGAGTCACCAATATTCGTTTGGTTGATATCATATTGTAGTGATCCTAGATTCGGGACTTACCAATAGGTTCATCTCTCGTTCTTCGGAGAAGTGTAAGGATTTCCATGATATCCTTAGTAAGAATGAAAAGTTCAAATGGACGGAGAAGCATTAGGGTGCACTCCAAGCTCTGAAGGATTACTTATCCTCAGCACCAGCATTAATGAAGCCAATAAACGGAGAACCCTTATCCTTGTACCTAGCCATATCGGGAAATGCAGTAAGTGCTATCCTTGTAAAGGATCATCAAGGTGAACAACATCATGTTTATTATGTAAGTAAAAGTCTTCTAGATGCTGAAGCTAGGTATTCTCATTTAGAAAAGTTAATTCTTGCACTTATATGGCTTCTACTAAGTTAAGGCATTACTTTAAACTCATACTATAATTGTGAAAACTAACTATCCTATCAAGAATGTGCTTAGAAAACCAGAGATGTCAGGTAGGATGACTAAATGGGCTGTAAAGCTGAGTGCATATGATATCTAATACGGGACAAGGACTTCTATAAAGTCTTAGGCATTAGCTGACTTTGTGGTTGATTTCAGTAGTGATTTATAAAAGGAAGCTGACTTGGAGGTTCAACAGTTAGATGAAACTGAGGATCTTGGATCTTTTTCACTGATGGAGCATCAAACCTTAGAAGAACATGATTAGGTATCCTACTAAAATCGCCATAGGGGAACATAATACCCCATTGTATAGCCTGTGAGTTTCAAGCCACTAACAATGAAGCAGAATATGAGGCTCTAATTGCAGGTTTGCAACTAGCTAAACACATAAGGATCAGGTATCTTCAGGTTTATATAGATGGGTTATTAATAGCTAACCACTTTTATGGCTCATATGTTGTTAAAGGTGAAAAACTAATTAAATATTTAGATATTGTGAAAGAACTGTCAAAGTTCTTCAATTCTTTTAATATTACACAGGTACCAAAGGAAGAAAATGTTGGGGCAGATTCTTTGGCAAATCTAGCTTCATCTTTGAAGGTTCCGGAAGCCACGAAGATTCCAATCATTCATATACTCTCACCAGCAATTTGAGAACAAGAAGTTGGGAAGATATCAAATAACAAAGAGATTGTGCTTTGGGATCCATTATCCTTAAATAATCAAGGATCTTGGATCCTCCCAATCAAGAAGTTCATTCAAGATGGAGAGATTCTCGCGACAGAGAATCCCAAATCCTTCCAAACTTAAGGTATCACAATACATTTTATTACATGATATTCTGTACAGGAAATCTCTTGCAGGTCCATACTTGAGGTGTATCGAAGATCCTGAAATCCAAGAGGTGCTCAAAGACTTTCACGAAGGTGATTATGGTAATAACACTGGAGGAAGAGCCATATTCTCTAGGATTCTAAGAACAGGATACTTCTGGCCAACCATGAAGAGAGATTTCATGGACTATTCAAAGAAGTGTGATGATTGTCAAAGACATGCAACATTTTGCACCAACCAGTGGAACCTATGTATCCTATATCCTCATCATGGCCTTTCATGAAGTGGGGCATGGATATTGTGGGTAAGCTACCTAAAGCACCAGGCAGAAGAGTGTTCATGCTTGCCATGACAGATTACTTCCCAAAGTGGATAGTAGCGGAAAATTTGTACAACTCCGCGAAAAAAGAGGTGATATCCTTCATTAAAACAAACATTATTACTAGATTTGGTATTCTTCAGAAATTATTTGTGACAATGGTTCCCAGTGTATCGAGAAAATAACCACTAACTTTTGTGACAGTTGGGGCATCAAGATGATTACTTCCACACAGTTCACCCTCAAGCCAATGGTTAAGCAGAATCAAGTAACAAGATTAACATCAACAACTTGAAGAAGAAACTAGGATCCAAGAAAGGAAACTGGGCTGAGGAACTTCCTTATGTTCTTTGGGCTAATAGAACAACACCAAAGAATACAACAGGTCAAACACCCTTCTCATTGGTGTTTGGATCAGAATTTGTAATCCATACAGAAATGGTGATTCCTACTGCTAGAACAAGCATCCGTGATCCTGAGGTCAATAATGAAGTCCTTCTCGAAGACCTAGATAATGTTGAAGAACTTAGAGACCAAGCCAATATCAGAATGGCAACGTATCAACAAATGGTAGCTGGGTATACAACAAGAGTATTAGGATTCGAAGATTCCAAGAAGGAGGTCTAGTCTTGAGGAAAGCCTTACAAAATACAACTAATCCGGCATATGGAAAGCTAGAACCTAAGTGGGAAGGACCCTACCTAATCGAATCAGAGGCAGGAAAGGGGGCATATCATTTGCTTCTTATGAAAGGCAACAGGTTACCAAGAGCATGGAATGCTATCCATCTCAAGAAGTATTTTTTCTGATCAGGATCTAGTATCCTTGGAGGATCAAGTATCCTTAAAGGATCAAGGATCCTAAAATTGGTAATATCTATATGATCAGTTATTCATTTAAGATTCTTATTAATTTAAGGATAACATATTCTTAACATTTGTCTTTTCCAAGTTTAAATTAACAATGCAGGATTCTAGTACGAGGTTCAATGATTAAGAGGTTGGCCACCTCTCCATAAAGCTTAAGGTACACCACTGTTTCCCTTGGCCTAGCCCACGATTAAGATGTAACCCCCGATGGTCATATCTTCCAAGGTTTAAAGGTTTTCACCTTTCTTATAAATTAGAGTTTCTACACTCTCGCCTGGAGCGCAAGTTATCCAACGTATAGTCCGGGGCAGCGGGACCAGTACACGCTTAGTGGCTGATAATTTCGTTGCTTTCGGCTATATGTAGGATCCTACGATTTATGGTAGACGTACCATACCCCCGGTTTATAACATTTTCATGTTATCTTAAGACAAAGGTTTCTAACATTTTCATGTTAGCTAAGGTTTTGGCGTCTTCACATCACTTACATTTGGGCTAAATCCCAGTTTAGGCGAGTCCCCAGTTTGACATCTGTTTATTTGGGCTTGTCCCCAGGATATGTGGGCTTGTCCCCAGTTTATTGGGCGTTTCCCCAGGATGATAGGGCCTGTTCCCAGTTTATTGGACTTGTCCTCAAGATATTTGGGCTTGCCCTAGCTTATTTGGGCTTGTCCCCAGTTTGTTGGGTTTATTCCCAATTAATATCATAAATTGTTTGCATCAGGTATCTTAAGTTCAATTGTAAGGATCACAGAAGGGTCTATACTTATGGATTCGGGATCCTTAACTCATTTTTGCAGAAGAATCAACACTTATGGTAACTTAGGTCTAATTAGATCTTATGGTATGACTTCTACTTATTGATTTACATTTACTTGGTTTAAATCTTTATAAATTCTTTTATGTAAGGATCCAGGATCCTTAATTTGTTTTTACAAGGATATTCTATCCTTAAAGCTTTTTACTCAAGAATATTTCTTAAAACATTCAACAAGGCTAAGACTATATCAAACTTACTTTAAGAATAACAAACAACAGGCATATAGACAAAAGTTAAATTATTATTAATCATAAGTCACCTGGACTAATCCAGAAATCTTAACCCGGATTTCACCATTCAAAAGATGGACCATCCACCCGGGTTAAGTAGGTGTTACTAATAATTTATCCCCACAAATAGGGGTATCAATGGCTTCATCCCCACAAACAGAGGATCCTTCCACCTTTACTACCCCCGAAAATTGTTTTAAGGATCATGGATCATTTATCCTAATTACTATTGTTCAGTGCAAATCATTATCAAATATCCTTAAAAACATCATCAAAATAAAAAAATGGGCTCAGTCCATTTCTATATTTTCCTATATCGCCCGTTTAAGTAGCTTCCTCATCACCTGTTGTTGCTTCCTTTCCTTCATCAGTCTCATCCGCATCCTTCGCTCCACTCGTCCCAGCTCCACTTCCATCAGCCATCTCAACCTCCTCTTCGTCCCCTCCGCCACCAAGCTCCACCAAAGCCTGCTTCCATTTTTCCACATCCCAAGCCGACCTATCGAAAGCAGGATCAGCGGCTTCTTCAACCATAATGATTCTGGCCTGCAACACCGACCTTGCAGCCCACATTATTGCGTCCTCAGTGGCTTGCTTCACCTCATCTTGGTGTTATGCTTCTGTGGTGGATAGCAGATCCTCCAAACGCTTTTTTTCCTTGGTCAGCTTGGCTAGAGCCTTGTCCTTCGCAGAAGCTGCAGTTCCTATTCCAGAAAGGCTACCGTTCAGTTGGCCAATGATCTTCTCGTGGTAGTCTTTGAAAGCATTCACATCCTGTACTAGACAGTTACACAAAGTTAGCAAGGATCCTTGATTCATAAATGAGGAGTTTCAGGATCAAGGATACTTACAGCGATGATCATTTCAAAGGGACTCTTAGGCTCCGAGGATATTTTCCTTTTGGCTGCCCCAGACTTGGCCCTAGTGGTCGCGGTTCTTGGTTCAGAAGTGGTGGTTGCCTTCAGAGCTTATTTCTTGACGACTTGAGGGGATATGAGGCTACTGATATCCTCTAGAGAGAACTTGATGACGGATTTGTTGGACCTATGAGTGCCTTTAAAGCACGACAAACAGATAAGTTGTCTAATCTATTTAATTTATTATACAAATTTAAGTCTTACTTGACATGCTGCTATTGGAATCCGAAGAGACTTCAAAAAAAGCCTCAACAAATTTGGCCTGGAAAGTTCGAACTTCGGGATCCAGGGCAAGAAACCTTTTTTGATTTTTCTCTTGTTCTAGTAATATTAGCCAGGGAAGCAAAGTTACCAACTGCAAAGAAGAATAAACAAGAAAAAACAGATAAAAGAAGGATATGTTATCCTCAACCGTTTCTTTTTTAAGGATCTAGGATCCTACCCTTTTTAACCCACTTTAATGGTAAATCGACCCCACCAGGGATGGAGTTTTGTTTAACGAAAAAGAACTGATTCCTCAAAAGGGAACCGTTTTGGGTTACTTTTGAAATCGGAGTCGGCTTTCGGGGTTTAGATTTCAAGACAAATCAATTTGAACCATGAGTGGTTAGGTTATAAAGGTGTGATAGCTCCTGGACGCTGAGCTCCATGTTTTCCTCGTCCATTATCTTCTCAATGGTACGCAAAACCCTCCAAATCATCGGCATGGCTTAGATGTAATACATTCCGGTAGCATCGAAGAAACTCTGGGTAAAATAGGGAAATGGATACGTGTAACCGATAAGAAAAGGATAAGAGGGGAAGCAGACCCAAGTCTTTGAGTAAGTGTCGCATCGGATTAATGAATCGAAAGGTCGAAAAACTGTTTCTGATGGAAACAGTGGCATGAGTTCATCTATCTCGAGAACCGTAAATTTACAGATCTCCATGGATGGGTTAGTAATGAGGTTTGGGATTACATTTCTGATAACTTGGAAGGATCGGAGTGGTCGGAAGGAGAAGAAGAAGCGGTAGACATTTTTTATATTATTCAAAGAAGATAAAAAATGAAAAAAATAAAAGAGGATACATGTTTGGCTGCCGGACGCCCTGCTTGCGGTGCGCACATATAATGTATATATGTGTGAACCCTTGGGTGGGCAAAAGTAAAATTGCACTAATTTTGACGTTATTTTACTAATCACGTGAAAATAACGTTAAAAGTGGCGGAAGGTTAATCAGGCATCATGTGGTGGCGTTGATAGCCGAAAGACAAGGGCACATGCACCAATCAGCCGGTGTCCCGATGATTGAGTGTTATGTGTCTTATGTCCAAGGCTTGATTCAAAACTACTATCGAGCCGGGGGTCTCACCGGAAGCAGCCTCTCTATCCCTATGGGATAGAGGTAAGGCTGTCTACATCTTACCCTCCTCAGACCCTACCATAGCATTGCTATTGGTGGGATATACTGAGTACAATGATGATGATGATGATGACATGTTTGGCTGCCGGATTGTGTGGTTATAAAAGGGTTGAGTTGATTGCATATATAGGCGGCTAGAGAAATTAAAAGGGTTAATGATAATTATTGTGTCTGACACAAGTTTAATCGGTTTATCTTTTGCAGGGATTTAAAATTCAAAATGACATCTGTATTGCATAAACACCCGCCATTTGGGGGACAATTGTTAGGGCACAGAATTTATGCTGAGGATCCTCTATCCTTAAGTGAGTTGTGGATCAATTATCATAGAGATATGTTCCAGGTTGCGCAGGATCAAGGATCCTCGGTATTACTTATTTGAGTGGTGTTGTGAGCAATAGGTATAACCGCTGGACGACTTGGTCACCCTATTTAATCGCTACTGGACTCCTTATGCACGTGGTCAACTGATGGGAACGGCTAGTGGGAAGAGTGGCGCAAAAGTAGGAGTTATAGTTAATTGTTATTTTACTTTATAATGAGATATGAGATCGGCAAGGCCACACACTGGTTTTACCTTGCATAACTCAGTATTATTCAAAATTCTCTCAAGCAATCACTCACACAATTAGCTATTTTTGTATTACTAATCCATATCTCCACCATTGTAGTTCAATTCCTTAATTAATATAGTGGTGATAGACAATTTTCATCACCCGGGTTTTTATGTCGGTGATCCTCTAAAGATCAAGGGCTTTTCCTCGTAACAAATCCTTGTGTTTGTGTTTGCAACTGATTCATAATCGTTATTATCAACTTAGCACTAAACCGCACCTAACGAATTTGGTTACATTGTTCTTAGTTGATTTTTTACCAAAACAATGTCCGAACCACAACCATAACCAATGAGAAATTAATATCCTTCAACGAGATAGAATGAGCATCTAGGATCCTCATCACGATGGTTTGGTTATAACTTTATTTTTTGCTAATCATTATGTGCTCAAGATCGTAGTTGATGGAGGATGTTTGGTTAACATCATTCAATCTGATGTACTCAAGAAGATGAATATCCCAGAATTAGAGATCATTCCCCGATCCTCCGTACTAGTTGGTTTTAATGGTGAAACTAAGAACACACTGAGGGATATCAAGCTTCCTATATACATCGAGGGAGTGAACTGTTTTCAAAAATTTTGTGTTATAGATAACTTGTCTTGTTGCAATGTAATTCTTGGCAGGAAATGGATACACGAAATGAAAGTTGTATCATCTACTTATCATCAGTGTATCTAACTACCAACTCCTTGGGGGGGGGGGGGTAGTTAGAATAGACAACGACCAAGTGGAAGCTAAGAATTAGTATTCTTCGTCTATGAAACTGGCGGCTAAGCAAGCATTAGCATAGAAACTACAACAACATCCTAGGAACGTACTAGAGGCTCGAGAACAAGACCTGAAAGAAGTATCCTTAGACCCCGAGGATCCAGACGTAAAAGGTTTTCTAGGATCTAGTATCCCTACTAACATTGAAGAGGATCAAGTATCCTTCCTCAAACAACGAAAATCTACATTTGCCTTCAAACACTCCGACATGACAGGTATATCAAAAGAGATAATTACTCATAAACTAGGCCTTGATAATTCTATCAAACCCATTCACCAGAAGCAAAGAAAGTTCGCTCCTGAGAGGAATGCGATCATACAAGAAGAAGTGGAAAAACTTCTTAAGGCCGGTATAATCAAAAAGGTTAAGTATCCTCGATGGTTGGATAATGTTGTGGTTATTTCAAAAAAGAATGGAAAGTGGAGGGTATGTGTCCATTTTACTGATTTAAACAAGGCATGTCCCAAGGATCCTTTCCCACTACCACACATTGACTCCATGGTGGATGCAACAACAGGACATGATATGCTAACTTTTATGGATGTTTCCTCTGGATTTTAACAAATTCAGATGGAACCATCTGATCAAGAAGATACAGCATTCATGACTCCTACTGGCATATATTGTTATATTGCTATGTCTTTTGGACTTAGAAATGCAGAGCTATCAACACTTAGTTAACACGATGTTCAAAGATCATATGGGGAAGACCATGGAAGTCTATATAGATGATATGGTAGTCAAATCCAAGAAGGCTGAAGATCACCTCAAATATTTGGAAGTTGCTTTCAACATCCTAGACCAATATAACATGAAACTCAACCCATCCAAATGCCATGTTGGTGTCAAAGCTGGGAAGTTCCTTGGTTATATGGTCACTAAGAGGGGAATAGAGGCTAGACCGAAACAAATAAAGGTTTCATTAACTTGAAGTCACCCGCAAATGAAAAAGATGTGCAAAGGTTGACCGACAGGATCGCAGCCTTGAATAGATTTATTTCTTGATCTTCGGAAAAATGTAAAGACTTCTACGATATCCTTAGAAAAAATAAAAAGTTTGAGTGGATGGAGAAACATGAGGTTGCACTCAAAGACTTGAAGGACTACTTGTCTTCAGCACCAACACTGATGAAGCCAGTAGATGGAGAACCCCTATATTTGTACCTAGCCGTCTCCGGTAATGCGGTAATGTTGTTTTGGTAAGGGATCATGAAAGACAACAACATCCTGTTTATTATGTAAGTAAAAGCCTTCTAGATGTTGAAGCCATGTACTCTCATTTAGAAAAATTAATTCTTGCTCTAATTTTAGCTTCGTTATTAACAACTAACCACTTTAATGGCTCATATGCTGTTAAAGGAGAAAAACTAATTAAATATCTAGACGTTGTGAAAGGACAAAGTTCTTTGATTGTTTTAATATTATACAGGAACCAAGAGAAGAGAATGTTGGGGCAGATGCCTTAGCAAATCTAGCATCATCCTTGAAGGTCCCAGAAGCTACAAAAATCCCGATCATCCATATACTCTCACCAGCAATAAGAAAACAAGAGGTTGTGGAGATAACAACTAACAAAGAGATTGTGCTTTGGGATCCATTATCCTCAAATAATCAAGGATCCCGGATCCTCCCGATCAAGAAATTCCTTCAGGATGGAGAGATCCCCGTAGCAGAAAATTCTAAAACCTTCAAACTTAAGGTATCACAATACATCTTATTACATGGTATTCTGTGTAGGAAATCTCTTGCAAGTCCATACTTGAGGTGCATTGAGGAACCTGAAATCCAAGAGGTGCTCAAAGACTTCCACGAAGGTGATTGTGGTAACCACACTGGAGGCAGAGCCCTGTTCTCTAGGATTCTATGAACATGATACTTCTAGCTAACCATGAAGAGAGAGATGCCATGGACTACTCAAAGAAGTGCGATGCTTGTCAAAGACACGGCAACATTCTGCACCAACCAGGGGAACCTACGTATCCTATATCCTCATCATAGCTTTTCATGAAGTGGGGCATGGATATTGTGGGTAAGCTACCAAAAGCACCAGGCGGAAGAGTTTTCATGCTTGCCATGACATATTACTTCCCAAAGTGGATAGAAGCAGAAGTTTTTTTACAAGTCCGCAAAAAAGAGGTGATATCCTTCATTAAAAGAAACATTATTACTAGATTTGGTATTCCTTCAGAAATTATTTGTGACAATGGTTCTCAGTTTATCATGGAAAAGAACCACTAACTTTTGTGACAGTTGGGGAATAAAGATAATCACGTCTACTCCAGTGCATCCTCAAGCTAATGGCCAAGCAGAGTCAAGAAACAAGATTATCATCAACAACTTGAAGAAGAAACTAGGATCCAAGAAAGGCAAGTGGGCTGGGGAGCTTCCTTATGTTCTTTGGGTTGATAGAACAACACCAACGAATGCAACAAGTCAAACACCCTTCACATTGGTGTTTGGATCAGAAGCTGCAATCCCTACAGAAATGGTAGTTCCTACTGCTAGAACAAGGATCCGTGATCCTCATGCCAACGATAAAAGACTTATCCAAAATCTAGACACTATTGATGAGCTTAGAGACCTAACAAAGATCAGAATGGCAGCATACCAACAAAGGATAGCTGGGGCATACAACAAGAACGTCAGTAATATATTTTCATTTTACTACTATTTGGTGCTCGTGATCCTTTTCTGTTTAAGTTTATCTTTGCAATGATCTTCATGGATTGTTACTACGGGGCCAGAGTTGAAGGAAATCCTCATAAATATCAAAGAGGTTTAACTATATGGGAGTCAGAATTACAGGCAATTATGGACCACCTAGATAAAAATAACTATCAGCCTAAATTCTGTGTGGTGTATGATAGGATGGGGAATATTATCGGTTGTAAAGACTCATCTGGCGCAATGATGGATCACATACCACATCCAGAAGAGATATTATACGATGTTTTATGTGTCACCCATAGCATTAATCCAAAAGCACCACTTTCAGATATAATGGATGATTTTCGGCGAGGCTTAAAGTATCAAATACAATATTATCAGCTGACAATCAAGTTTGAGGATGTTGGGTTGCAGGATAAGATAGAGGATCGTATTCCCTCTTGGGAAGAGGAGTTTAGGGATGAATTTGGTGAAGATTTGATGGGTTCAGCCGATGTGTATGAGAGTGATTTTAACCTCGAAAGAGATCTTGAGGAGCTGGAAGTTTTGTTATTCGGGGAGCCTGTTAAGAAACAAAATGTCAAAGAGGAATCACAAGAGATATCTGAAGATTTGATGAGTGAAGAATTGCATCTCGTTGTGAAAGAACATTCACGTCTGCACGGTAAAGCGGATATGTTTTTAGAAATAGTTGTTTGTGGATCGCCACGTAAATCAAGAGCCCCAAGAAGGAAGATATTTGGGCTCGGGAATCAAAGTGTGCCGAATTGGTCGTATTTTCAGAATTTTAATAATCGGTGGATCGAGCCCAATGCGTATTTTTGGGCCTACAAGAGTTTGGAAATTTGTTTCTTCCCAACTGATTATAAGAGGAGAGTGTTAAGGAGCACCGATGGGAAGAGGATCAAGGAGAAGCCTCCTAATTGAGGTTTCGGGACTAAGTCTGGCTGAAGACTTTTTGTATACTTAGCGCTTCCTGGGAGGCAACCCGGTACTATCCTTTTCTTCTATTTTTATTTTTATTTTGTTTTTACTTTTTTTGCTCTGCCGAGTGTTTCTTCTCTTACTTGCAGGTTGTTCTAAGGTTGCTTATGAGATAGTTGATGAGCTATGGTTTTAAACAAGTGTGGGGATACCACTTGTTTCAGGATTGCTGCTTTTGTTTGTGAGAGATGACGTTATTTGAAGATAGTTTGCTGATAGCGCTTGAATTGGAGGGCACCGAACACGACTCACGAGGCATATCGTCAATTTACCAGGGGAGTCTGTTCCAATTCATTAGTTTATTTTTGCGTTATTTTATTTGTAATTTCCTTTTTCTCACATTGAGGACAATGTGAAATTTAAGTGTGGGGATGGGAAATTGATATTTTTCGGAAACATAAGATTTTGAAAAAAAAGATTAAAAAACATTTTGAAAAAAAAAAGGATTGATTGAAAGATTGATTGTAAACTGAAAAAGAAAAAAATGTCCCTTGAATTTTAAATTTAATTTTTGCAAAATAATGGAAAATGATAGTAAGTCGGAAATTGGTTTTTCAAACTACTAATAATATGAGATAATATAAAAGAAAATGCACTTAACTTGGGATGTGTCTGTAAGCTCAGCCTTGAGATTGAAAGGGCAATTTGATAAAATGGTTAAAACGGAAATCTTTTGTGGGTAAAGCGTTTTGTCCGTGGAAGATAAGTAATGAAAGGTCGGGCCATACTCAAGCCTCAATTAATGGTATGAAAAAGTGGAAATATTATAAAATTTTGAAAAAATGAATACGTTATCATGTGATGCTTGGGTAGGTTTAACGTTAGAGTATGCCGTATAGCCTGTGATATAAATCTTAAACTACTAGTTTAGTGTTTTACACCTCATTGGCGTATGGTTTTATAACCTTAAATCTTGTATTGACGGGATGCCCCGGGTCCGGAGACCATGGGTTTGTATGCAATTTATTCATCTGGGTATTCCCAATTCCTAAGTGGGTTTGTGGATATTTAAATAAAGCTAAAAAGAGCAAACCCTTATAAGTCTTTAAACCATGATCACAAAAGTACAAAAGTACAAATACACTACAGACTTGATCATCCACGCTGTTAGCCATGTGGGGTCCCCTTACTCGCGTCTCATTACCATTAAGAAACGGACCACAAGGGACACGCTACATGTAAGCCCTACAGATGAAATTTTGCATGCTCACATATGGTGATGGGTTAGGGGTATTGCTTGATAACGGGTGTATGTCATGTTGTGGGGAACACTAGCTATTAATTAATTGAACCTTAATCGTATCTAATAGCTGCTTGATAGACTTGATGTGCTAAAAGTAGTCTAATATTTATTAAGTAAAAATAAGCTAATCAAGACACTAAGTAATAAATCTAGACTCTTAACTTAACTAAAACTACTAACCGGCAAGTGAACCGGTCGACCCTAGTACATCTAAGTAAGTTCGGATATCGAACCCACGAGACTCTTTTAATTACATAAATTAACTAGATTAGACTCAACTACAGACACGATTATTTATTTATTATTATTGGGGGGTTTTATTATAATACTATTAATTAAACTAATATTAAAATCTAATTAATAAATAAAACAAGTAAAAACGAAAAGAATATTTTTAAGAGTTTAAATCAGATGACGATGAAAAACCACCTAGGCTAGAATCCCCAAAGTTTTAATTATCAATTATTCGGAAAGTACTTGTTATGGAACCGGGATCATAAAATAGTCACTTAAAAGAAAACCCAAACAGGACCCCTGACCCTTCTCAAGAAGACACATATGGATTTCTATTAAGTTCTTAAAAACACCAGTTTTAATATTAGACTTCTTTACGGTTATCTAATAAATTATGATAGAGTACCATTATAGTGAAATCTTACATTACCGCGCGGAAATCAAAGGTAATTTGACAATGCCAGGTCGTTTCGGATAGGATCTTAATCAATCATGTCATAACTCACACAAAATTAATCGTGTTGACAAGCGAGTTAATGACGGGTTACTATGTTTAGAAAGATGACCGTTTGTTAAAGGCAGAATCAATAACAAACATACGGTTGCAGTGAATATTCAAAAATACGAAGACACGCGAAGGATTCACTCAAAAGATTTCCATTTATATAACGTTAATCATACAAAAGGATAGTCGATTAGCTTTTAGGAGGAATCCTAGGACAGCCGTCACACACAAAATATTCTCTTAATTAATGTGTCGGTCTTATCCTCTCTGTCTCTCGTGTCTCGCATGTCGCGCGTTTTTGGCGGCGTGCCCTAATTATTCTATTTATAGGCCTGCCAACCTAGGACAGCTATCATTCCTTCTAGAAACCCTATCCGATAGTACATATTCAATTTAAATATTCAAAAATTATATTAAGTGTAAAACAAGTCTTCCGGGTAGGCTTTTCATTAAACTTCCGTCTCCGAGTACGCAGTGTACTCGGCCTTCCTTCAGACTTGGTAAACATAGAGGTGTACTCGGAATCAGTTTCCGGGTAGAATTTACTTAGAGAATATTTTACTAAGTACAATATTCACCGAGTAGACTTCAATCTTCTTGGACTTATCAAACTTTGCTCGACAAATCCTTACGAGCAACCTTGTTCTTCTAAGATCCTGTTCGGCTCATTGTCAGTTAAACAACATATTGATAAGGCGTACTCGGGAGTACATACCTTACTTGAGCAGAACCTTACTCGATATGACTTAGAGATATTCCATCAACTCATCAAGTATACTCGGACCATATTTATTAAAGAATACCTTGCCCGGTCTTCCAATTACTTGGCTTCTTGGACTTGGTTGACCAAACCTTACTCGGAAGAGTAAAATACTTGGTCTTGAAGAACAACCCTACTTGACAAAGTGAACCTTACTCGGATATGCCAAATTAATGAACCTTACTCGGAAATCACTAAAAAGAATACCTTGCTCGGATATCCACTTAAGAAGATTATTTGAAGTAAACCGTGCCCGGAAGGCAAAATCTCGTACTCGGCTAAGTAAAAGCTAACTCGAAGGTCCAAGGTGTACCCGGGTTCAATACTTAGCAGTTTCTGAGAAGGTTGAGAAGATTCCAATCTTCAATATTCTTCATTTAGGTCAAATCTCCTCATTTGGGTCAAACTCTTGACCCAACAATCTCCCCCTAGATTGGAACACCTCAGCTAACCCAAAGCACTCTATGGTTACTTACACTTAGCAAAATACACATCAAATTTCATAATTGAATTACATAAGTAAAAATTACATAATCAAATGTTTGTCCGAAGACATTACAAAGCAAAGCCTATTCTATCTCATTTGTCTTTTCCTCTCATTGTAGGCTGCTTGTCTTCTCAGCTGGATCACAAATGCTGCTCTTTCTCTGAATATATTGAGCACTTGGTAGTGAGTGTGTCCTTCTAGTATCACCAAGTCTCTTATATCAGTAAGATCATCATTATGTAGGCATGTCAGATCTGCATCCTTCTTGATTGTTGCCAAGGCCTTCCCATCTGAGTTCCTCAGCACATAGTGGCCAGTGTCTTCTTTGTATTCAACTTCTGTAATGACACCGTTCTTCTGCACTGTGTAATTTGGCCTTCTCATCCTTCTTCCCAAGCTTATACAAGTCTCCATGTTGGACAGAGGATTTTGATCTCGGACTCTCATCTGGTAGTTCAGTTCAGCCCTGTCCATTTTCTTCAGTTTTATAGACCTCTTTAACTTGTGAAGTTGGATCAGTCTCCAACTTCTCTTTTCTTTCAAAAATTTGAACCCATCAGCAGCCTGTTCTTGCAGATACTTAGATAAGTCATTCATTTGTCTTCCTGCTGATCTGTCCCTGTTCCTGTAATCATACAAGTGAAGTGTGGCCATCCTTCTTAATTGATCTTCATTATACTCACGGAAGTCACTTCTGACCACAATCTCCCTTAGCATTCTGCTCTCCATAATCACTTTCATAGAATCAGTAACTGAATCATAGTACAGCTCTCTGGGTAGATCCACATCAGACTGTGGTCTTGTTCTTTGTTGTACTGAGCCGCTTGATTCTCCTCTTCCTGCTTGGCCTCTTCCTCTTTGCAATATTTGATGGATTGGTGGTCTGAATGGAATTGATTTCTTGGGCTTTGGAGGTCCCAAGTTGAATGTCTTCACAAATATTGCTTCCACCATCTCAGTAGGAAGGTTTGCAATCTCCACTATGTCATGCCCTGCTGCCTCCATCTCAATTAACATTTTGATCATTCCTGGAGTTCTTGCTAGTCCAGCAGGCACAAATCTTCCATCAGAGTAATATCTGGGATTTTCTCCCTCCCTTAATGCTTTTTCCCATTCATCCTTCTGCAGATAGAAAAGAGTCTTCAAGTCCTCTTTCTCCAACACATTAAAGTCTTCTTCAGTCATCCCTCTCTTGTTTATCATTATGTTTCTTAGGATGCTGATCATTTCCTCATTCTCCCAAGGCATAAATGGTTCAGTTTCTTGTTCAAGTTTGGCATCATCTTAAGGGATAGGAATTTCAACAGGTTTGACTTGCTCTTTTTCCTTCTCCCTTAAGGTCTGAATTCTTCTTTTCATCTTTGGAGGCTCATTAGGTAGTTCTGTTTGAATTGTGCTCTCAGTATAGACCCTTTTTAACTCTTTCTCTTTTCTTTGGGAATACTGGTCAAATACTGCCTCCTTGCTCAGATTTCTCACAACCTCAGGCTTCAGCTTCAGGATAGCCTCTGACTTTCAAAAAAGTTTTATAGTGCTCAGTGTTTTTCTTTCTTTTCTCAACCTTCTTTAAGACTTCCTCTGCATTTATTTCAATTATGCCCCTTTGAATATAAGTCATTTCAGCTTGAGGGGTCTCAGCAGTAGAGCTTGTGCCAACTTTTTCACCTCCTTGATCAGGGTGATCATCACCCTTTCCATCAGACTCCTCAGAGTCATCCTCCTCATCATCTGATAAGTCATTCATGGCATCTATTTTGGGTTCATCAGAGGCAGGATGCTCTGGTTCAGTAACATTCACATCAGGAACCTCAACCTCAGGGACATCAAAATCAGGGACCCTGGTAATTTTTCTCCTGGTTTCAGTGTTTTCAAGGGGATTACCCTGATTGGTTCATCATCAATCTGTTCATCAGATTTCTTTCTTCTTTGATAGGTCTTTTCATATCTTCTTTCTCCCCAGTTACTAGCAGGATTCTTTTTCATATCCTCCTTAACTTGTTCTGCCCATTTCTTGGCAGCTGCAGATGCAATTGACTCCCCAATCTCTTCAGGTATAATCATGTCAGTGCTTTCTCAAAGAGTCATCAAACTCTTGAGTTTTGTTCATATTCACTAGAATTTCAATAACCTCTTGATCTGCCACATCTTGAAATATTTCTTTTGCTACATTGGCTTCATTGATCAATAAGTCCTGCTGTGCCAACTCTTCTTCAATCAAGGAATGGGAAATTGCTTCCCTTTCCATTGACTCTTTAATCAGTCTTTCTTTCTCAGCAAGAGCAGCAGCAGCAGCAGTATCTGCAAAGGATACATCTTTTTCAACATACACAGCAGGCTCATCCTCTGTTGCTATCCCTTTACCTTTTTCTTTTCTCTTTCTCAACTGCTCTTCATCTTCCTCTTCATCAGAAGTTTCATATTCATCAATTTCCTTGAACCGTTGATCTAATTCAAAATCATGCTCTGCTCTCTTGGAACTAACTTCTTGATCATCTTCAGGTTCAGTGTTTATTAGTTCCTCAGTAGTAGCATTCTCATTCACATTCTCTACAGTCAATTCCTCATCCACAATATCAGTCAACTCTTCTGTTAGCACATTTTCATCATCATCATTGATTACTTCTTCTCTCACTTCCATTTCAGATTCATCACTAACATCATAATCATTCTCAAACCATCAATATCATCAATACTCTCTGCATTAGTCATACCCACAATATCATCATTTATATTCCCCCCCCCCCCTGTTTTGGGGCAGCTGAGGTCTTCTCAACCTCCTGCATCAGGGTTTGAATCATCAGTTCAGCATCAGCTAACCTTTTTAACAACATTTCATTTTCATTTGTTAGCTCTTCATTCTTTCTACTCAACTCAACATTTTCATCCCTAACCTCCTCAACTCTCCTCTTCAACTCATCATTCTCCAACATTAGTTCAATATTTCTTTGAAGTGTGTTATCTTGTTGGCTTGAGGGTGGGGTTGTAGGGAATGGTTCATAAGTGGGTTGTTCAGTGATGGATGGGGATTGTGTGTGTTGTATGGAGGTTTCAGGTTGGTCTAAGTTAAATGATTGAGGTGGTGTTTGATGTGGTGAGGTTGGTGGTGGTGAGTGTGATAGTGTTGGGATTGGTTGTTCAATGTCTTCCCTTTGCTCCCCCTGTTCAGGTGCCATCATCTCCATCTCCAAACCATCTCCACCGTCATTACCATCAACATCATCATCAGAGTCTCCTCCAGCACTCTCATCATCACTCCCTTCTTCCTCCTCTGAGCTCAGCTCAGGCACAGGCATAACAGCCAGATCATGGTTTAATAACCAAGGCAGAATTTCCAATGGAATACTTGCATCAAAATTGTTAGAAACACCAGGATTCTTTATTCTCTTGTAGGCATCAGGATCTTGCAGTTTATGGGTGGTTCCAATTGTTGGTAAATCTTGTAGTGTGCTATTGAATATGATCTGCAGGAATCTCGGGTACTGTAAAAATCTTTTTCTTTCCGGTTTCTTTAGATTCCCCACTAGCCCATCAAAGATCATCTTGGAAAATTTAAATGGCAGATCATAGATTGTTCCAACGGTGGCATTTGCTAGATCAAGACTCATCAGAGTCCAGGATCCCTTTCTCGGAGCAAATCCATGTATTATGTGATGAATCAGAAATCTGTACAACATTGGAAATATTCCCTTCTGAAACTGTCCCTCATGGACATTTCCTTGATACCCCATAGTTTCTCTGAAAATTTTCAACAGATGCTTCGTATCGAAGCTGATATGATTGTGATCATCGTCATTCAATCTTAAACATCTTCTGATCAATCTTTCAGTGATCTGTATCTCCTGTCTGGCCACAGTTGCCTCGATTCGTCTTTCATTACAGTCTTCAATAAGCTCTGCTGATCTCCAGAAATCCAAGGAGTGATTTCTGTAGATAATCGGGCTTTCAGTGAGAGCAAAGCTAATGTTTGACCGTGCCATCCATAAGATCATTCGAGCCATCGGTTCATTTTCTGGTGTTACTTGTAGTAGTGCGCACATATTGTGCTTTGGCTCAAACACATACTTCGGCTCGTTGTCTGCCATATCTCTAAAACATAAACAAACATATTCAAAGTGAAATTAGACATAAAGTTTTAAACTTTAGACAATTTCAAGTTATAAAAATGAAGAAGAAAGAAAGAAATCTTCAAGAACCTGTTCTTCGATAAATTAATAACCTAAACACATAAACAGAGTGTTAGTACTCGAATACATAATCAAGTCACAATAACAATCTAATCGTGATCGGAAAACATAAAATTTTATGCTTACCGAGTCGGAAATTAGTGGCTGATAAAAATTAGGGTTTGGATTAATCTTGAATTCGATAAGTCGGTTATTTTTCTTAGTAAGAGAGATTTGCAGTGGAGAGAGAGAGATAGAGGGAAATAATGTAGAAGAAATTTGCCTAAGTCTCTCTTTTATACATTTTGAAAGTGGGTTTTAAATGTTTTTTGTCTTCTTGTGAATTACTAGCTGTCAACCAGTAACGTTATCCACTTGATATATTAAAAACATTTAATCTCATTTAAAATCATAAGACCTTACTCGAAAAATTAATTTATCCAAAGTCTACTCGGTCTACATCCACTAACAAACCTTGCTCGGTCAAACTTTACTCGAAAAGATGTTCATTTTGAATATAAAGTTTGCCCGAATACTTCTCTTTTTAAACCTTGCTCGATCAAGTAAATTAATTTAAAGTTAAGATATAATGAAGAAAGCTTACCCGAAATACTTGATTTCTTGAGAAATAAATCGCAAGACAAATAATCAAATATAGTTATCAAATAAACATTCTTATTAAGAATCAATTAAGATCCTCCCAAAAATTTCTCAAATTCAAATTAAAACTTATCTAGCATGAACCCTAAAAATCATAATCACTAACATATTCAAACAACGTATTCATTCAAGTATGAGTCTAAACAATTTCATCATACTAACTCACATATTCAATCAATGCATTCATTCAAGTATACTTGTATGAAGATTGTGCTCGAGCACTCTTTCAAATGTAAAGTGTGCTCGGACAACAATCTTATGCAAAGTATACCCGAATAACTTTCATATAATACAAAGTGTGCTCGAAACCAAATTCTAGCAGACAGTGTACTCGGAAAGTTAGGTTTTGAAAATTACCAAGTATATTGAAGGAACACAAGTGTACCCGAAATATAATGTGTGCTCGGAAAACAAAGTTTACCCGAAAACACTTGTAATTTCAAAGAAATCATAAACACATATATCACAAAGCATGCTCGGAATGAAATTAAACACATAATCATTTAAGTGTGCTATAGTCTAAAATTTCATAGAGCTTGCTCGAAAATCCTAAGTTAGCACTAAGCTTGCTAGGATAAACACATTCAATCATCAGGTATGCCCTTGTTCGAAGGAACTTATCATATCAAACCATACCCGAAAAATGACAAACTTAAACAGTAACATCTAAGCGTGCCCGGAAAGATTAACAAACCTTTCCTAACAACATATTCACACAAAGCTTACTTGGTGTACTCACTTAAGTTCACAAAGTTTGCTTGAAAACACAATCAGCATATTACATGCATAGCTTATTCGAAGCTAACATAAAACATGCATAGCTTACTCGAAACAAGAATTTCTTGTTAACAGTTAGCTATTTTAACACATAATCATCTCAAAACTTCAAGCTTGCTCGGAAAGTGAGTGCAACAGTGTAAACACTTCAAAGCATGCCTGAAAATCATAATGTTAGTCAAAAATGACTAAGCTTACTCGGAAAGGTTAAAAGTTGTCAAACCTTACCCGAAATAACATATTCACACATACACAACTGTTTTGTACTCGGAAAGGTTAACCTTACCCGAAAATACATATTCAAACAGTTTGTGCTCGAGAAGGTTCTAACTCATCAAACCTTACTCGAACTTACATATTCAGACATAATCACCTGTTTTGTACTCGGAAAGGTTAAACCTTACCCGAAAATACATATTCAAACAGTTTGTGCTCGAGAAGGTTATAAATCATCAAACCTTACTCGAACTTACATATTCAGCCTATTTTAGGCAAAATGCAACACTTTTTGACTTAAACCACTTTTCAAAGACATTTCTAAGTTATGTATCGTTTTAAAACATAGTTTAAGAGCAAATGGTGCATTTAGAGATCAAATTTCAGTTATACTTCACTTCAAAACAATTTCTTATATAAACTGAAAAGATCTCAGGAATGGGATCATATTGACTAAGTAGCTATCTCATTACTTCACTCTCAGCATTATTATGATAACTTAGATAGGTTAACAGCAGGTATAAACTTAGCATGATTTTCATCTCTTTGGTGATATGATTAAGGTTCAATTTGAGCATAATGCAATAATGGTCAACACTGTGCTATGATGCCTCATATCTCTTCTCAAAGCTTATTTGGTTTTCCCCAGATCACCCCAATTTGACTCCAACCTTCTGTATTTGGTCAAAAATAGTTTCTTATGACAGAACTTATTGTATTTTTGGACTTTTGTTATTCAAACATATAGAGGTTGAACGTTGGACTTACAGTTAGCAACATGCCTTTCATTCAAGATGAGACAGATTTTGTCAACATCTTTGTAGTTCTTGTTGTAACCCTCTTGTTTGATAAAATATTTAAAACATTTATCAACTTTTGGTTGATTTATTCATTCTTCCCATTGTTTTTGATATTTTCTCAAATTTTTTAAAAACATGTTCTTTGTCATATATAAAAAAATGTTTCATTTTGGTTGACCAAATAACAACAGGCTTGTGTATGACTGGGTAATCACTTTTCTGCCATATCATTCGGAGAGATCTATCTTGAGACATGCAAAACAACTATGCATCTCCACATAAAGATTAGCATATTCATTATGTTTATATCACCTTAGATTTTACATCATCATGGGAAAGTAACCATACATGTTAATGACTATACTAAGGCCTTTTAGCCTAATAATTCCATATGATCAGCTAAGTAGTCAATGTACTATCATTTCCCAAAAAATACAGTTTAATATTCAATCACCCCAATTTCTTTTCATTGTCAGGTTAATGGCTATCCTGTTTTGACCAAAAGTGGTCAAACAGGACCAAACATACATGTGAATATATGTCCTTTCAAAGTCAGAGTTATTGACATAGTTTTAAGTGAAGGAATAAGAAACAAGTCATAATTGCCCCAAATGCATTCAGTTTTCAGGTCAATGGCTATCCTTTGAATCTATAGAGATTTAAGGACCAAACATACACAAGTGCATGTCCTTCCAACTGGGCAAATGACATAATTTTCAGCAAAAACAACTGTTTGAGATCTTTCCCTTTAAAAAATCCTTCTTTTAAGCTTCTTAAAAGCTTGAACTGAATAATCTTATCATATCTCTTCACCATTAATCAACTTGCTCATGTTTTGACCAAAATATAGTATTTATGCAAAATTCATTATAAATTTCATTGAATCACTTAATTTTGACATAAAACACATTTTGACATAAACAGTTGCATCACATACTCAAATCTTAATCATTCTTACATCATCAAGAAAAACAGACTGTAATTTTATTCAATGTCTATTCTACCATAACAACTTCAGAAGATCAGATTAAGAACATATTCAAGTAACCATAAACATGTGATTACTCATGACATTATATAAGCAAATAATCTCACCTAAACAGATCAAACTACTTATCATAACATCAGATCAGTTAACAAGATAGTCAAGGATTATCATCAAATTCAACCAAATTGCACAGATAGTTACTTAACCACCTATCAGTTAACTTCAAAACAGTGACATAATCAAAACATATTCAATCAACATTCGGTTGAAACATATTCAATATGTATAATCTCTAAGAAAATAATCAGTTATCATAGAGAGACACACATAGAAAACAGTTAAGTCACATAGCATAGAACATACTCAGTAACATATTTAGCAACATATTCAGCAACATATTCAGCAACATATTCAACATGTGTGACCTCTTCTAAAATATTCAAGTAGCACATAGAGGTACACAACTAAGCACACATCCCTAATTAGATTTCATCAGAGTTGATCATCCCCAGGGCTTTCAAAAGAAAGTTGCACCTAGTTCTATCAAGTGGTTTGGTGAATAGGTCAGCCAGATTATCACTTGTATCAACTCTTTGCATTTCAATCAAACCTTTTTCACTACAATCTCTGATGAAGTGATGTCTGATTTCAATATGCTTAGTCTTAGAATGTTGCACAGGATTCTTAACAGTAAAATATGCAGCAGTATTATCAATCAGAATAGGGGTGTTTAGAAAGTTCAAACCATAGTCCAGCATCTGATTCTGAATCCAGAGAACTTGTGCACAGCAGGCAGATGCAGCAACATATTCAGCTTCTGCAGTGGAGATTGACACTGTGGTCTATTTCTTGCATTGCCATGACACTAGTCTTTCACCCAAAAACTGGCATCCTCCTGATGTTGGCTTTCTACTCATATTGCATCCATCATAATCACTGTCTGTATATGCAATCAGATCAAAGGATTGGTTCTTTGGATACCAAATCCCTAAGTCTGGTCTTCCCTTCAAATATCTGAATATCCTTTTCACAGCATTCATGTGGGAGACTTTTGGATTTGACTGGAACCTAGCACATACACACACATCAAACATGATATCTGGTCTTGTTGCAGTCAGATACATCAGAGATCCAATCTTTGCTCTGTATTCATGTTCATCAAATGACTCCCCCTTTTCATCAGCTATCATCTTTTCTTTGGTGTCCATTGGAGTTGTGGCAGCCTTGTAATCATGACAATTGAACTTATTCAGAATGTCCTGCACATACTTAGCTTGGTGAATGAAGATTCCTTCATCCTTTTGTTGAACTTGTAGTCCCAGAAAGAAATTCATTACACCCATGGAACTCATGCTGTACTTGGACTTCATCACCTCTTCAAACTCCAAACACATATTTTCATTTGTAGATCCAAAGATGATATCATCAACATAGACTTGTACAAGCAGCAAATCTGACCCTTGTCTTTTGTAGAAGAGTGTCTTGTCAATGGCTCCCCTTGTGAAGCCATTTTCAAGTAAATGAGTTGATAACTCATCATACCATGCTCTAGGAGCCTGATGTAAACCATAAAGGGCTTTGTTTAGCTTATACACCCTGTTTGGATACATGGGATCCTCAAAACCTGGTGGTTGAGTCACATACACTTCTTCATCAATCTTTCCATTAAGGAATGCAGATTTGACATCAAGCTGGAATACTTTAATGTTCTTTGAGGCAGCATATGCAAGAAAAATCCTTATGGCTTCCAGTCTTGCAACTGGTGCAAACACTTCCTCAAAGTCTATCCCTTCCTTTTGAAGACATCCCAGTGCTACAAGTCTAGCTTTGTTCTTAATCACCAAACCCCTTTCATCCCTTTTGTTTCTGAACACCCATTTGGTTCCTATTGCATATCTGTCATGTGGCTTGTCTACAAGATCCCATACATGTAAATCTCTAAACTGAGCCAATTCCTCTTGCATTGCCTCTACCCAACTATTGTCTTTTAAAGCTTGAACAATATTCTTTGGTTCTAATTGGGATAGAAAGCAAGAGTACAGACAGATGTTAGCTATCTCAGAATGACTCCTTGTTACTCTTTCATGCAGGTCACCAATGATATTTCCAGCAGGATGATTCTTTTCAACAGTAGGAGTTTGTATTATCATATTTGTAGACAAATTTGTGTCAAGATTTGTTTCATTGATTTCAGGTTCTTCAATGATCAAATCAGCTTCTGCATCATGAAACTCTGGTGCTTCATCATTGTGTTGTCTTGAAGTGGATGCACCATTGTTTCCCAGATTCAAACTTTGAAATAAGTCTTGAAATCTTACTGTTGTTGCAGCTTCTTCATCATTTGTTTTGTTGCCTGTGTCACTCCCATTATGAACATGATCATTTTGTACATCAGTACTATCTTGACTTGTCATTTCCTGATCTTGTTCAATGTCATTGTTTGAGGAGCTATTCACAAAAGTGTATTCCTTTTCTTTCCTGGCAACTTTCTTCCACAATTCTTCTAAGTCCAGTTCTTTCTTCTTATTTTCTTCAAGTACACTGGTCTTGTAGAATGTATCATCAAAGTCTTCAGAATAAATCTTGAATGACTTTATCAATTTTTCATGATCAAACAGCCATGTTGCACCACTGACTGTGTTGAATTGATTCTCATTAAAAATAATGTCAGATGACTCTATCACACTCATGTGATCTTTCACATAAACTCTGTAAGCCTTTGAGTGAGTAGAATATCCAACAAAGAAACAGTCTAGTGACTTAGTTTGAAACTTGTTCAAATAGTCTCTAATGTTCAATAAGAAACATTTGCAGCCAAAGGGCTTGAAGAACTTGATATAAGGCTTTCTATTGTTGAAAATCTCATATGGAGTTTTATCATGCCTTTTGTTCACAAGCACTCTGTTCTGAACATAACAAGCATTGTTGATTGCTTCAGCCCAGAATGTGACAGGTAAGTTAGCATCAGCCAACATGGTTCTTGCAGCTTCTATTAGTGTTCTGTTTCTCCTTTCTGCAACACCATTTTGTTCAGGAGTTCTTAGAGCTGAAAATTGTTGCAGTATTCCTTTCATAGCACAAAATTCTTCCATAACTCCATTCTTGAACTCAGTACCATTGTCACTTCTCAGCATCTTCACTTTCTTATTCAGCTTGTTTTCAATCATTGTGACACAACCCTTAATCAACTCAGCAGTCTCATCTTTGGTACTTAGGAAATAAACCCAAGTATATCTTGAATAGTCATCAATGATCACCAAACAGTATCTTTTCTTTCCAATACTTGGTACACTCACAGGACCAAAAAGATCCATGTGAAGTAACTCAAGTGGTTGATCAATTGAGTTGATGAGCTTTGTCTTATGAGTAGACTTGTGTTGTTTTCCCTTCTGACATGAGTCACAATGATCATCTGACTTAAATTCTCTTGTAGGTAAACCAATCACATGTTCACCCTTGACCAGTCTATTCATATTCTTTAAGTTCACATGACACAACTTCCTATGCCACAATTTAGATTCATTTTCAGTGGCTTTGGAAACAAAACATGCACCACCTCTTGAAATAGCATCTTTCATATTCAACTCATACAAGTTGCCATTTCTTGGTGCCATCATCATAATCATTTCAGGTGGGATCACAAACTCAGGTTTTAAGATGAAACAATGAGAATCATCAAAACTGACTTTGTAATCCTTATCACACATTTGAGATATACTCAACAAATTGTATTGTAGTCCCTCAACATGAAAGACATTGTCAAAAGACACCTTCCCATTTGTCAATATCCCTTTACCCACAATCTTTCCTCCATTTTCATCACTCCCAAAGGCAACTGGACCCTCATACTTCTCTACATAATTCACAAGTGACCTCTTGTCACAAGTCATGTGCCTAGAACAACCACTATCCATATACCATATATCATTCAATGGAGTGGCCTGTTCCTGCACAAAGAGAAATTTGATTAGTTCAGTGATGAGATGCAAGCTTCTTCAACTTGCAACTTATCAGTGTCAATTTCAGTGGCAGCTTGGGAAGTGAGTGTAGTAGGTTCAGGATCTTCATGAGTGATCTCCAAGTTGTCTGAATGGTCAGTTTCATAACCACACTCTCTTGGTGTCTTGACAAGTGAAGCTGAATTGTCAAGCTCAACTGAGGCAGTTCTCTTTTCTTGTAAGACATAGTCCTTAGATTCTGAGAAGTCTCTTACATCAGTCACAGCTACAACTTTAGCTTCAGTTCTAGGTTTCCATGTGAAACCTTGTGGTTCATATCCATGTTTTAACAAGAACTTTTCATCACCAGTGAGTACAGCTTGTTTCTTTCTTTGATATACAGTTTTTATTTTTGATTTCTCACTGCCTGATGATTCTTGTGACTTATCAGACTTGACTGAATGAGTATATTTGGTAAATTTCAATGACTGGTTACTCATTATCACCTGCTTTTGCTTCTGAGGTGATTTACTTCTTCTCACATTCTCAGTCATTTGTTTCTTCTTCTTGGTCTCAGCCTTCAAATCAACTCTTGTCTCTATGCTATTCACATTTCCCTTTCCCAAATACATGGCATACTTCTCTTTGTACAAAACAAAGTTTTGACCAAACTTTGTTCCATTTGGGACATGAAATGGCTGAAACTTGAGTCTCTCATTACATGAATCAGTATGGTGTCCATATTCATCACACTTTCTACACCACACCTTTCTTTTGAACATCTCATGTTCTTTTGGTCTCCTGAATCTTTCACTTGGTTTGGGCTCTCTTACACCAATTGTCTTTTTGTTTTTCAGATTGTCAAAATCAATTGAGAATGGAACAAACTCAGCCATTCTAATGTCACTTCTTTCCACATTCCCTTTAACAAAGACAACCTTTTTCAAGTCCAGTGGTTGATCATCTTCATTCTCTCTATATCTTGACTTCCTTCTTTCATATTCCTCAACAGTTTCTATCTCACCCACATCAAAGTCTTCAACACTTGAAAAGATAGGATAAATAGGAGTAATATATTCTCTATCCATTTCTTCCTTATTTACCTTCTTTTTCTTGTTCTTTTCTAATTTTTTCCAAAAACTTTTTGCTTGGAGGTCTGACAGCATTGTAACACACATTGTTCTTTTCACCAATGTCAAAAGAAACATGTTCTCTTTTCATTTGCTCATTAATTCTTTTCATTTTATGTGTAACTGGAGGATACTTTGGGAGTTGATCAACAGATTCAGGCTTTCTATATTTTCTTCCTTTTTCAGCAGCTTGAATTTCTTTTTCAGTAATTTGATCACTCAAATCACTCAGATCATCTTGATCCAACTAATCTGAATCAAAGTCATCTTTAGAGACTTGAACTCCAATTGACTTTTCTTCTTTCATTTCTTTCTTCATAACAAATTCACCATCTTCACTCACCTCAACATTCTTGTACAAATCTGCAACATCTTCTTTGTCTTGAAACACATCTTTGAATTGTTGTAGATAAGCACTTCTCTTCTCTTTGTCAACTTTAGGCATAAAGTTGTTGAATGGTGGTGGAACAGCCATGTACTTTTCATCTTCTTTTACTTTATTCAAAATTCCACAAATGTTTCTAGTTGAAAATAAGTTCTTTAGGAATTCATTTTCAGTTTGCAGCTTTGTATTCAGCACCTTTTCATCAATCACCATCTTCTTCAACCCACTAATTTCTGTTGTGAATCTTGTCTGAGCTCTATAGCTATTCATACAATTCTCTTTCAAACTTTTCATTCTTTCCTCACTAACAATCTCACTTGCCTCATAAGCATTGATAATGCTTTGCTTCTTAAAACACTCACTTTCCAGTTTACCAATCTTTTCTTTTAATTCATTGACAAGTTTAGGTAAATCAGCATTAGGATCAGAATGTACCTTAGATGAAGATGCAGAGTCTATGGCCATGAATGCCACATTAGCTCTTCTGATACCATCTGCTATATCTTCCTCATGGTTACTCTAGTCAAAGTTTCCCTCATGTTGAGTAGTTACTACCACATTGCCTTGATTTCTTGGTTGATTTTGGTTTGCTGGAATGTTGTGAGTTGCAGGGATTTAAACAGCTTGATTCTGATTATTGTTCATTTGATATACTTGATTCTGATTCATGCCCTGCTGGTTGTTCATCTGAGGCTGATAGTGGTTATTAAAATTGGGATTGAAGTTGTTGTTTGGATGGAAGTTGTTGTTGTTGGGATTGAATCCTTAGTTATTGTTGAAGTTCTGCTGGTTGTTGTTTCTATGCACATTCTGCTGGTATTGTTGTTGGTTTCTAGGCTGTTGGAACTTATTGACTTGAAAGTTCCTTGGCAAATTGCACTCTCTTGCAAAGTGTCCAGGCTGTTGACAGTTGTAGCAGATTGCCTTGGACTTATCAAATCCTATTCTCTCATTTGGACCAGAAACTAGTGATCTGCCAATTCTGTTGTACAGTCTCTTGCTTCTTAATGCCAACATTGCAGCTTGCCATTTGAGAACCATGTCTTCAAGGTCATCAGCATCTATTTGTTCCAAATCATCCTGCACTACACTTGTGTGAATCATGTTTTTGGCCACAAATGCATTGTAGGACTCAGTGAATATAGACATTAGGGCTTGTGCATCATTCCCTTGAACATGCCCTGCACCAGCACTTTGAGCATTTCCATTTCCCACAGAGGCTGAATCATCATCAATTAATTGAACATTAAACCTCTGTTGACCACATTGACTTCTTGAACCACCTCCAATGAATGACCTAGCAGTCTCATTGTTGTGATCACTTGGTTCTTCAATGATGGGAATTTGTTGTTGATTCTTTGTTGTAAGATTCCCCATTGGAGCAATTAAAGCATTTGACAAATTGAAACTTGGTTTATCTTCCTTGATCATTTCATTCTCAATCATTTCAAGTTCAGCAGCTTGAAGAAAACATACTACATCATCCAATTTCAATTCATTGAAATTTTGCTTTTGAAGGATGAATTTGCAAGCAGTATACCATTCTTTTAGCATTGAGTTGAGCAACTTTGTATTTAAATCAAAGTCAGTCATTACATAGTCAGTTGTTCTCAACTCATTCACAATACTCAGAAAACGTTCTAGTATTGACTTCAACCTTTCACCATCTCTATACTTGAATCTTTCTAACTGTTGCTTCAGTCTTTGCTTCTTAATGTTCTTCAATTCAGTGTTCCCTTCATACATCTCAAGGATTGCATCATACATTGCCTTAGCACTTTGATGATGTGCAACCTTTGTGAGGATTTCCCAAGACAGACCAAGTTTGAGCATAGCCAAAGCCCTGTCATCAACCTTTCTCATTCTCTCTCTAACAGCAGCAATAGCATTTGCATTAGCACCTTCTTCAACAGCAGCTTGTGGTCCATTCTTGATAGAATTCCACATATCCACATCATTATAACAAACAGCAGCCTCAAAAAGCACTTTCCACTTGGTAAAGTTCTCCTGACCATACAATCTAGGTATCTTATTAGTAGACACCTCTTGTTCCTCATATCCAGATATTTTCTTAAAATAAAAGTTAAGATCTTATCAAAAGTAGATTAAAACAATCAGATCTGAGAATAAATTCTTAGATCTGAGGTGTCTGATATGAATAGAACAAGATTCAACAATAAAAATCAAAGCTTTAAGTGAAATAAGGAAAAGAAAACACCTAAAACTTGTAGATCTGGAAGAAAAATGAAGAACAGAGCTTCTGACGTCACAAATCAATCGAACAGTGCTCTGCTTACGTCATTCTTCTTCAAAACTTAATCAACAACAATTTTTCTAAAAATAGCAGCAACAAGCTCTGATACTACTTGTCAGGTCGTTTTAGATCGGATCTTAATCAATCATGATATAACTCACACAAAATTAATAGTGTTGACAAGCGAGTTAATGACGGGTTACTATGTTTAGAAAGATGACCGTTTGTTAAATGCGGAATCAATAACAAACATACGGTTGCAGTGAATATTCAAAAATACGAAGACACGCGAAGGATTCACTCAAAAGATTTCCATTTATATAACGTTAATCATACAAAAGGATAGTCGATTAGGGTTTAGGAGGAATCCTAGGACAGCCGTCACACACAAAATATTCTCTTAATTAATGTGTCGGTCTTATCCTCTCTGTCTCTCGTGTCTCGCATGTCGCGCGTTTTTGGCGGCGTGCCCTAATTATTCTATTTATAGGCCTGCCAACCTAGGACAGCTGTCATTCCTTCTAGAAACCCTATCCGATAGTACATATTCAATTTACATATTCAAAAATTATACTAAGTGTAAAACAAGTCTCCGAGTATGCAGTGTACTCGGCCTTCCTTCAGACTTGGTAAACATAGAGGTGTACTCGGAATCAGTTTCCGGGTAGACTTTACTTAGAGAATATTTTACTAAGTAAAATATTCACCGAGTAGACTTCAATATTCTTGGACTTATCAAACTTTGCTCGACAAATCCTTACGAGCAACCTTGTTCTTCTAAGATCCTGTTCGGCTCATTGTCAGTTAAACAACTTATTGATAAGGCGTACTCGGGAGTACATACCTTACTTGAGCAGAACCTTACTCGATATGACTTAGAGATATTCCATCAACTCATCAAGTATACTCGGACCATATTTATTAAAGAATACCTTGCCCGGTCTTCCAATTACTTGGCTTCTTGGACTTGGTTGACCAAACCTTACTCGGAAGAGTAAAATACTTGGTCTTGAAGAACAACCCTGCTTGACAAAGTGAACCTTACTCGGATATGCCAAATTAATGAACCTTACTCGGAAATCACTAAAAAGCATACCTTGCTCGGATATCCACTTAAGAAGATTATTTGAAGTAAACCGTGCCCGGAAGGCAAAATCTCGTACTCGGCTAAGTAAAAGCTTACTCGAAGGTCCAAGGTGTACCCGGGTTCAATACTTAGCAGTTTCTGAGAAGGTTGAGAAGATTCCAATCTTCAATATTCTTCATTTAGGTCAAATCTCCTCATTTGGGTCAAACTCTTGACCCAACAGACAAACTTAATTGACTCGCTAAACAATATTAATTAATCAAATCTAGACGGACTCCTTACGAAGAACTAAATCTAGCAATCTCAATCAACAAAGATCTAGCAATAACCTATCACCTTACAGCTTTCTAGGTTAACAGCATACTTTTATTTGTTTGACTAATAATATTATTCCTATAGTTTTATTGCAAATCAATCACAAACTAGTCAAGAACACACAGTAAATGACCTAACAAAATCCTATTATATGACAGACAGTCACCAAGGATAATGTGGAATAATAAAACTAAAACAACCAAAACCAAGTACACATACGCATCAATCAAATAAACCAAACAATTTACTGAATCATAAAACCATAACGAAAAGCAAATTCCAAATAAAATAAAACTTCAAACAATGGTTCATCACAAGCCTAGGCAGTCTAATAAGTTTAGCCTGGCATCTTAAAATCAAAGAAACTGAAATAATTAAGTTCAACAACCAAGCTCATAATTAAAATAACAAATTCAAACCGAATACTAATGATGCTTGGTTGAGTAGATGTTGAACCCAAACGCTCTCCACTCGAACCCAAAAACTTCTTTCTTCAAAACTCCTTGCGGCTGTTTTCTTTCTTTCGTTCACCGTATGGTTCTTTCCAAATCAGCCGGCCCACCTTACGCACTCTGCTGTCATGTTTTTATAACCACTCTCATGCACATGCGGGCTTAACAATTTCCTAATGGGCTTAGGGCTTTGGCAGGCCATTCAGATTATTCTTTTCTTTCCGAACGTAACCGAACATCCATTATATGAATTCCCTGTACAATAATTCATGTTCTCCATTTAATTCAAAGGAATAAAGCAACACTATTTTAATTATTTATTTTATATTCTACTAACGTTGAATAATATTGTATTTAAGTAATAATATCAATAATAGTAATAATAATACAATATAATCATAGTTAGAAAATTCCTTGTCGTTTACAAGTTTAGTAAAAACACTACATATTAGCTCGATGTCTCAAATTTAGTAAAAGTATATAATTTTAGCTCATTATCTCTTAACTCTTAAAAACTCACATATGAACCAATTAAGAATAATATTCAATAAAAGTCTGGCTCAAAACTATTCAAAGTGTAAGAAATATTTATATAACAATATGTATATTTTGGATCATATCAGTCAGGATTAGAAAATTTCAAGAAGGAGATTTAGTCTTAAGAAAAGCTTTCCAAAATACAACTAATCCCGCAGATGGAAAGCGAGCACCAAAGTGGGAAGGTCCCTACCTGATCGAGTCAGAGGCAGGAAAGGGGCATATCATCTACTTACCATGGAAGGTGACCGACTACCAAGAGCATGGAATGCTATCAATCTTAAGAAGTAGTTTGTCTAGCCAGGATCACGAATCCTTAAAGGATCAAGGATCCTCAAGTTGTTTATACAAATTTCTATAAGGATTTCCACAGTTAAGAGGTTGGCCACCTCTCCCCACGCTTAAGATACATTTCTATTTCCCTGGTCTAATCCCACGATTAAGGTGTGATCCTCGATGGTCACATCTTCCAAGGTTTAAAGGTTTTCACCTTTCTTACGAATTAGAGTTTCTACACTCTCGCCTGTAGCGTACGATATCCGAAGTATAGTTCAGGGCAGTGGGACCAGTACACGCTTAGTGGCTTATAATTTCATTGCTTTCGGCTATATGAAGGATCCGACGATTAATGGTAGACGTACCATACACAAGGGTTTGGAATTTTCACGTCACTTACGTTTGGGCTAATCCCAGTTTGGGCGAGTCCCCAGTTAACATGCGTATCTTTGGGTCAGTCCCTAGTTTGTTGGGCTTGTCCCCAGTTTATTTTTAGGCTTGTCCCTAATTTGTTGGGCTTGTCCCCAGTTGTTGGGCTTGTCCCCAGTTTATTTTTGGGCTTGTCCCCAGTTATTGGGCTTGTCCTTAGTTTATTTGGGCTTGTCCCTAGTTTGTTGGGTTTAATCCCAGTTATTTTTCATCAAGTATCCTAAGTCTAACTACGAGGATCGAGGAAACTTTCACATTTGTGGTAACTTAGATCTAATCAGAGCTTATGGTATGATCTCTACTTATCAATTTACATTTATACGGATTAAATCTTTACAAATCTATATATTCAAGGATTCAGGATCCTTAATTTGTTTTTACAAGAAAAATATTTCCTTGAGAGTCTTCTTGAAACTTTCCTTGAATCTTTTCTTAAACATTTCTTAAAAGTATTTATGGATTTAAACTATAACAGGTACGCTTTCAGAATAATAAACAGTAAGTAAATAGCCAAAATTTATGTTATTATTATTAAGTCACATGGACTTACCAAAAACCTTAACCCGGATTTCACCATACGAAAGATGGACCATATACCCGGGTTAATCAGGTGTTACTAATAGTCTTCAAGTGCAGGAAAAATAAAGGAAAGGGGCATCAAAGACTTCATCCCCAAAAAAGAGGATCCCTCCACCTTTGCTACCCCTCACAATTGTCTTAAGTATCATAGATCATATACCCTAATTACTATTGTCTTAAGTACATAACCAACAAATATCCATCAAACCAAACAAATAAAAATGTGGGCTCGGGCCTTGTCTTTTCTATCCTTCATTGCCCACTTTAGCAGCCTCCTCTTCAACCGTTGCATCCTTCCCCGCATCCATCATCTCCGCCACCTGACCACCAGCCGATGTTTTCGCGCTTTCACCAGCCTCATCTTCACCGCCACCCAACGCTTCCAAGGATTGTTTCCACTTCGCCAAGTCCCATGCTGATTTGTCGAAGGAAGGATCATTAGCCTTGGTCACAATTTTAATCCTAGCATGGAGAACCGACTTGGCAACCCAGATCTTAGCTTCATTAGTGGCGCAGGTCACTTCCTCCTGCAACTGAGCTTCGACTAAGGATGCATGTTCCTCAGCCTGCTTCTTTACCTTGGTTTTATTGGCAAACGCTTTGTCCTCTGCAGCAATCATGGCCCTCATTCCAGACAGGGTCTCCTCAAAATACTTGACTATCTTATCATGGTAGCTCTTAGCGGAGTCCATGGCCAGTGAGTTGCAACATAATAAGTTCAAAAGGATTTTGGATTTACAATAGAAAATAAGGAGGATAAAGGATCCTTATAGTGATGACAAGATCCTTTCCAGCTTTAAACGGGTCTTCTGACTCATCAGTCTTCTTTCTTTTGGAAGCTCCTGACTTAGCTCGAGTCGTCACAGGGCGTGGTTCATGGATCGGTGTGGACTTTGGAGTCTCTTTCTTAACAATCAGACAATCAATGTCTTCAAGAGAAGATTGGGAAGCAGACCTTCCAGATTTCTGAGAACCTACAAATCACAATTTAAAGATAAGTTTTACATTATTTTCAATTAATATCAAACAATACTATTGAAATTCTTACTTGACATGTTGCTAATTGATTCCGAAATTTTCTCTTTAAAAGCTTCGATAAACTTAGCTTGAAAAGTTCTGACCCCTGGATCCAGTGCAAGGAACTTCTTAACTCTCTCTTCAACTCCAGAAAGCTTGGCCAACAATGCAAAGTTATCAACTATAAAAGAAAGAATAAGTCATTAATTTAAGAATCAAGTATTCTCTCTATGTTACCTAAGGATCTAGGATCCTACCCTCCTTAATTCACCTCCTAGGTAAATCAGACCCGCCAGGGATTGATTCCTTTTTTACAAAGAAAAATTGTTTTTTCCAGAAGGATCCATTTTGGGTGGCCTTAAGGATGGGGCTTGGTTGATGTGGTTTGGATTTCAAAACGAAATGATTAGATCCGTGAGTAACCAGAGTATAAAGATATCACAGCTCTGATAAGCCAAACTCGAGGCTTTCATCATCAACAGTCCTTTCGATGATGTGCAGTACCCTCCACAACATGGGCATCGCCTGAATGTAGCTGATTCCGGTCAAGGTAAAGAAACTTCGGGTAAAGCTTGGAAAGGGGTATTTGTAACCGATTAAGAAAGGTTGGGCCGGAAAGCAGATCCTAGATTTGGATACGTAGTCACTTCGTACAGTGGGATCAAGGTGACGAAAGACGGTGCCGGCCGGAAAATATGATCGGAGATCATCGATTTCCGGTGTAACACTTCTGGTTTTCTGTTTCTTTTCGGTTTGTAATCATTACCCGACCCGGGTTCGGGTTCGGGTATTTTATCAATAAAGTTCGTTATTTTTTAACATTTTATATTTATTTATTTTATTTTATTATAACTATGAATAACATGCAAAATTAACCCCTCAATTAACTTTAATTCATTTTTGAACCACAACCATAGAGTATGGACCAAAGTGCAAATAATGTTCATCCTCTTTCCCTCCTCCTTCTCACTGCCGACACCAAAGAACCCCCTCCCCCCCATTGCTTGTTCCTCAATTATCGGCCATATTAAATGAAATTGATTACATAATATCTTTTAGTTACCATAAACGCTTCACACCGACACTCCAAACATGGAAATTTGTTATAATTGACAGCTAATTCATTGAACAAAGCCGCGGCTGACCTCGTCTCTAATACACTATATAAACTCGCTAATAATTCAATTAAATCACACCACACATTTCTCTCTACTACGCGACCTATACCCCTAAGTCAATTAACTCCTACACCGTTGTTAAGATCCAGTTTGCTTTCAAGTTAAGAACCGTAACCCTAACTAGTCGTTCTCCATCAATCCGCCACCATATCTGGTAATTGATACATGCATATAGTTCGTTTTTAACCCAGAAATGATAACCCTAAACCAATTTTAACAAATATTAAACATTTGAATCGTTGAACATCTAGGGTTCTTGTATTGATTTTTGGGTTATGGGTGTAAGATTAACAAATATTAAACTGTTATGTTAACAAGATTAACACACCAGCCTGATGGCTGGTGCGTGTATGCTAAAACCCCATAATCGGTCCAGGCGCGGGTTCGAGCCCCCCTGGACCCGGTTTTGTTATTTATTTTTTTTGCAACACAATTTAATAATTTTCTTTTATATTAATATATGGTTATAACATTTAGTAAACATTATTTTGATAAACCGAACCCCATCACAACTGTTTTCTTTTCATATTTACGAATAAATATGTGTATATATATATACTTATTTAAACGTTATATTTGAGTCTATATATATATATATACATACATATTATACACATACACTTTATAAATAAGATATAAGTTTATATTATTTTTATGACTCTCGTTAACGAACCAAATTATATTAGATAATCAAAATATTTCATTTAACTTTTCCGTTAATGTATATATATTATTATTTTACGTATCAAACTCAAATACGAATCAATAAACATGATAATTAAATACTAATAATAAAAATAATAGTAATAATAATATTAACATTTATAAATATAACAATAACCTTTATATCTAACAATAATGTAGCTTTCAATATTTTTAACCGCATCGAAACCCGTCATAAAACTTAACCTTTCGTTATGACTATATATAACTCTCTTTATCATTACAATTAGGAATAATTGTCGGCAAATCTCGAGAAGCTTGACCGTTTTCATCATAGCTCTATTTTTTATTATCTCGTCCTCGTTTATCCTACTCTATAAGGTGAGTTTACATATCCCCCTTTTTCATATTTTAAATTTTGGGGGTGGCGTGTATACCCTATTTAAATTACTCACTTTTATTTACTTATATATTTGTAACACAATTCAATATATGTTTATGTGTGATTATTGCATGCTCTATGATAATGCTCTATGTGCTTAATTGTTTATTTTATGTTTGGTGGTTGGTATCTCATCCTCATCTGTTCTCATCTAGTATGATCATTCATTTACCCAAGTACTTTGATTTCGTATCAATAAGAACGGGTCCACATCTATTTAGTTGTTTACATTTTTATAGCAATTGTAATGCTCAACATTAACATATGAATTGTGGTTTCTATCTATATATATATCTCAACCAAAACTTATGTACTCTCACCAACATTCGTGTTGACAAACTTTGTTTTTATACATGCTACAGGTACAAGTTATTTACATTGTTCAAGATCGAAGAAATTAGGTTTACCTTAGGATATTACTCAAAATACAAAAGCATGATGTAATTTTCTCTTATTATTAAATTTGTGTACATGTTTGATCTTAATGAAATTAAATAATTACTGTCACTTTAATTAGTGTCTTTTGAGCTACTGTCCAATCAATACTTTACGCCCCGGCATGTTCCGCCGTCTTTGGTCGGGGTGTGACAGATTGGTATCAGAGCCGAAGGCTATAAGATAGGTGGTTAGATATAACGGCCTAGTAGCATGCTTAGGGTCCCTATACGTGATATGCCATTACGTGTTTGCACCCTAAATTTTATTATTGATTGCAGTAGCTTAAATACTATTTAATGATTTAATATTATTCTTGTACACAAAATCACACACTTAATCCAAGGCTACGCCTCACTCTCAAAATTGTTTTTAAAACTTTAGGACGATTTTTAATCGGGAAATTTCATAAGAAATCCCATCTTTTTGCCCCCCTCTCCTTGAGGATGATTCGTGGGACGGATACGTAGTAACTGTAAGAGGGACACACGTGTTTACCGAACTCTTGACACCAAGGCTTGTGAGCCTAAGGAAGTGCAATGCGCATAAATCTTAACCAACCGCGAGACCTGGTTGCCTTTCTGGAGTGTTCGGTAAGGGTGCGGAACTTAATAGGCCAAAGCATATCACACCAAACGTACCCGAATCTACTACCCTAATTGTATCAACGTGGTCATGTGACTATCACACTCTTAAATCAACGATGAGATTTTTGTTTAATTTTTTCTATTTTGTTAAGAACGAATATTTTCTCAAATTATCAATTTCATCAGTTCTCTAAGTTAAAGTTATTAAAATTTTATTTTTGTATTTTCGTGAATTTTCACAAAACTCGAAATTTCACATAGCTATACAATTCTTTTTTTCCCAAAACATAATAAATTTTCGCGTGTCGTCATTGTAGCATGTCTTCTTCCCGCCTTCTCAACCGTAACCGTCGCACTAGCAACTCGGGCCGTAGCATTTCATCCCGCATCGCTAAGGGAATCGTGGAAGCCCTCCCAACGACCATCTCTCAATTGCAGACTTGGCGTTGAGGTTGCCATGGTCTTGCTATGGGGTGACCTCAAGAAACTAATGCTCAAGAAGTTTTGCCCGAAACATGAGCTTCGGAAGTTGGAAGAGGAGTTTTGGAATTTGAAACAAGAAAGTGGAAATGACACCGTCTACAACGATCGTTTCCATGAACTAAGCCTTCTCATTCCCCACATGGTCACTCCACTTGAACGTGAAATCAACAAGTACATCTCGGGTTTGCCTATGAAAATCCAAGATTCTGTCCTAAGTCATGACCCTCAAACCCTCCATGACGCCATCACCTTAGCTTGTACCCTCACCGAAAACCACGTTAAGGCCGGGACCTTGACGCGGAAATTTTCCAAAAAACCCAATGATAAGCCGGCATCCGAGCCCACCAAAGAACCCAAGCACGAATCTCCCAAACCCGAGTATTCTAAGCCCAAATCCTTCAAGCACAGCAACTCTCCTCATTACCGCAACAATAAAAGAAAGTCCAATTCCCAAAACTATGTCCTGGCCGAATCGCAAGCCCAACCCACCAAGAAGCCGTACACAGGACCCCACCCATTATGTGATACGTGTAACTTTCACCATTCGCCTAACCTCAAGTGTCGACAATGCACCCATTGCAATCGATTTGGTCACCTCTTTACGAAAAGTCGTGAACGCAACCAACTCATGATGCAACCATTTACCTCACCTCTTACCCAACCCCAAACTTTACCTTATGCTCAACCGCTTACTTAAGCACCCTCAACTATTAGAGCTTGCTACAATTGTGGAGACCCTAACCATTATCGCAATGCATGCCCAAGACTCGCACACATGAACCAAATTCAATCCTATCCAATCCAAACCGCTCAATATCAAGCCTACAAAGCCCAAGTAAATCAACTTCAACCAGTCCAAGCTCAACTCATCCAAGCAATTCAAGCCCAACCCATTCAACCAATTCAAGTCAACCAAATCCCAATCAACCAACCAACCTCAAGTGACCAAGCTTCTCAAGGGAAAGTGTGTTACATCAACGGTTCCCAAGTCTAAGCCTAACCCTTTATGAAGACATGCTACGCAAATACGTTTCTTTTATTTAGTTCTTTTCATTTAAATCTAATGTATTGACTTCATTAAATCTCCAGTTTTGTTATGAATGAGAATTATGGTTATTTATAATGGTGTTCAATCATTCATTTATTCCTATTTTGTCGTTTAGTGCACTATTTATTATTACACAATTTATTATCATGATTTAAGTGGTCTATGACCAGTTAATTACCGGGACTATGTGCATGGTGATGTGCATAGTTATCTAATAGTACCATATTTGTATCATAAACTACCTATGATCGATTTTCTACAAACGTGTTGGAAATTGGTACTATGAACATGTGTTGTACATAGTTATCTAATAGGAGTCACATGTAAAAACTTTATTTCGATATTTTAATACATGACTACCCAAACCCTCCAAACTCACCTCATCCTCATGGTACTCTTATCTCATCTCATCGATTTTATATTCTTGGTTTCAAACCTTATCTATTTTTATACTCATAAGTCATGTGATTTGTTTGTTGTGTGAACCTATTTATTATTACGTGAATTTTCTCGTCATCTCAAGTATTTTCTCTACATCGTATGTGTAAGTTACTTATATAATTTTAAAGTTTTCCTCTATCTGTTTATTTCATTTTGTTGTTATTACTCTCTGATGGTTAACTTCAACAATTTCGTCATTTTTTTTATTTTACTAGTTAATTATGTTCATCAATTTTCATTCAATTTTTAGTTAATTGCTCTTGATCAAATGATATCGATTTTTTTATTAAAAAAAAGGTTTTCTTTTACCTTTGTTTTCAAACCGCACAACGGGACGAACCATGTGCATCATGCGACGACCTAAATAATTATGAGTGCACGCATAATTATCGAAATCCTCGCATGGAACTCATGGTGAATACGGTTGTGTGTCATAACTCGGAACCTAGGGTGATTTAGGGTGACGGTACAAATATAGAAGTGATAAGGGCATGGTGGGATACCTCGCTGGTACATCCTATATATAAGTGTCCTTATCATACCTTCCATTTGTAGCGTTAAACAGTTCATTCGAAGTTCTGTGTTATTATTTATTATTAAAAAAATATCTCTCTTGATTTTTGTTTTCCTCATTTATGCTATGGTATTTTTTTTCTTTATTCTTTAATTTCGGGACGAAAAGTAGTGAATGCAGTATCATTTCGGGTTTTCCGTTTCCTTTCGGTTTGTAATCATTACCCGACTGATGTGCGAAAATATATATATAAATAAAACACAAGTCGCAACTAAGCTTTAAAAACCAAACAATCTATCATAGTTCACACAAACGGCAAGTGTACCGGTCGCGTATAGCACAGATAAGGAAAGTCCGGATATCGAACTCGAAGACACGTGAAAACGTTTTTAATTACTAAACTCTAACTAAGACTCACCAAAATAATATTTAAATGATTTTAGAATATTTAAGATTTATTAAACTACTTAACTTAATTAAAAGAAAACTGTTAACAAAACTCTTTGAGAAAACTTCGGTTTAAATTCAATATAAAGAACGTCGACCTAGGAATGAATCATGTTGAAAGAATAACAAGACAACGGATTGAAAATATTCAAGACACTGCTTAAGAAAGTCAAATTACCTCTCAGTCTCTCTAACAATCTCTAACTTATTTTAATTGATTTTAAAGAATAAACCGGAAAACAATTATTAACGTGTTCAAATGACGACTCACCTCTCGATCTCACCGACACACTATCCTAATGGAAACGAATACTACGCAACCAAGGATAGAGGAACAATTTAACTTAACCCAAATTAAACCAACTAATTGCACATAAACACTCAAACTTGACAAGACAAAAACCCGCTCTCGCGCGGTCTTAATTCTAACAAGTAAACGCAACGAGACAATATTACTTCTTATCACCTCCCGGTCTCAAAGAAGGTGTATTTTAACTGATTTTAGATGATTATATTACCCACTTATCCCTACGGTTGTACTTCCCGCAAATAAACCCAAAACACCAAGTAAAGAGTTTAACAAGCAATCAATTAATCAAAACCGATTCAATTAACTAATGCAAGAGGATTATAAGTAATAACAAGTAAAACACAGCCATCACACACAATCTAATTTATGGTTTAGTTAAACTTTACATTAATAATATAAGTCATGAACATTAACAATCCATTAAACAAGTTAACTACTCAACAATCATCTATCCTAGGTAGAACAAACAAGTTTAACTACTCATCACTTTTGGACAGCCATGTATACTCAAGAAAAACACCATAAACATCATCATAAACATTATAAAACTCATTCAAGATCCAAACACAATCAATTATAAGTCAAACTATCAATCAATTGCAAAACAATGTAAAACAAAAGACCAAATCAATCAAAGTTAGGGTTCTTGACAATAACTAAAGTTTATAAGTGTTTTACTTAAGAGTATGGTTGAGATTTATGATTGTTTGAAGCCCCTAGCTGCTGCCCCTAGTCTCCTTCTTCTTCCTCAGCCGCCAACAGCCTCCAAGCCGCCGCCTCTTCCTTTTTTTTCTTTCTTCTTTTTGCGGCTGCAGATTCCGATCGGAATCTTGTAGATGGGGTTAGGGTTTTTAATTTCGGGATTAAGGCTTGGTTAATTGCTGGAAACTCTTGATATTAATTAAATATAATAACATAAAAGGCTTTCAAGAAGTGGGCTTGGGTCGGGCCTTGATTAAACTTTGAAACTTTGACACTTAAACCCTCCAAGTTCTCTTTTTCTTGCCTTTTTTTCCACATCTTTCCATAACCTACACAAAACATTTCAACTTTGTAAAACTTTGCACTTAACCCCCTAAACTTACATAAATTTGATATTAAATCATTAAAACATTATAAAATTATAAGGAAATATAAGTGTGTTATTCAACACATCACCGACCCAGGTTTAGGTTCGGGTATTTAATCAATAAAGTTCATTATTGTTTAACATTTTAAATTTATTTATTTTATTTTATTATAACTATGAATAACATGCAAAATTAACCCCTCAATTAACTTTAATTCATTTTTGAACCACAACCATAGAGTATGGACCAAAGTGCAAATAATGTTCATCCTCTTTCCCTCCTCCTTCTCATTGCCGAAATCAAAGACCCCCCCCCCCCCTTGCTCTTTCCTCAATTATCGGCCATATTAAACCAAATTGATTACATAATATCTTTTAGTTACCAAAAACGCTTCACACCGACACTCCAAACATGGAAATTTGTTACAATTGACAGCTAATTCATTGAACCAAGCTGCGGCTAACCTCGTCTTTAATACACTATATAAACTCGCTAATAATTCAATTAAATCACACCACACATTCCTCTCTACCTCGCGACCTATACCCCTAAGTCAATTAACTCCTACACCATTGTTAAGATCCATTTTGCTTTCAAGTTAAGAACCGTAACCCTAACTAGTCATTCTCCATCAATCAGCCACCATATCTGGTAATTGATACATGCATATAGTTCATTTTTAACCCAGAAACAATAACCCTAAACCAATTTTAACAAATATTAAACATTTGAATCGATTGAACATCTAGGGTTCTTGTATTGATTTTTGGGTTCTAGGTGTAATAGGTTATATTTAAACAAACTGTTATGTTAACAGTATTAACACACCAGCCTGATGGCTGGTGCGTGTATGCTAAAACCCCAGAACTGGTCCAGGCGGGGGTTCGAGCCCCCCTGGACCCGGTTTTGTTATTTATTTTTTTGTAACACAATTTAATAATTTTCTTTTATATTAATATATGGTTATAACATTTAGTAAACATTATTTTGATAAACCGAACCCCTAAAAACTCTTTTCTTTTCATATTTACGAATAAATATGTATATATATATACTTATTTAAACGTTATATTTGAGTCTATATATATATATACATACATATTATACACATACACTTTATAAATAAGATATAAGTTTATATTCTTTTTATGACTCTCATTAACGAACCAAATTGTATTAGATAATCAAAATATTTCATTTAACTTTTTTCGTTAATGTATATATATTATTTATTTTACGTATCAAACTCAAATACGAATCAATAAATATGATAATTAAATACTAATAATAAAAATAATAGTAATAATAATAATAACATTTATAAATATAACAATAACCTTTATATCTAACAATAATGTAGCTTTCAATATTTTTAACACATTGAAACCCGTCATAAAACTTAACCTTTCGTATGACTATATTTAACTCTCTTTATCGTTAACAATTAGGATTAATTGTCGGAAAATCTCGAGAACCTTGATCGTTTTCATCCTAGCTCTATCTTTTATTATCTCGTCCTCGTTTATCCTACTCTATAAGGTGAGTTTACATATCCCCATTTTTCATCTTTTAAATTTTGGGGGTGGCATGTATACCCTATTTAAATTACTCATTTTTATTTACTTATATATTTGTAACACAATTCAATATATGTTTATGTGTGATTATTGCATGCTCTATGATAATGCTCTATGTGCTTAATTGTTTATTTTATGTTTGGTGGTTGGTATCTCATCCTCATCTATCCTCATCTAGTATGATCATACATTTACCCAATTTCTTTGATTTCGTATCAATAAGAACGGGTCCACATCTATTTAGTTGTTTACATTTTTATAGCAATTGTAATGCTCAACATTAACATATGAATTGTGGTTTCTATCTATATATATATCTCAACCAAAACTTATGTACTCTCACCAACATTCGTGTTGACAAACTTTATTTTTATACATGCTACAGGTGCAAGTAATTTATATTGTTCAAGATCGAAGAAATTAGTTTTACCTTATGATATTATTCAAAATATAAAAGCATGATGTAATTGTCTCTTATTATTAAATTTGTATGCTTGTTTGATGTTAATGAAATTAAATAATTAACATTGTTTAAGATCGACGAAATTAGTTTTACCTTAGGATATTACTCAGTGTCTTTTGAGCTACTGTCCATTCAATACGTTACGCCCCGGCATGTTCCGCCTCCTTTGGTCGGGGTGTGACATCCGGGTCGGTAAATTCGCAGATCTCAGAGGAAGGGTTAGAAAGGAGACCCTGTGGTCGAAGTTCGCTCAAATCCGACTGTTCAGAAGAAAAAGAAACGGAAACGGTCGACATATTAAAATAGAAAATGAAAAGATAGAGAGCAGGATACTTGTTTTGCTGCTGAAGAGTGTGGTTATAAATGGAATGTGATGACCACATACATAGGCGGCAAGCGTTAATCAGGCTAAGTGATGATAATTATTTCTAACTCACGTCTAATCTTCTTGTTTTTGCCGGAAATTTTAATTTCAAAATGACAGTTGTTATCCACAAACAACCGCCAATTTTGGGGCAATTGTTAGGGCATAGATTTTTATGCTGAGGATATGGTATCCTTATGTAGCTTTTGGATCAATTATCCTTGGGATATGTTCCAGGTTGCACAGGATCAAGGATCATCGGTATTATTTGTTTACTAACGATTGTATTACTTGAGTGGTGTTATGATTAACAGATGTAACAGCTATGAGACTTAGTCCACCTATTTATCCGCAGGTCCATGAGGTCACGCACGTGGTCAACAAACTACAACGGGTCATGGAGAAGTGACGAAATAATGGGACTTGTTGTTAGCTTTTATTTTGTATATAATCGAGCTTATGATCAGTTAGGAAAACACGACACATTCTTAAGCAATACTCAGATATCATTCTAGCAATATTCACACACACTTAGCAATATTTGTATTCACTGATCATAATTTCCAACCTGTGTAACACTTTTTTTATTAAACCTGGTGATAGACGATTTGTCATCACCCGGGGTTTTTATATAGGCGATCCGACCAAGATCAAGGGTTTTTCCTCGCAACAAATCTCTGTGTTATTGTTTACCTTCGTTACATAATCATTATTTTCATACAAGCACTATACCTCACTTAACAAATTTGGTTACATTATCCTTAAACCGATTTTTGACCAAAACAGTTCTAACGTACTTGTTGGTAGATTCTGTCAGTAATTTTGTAGTTTGTGACTACCTGAGGTAGAAATGAGGTACACATTCCCGCCTTATATGGATTAATTGGATAGTGGTAAACAGGGTCGAGAAAGAGCCTAAACTTCAAACGAAATAAGTTAAGCTATGGGTGAAACTACGAGGCTTATTAGCAGTCATCAAAAAGGTCTCAACGAACCGGATCTTGTGGCGAAGTAGCGCCGGCAATCCAAAGTCCATCGTTTAGGCCTCTAATTCCACCTGAGAAGACTTTTCATACCATATCCACCGCATTCAAAAATTTTGAGAAATAAGACGACGTGTTTTCTAATGTTCGCCCAGAAACTAAGTTGTTATTTATAATTTAATTTTCATGTCATTTCCATTTATCATTTGTAAATTTAGAATTTTTAACATACCTATATGGGTCAGTTTATTCTACAAATGGAAACAAAAATGAGAAGGATAAGAAGGATTTGTAGTCACACAAAAAAAACCCTAAAAAATAAGAAAAAAATTAACAAAAATCATAACTCAAAATTTAATAAAAAAACAAAAAAAGTAAAAACACAAAAAAGTTCCACCGTCTTTTTTTGTTCTCATAAATAAATAAAACAAAAAAAAAACACAATGGTAAGTGAAAAAAGTCGTTGTGTCTTTTTGTTTATCATTGTGTTTTATGTTTATTTTCTTCATTGATTGTGTCTTTTTTCCTTGACATTGTATATTTTTTTTCTTTATATTGTGTTATATTACTTGACATTGTGTTATATTTTGTTCGGCGTTGTGTTATATTTTGCGATCTATTGTGTCGTTTTTTAGTTATAATTGTGTTTTTTTTGTCATTTTCGTCATTGTATCTTTTCGTCAAGATTTTTTAAATTTTTTTTTATTTTTTTTTTTTGGAATAATAGCGGAAATATTTTAGTTTTTTAATTTTTTTCGTTTATTATTTATATTTTGAGTTATGATTTTTTATTATTTTTTTTTAAATTTACTTTTATGAAATTTTTATGTAATCACAAATACTTTTTATTTTTGTCTCATTCTGTTTTAACTTTACCAATGAGGTCTAATGTACCGTTTTATGTATCAAGTTGAGAATACATTCTTTGTTATTTTATTAGCTTCCACCCTACGATAGTTTTATTCTTATTTTTGATTGACGCTTTGACACAGTCAACCCCATGAAAATATGTTTATCTTTGACAGTAAAAGTATATATTATTGACATTTTTTTTTGTTAATTTATTAACTTTATTAATATATATATTAAAAAAAGAATTAAATTATTATAATATCACACAAACTTACTATTCAATTTACTATTTATTTTTTAAATATTTTATTAATTATTATAATAACTAAATCACTAGACAATTTCATAAATAATAATAATGTTTAACAAACTATTTTATTAATTTTACTTTTATTTTCAACTAATTAAAATATTTAACAAACAATATTTTTAAACATTAAACTTGGACAATGGCTAATTTTACATGTTTTATTTGTCGGTTAAACGATTTTCTTAGACTTTGTTTTCATATTTTTTATAGTTCGTCTTTACAATGACCGAAATTTTTTTCATGATATAAAAATATTCCATCGTTGCATGGTTTTATATCAGTGTTTCAACGTTTAATACCTCACCTTTAAAATATTTTTTTTGGCTTACTAGATCATGTTTACGAATTTGTGTTGGCACCGCTGATACTAACCGAATTTGAGTTGGTTCGCAGCTGTAACGTGTCGAGTTTTTTTGTTCTACATATGATAATTTGTTGTATTTTGGCAATCGCGGGTTTATTTCTTTTGTTTGGTTTTGATGTCGTAACTTGATATAAACTGACTTCGCTTCGACTTGCAATGATTTAATGGTTTAACGTTTTAAATTATGTTTTTTTATTCAATTTAACGGTCTCTCAGCAAAGCGCGGGATCCTAATCCAAGTTACAGATTAAAAAGATACTACGAAGGCCGGGATTTAGTACCTGGCTTATGTAAATTTCGAGAAATAAAAATATAATAAAATAAAATTAGCAGTGATGAAAAAGCCCAAGATGATCAATAAGAGAGAGAATCTTCCGGCATATCCAACTCAGACTTTGATGGTGTTGCCAAAAACGTTGGTTTCGCGTGTCCGGCCATGATCACAAAATACGTCTCTTCCAAAACAGGTCGCACTTTGTAATTAGCTACGCGTGAATCCCGGCTGTGGTTACTGGATTCAAGATCTATGTTAACGTCATTGCGAGTTTCTATATCGTTAGAGAGTTTCCAATAGGAATAAGCAAGGATGAAGAGGGCGAAAGCAATGAGAGTCAACATGGCAGCTAGGCCTCCGAAGAGGTACGGCACCGGTGAGTGCCACGGTGAATGTTGAGTAGTAGCTGGTGGTGATGATGGAGGTGTTGAAGAAGTTGCTTGAATTGACATGGGTTGTCTTGATTTGGTATGGGAAAATATTAGGTGTATGAGGTAAAATAGAACATGTTATTGTAGGTTAGTTATATAGGGGAAATTTAGAAGATGCAGAACATATATAGAAAGAGTAGAAGGGTTAATGATTAACATTTATGTGTTAGCATGCAACAATTGGTGGGGGTATAAGACCATGTGTAATGGGCGTCAGTTTTGGGCGATTTTGGGCGAAGAAGGGCGCAAACACCGCCCCCCCCGGCGATTTTTGGGCGATTTTGGACGAGGGCGGGGTAAACTTGTCGCCGGCTGGGTTGTATAATAATAATAATATTATATTAATATTACCGTTACAACGGTCATATTAAAAAAAATTAATTTAAACAATATATATATATATATATACACCATTCTTCTCCATTTTATACACAAATCATATCCAAATTCTTACAAAAAATTAACAAAATGAATCCTAGAAACAACTCGAACCAACCGAACTACCAATTCCCTGGTTTCGGTCAAGTGTATGGTTCACAATCGAGCCAACCGAACCGACCGAACTACCAATTCCCTGGTTACGGTCAAACGTACGGTTCGCAATCGAGCCAACCGAGCAACCGAACTTACAATGGAACCCGATGAACCTGAACCAACCGAGCTATCCGTATCAATTTCCTGACCCGAACCTAAACATGTACACCACCTATCTCAACCCCCAAAACACAATGCCGGTGTTCGGGTCTACACCACCGGAGTCGGAGCAGGTGACGGTGCCTGAGACGCAAATGTCACGGGCCTCCGGTTCAAGCAAAAAGCCGACCCGTAAACACAAAAACAACAACCGGGGGAGTCGATGACGCAACGTGATCCATACAAGCATTGGAGCGAGGAGGAGGAAGTGGCCCTCGCAAGGGCTTGGATCGTCATTTCGGAGGATCCCGACGTCGGTAAGTTTTTTAATATTAAGTATTTATTAAAAATGTATTTAGTGTTTATTAAAATGTATACTAATTGTGACATATAATTTTAATTTGTAGCTAACTTTCAAGCCACCGGGGTGTTTTGGAAGAAAGTATTTGAAGCTTGGCTCGAGATAACCAATAAACCCGAAGACTACCGGGGAAAAGAAGCGGTTCAAGCCCACTGAAAAGGCTTAACGCCGATTGTCAAAAATTTGTCGACAAAATTAATCGGTTGTAGGGGCCCGGCTGGCGTAGTGGGCATAACGACGGCGACATTATAACTCAAGCCTTGAGCGACTTTCGAGCTCGGGGCCAAATTTTTGAGTGGCCCGGGAAACCGTTCAAGTATTTGAATTGTTGGAAAAAACTACGCGGTTGCGCGAAATGGGCAGGGGCGCCAACCGTTCCCGTCGCCCGACGATCCGGCTCATCCCGACAATCAAAAAGGTCGAAGACATCTTCGTCGACAAATCCGAGCATACCAAACACACCCTCCGATGCTCGTAGCTTCTTCCTGGACGACACGGTTAATTTAGCCGACGATTTTAATATACCCGACGAAGATGGGGTAGAAGAGTTGCCTCGACCACGCGGGAGATCGAGGAAAAATAAGGGGGAAGGTTCGTCGTCAACACGATTCAATACGGAGACCGTTGAAATAAACGAGTTGGTCGGTCGTTTGAAAACAAATGTCACCGTAATTGGAAACGACATTCGAGCATCCAACAAACAAAAATAAAAGCTGAACCAGACGTTGGAATTAAAACAAATGAAAGACGACTACGAATCCCTCAAAGCGGAGGGGTTTCACGAGGATGCCGCATTATTGTTTCAACGACGACGTGAAAAAACGCGAATATTACGGATATTAGTTTCTTTTTTTTAGTTATCTTTTTTTTTTAATTTTTTCTTTAGTTATGTTTTTTAATATTTTTAGTTATGTATTTTTTTTAGTTATGCTTTTTTTTGTATCTTTTTAATTTTAAAGCATTTTTATTTAATTATTTAAATAAATTGGTTTTTATTTAATTAGTTTAATTATAAAAATAAAATAATAAAGAATGACATTGTGGGCCTAAATTGTAGCCCTTACACCATTACACCCCAAAAACAAATTTCCACTCCATGCTAACTGGACGCCACGTGTCACAATTCGCCCCCAGTTGTAGCCCCTCCACTACACATAGCCTAATAAAGGATTCGTTTTAATTTCATTTTAACTTTCCTTTTGTTTAAATGTTGTTTCACAAACTAATACTATATTTTTAGTAATTTTAAATATAATGATGGGATATTTTATTTTTTAATTTGGATGTAATTTCAGAATTTTAAATAAAATAACTATTAGGGTTCGAGTCCTGATCTACATCACCAATTTATATAAGAGATATGAGGAATGACCCTGGTTTGCTAGGGTTCGAGCCCTGATCTCACGTTGTCGTGTCGTTTGGCGGGCGTGGGGGTCGAGTTTTATCCGGGGAATCCCTCTATAGGTGGACCGCTATGAACTCTGTCCGTCCGGACTCGTGACCGGATCGGGCTACCTTTAGCCAATGGGGGGCGGGTACGTAGTACCTGGTGTTACTTAGTTGGTCGTTCCAAAAAAAATTAAAATGACTATTTCCAAAATGTTTAATGCAATGGACGACAAAAATGTGTTTTCATATCGAGTTACATGGTGTTTTTAAAAACGATATGCAACCATTGTTAGATGACGCTAAAGAAAACCATTGAAAGATAAGTATTATTTATAAGTTTAATTAATTTACTTAGCAAGCGCTTAAAAATTTTAATCATATTTGTATGTCTTGAAATGTTTAAATATTGTTAGCTTAATTTAACGTGTTGTCATGAAATGTTCAAATGTTAACACTCTATCGAACTTTAGTCCTAAATTATAACTTTTTTTACAATCACAATACATGAATCTTTATTATTTGGAAATGCAAAGTTTCAGTCAAAGCTTCGATACCACTATGTAGGTCCGAAAACGACCATACAAACGGATTTGCTCTTGATACAAAGTGTCGAGACGGGTGCGGTAAATCAAACGACCGAAAATAAATAATATAAAGATAAGATAAAGGAACGATCTCGTTGTCGTTTAAAAGATTTGATATATAAAAGATAGAACCGACCCACCCAAGGTTAGTTCCCCTTGGGTGGTGATTTACAACATACAAACACACACACATAAAAGACTACAAAATGACATATTTATAGCCTAACACAATACAAATAAATTAGAAGATCTACTCGTTAAAGTTAAACGTGTGTCGAAGCTCTCGTCTCGGATCCAGAAACCATGTCGGCCAAAATTATTAACGTGACATTAATATAAAACGGGTTTCGTAATTTATTATCGCAAGTAACTAAAATTGACCTTATACACAGTAGACCAAATAAGATTTGGATGTTTTAGCTATCAGTCTATTTATAAACCATTACAAAAATTCTTAACTCCACTAATGCTGGAAAACATATAACGTTAAAAGGCATATAATATTAGCAATCAAGCGACTCATTGTAAGAATTATTTAACATTCTAATTCATAACTTCGTTTACTACACTAACCATTTTAAATTATTAAAATAACATTAAAAGAAAGATAGAGTTTAGAGGAGTCAAAAATTGCAATTCAAGTATTCAACTATAAACGTTTAGTTTCGCTCAAAAATCAAATATAAAAGCAAAATATGTTTAGGCACGACGTGCCCTATTATAATACTAGTTATTTGTAACGATAAAACTTAATACGACAATTCATTATAATTTAAATTTGTGTTATTTGACAAATTTTATGGATTATTTTACATCTAATATTTTGACAAGATAAAATTATCTTTTTTACCTGGCTCCTATAACTATTCCGTGAGGGCGAAATATGATGTTTAGCGAGACTTGTCCCGTGAAGTCAAGGATAGAAAGAGTGCTTTTGTTCTTTTATGGTTAAAAGGAGATGACCTACATGTGTCACAACTAAATTTGAGAGAGAAATGAATTTTGTTGAATTGCATTTTTCCGCGTCTAGAACATTTATTATATGCATAAAACATTGCCTGTACCAATATGGTCATGTGTGGCTGGCAAGTTCTTGATGGGAAGCCCCTACATCAACCGCTCTATACCCGATCAAGTTTCAATCCTTATAATTAAGTGATGTTCTTCTCAATAAGTGACATACACTTGTGAGAATCTAACACGGGACCGAACTCCCTAAAAGAAAATCTAGAGTTAAATCTTATAAGCACCCGAGATAATCCGTGATGGCTATTATAATAAATCGCAAGTCCTTTCATTAAGGCCATATAATAACTTTTGGCTATCAACATGAAATATTGGGCAATTGAAATTCATTTAATAGCAAATAAGAAACTAGAAAACACGTTAATACAAGTTGAGGTCGAAAGTGCATACTTAATCAAAATTATTTTAATTTCTGATTCTAATACCATGTGAAATTCGAAGTGTGCAAATCGTTGATGACTACTAAATGAAGAGGAACCTGGGTCGTCATCCCCAGTATTAGCAAGATCCGTTGGGAACAACCGCTAATGGTGTCGAAAGGAAAAAAAACCCGTGACCGGAGTTAACTATATTCTTCATATCCATAACGGTTTTCAAAACGAAAATTGATTATCATAATCAACTTTAATTATTTGAAATTAACCAGCTTTATGATTATAAGACCCAACAACGTATACGTACTGGGGCGCTTTCCACCCTCAAGGTGCCCCATAGCGTTGGGAACACCACCCTTGGGGCACTATGGGCGTTTTGAGAGAGGGGGGAGGGGGATCCCTACACAGCGCCGATCAACATTTGACTTGTCTTGATTCCCCCACCATGTCGTTATGCAACGGCTAATTTAAAGAAAAAAAAGAAAAACAATTTTATTTATCTTTATCATCCTATACATATATATACATATATACATATAGGGTTGTTCAAAAAGCTCACGGCTCGAAGCTAGCTCAAAACTCGCTCGAAAATATCTCGGAGAAAGCTCACTCGAAATCGGCTCGATTGTAAACGAGCCGAGCCTAGCTTGACTCGATTTCTAAACAAGTCGAGCCTGAGCTAGCCCCGGCTCGACTCGAGCTCACTCGATAGGCTCGAACTATTTTATTTTAATTTATTATATATATACACACACACACACACACACACACACACACACATACATGCATATAGTTATCGAGCCCAGTTCTTTTAACACATGGGCTTTTCTTTAATCCAGCCCAATTTCTTTTCTCACTCTATAGTCCATATTCATAATTCCATATACTGAGTAACTGAGAGATGGAACTTCATAGTTCACACACTCAATAATCAGTATACGTTACATTTTCCAACCTAACCCTAGCCGCTCATATTCACCTCCGCCATCGGCCGCCGCTCATAGATAATACTTCTCTGCTTAATTTTGTATTTGTTTTGTTTAGATTTGTTGAACATATTTTGATTTCGATTCTGTTATTAGACATATTTATTTAGTTTGTATTTGGTTGGTGTTGATCTCAACGTCATATTTATTTAGTTTAACTTGATGGTTGCATATGATTGTTATTATTATAGGTAAAATCGAGCCAAATCGAGCCGAGCCGAGCCGGCTCGATTTAAAATCGAGCTGAGCTTGAGCTCAAATTTTTAGCTCGATTAAGAGTTCGAGCTCGAGCCGAGCCAGCTCGATTGAATATCGAGTCGAGCTTGAACTTGCCTTGGCTCGGGCTCGGCTCAGCTCGTGAACAGGCACACACACACACACACATATATATATCAAACATGCCATTATTTTAAAACACATTCTCACTCTTTCATTTTCTATCAAAATCAAAACAAAAAAATCATTTCACTTTCTACCCCTCATGAATCCATTCAATCATTCTAGGTTCGGTTTTAGTCAATTTGCAACCAGCCAACGCCCAAACACCACACAACCGACTCAACCGAACATCGCCCAAGCGAGTCAACCAACCCCCACCTTCCCACCCGATATGAATTTCTACCATATATAGCATGTTATACATGCAATATTTTAGGGATGTTCGCCAACCTACCACCGGTTGATTCTAACCCACCGACTCATCTGAGCTTCCCACCGACACTAGAGGAGACGATGCTCGTGACGCAACTCGATCTGGTGCATCAAGACAAGTGGGAGACACAACCCGGTTTGAGCAAATCTAAAAAAATCGGTTCGAGCAAAACCTGATGATGACAGTCACACAAAAAGAACACACATGACCGAGTCTCATTGTAAAAAAAAACAACTCAAGTATGGACCCCGAGGAGTATTTGAGCCTTTCAAGGGCGTGGGTGTGGCCTGGGAGGATCCCGAGTGATGCAAGTGTTATTTAATATATTTTTTTATTATTTTTGTTCAAAATATTAAAGGTTACTAATATGTTTTCTAATTTTTTTAGCCAACTATCAAACATTAGGAATTTTTTGGAAAAAGTTCGGGAACTTTTTTCAAGAATATGGGCAGAGTGGACGGCTACCGAACGGTCGATTCTATATCTGTAAAATGGCTCGATCTAAACAGTAAATGCATGCTCTTTCAAGGGGTTTACAGCCGGCTTTATAAATCGGGGTAGGTATGTTGTTGATGCTGAAATTATTGCGGTGGCGTTAACTAAGTACCAAAGTGATCACAGGAACTTTTTATACATGAATTGTTGGAATATTCTTCGTTATCATGCTAAGTGGAACGTTGTACCCCCGCCGGGTCCGGAAGTAGGCGACGAGCAAAAAGGTCCAAAACCTCCTCCTCGGTTGATCCTGAAATGTCACAATCGGATGCTCGAAACTTTGACTTGAACAAGGACGAATTCAGTGATAACGAGCAGGAGTATGTGGAGTTGCCTCGACCATGCGGTAGAAGAAGTCGTGGAAAGGGGAAAGGATAGGGGTCGTCGGCGGCGGCTGCTTCAAGTGCGGAAGTTATAAAAGAATTCACCGAAATGAACCGCCAACTCGCCGATTTACATGACATTGGTAGTCGACGTTTCCAAGTGATGAACAAAATTCCAACTCCAACAAGGTGTTCGCCGACGCACTAAACGATAGACAAATGGACAAATATCTTGCTTTTTTTCAGGAACCAATTGACCACTCATTGACATGCCCGAAGGCTAGCGGAAATGAAAAAAGGAAAAATTGTTAAAAAATATAAACTCAAAAGTGTAATATTTATTTTTACTACTAGTGACGTTTTTACGTTTTTTTAATTTACTTTGTTTTAATATTAATGTGTTTTTTTAATTTATTTTATTTAATAAAATGTTATTTGAATAATTTTAAATAAAAAGAAAAAAATTAATAATGAGTTAATGATTGGAATTGGCTTCATCCACTGCAACCCTTTAATAAAAATGAATAGATTGGATACGTTTATCAACATCCAATTTGTTAACCTTATTTCTAATTATAGATTTTGTAATATAGTGAATACTTTATTCTGAAAACGAATTAACTATGCGTGATTTCAAAAGAAATCATGTCAAGATTTAGAAATCTTAAAAGAATACAATAAATAAATATATACCGCTACCCTACTTACTCATTAAGAAATATTACCAAGTTATACCATACAATCAAATGTGCAACATTTAGTTCTATATTGAAGTCGGCAAGATAATAATGTTTCAGTAGTTAAAATGGTTAGTCTACCAGACTACCAAGTTCAAAGCGCACAAATAACACTTTATTAAAAGCATCAAAGATTACTGAACTAGTATACTCAAAGTTCAGTCATATAAAAGCATTACCTCGTAACCGAGAATCAGATGCTTCCAAACCAATGAATAGAATCAAATCCTTGCCACTAGTCAAATATTCCAGATTAATAATGTGGAGGTCTAATCAATGATGCGGAAGCAAGCGCTTAAACTCCAGAGTCAAATATATAGCATAAAATCTAAATACAACCAACAACCAAACATGTTTTTCTTTCAAATAACATCTAGAACACTTATGTTAGTACATGACGCACTAACTACATTATTAGACTAGATTGGTTTATCTCGTGACATTTTTACATAGACAAGGGTAGTCGAGTTTTAATATTCTAATTATATATTTTTTTCATGTAGATGAGAAGAAAATTAATTAACCAAGGTGTTGGATAATTTGGGAATACTATTTGAATGCAAAACTCTTACCCTCAGTGGACAATCTGGCCTTTGGTTGGATAGGAGAGAAACACGTGTGCAGACTTAACAGGAGTTTTCTTTTTTTTGAGCTTTGAAAGTAGTGTTTTAACTGTGACCAGACTGTCTTAAAAAGGTTGCTTGATTCAAAGTGATCAAACACGAGAAGACGTGTATTGACAACTAACAAATGTTTATTCCTTTTGTATGTGATACTTTTTTCCCTCACGCTTGAGGGTATGTAACTACTTAGCTGAGTCCAACCGATTATACATAGTAATGTTATGACTCCAAGATCAATCAATATAGTTAATAAAAGGGTGTTGTTAAACGTACCCTCCTTACACCATTTTTACTAAATATAAACCTCCCTTAACTTATTAGATAAATTGCTATGACCTATTAACATTATTTATATACATATTAGTCCCTATAACATTTTTTTCACTTAATAATCTCCACTACATATATCAAATTAAAAACTATCAAGTATTACTATTAATTTATTTTTTTAGTATTAATATTGTAAATATTTATAATATATATATTTATAAATTTAATAATATAGATATTTATAATATCGTTACCCTAAACCCTAAACCTGAACCCTAATCCCGAAACACGAAAACCTAAACCCTAATCCCGAACCCTAAACCCTAACCTTAAACCCGAACCCTAAACCCTAAACCTTAAACCCTAACCCGAGACCTTAAACTCGAAATTATAAAAAAAAAACACTTGTAAAAAAAATAATATGAAATCATTATTTTTGTGCTAATTTGGTAATTATATAATTTCAAAAGGTAATATGAAAGTTGGTTTTTCCAAAGGATGAGGGGGGGGGGGGTTATGACAAGCAACCAACAGGTACATTTAGCCAGACCCTTCGTAAAAATCTTGGTTTTGCAATCTTAAACTTAAAAGAGGCTAGAGGGGCAGCTTAATTGTTGCACTTTTGCCTTTATTTCAACGTAAAGAATAGATACTATTTTGACGAGTTTTATTCTAAACTGAAGTTTAACTATCTAACAATACATGCATAAGCAAATGCACCTAACATATATGCAATGTAGTTAGGGTAACAACCAGATGTCGATCCATGGATGTATGGACACATCTGTTAATGCTAAACCTTTGTTAGTATCTAGTCTAATAATATATTAATTGGAAGCCATTAAAAACAAAATACTAAGAATTAATTCGGATAACTTAAACAACTACGAAAATCGGATTTAAGTAATCTCACTTGTATCTTTCAATTGGCCAATAATAATCAAAGTGAAAATATTTCTACCATAAGTCCCTACTTTCAAACTATTTTTCTAAATTATTTTATTGCTCTATACTTGTAAACCGGTTTTCTCATTTAGAATTAGATCAGTTATCACCAATTTATATGGGAGATATGAGAGATGATCTTGTTCAAGTCCTGATCTCACCCGGTTTTACCGGCTTCTCGTTGTTGTGTCGTTTGGCGGGCGTGGGAATCGGGTTTTATCCGGGGAATCTCTCAATAGGTGGACCGCTAGGGGCTCCGTCCGTCCGTCCGGACTAGTGGCCGGCTCGGGCTACCTTTAGCCAATGGGGGCCGCGTACGAAATGCTTGGCATTACTTAGTTGGTCGTTCCAAAAAAAAAAGAATTAGATTATTTTCTTCAACTCTCAACTAATGCACAACTTATTTTGCATCATAAATAAAAATAATAATAATAATAATAATAATAATAATAGAGGTAGGATAGCAAAAAGACCCAAATACCCATAAAGGCTACCAGCGGGTGGAAGAGGGCTCCCTCAAAAGTCACCCGCAAAATATTTTAATCACCCGCATAACTTAAATCAGAGGAAGGATAAGTATAAGGCCAGAGATTATCTGCAGGGTAATCCAGACGTCCTCAGAAGTCATCCGCGGGGTGTTATTCCCACCCGTGGTGACCAGAAGGTGACGTCAGAGAGACAGTTGTAATTAACTAAGTTCCTTCTAGAAGATTTACCAAGATCTTTCCTTGGGAAGCGCGTGATGTAACAACCAATGAGGAAAGGACAGTGGGTGAGTTTGTTATAATCGTGCAAATGGCAATTGAGCCCGTCCTATCATATGCGGACATGTGTCCGAGTTGTTACAAAGACATCTTCTGGAAAGGGACAGCTGGACCAATAATGTTCCCTAAACCCTTCTGCTATAAATACCTTTCATCATCTTCACAGGGTAGTCATTCACTCCCCCATGATCTACTCAAAATACTTAAGTACTTTTCTCTTCTTTAGAACGGTAATTATTCTCACGCCGGAGAGTGGTTACGGGAAGACCCCCTCTTGTCCTTCCTGTAACGAGCTCACGATTGTTGTTTTGCATGTTTTTGTCATTGGACATGGGAGATTTAGCTTGTATCATCAATTTGGTAGTCGTTTGACCCGAATCTTATGGACTCATTGATCTAACGCCTTAGGGGTTAGATCCGTGTTTCTTCATTGGCGCTATCCGTGTTTGTTCTAGAATTGTAAGAGTTTTTGTTGTTCCGAACGATATGAGTCAATTTCTTCAAGGGCCGACGAAAACTCCAATTGTGACCAGGCGTTCTGCTGGTGTCACAGCACTTGGAGGTCCGACTCTAGGTGATTTGGGACACATAACGATGGAAAGTCGCTGAATTCGCTCGGAACCAGATCTGGAAGACAGATCTGATAATTCCCCCCAGCGAGACCTAACCGTCGTAATCTCATAAATGACGGAGTCCAAAATTTGGGAGAATGGTTGCATCTGCAGCAAGAGAGTGCCCTAGCTGAATACGAACGCATGATTCGTGAAGAGCGAATTTGTGCTTGTACTTTGGTTTATGATGAACTTCCTCTTAGATCCCTATCTCCTCCTCCAATAGTACAGAGGAGTCATATGAGTGACAGTCTTAGGACTGAGAGATTTTCGGAGGAGGAAATTGAACGGAGGGGTTGTGATAGAGATCACCCAGTTATGCGGGAATCCTCCCACAGAATTGAATATGACCAGTCACGATTCCAGGAGCCAAAGAGATCTGACATATCGCCGTGAAGAGGCTAGTTACTTCAGCGGTGATAGTCAGATCCATGGAAGAGAAGGAATTAGTCGTCCGCGACCGGTAGTCTGTCATACAGAGTATCACACTGATGCGGAAGAAGACTTCACAAAACTTTACCGACTCGCAGAATACGCCGAAAATTCAAAGTTTATCCCGCGTATTGCCATGACTTCGTTCCCATTCAATGTGAAAATTCCTACTACTTTAGGAAAATATAACAGAATGTCTGATCCAAGTGACCACTTACTCAGTTTTGTTGCGGTTGGAGGAGTCAATGCTTGAACTCTTCCATACTGGTGTCACATGTTCGCATTAACACTGACCGGTGCGGCTCGGGAATGGTTCGAAAAGTTACCTGATGGACATATTAAAAGTTGGGATGATCTGGTGGCTAAGTTTTCTCAACATTTTAGTCAACAAAAGAAGCACACTTGAGATCCTTCTGATATATTAGACATCGTTAGGCGTGATAATGAGTCTACTGAAGACTTCATTTCTCGGTTTAATGACGAAGTTTAAACATTGGAGGGATCAACGGGGATATGTTGAGAGGAGCCTTCCGCAAGAATGTGCGGAGTAATTCCCTGATCCACTGCCTAACTGGCGAGGATGGAATGCCAAAAGCATGGGACGAAATAATATCCGCCACGAAATTGTTTGCAAGAACTGAAAAGACTTTAGGGTCCGAGAGCCCTAAACAGATACCAAAGGTGAAATTTCAGAATTCGCGGGCGAACATGCCAGCCAAAGGATCAATCTGGTCAAGGCTTCAACCTCCTGCGGAAGCCTCGAAACAACTAGATGCAAGAACGTTGATTAGCAATAAAAATAAAGCGAGTACTTTCATGCAGAATACCAACAGTTGGACTCCGCTGACAAAAACTCCCTTATAAATCTTAAAAACAGAAAATATATATTTCAGAAAACCTCAACCGCTCATGAAGAAAGCATTTCTTAATCCCAAGAAGCATTTTACGTTCAACAATGAGATCAGTCACAGCACAGACGATTGTGTTACCTAGAATAATGAGATCGAAGCGGTGGTTAAATCTGGGAAGTTGGAACATTTGGTAAAAAATGTGAGACAAGGGCCTAGCAAAGCTCCCACACAGGTTAATTTTTGCCCACCTAAAAAGCAGGCCAAAGATTTCAATGTTCATATGATACATGAAGGGCGAATCAGCGGGAGTAAAAGGCTGCAGTTTGACGAGAAAGAGTGGAAAAGTGAACCCGTAGTGTTTCCGTGGGTTAAATGGGGTCCAAGCAATAAAAGTCCACTGATAATCACAGCCTCGATCGGTCACTATCGATCGCAATATGTTTTCTTTGATACGGGAAGTACTTCAGACATAATGTACGAACAGTGTTCTGAACAGCTAGACGAAGAGGACAAGGCGAGGTTGAAACCCATTCATGTGCCAGTGTCTGGTTTCGGTTATGAAATTATGCACTTGCGAGGGGTGATTCCTTTCCCTGTTACACTCAGTGATGGAGTTCATTTCAGAACTGAAGATGTTGAAATTCTGGTTTTGCCAGCTAAGTCAAAGCACGACATAATCCTTGGAAGAGAAGCAATCAGGGACTTCAATGCTCATCCGTCGATAGCTCATGGCGCAGTCGGAGTCGTAACTTGTTCGTGTATTGCAATCATCAGCGAGAACAAACATTGTTTCACGACGGATAGTTTAAAACCAAGCAAGATCCCAAAAAAAAACAGAAATGAACTGAACCAGAAAAGTGGGTGTTGAATAAAAAATTTGCAGACCAGACAGTCATAATTGGCCCTGCTATCGCTAAGATAGTACAGACATTTTTGAAACAATTGTTAACAAGAAACGTGGATATTTTTGCTTGGAAATCCGCGTATATGACAGGCGTTCCAAGAAATATTGCGGAACACAAGTTGCGGGTGAATTCCCGCATTCACTCCAGTTGTCCAGAAAAAATGAAAGATGGGCCCTGAGCAAACAAAGGTTATGAACGAGCAAGTTCAAGATCTATTGAATGTTGGTATTATTCGAGAAATTCAGTATCAAACGTGGGTTGCGAGTCCAGTCATTGTTCCTAAGAGCAATGGAACATGGCAGATGTGTATCGATTTCAAGGACCTGAACAAATCATGTCCTAAAGACTGTTACACGTTGCCGGAAATCGATTTGAAAGTTGATGCAGTGGCACCTTTCAAGTTCAAGTGTTTCCTTGATGCTTACAAAGGATATCATCAGATCCGCATGGCGGAAAATGATGAGGATAAAACTGCAATGTGCACTGACCAATGCACATTTTGCTACAAAATGATGCCCTTTGGATTAAAAAATGCGGGTGCCACGTACCAGCGTTTGATGGATGAAGCTTTCAAAGATAAGGACGGGTGTAATCTAGAAGTATACATGGACGATTTGTTTATAAGAACTATCGAGAAAGATTTGATGTTGAGGGATATAAAGGAAACATTCAATACTTTGAGGAAGATTAATATGAAACTCAATCCTAGCAAGTGTTCTTTCGGAATGGAAGAAGGAAAGTTATTGAGGGTGATCGTCACAAGTGAGGGTTTCAAGGCATATGATCCAAGCAGTTGCTTGCATGCCTTCACCTTTTTTTCCTTTAAGAAGTGCAAACACTGAATGGTAGACTGGTGGTCTTAAATATATTTCTGGCTAATCATGCGGCTAAATCTTTTCCTGTTGTGTCAACACTGAGGAAATGTTTAATGAAAGCACATTTTAAATGGACCGCAGAAGCGGAACAAGACTTTTTGAAAGTTAAGAAGTGTTTGATGGATTTACATACTCTAACCGCGCCGCAGGCAGGAGAACCATTGACTTTGTATTTGTTAGCATCTGACATCGCCATAGGGGCTGTACTGAAGACATACAGAAAGAATCTTCAGACGCCGATCTATTATGTAAGTAGAACACTGACAGATGCGGAAACCAGATATTCAATGCTAGAAAAATTAGTGTTGGCATTGGTTTATGCTGCCAGACGCCTCTGCAGGTACTGTAACATTTGTTATTTTTCAAACCCGAAACCCGGCCTATTATAACATATTATATTTTTGGATTGTTCATTTTATCCATAAAATCTCGCATTTGATTAGTATAATTATTTCATGTATTCTTTTAATAACTATGAGATATGTGCATAATATACCCCTAAAACTAACCTTTACCCTCTTTTGCACCCACAATAAAAGGTTAGAGACTTATCAGCAAATATTATCCAACTTTTTTTCCCTCATTCCCCATCGTTACTTATGATCTCCATCACTATTACCATAATCAAATCCGTAAATTCTGGCTTAAATCGCGAAATTGATTACAATAAATCATTTTGTCAACCTTAAACATGCTAACCGATACTCTAATTGTAATATATGATAACTAACGGACAACTATATGATTCGAAATTAAAACCAAAACGAATCGCGGCTAACCAGGCTTTTTTCACTCTAAATTTGCATCCTTAATTTGATTAAATTCATCCACACCATCTCTACATCACGACGACACTAAACCCTAACATAATCTTACTAATCAAAGCTACCCAGATCCTAATCGAGTTCAAGTTTGAAGCCAAGAACCCTCGATCCCGTTTTCCCTTAATCCGGCATCCAAATCGGTAATTGAAATATGTTTTTGGTTCGTTTTTAACTAATAATCGTAAACTCTAAATCAGTTTAATTAACTATAAGCATTAAACCCAATTTGAAATTCTAGGGTTTGTATTTGTTTTGGGGAAGAACAAGACTTTGTATTTATTAAACAAGTTTCAGTTTATAGCAAAGTTAAGGCATTAGCCTGATGGCCAGTGCATGTGAGTTAAAATGAGAACCGGCCTGAGGCGCGGGTTCAAGTCCCCCAGGCCTGGTTTTTTTATTTTTATTTTTGAAAAATTTATTTTGATCATTTTTGTTATTAATATATATATACAATGTTAGATAAACATTATTTTGATAAACCGAACTGACGGACGTTGTGTTTTCTTGCCTTTTTGAACTTGTGATTTGTAATTAATCCAAATATATATATATATACCTATATATTATAATATCTACTTTGTTAATTTAAAATATAATGTAATTAATAATAGTAATAATAATAATACTAATAATAAAAATAATATTATTATCAATAACAATAACAATAACAATAACAATAATAATCATAAATATAGTTAGAGCGTAAACTTTAAAAGTCTCCAAAATTCTTTTAAATTGATTTGTAATCGTTATGTCATGTCGTATTATTTCTTTTTAACTATGTATACCCTCTAGTTATATTATATACAAATTTATGAAAAATTAAACTAATATCCGTCATACGCCTTGTTATTATTTCTTTAATCTTAATTAATTATATTAATATTAACTAGAAACTTTTGTCAACGTATTCCGAGGACTCTATCTTATCTTCTTGCCGTCGTCTCATCATTTATTTCCACTCGTTAAGGTGAGTTTACATACTCCTTTTTCATATTATATATTTTGGGGGTGGCATGTACACCGTATTTAAATTTACTTATTTATTTACCGCATCTATTCAAACACAATTCGTTACATGTTTATGTGTGATGATTACAATATCTATGACTATGCTCTATGTGCTAAGTGTTTGTTTTATGTTTGGTGGTTGGTATCTCATCCTCATCTATTCTCATCTAGTATGATCATACATTTACCCAAGTATATTGATTTTGTATCAATAGGAACGAGTCCACATCTATTTAGTTGTTTACATTTTCATATGATTGTAATGCTCAACATTAACATATGAATTGTGGTTTTTATCTATATATATTTCAACTAAAACTTATGTATTCTCACCAGCATTCGTGTTGACAAACTCTAGTTTTATACATGTTACAGGTACAAGTAATTTACATTGTTCAAGATAGAAGAAGTTAGTTTTACCTTAGGATATTATTCAAAATACAAAATAGGATGTATTTGTTTTGTTTATTTAAATTTGTGTATTTTTTTAATGTTAATGAAATTAATTAATTATTGTCGCTTTAATTAGTGCCTTTTGAGCTACTGTCCAATCAATATGTTACGCCCTGGCATGTTCGGCCACCTTTGGTCGGGGTGTGATAGGTACTTCCAAAGGCATCCAGTTAACGTACTAACTAGATACAAGTTAAAAAGCATGTTGAGCAAACCAGAGTTGTCAGGATGATTAGCCAAATGGGCTATCGAACTAGGAGAACATTTACTTGAGTATAGACCCCGACCCGTAATCAAAGGTCAAGTGTTAGAAGACTTCGTCACAGAAGATCCACGCAGCAAAGAACAAGAGTGCCTGATTGAACAACAGACTCCAATACCTCCTGAACGAGACCAAGTCTGGTCACTGTTTACGGATGGAGCTTCAAGCGGTGAAGGATCAGGCGCATGCCTTAGATTGGTTAATCCCGAGGGCCATGAGTTTACCTATGCCATAAAGTTGGACTTTAATAGTACCAACAAAGAGGCAGAGTACGAAGCTTTCTTGGCAGGCCTGTGGATAGCCAAAAAACTCAGAGCAAAACATTTAGAGGCACATGTCGACTCGATGTTAATAGCAGGGCAAACTAATGGGACATATGAAGCACAAAATGATGTGATGGCTTCTTACCTTTCACAAGAAAAAGATTTTATTCTCCAATTCTCATCTTGCAAAGTTATCCACATCAAAAGAAGTGAAAACAAGTCCGAAGATGTATTAAGTAAGCTAGGTACAACAAATTTCGAACATTTTGCAAACGACATCCGCATAGAAGTCCTTCATCGTCCCTCGGTACCGCAACATCAAGTAATGGTTATTCAAACAGGAGTCAAGTTTTGGATGACACCAATTATTGCTTACTTGACATCTGGAATACTTTCGGAATAAATGGCAGCGGCCCCAAAAATCAGACATAAAGTCTTGAATTACCAAGTGCAAGACGAAATTTTGTACCGCAGATCATTCCTTGGTCCATTCCTGGGATGTGTGGACGCCGAGGATGCAAATTATCTGATCAGAGAAATCTACGAAGGCATTTGTGGTGTTCACGCGGGTCCAAGGATGGTAGTGGCCAAACTCATGAACGCGAGGTATTATTGTCCGGTAATGCACATGGACGCAACAAAAGAAATCCGAAAGTGTGACTCATGTCAGCGCCATGCTCCCAATACCTTAAGACCAAAAAACGAATTGGTGTCGGTAACGTCCGTATGGCCGTTCCAGAAATGGGCCAATGATATTATGGGCCCATTCCTTGAAGCCCCAGGACGCGTTAAGTTCTTGATCGTGGCAATTGATTACTTCACTAAATCGGTGGAGGCTAAGCAGTTGCCTCCATTACTGCGGCTAGCGTCAAAAAATTCCTCTGGGAATTCATCATTTGTCTCTTCGGTTTCCCGCAAGAACTGTTTACTGACAATGGAACTCAGTTTGCGGACGGTGTGTTACAGGCGCGGTTAAAAGAACTTCAAATAAGTCAAGTGTTTACGTCGGTGGCCCATCCGCAAGTGAATGGTCTGGTAGAAAGGGCCAACAGAACCATTAAAGACGGAATCAAATCAAGGATGCAGGATGGGTGGACGAATTGCCTCATGTGTCCTGGGCTTTTCGTACCTTGAAGAAGACAAGCAATTCGGAAACATCATTTAGTTTGGCATATGGTATCGAGGCTATGATCCCGGCTGAGATTGGGATTCCATTCGCAACAATGTTAGCTAATAAAGACAACGAGAACGAAATGCGGTTGAACCTCCATCTCCTTGAAGAAAGGCACTGATTATGATTCGAACATAAATACAAGCGACAACTGCAGAAATATTATGATTCCCGAGTCCAGAAATGCAACTTTGATGCGGGAGATTTCGTCTTCCGCAAAAACGAGGCGTCAGGGCAAGAACTGTCAGGCAAATTAGCCCAAACTTGGGAAGTGTCTTACCGAGTGACATAAGTATTATCGAACGGCGCTTACATGTTGTAGAAATTGGATGGGACCAAAATTCCAAGGACTTGGAATATTGTTCAGCTAAAGAAATGCTATATGTGAATTGTATTACCATTGCGTTTATTTTCAGCCTGCGTGCCTTAATAGTTAGTGAGACGTTGTATTATGTCATCAATTATAATGTAATTAAGCCCGCGTGCCACGTTTTTTAAATTAATCGATTATGTATTCACATTAAATTTTATCGTTCTAGTGATGAACCGCATGTCATTAAACTTTGTTCCTGGCCTGCGCCAGAAATGATTCGCGTATCATTAAAATTTTATTCCTGGACCGCGTGCCGAAAATGATCCGCATGTCATTAAAACTTAAGAAATCCTGTATTGACATCTAAGAAGATCCTAAATCTAACGATTATATTATTCATAAGACAAAGTGTAAAGAATAAAAGCTTCTTATATTCAATCAAATGGGATTACAAAAAAAGAGAGAGATTACAAAGAATAGCTACATTTATCCTAAGGATCTTGAACAGCCTCATCTTCGGGGCCTCGGATTTGGGAGGAAGGAGTGTCAGGCTTGGGAGAAGTTGGGGGAGTAGACGGAGCGTCTTCTGATGACTCTTGTAAATATTCTTTTAGGCGCTGAAAGCTATCCTCTATGGAAGAAATTCGGGAAGCGTAGCTTGACGAGGAAACGACAGTTCGTCGTATTCTCTCATACGTTTTTTATACTCTCGCCCGACATTAAGACCATGCAGGGGATGCTCCTCAACAGAGCGTTGTGCCTTTGTGTACTCCACACCTTCCTCAAAGCCAACCTTATGGCCAGCTTGAGATGAGGTGTTAAGCAGAATAGAATGACTATTTGTCAGCTCAGGCCCTTCCTTGATATGCTTAATAACCTACCGAATATAGGAATTATACGATTTTCAATAAATGATAAGAATACGGGAAAATAGTGGACGATAAAGAAAGGAAACATACCAGTGCAAGGCCCTCAGACATTACCCATTGCCTTTACTCTTAAGCCTTCTCAGCTCGCTCTTTCATCTCCTTATAGCCGTCCGCAAGCTACAAATTGTCTTTTTAACGCCTCCTCCCATTGGCGAGCAGCGTCGACTTGTCTAAACTTCTCTGCCTTAAGAGCAATTTCCGCATCTTTGAGCTTCCACTGAGCAGTGTTGGCTTTTAGACGTTGCTCCTCAACATTCTTCTTAGCTTCCTCAGTCGCCCGGGACATGTCACCCCACTTCTCACCCATGGATTGCCACTCTCGCATAATTTCTTGCCCATTGGCAATTGTGTTAGCCAAGACAAGGTTAAAGATACGGGCGAGATCGTGGCGGGGGCAACCACGCTGGAAAGCACGTTCAGCAGGCGGGATGCTGCGGCTCACAAATTCAGCGCAGACATCCTGATCCGTAAAACGGGATCCTTGCACCAAGGTCAAAGGTGGGATGTACAGATGGTCATCCTCCCTAGGGTTCTCCACCCCATAATAACCCACACTTGAGTGTTGGGAGTGGGTAGCCTCCCCACCACCCGCTTGACACGATGGTGAAGAAAAAGAGAAGTGGGGAGGAAACTGCGGCGGAGAAAGTGGAGTGGGACGAGGAGATTCTTGCATCCTTGGATCCTCAACGTCCTTAACTGGCTCATTCCCTTTGGAACCGGACGCATCATCGGATATGATGATGGCAGGAGGAGGATATGGTGGTTTCTGCGCAGATATACGCTTATCAGGTGTATCAGTCGCTTCTGCAAAACAGTGAACACCATTGTTAGAATAAAAAACACAAAGAAAGAAGACGGATATTTTGTAATTTCAAATAACTTACGAGTGGAGGCCTGCATCGTCTCCTTCACACGATTCACAAGGCGGACCTTTTTCGGGCTGGATGCCCTCCTCTTCTTCTTGGCAGTCCCTTCCTCACCATCTGCGTGGCTGATTTCCACATCACTTGCTTTGGAAGCCGGTTGTTTCCTCTTCTTATCTAAAACTGCCAGAGCACGCATAACAGCCGAAGTTTCAGGCGTATAATCAAAAAAATATTCTTCGCGGGGTGATGATTCGTAACTTGAAGACAAAAGTACAATCATCGCCATCTGAAGTTAAAACATTTTACGGTCGCGGGTTCAACGAAAACACACCTAATTAGAATATCGCTCCAGAAACTACCGGTTCAGCGCACACTTTAGTAGGAAAGTGAAAATGGTCACGCGTCTTGTCCAAAATGGGCAATGCTTTCGCATCGCGGATGCTCTTTTGCGGGCATCCAACCGTTTTATCGGACAGGACGTCAAGCATCGATCTCTTGCCTGGAGTTATACAAAACAAAAGAAAATAAAAATATAAAGACAACAAAGAAAATAAAAAATAACTTACTTTCATCTGCATTCTAGAAGAATAGTTACAGATCCGGTAATGGCCACAAGCGGCTCATACAGCCCACACGAGGGCTTCCTCAGGTATCGCACGCATTGGCGTGGGCTTCCTGCTCAACGTCTTGAACCACTCTTGGTCCTTGAAACGCGTGACGTTCATTTCCGGAAGTTTCTCATTAGCAGGACGATGAACCATCGTGATCGGAATCACATCCTCCCGCATCTAGAAAAATTTAGTCCTCCGGTCAGAGGCACTTCGTGGTGGCTCAGTGCCTATCACCCTCTTAGCCATGGTGGCGCAGTTAAACCATCCACCGCGACCTTGCATCTTGTAAAAGACGTAAAATTTATTAACAGTTGGGACAATGTCATTCGCCTGACAGACGGACTCGAAATGTCCAATTCACGGTATGCCAAAAGGATGAACCTGGGTTAAGTGATTCCATGACCGGTTAAGACCTTACCCAGGAATTTGGTTATCGGAAACTGAAGATTCCTAGAAGTAAAGAATTCTGAGTACACGGCCATTTTACCGGACGGAGGCTTGTCGGCGGTAGAACCGGCAGCGGGAAATTCCGGTGCCCATTCCAGTGCTATCCCATATGACAATGAGTTTTTCAAACTCCGATTGCTTCCAGTTTATCTCATATGTCCCTATGGTGAAGACGAAACCTTTTTATCTTCTGCCATTCTATCAGAGGTGAGAGGAAAACAACAAGCAATCGTGGAAATTGGAAAAGGCTTTGTCGGATAATCGTAAGAAAATGAAGAAGAAGATGAACAATTGAAGATGGTAAATGACTTAAAGGGGTATGATCGCTCTATTTATACCCCTCGCAGTTAACGCGATGGGAGTTTCGACAGTGGAGAGAGAAAAAGGGGGTTCAATAGCATTGCCCCACGTCACGCGGTAAAACCGAAAAAGCGAAAAAGGCGTATAGTAACGTACAGTTGACAGTCTCCATAAACGTCACGTCAACTGGACGGCCCCTGCAAGTTGTCACATCGTCTTTTTTCATGGTTATCCTCACAAACACAAAATATCTCCACCAAACACAGAAATTCAAAAACCCAAAAAAAAATATCTTTAAGTCCAAAATTTCACCCGCATAAAACTTCACGCGGAAGAAACAATGGAATGGGGGGACTTATAGAGGTAGGATTGCAAAAAGACCCAAATACCCATAAAGGCTACCCGCGGGTGGAATAGGGCTCCCTCAAAAATCACCCGCGGAACATTTTAATCACCCGCATAACTTAAATATAAGATCTAGAGATTATATGAGGGGTAATCCAGACGTCCTCAGAAGTCATCCACACGGTGTTATTCCCACCCGTGAAGGTGACCAGAAGGTGACGTCAGAGAGACAACTGTAATTAACTAACTTCCTTATAGATGATTTACCAAGATCTTTCCTTGGGAAGTGCGTGATGTAACAACCAATGAGGAAAGGACAGGTGGCGAGTTTGTTACAACCGTGCACATGACAATTGAGCTCGTCCTATCATATGCGGACACGTGTCCGGGTTGTTACAAAGGCATCTTCTGGAAAGGGACAGCGAGACCAATAATATTCCCCAAACCCTTCGGCTAATAATACATTTCATCATCTTCACAAGGTATTCATTCACTCCCCACGATCTACTCTAAATACTTAAGTATTTTTCTCTCCTTTAGAACGGTACTTATTCTCACGCAGGAGGGTGGTTACGGGAAGACCCCCCCTCCCTCTTGTCATTCCCGTAACGAGCTCACGGTGGTTGTTTTGCAGGTTTTCGTCATTGAACTTGGGAGATTGAGCTTGTATCGTTAATTTGGTAGTTGTTTGACCCTAATCTTGTGGACTCATTGATCTAACTCCTTAGGGGTTAGATCCGTGCTTCTTCAATAATAATAATAATAATAATAATAATACAACTTGTATTCATGATTTTCTTTTCTTAACCAACTAACTCCTTTCTGAATTTTCCATTTTGATGAACATAGTTAAATTGAATGGTTGATCAACAAATTGTTGAACCATCAAATATTAAATAAAAGGAATTCAATTACAATAAAGAGGTGAGTAAGCTGGCAACAAGCTGCATAAATTTATATACCAACAAACTAAACATTACATATATACATTGGCGAAGCTTCATTGAGGCCTGGGGTGGCCCGCCACCCTGTTTTTGTGCGTTGTAGTGTATATTTACCCGTTTTCGGCCGAAAATTTTTATACGTAATGTAAGTTTAGTATTTTTCAGCCGAAAATTTGAGCCCGGCCCCCCTCGTTTGTGAAATTTTGTATACATTTTGAGCTCGCCCCCCTGGTGCCTCAGTCCAAGCTTCGCCACTGCATATATATCCATAACTTTATAGAGCGTTTACATCATGTAGTAAGCTGGTAATACCTATAAAGATCATAGGCATTTCAAATTGATTGCTAAGTAGGCCGGAGTGATATCGAAAGGCTAACTGAGAAAGAGATGAACCCAAAAAGTAAAGCGGGAACTTGAAAAAGGTTAAATGATAATGACTAATGGGAAAACAAATCCAAGGTGCATGTATCCGCAAACCTATGGTCCATCATTCATGTCTTTATGGAAGAACAAAAGCACCATGTGATCTGCCCTTTGAAATGGAACAAAATAACTTATGGTATATATGCTCAAGTTGAAATGTTACATCAAGGAAAAATACCACTTCAGTTCTTGAAACAATGCTAACTTAGTGTTCTTGAGAGGACAGCCTATACACACTCAACCATAGAGCAAAGATTCTATAAAGCTATTTTTGTTGGACAAGAATAAGTTGATTAAGGATTTCAAAATCATCCTATATTTGTAAAAATGTCGTGTCAAGAATAATAGTTGATTAAGGATTTCAAAATCATCCTGACCACATGCATCTCTCACTAGTACAAAAATAACCTTTTAGGAACGGATTTTAGCCCCTTTGGAGCGTTATTAACCGCTCTAAGTGGATCGCTAATAAAGGGTGTATTCCCCTTTAGAAGTGGTTTTTAAAACTGCTTATAACTCAAAACCACTCCTAACTATATCAATATAATTTATAGCTTCCATATTTTTAAAATTATATAAAAAAATATTTGCTGAGTTATATCAAAAAGCCTGATATATTTAATCAAAATTACACAATTTTCTGAATTAAACAATATCAAAATATATAAATCTAAGTTAACCTGGGGTAATTACAAACACTCTAAATTAGCAGTAGTATTCTCATAATCAAATTGTTGATCTCCGTGTGCGTAACAAATCCCAATCCTTGCCGAAACTAAAAAACCAAATAAATAAAGTTAGATAAGCCAAACAAATTAGCCACAGTCTTATATCAAAGAACCCGACAAACCTCATTAAAATAACCCGAACAACCCGACTAGTAGAGAAACCTGAAACAAAAATCCCAACCTTTTTTTAATTATTAATTTACCTTGAAAACCGAACAAAACCGCTTTTAACTCACAACAACGCTCCTAACTTAAATAATAATATTTTCCGGGTTTCTCTACAGAAGTGTTTCAAAAAGACGAAAACCACCCCTAACCCAAACCCGACCAACTTGGAAATATTTATTATAAACTTATTTTTTTTGGTGTTCAAAAGTACGACAAATAAAATGTTTTGATGTGATTATGACTTAAGTCGCAGTCTCTTTAAGTACTTAATAATATCAATTCATTGCCCCAACGCGCAGCTACCACCACCTAGTTTGTTATTATAAGTCATAATCTCTTTGGTACAGATGTGGAATTTACCTCTTTTGTTTGGCTAACTTGATTGATAATATAGGAGGAAGATATAAGTGAAAAGGAAAAAGAATAAGGTGAAAGTAGTGGGATCATAAAAGGAAAGTCAGGTATATAACCGAATGATTCATAATACTTGGACAAATTTTGTTCTATCCAACAATGCTGGAAGAATAATAAAGTTGTCAGTACCTTTGCCCCAAATCAAAAATATCTCCACTGTATCAGCATCAAATTTGTTCTCCAAGGACAAGTCATTTTCATCCTTCAACATGGATTAACATATGCTTTTGTTGGAAACATGGAATTAATTTATGGAATACATAATAATCAAGAACATTGTAGAGAACATGTATTGTATTGAATCAAATCACTACACAGAATACATTTACATGTATTTTGTATGAGACCTAAACCCGACATATCCCTGGTTAACCGAAGGAGTAACCGTTTTATCTAAATCTAAATCTTAATCTTAAACAAATATAAACGAAACCTCCCTACGTTCTCTCAAGCTACCACGATGCTTTATTTGTAAATACAGGCTTCTCATGCTTTGACCCGAATTCATGGGTATGGGTCTCACCAAACCCAGATAGCCCTTAAACGGGTTATAACATCTCATTAAATTAAAAACTATTCTCACCAAATATTTGATACGAAAATCTTATAAAGTAGAGATATACTAAAAATTAGTATCTAATATTGTTTTTTAAAAGATATTATTTATACTTAAGAAACAATTTTATAGTAAAAAAATAAGTAGGTCATTGGTTTCACCAAACCCAAATAACTTTTAAACCGAGTAATGACATCTCATTTTCTTGTGAAACCCCTTCATTATCAAATTCTAATTATATTATTAACTTCCTTACAATAAATAAAATCAAAATCCAAATATATATATAAATATTAGAAATAAATACAGTAAAAATACATTGTAATACAAGGGATAAAAAATACTATATAGTAATATTATAAAAGTATAGTTTATATATATTTAACTGCATTCTACAAAGCGTGTTGCTAAACGTACCCCCCCCTATATTATTTTTACCGAATGCACAAGATTATCAATATTTTTTTTATCTTTAATAGTATCAATATTGGTATCTCTCTCTCTCTCATACACACACACAAATAAGGCAATGACTTTGGGACTCCATTATTTCTAGGCATTCATGTTTATATGCGTTATATACTATCTATATTATATATAAAGCATGAGTGAATGACCTCTTAAATTTTAAGAGGTACAATCACTCTTGCATAAAATACAATCAATAATGCATAAATTTTTGAAAATTTGAGGATAATATCGTATTTTTGACATCATGTACGGTTAAGAATATTTACTTTAGAAAATAGTTACAAAAACGAACATTCAACTTTGATAAAACTTTGTTAGTTTGTAAAATATTTACACATAAACTCTCTATCGTTACACATAAACCCTCTATCTTTACTCATTGAAATGACAAATTCATTAAAATTTTTTATTTCTTTAATATATTTTAATAAATTGTGTTTTAAACAAAAACAAACATACCATTGCAATATGCTTATTTTTGTTGACGATTCAATGTAAATTTTGTTTTATTTTGAGGTGTTAATTAAGCATAAGAGTATAACTCAAATATGCAATTATGAACCTAAAATATAATTACAAATTTAACCCTTCAACTATAATTAACTTTTGTAAATTTAATTAATAATTATTCTTCAATCCCTTAAGTTTACCCATATAATAATCTATATTCTTTTTTCTTTGTTTTTCATATATATATTTGAATATAGTACATTTTAATAAATTTCAAACATTCAATAACGACGTGTTTTTTTTGTTGACGTTCCGATGTAATAATATCGGTGCGCATGTTATAAACTTATAATCAAAATGATTTCGTGTCATTAAAAATATATCAATTTTGGTTCAATTCAAAATTCTATCAAAATGAGTTTTGATCAATTTCTTTAAATTAGTTTATTGTTTCGGGTCAACGATTGAGGACATTGACATGTCAAAACTCCTTCGAGTTATAACTAGATGTAAACCATATGAGTTTAGGTCATTATAATTTTTTTTTAAAATCTTGTCTAGGCCAAAACATGCGATAAGTAAAAATGAGTTTGAGTCATTTAAGAAAAAAAAGGTTGTCAATTTTGGCTATGGTTAAAACATGTTATATGCATAATGAGTTCGAGCCATCTTTAAATAAATGGTTTTGGTTTTTTTCATATGTGTAAAAGGTTGTAACTACTAAAAATCTATTAAAGCATATTGTCGTTACCGCGACATCGCGCGGATATACTACTAGTATCTTTTAAAACAAAACTTTTTTTATTAAGAACTTTTTGATGGGATCCAGATTAAAAGTGAGACCCATGTCATTAATGATTTATCCTTGTACTATGGTACAAAAAATAAAGTAAAAATAATAAGCTAATGGCGGCCGATAGTTAGAACATTAGATTATTTATAACTATATGTTTTATAATATCAAACAGAATTCGAAAGTTCGAAGCAGATCATTCTAAAAAGGTTGAATAAACAAAAAATATATATATAATATATATATAGTAATAATTGAACTACAAAACTTTTTAAACTAAATGCACTTTAAATAATATTAAACTAATATATTACTAAATTAACCCAAGTCTTATCCCTTTTTCTCCCAAATTCTTTACCTGTTCGTTGCCGGTCACACCTCCGACATCATTGCCCGCAACAATGGTTCAGATGCGCTTTTAAGGTGATGGTGGTGGTTTATGGAAAATTTGGATGGTGGTATGGTTAGTTTGTCGGCGGCGAACATGGAATGACCGGTGAAGAAAATGGGTCGGGGATTGAGCCATTGAGGATAATTTAGTTACATTTTAGTTTATTATTATTTAAAGTAAAAATTACCATTTGTCTCCTTGGGTAATATCGTCGCGAGATAGATTGACCACTGGAAAAGAATTTGCGCATGTTGTGCCACTGTGTTTCTTGGGTGTATTTTTTTTGACTCCTTACGTCAGTTGACAATTGGATGGCAAGGGTATTTTAGTAATCTTCTTCTAATAAATAAAGTAAATATAATAATAATAGTAATAGTATGTTATAATAATAATAATGATAATAATGATAATATTCATCATCGTAGTAGATGAATCATATTAATAACAATAACAATAATATGGGATTAACAACATCATCATCATCATCATCATCATCGTAGCACCATCTCCGGCGCCGACACTTGTTTCTCCGGCGAACCGAAGCACACCATCTTATCTCTAACATATTTCTCTCTAATAACAACCAAAATCACCACCCGAAGCACACTCGTTTTTTCAGCGCCGACACTCGTTTCCCCGTTTCCCGTTTTTTCGGCAACCAACTATTTTTCGGCAACCAAGTTTTATCCGGCAACCACCAATATCAAGACAAGCACAATATATTAATACAAAAGGTTAACGGAAATAAGTTTTTGTTTTTTATATTCAACAATATATTAATCCATGTTCGTTTCGTTATTTTCGGGTTCGGTTCGGGTGAAAAGGTATATCAAAAAAGTGAAATATATAGGTTCGTTTCGTTGTTTTCGGGGTCGATTCGGGTGAAAATAGTGAAATATATAGGTTCGTTTCGTTGTTTTCGGGTTCGGTTCTGGTGAAAAAACTGAAATATATAGGTTCGTTTCGTTGTTTTCGAGTTCGGTTCGGGTGAAAAACGTGAAATATATAGGTTCGTTTTGTTGTTTTCGGGTTCGGTTCGGGTAAAAAAAGTTAAATATATAGGTTCGTTTCGTTGTTTCCGGGTTCGGTTCGGGTGAAAAAAGTAAAATATATGGGTTCGTTTCGTTGTTTTCGGTTGAAAAGTATATAAAAATAGTGAAATATATAGGTTCGTTTTGTTGTTTTCGGGTTCGGTTCGGGTGAAAAAAGTGAAATATATAGGTTCGTTTTGTTGTTTTCGGATTCGGTTCGGGTAAAAAAAGTTAAATATATAGGTTCGTTTCGTTGTTTCCGGGTTCGGTTTGGGTGAAAAAAGTAAAATATATAGGTTCGTTTCGTTGTTTTCGGGTGAAAAGCATATAAAAAATAGTGAAATATACAGATTTGTTTTGTTGTTTTCGGGTTCGGTTCGTGTGAAAAAAGTGAAATATATAGGTTCGTTTCGTTGTTTTCGGATGAAAAGTATATAAAATAGTGAAATATATATGTTCGTCTCGTTGTTTTCGGGTTCTGTTCGGGTGAAAAAATTGAAATATATAGGTTCGTTTCGTTGTTTTCGGGTTCGGTTCGGGCAAAAAAGTGAAATATATAGGTTCGTTTCGTTGTTTTCGTGTTCGGTTCGGGTGAAACGTATATAAAAAAAGTGAATTATATAGGTTCGTTTTGTTCTTTTCGGGTTCGGTTCAGTGATATAAATAATTTTCAGTGGTCAATCCATCTCGCTACGATATTACCCAGGGAGGCAAATAGTAATTTTCTCTTATTTAAATTATAATTAAGTTTTATATAATTTAAGAATTAATTGATTTTATCATTTAATAATTTATCATTTAAACACATAATTTAACTTGTTAAGGAATTATATGAAAAAAATGAAAAGTATATTGGTTTTCTATTTATAGATTTTGGTGTATTGGTTTTTATGAGAAAACTATGGTTTTTGTTCTTGTGGTTTGTCTAAATATGCGGTTTTAGTCAAATAGTTTCAAATTTGTGATGTTCGTCCATGTAGTTTCATTCTATTTGCAATTAAACCCGACCCTACTAATCCTGTTAAGTGTGGTCGTTAAACCCATCAGCGTGCACTTCACGGGAGGGAAAATTTTGTCCTTATTATCCCTAAATAAACCCCAACCCTTCTCGTAAGAGGGCTTGCGAATTAGGGTTGGGGTTTATCTAGGGAGAAAAAGTATAAAACTTCCCCTCACGTGATGTGTATGTTGATGGGTTTAACGACTAGACTTAACATGGTTAGTGAGGTCAGGTTGACTTGCAAGGGAAATAAAACCACATGGACAAAAATCGCAAATATAAAACTATTGAACTAAACCACATATTTAGACAAACCACAGGGATGAAAACCACAGTTTACTCGGTTTTTATTAATCCCAACTATCATCCTTTGATCAATGCCGACCTCAACTAACAAATTGGCTTATAAACTATCATCTTTTGGTCTATCCCCCCACCCCTAACAGTTGGTTTGCTATTAGCTTATTAAATGTTCTTTAAACACTTAAAAAAGTTACAAAACATGAAAGCTTAATTTGATAGAATTTTTGATGTATCACTTCTGCCCAAAGGTGATGTGTTACATCTAACCTATCATTTAAGTCTAAATACAAGCTTTGCTAGTTTAGCCTAACATGATTTAAATATATCACTTCTTTCTAAAGGTAATGTGTTACATTTTGTCTCACTTCTACACAAAGGCGATGTGTTACAATTGTTTTGCACATATACTTAAGTAAAATTTAATTTTGCCCAAATATGATTTCTTTTTTTGTTTAAGAAGAACTTTTAATTAATGTACTCTATTAGTTTGATGTTAATAGTAGACATTTATTATCACGACTTCATAAATTAAAATGGTCCTTATCTATGTTTGCCTTAATTTAAATTGCCCCTAGATCACTTTAAGTTTCTTTAGTTTAGTAAGTTAATATTCTCATCTAATTTCCATTTACAGCTCTGAATGGTGGAATTGCACCATTAACTCGAGATAACTTTTCTGCCTAGAAGGACTTTCTTATGCTAAATCTTGCTTTCCTGGACTTCGACTATGCTCTAATCAAGGATGAACCTCTAGCACTAACTGATGAACGTATTCCTGCTCTGAACTTACTGTTCAAAAAATGGAAGAGGTATAGCCGCATGTCTCTTTTGCTTGTGAAAAACTCCATTAGCATTCCATTTAGAGGATCCATTCCAGACTCTGAAAATGCTAAAACCTATATGACTTCCGTGGAGGAATAATTCAAAGGAACATCTACGACGCATGCCAGTACTCTCATTTTGAAGCTGGTGACTACTAAGTATGATGGAAGGAGTGACATTCATGGGCACATTATGATGATGAACAATATGGCCCATAAGATGAAGGATTATACACTGAGATCAGTGATGGTTTGCTAGTGCACTTCATCGTGACTTCTTTTCCAACTTCCTATGAAGCTTTCAAGATCAATTACAACACCTAAAAAGAGAAATGGATTATGAGTGAGTTGGTTGCTATGTGCATGCAAGAGGAAGAGCATATGAAGTTAGATAAACCTGGAGTACTCCTTGCTACTAGTTCCAAGAAGAGGAAGAACACTCATCCAAGAAAGGAGTTTGCTAAAGTTTTGAAGACTTATACATGTGCTTCATCCAGCTCTCAGGAAGACTGTCCAAACTTCAAGGAGTGGCTGTCAAAGAAAGGTAATGATCTCTTTATGATACTTGAGTCTTATAATTTAATTGTTCTAGCTAATACATGATGGTTTGATTCTGGTTCTATGGTTCATGTAACCAATTCTACTCGGGGATTCCTTTCAATTCGGAAGTTGGAAAGAAACCAAAGAACACTAAGACTGGGGAATGATAAAGAACTTGAAGTCAAGGCCGTGGGAACTTCCAATTGATAATGAAAACTGGTTTATACATTACACTTTATGATACCTTATATATTCTTGAAATTATTCGGAATCTTGTATCAGGACCAAAGTTAGACATGGACGGTTTTGATGTTTCTCATGGTCATGACAAACTTACTATTTATTTTAATTGTCAAGTGTGTGGTTTTGGCTTTGTGGATGGTGGTTTTTATAGATTAGAACTTGACAATATTTTTTCTTAATCCTTGTTGTCGTATAATGATAATGAATCACTCACAAAGATTAAAGAGAAACGAGACTTAAAGGCTTCATTTATGTTGTTGCATCGATGATTATGCCACGTCTCCAAGATCGGTTAGCCCGACTTGTGAAAAATGAAGTCTTCCCACATCTCGATTTCACCGATTTTGGAACATGTGTCAAATGCCTTAAATGAAAAATGACATCAGTAAATAAGAAAGGCGCCACTAGGAGCTCTAATTTATTATAACTAATTCACATTAATATTAGTGGTCCTTACCCCATTGTTGGCATAACTAGACATACTTCATATATCACTTTCATTGATGATTATTACCGTTATATGTACTTGAATCTCATTAAGGAAAAAACCTGAATAGGTTATAACTTTCAAAGATTATAAAACTGAAGTTGAAAGACAATTAGATCGGCAAATAAAAGTTGTCAGATCATATAGAGGAGGTAAATATTATGGAAGGCATACTGATGTGGGTCAGGTTCCTACTCCATTTTATGAGTTTCATAAGGGCCACCGTATCAGGAATCAATATACCATGTCAGGTACTCCTCAGCAAAATAGTGTCGCTGAAAGGAGAAATTCCCTATGGATATGGTACGCAATATATTAGACAACACTAATTTACCTTTATTCCAAAGGACTAAAGCCTTAAAAGTAGCCGTTCATGTAACATCACAGAAATATCGGATCAAAATACCAAGTGTTCAAGTTCAAGGACCAAAAATGAAAATCCTGTATTCTCGAACCATAGCGATATGCAATGATTCAAGCGATCACCCATCGCGTATAGTGATGGCCTGTCACAAAAATCAAGAAAAACAGAGGGATCGCGATACGCGATACCATGAAGCAGTACGTCATCGCGTATAGCGGTGACGTGGTCTGACAGCCATGACACATGCCCCACCACGTGTCCCAACGTGGCACTGTGTGTCCAGCCAAGTGGCACACGTGGAAAGGCTAGGGGTTGATTCGACAAGCCTAATCGCGATACGCGATGGCCTTCCTTTGGCCCGTCCCGTATCACGATGCGTTACCGAACTCTGCTTATAAATAAGGGTAACCAGCTTTTCATTCATGCTCACGTCTCATGTTATAACTCTCCCTCTCTTTAAAAATCACCTCAATAAACGTGCCACGACCCACTTGGTAATCCGTGCCCAAAAACCGATGTTACCTCGAAGTACGCGCCATAAACCGATGATGTTACCTTGAAGTACATGCCACAACAAGATGACCCGACACTCGACCTCAAAGTGCGTGCCAACAAATTTTGATGATCGACGTGCCGCGATTTACGTTCAAGAAGGTGTTGATCAAGATTATTCGAGAAATGTAAAGGCGTCGAAGTGCTTCTCGAGAGTATAGGGAATATAAGCCACTCAAGGTAGGCATAATGTTTGAATAAAATATTAATATAATATTAAAAAGCTTAGACCATTGTCAAGGGTATACTCGATACCTCGAGAATAAACAAAAGAAAATATAACGAAGAAAAAATAAAAGAAAGAAATATAAATATAAAGTAATTCTTTGTTATTAATATTATTTAAGTTTCTTAAATAATAAGTAATGAATTTAAGTATACGTTTCTTCGAGAAGAAGAAACGTAGTGTTTAGAAAAGTAAACACCAAGAAACTTGTAAAATTAAGGAAAGATGTTTTGAACTAAAAGTTTATAAAGAAAATGTAATCGAGGTAAAGATTATACAAAAAGAGACTAAAGGTCTTAAGCTAGATTAAAGATCTAGTAATAACAAAAGGTTATACTCATATTATAGGTCTGATATAGTAAAGACGAACCAATCAGTGAAGTGAAGCTTATCCTTTCTAAAAGGGAATACACCCCAAACTTTTATAACTTGTTTAATCGAGTCAAAGTAAATTGATTACATGAGATTACGTATCTCTAAAACATTATGAACAAAAGTAATCGGTGACCCTCAGGCTGTCGTGTACGTTTGCTTGGATACTTACATATGTGGTATACAGTGGGTACACCACGCCACACCTGGTTATATGCCTCCGCAAGGGGGTAATCATGTGTATACTGATGGTAGCTAAGTAACCTCGAACGTTGCGGTGTTTGCTGAGGGGTTTCGAGTAGAGCTTAAGTTTGTAATTGTGATTTAGTTTTAACTTGATTATTCCTAAGCCACGATGGGCCGAGACCCAAGTTATGTCTCGAGGGGTAGTTAAGTAAATAAAATATTTTATACGTCAGCTTATTCACCAGCATGTGTTGCTGACATATTTTCAAATTGTGTTACAGGTAACGAAGATTAAGTGCTTGAATAATTGAAGTCTTTTATAGGCAATCTGATGGCTCAGATTATTTTGGTAACACATTAAATATGTAAATGGTGGTTTGTTAAACAAGTGATCTTTTGTAAACATTAACCGCGAACTTTTAATCCCGTGTTTTGATATGTAAATATTAATATTTTAATACACACTAATATATTTCTGCATTAACCCGTAACTCTGATTTATTTACAAAAATTGTACTAACTGTTGTTCACACGCCTAGGCCTAAGATGGGGGTGTGACAGGTCGGTATCCGAGCCATCGATCTTAGAGAAGAATTATTATTATTACTTGTTTTATTTAAATATGGATAAGATAGGGTGGTAACCTTTTTTATCCCTCCTCAATCTAAACCAACCATGGATGGCATTCAAGAAAATAATAGACGTCTTCATGCACGACGCAAGGAGAGTTGGATGCCCCGAACCAATTCCGAAGGACAATATGAGTGAAGACTATTATGAAGATTTCTTCAACAAAGATCATCCAATTTGTAACATCCCGTTTCTTCCTTTCGGTTAATATAATAAAAGATGAGTTATTAAGAGTCGGGCTAGAGTTGGGTTAAATAAAATGGGTAATGGACTTGAATTACAAAGAAAGAGAGAAAATTCCATGGGCTTAAGCCCATGACCCATAATATATAAACAATAATTATGCATTAATCCATCCATTTCACTCATTCCTTACACCATCCAAAACACACACTTAGCTAGTTCTCATCCAACTTCTCTCTCTAGCCTAAATCACCAAGAAACCCGAGCACCAACCCAAGGTAATGATAGTATGATATTGTATAAATCCAAACCCGCTAGATTTAGTCACGAAACGAGCCGACACCTTTAAACCATTAAAGTCACGATATCCGGGTGGAATCGGGTATGAACCGAGCAAAAGATGAGCCTAGGGGGCGCCCTAGCAGAGATCTGGATTAAACGGGACGAAAACGGTTGAAAACAAGCGAGATCTCGCTTTTCTGGCGAGATCTCGGTTTTCCGGCGACGACGGCGCCGCAAAGGCGGTGCTGAAAGCAGGTACGAGGTTAGGGTTAATGTCAGAGAATGTTATGACATTCTCTGACCTAAACCTAATTCGTTAGCGGGAGTTTAACGAACTAGGCTTAATTCGTGAGTTCATTCTGTAAAGAAAGAATGACGAACTAGCCCCATTCGTTAAGGTCCAATTCGTTACGAGGAACAGTTCGTCATGAGGTCCAATTCGTTATGAGGACCAGTTCGTCATGTGGTCCAATTCGTTATGGGGACCGGTTCGTTACAGTAGTCAATTCATCATGTAGTCCGATTCGTTATAATAGTCAGTTCGTCATGAGTAACGAATGAGTTCATTAGCTAAGGACCCCATTCGTTAATGAACTGAATAACGAATTAGAGAAGCCTGATAACGAACTAGACTTTTAAAGAATGACAGAAAGGTCCCTTGACTTAGAATTAATGGTTTAATTACATAATAGCCCTTGGACTTTGTTAACTAACGAAAGATACCTTTAAAGGCTAACGAGTAACGATTAACTAACCGGGTAAAGATTTCATGAATTAAAACCGGCTTAGACGCTTAAGAGTAATTAAGTAACAGTGAGAATGGCTAGAGTGGTATTTAATATTGTATTTATTAAACAGTTAGCCACGCACAGCTAAAGAAAGGGATAACCATTAATAGCGAACGTAACAGGACTCAGGTGAGTTTCTAGCCCCATTTCCTTGTTATGTTTACGGGGTTGTTTGCATACTCGATGTGAATTGTGAATACACTTATCTTATGTGGTATGTGTATGCTATAGATGATATACGAGTTATTTATGAATGTTTGTCGGTGTGTGAACGATCTTCGGATATTGCACGTATCGTCAAGGAGAGTGATTGACTAGTGGTTATTAGTGTGAATGAATGCTATGATGTAACTTGCTTATTATGTATATAATGAACTGATAGGAAGTGTGTTATAGACCAGTAGAAGTAAAGTGTGATAGATTTGGAGTGGGGTCTAGTAAGAGTGCTAGTGGCATGATGATAGTACGTGGTAGGGTAAGCCTATACATGCCTTCGTTAATAAGTGGCAAAACGTGAGTGCGTGGGAGGGCAAGCCTCCATGTGCTTCCGTAAACAAGTGGCTAAGTCGTTAGGGGGCAGTTAAGTGGGTAAGCGGTAAGGTAAACATAATAGAAAGACGACTATGTGTCTTCGGACACGTATATAAATGCACGTGGTGGTTGTATAGTAAGTTGCTTGATTAACTAGAACTCACACAACGTAGCTGACTTTTAGTATGCACGCAGGTAAACAGGTTTGAAGAGCTAGCACGAGAATGACACATGACATGGATTGAATGGCTGGCAGATAACGATAAAAGAAAAGATGTTTTAACACGATGTTTTATGTTATGATTTAAAGACAAGTTTGTAATATTTTGTAAAGAATGATTAAAGTTAACGTTTCCGCGAAAGTTTTAATTAACTCTGATTTTTAAGGACTGTGTTTATGAGTAAATTCTCCGCTAAAGTTAGGCACCGGTAATGGGGACTTACAAATTGGTATCAGAGCAAAGTTCGAGAGATTTAAGCATCCTACATGCTTAAACTCGAATAGAGAATGTGAATTAAGTAAGAAAAGAAAGAAGATGCCAGTTCAATAATGCCATGTGTCACTCAAGCAAGCTCAGTAAAGGTAAAGTATATGTTTAAATAATGTGTAAAGATGTTAGCTTAATTGCTAAAGTAAGGATATGTGTATGTTAGGGATATGATTAATTGATTGTTTGATTGATTAACTGTTTAAAAGTAGAAACTAGCACAAGCTAAATCATAAAGGGAAGTATGTAGAACCTGAGAATTAATGCAAATAGTTAATTACACTTGACCACTATTATCAACTACTTACCTTACGAATCATGTGCTAAATAGTTCATGGAGTGATGACGTTTGTGTTTTTCCCTTTTAGAATACGATGGCTGGAGCTAGAGAAGTTGTGAGAGCGGGAGGTCGCACTGTACATCGTGGCAAGCCTCGTCTTGTCCAACAACCTTCGGTAGAAACAGCTTCCAACACAGGAGATGAAGGAAGCGCAGCTGGACGAAACCCAAGCAACAACGAAGGGCATCAACTTGACCCCGCAATTCAAGAAGCTATTGTTCAAGCTGTAGCCACTGCTGTGAAGAACTTGACTCCTGAAGAGTCTGCTAGATGTAACATTCGTCAATTTTCTAACCCGAAACCCGACCAAGTTGGATTTTTATATATTTATATATATTTGAAGTTTCATTTTGTGTATTAGATTTTTATTAATGTTATTAAAGTTAAGGGTCTCTTTTGAAATTTTGACTTAAAGTTAAAAATGCAATATGATCTAAAGTTCAAGGTGTGAAAATAAAATATGGTTTAAAAGAATCCTTCATGTTCGTCCTGTGTTACCGACTTTCCGGCAATACCGTTTTGACTTCGGAAACAATTATGTATCAAATTAATAACCAAATTAATTTCCATGTTGATTCATAATTGTTACCCGAATAGTTCGCCACCATCATTGAAATTTGATTTGGGTCTTTAACCTTCCATTTTGATTGAGCGAAAATCCCGGATTTACTATAGATACGAAACGCGCTATTAGTTAATAAATACTGACACTCACACTCGTTTTAGAAGCACACAACAAATCATCACTCCGTCCGTCTTCCTTAATTTCCAGCGAGAATCATTCAACCAAATTAAGAGATGTATCCGACCATTTATACATAGTTTGACCCGCACGCGTAAACCGTGAATCAAGCTATCTATTTTACGCGATTACAGTTTTCATTCATTTAGTCCAAATCACGACCGAGAAACACGGAATTTCCAAAATCGAATACACCTTATATTTTTTCTATATAAAGCGACCCTCATAATCGCTTACGAAGCACCTCTCGTTCAACCTCTCCTCACTCGAAATTTGGTCTATGTTTTTGGACTTTGTCGACACCGCCGTCGCGTCCTCCAACCAAGCGGCCGAGATTGAGATGAACACCAAGTGCAGGTAATGTTTATATCGTGCAATCGTTTTAGGTTTTTGATTAAGGCCCAAATGCTTCAGACACCGATTCTGGTTATTTAGATCGAAATTTCTTTTTAAAGGAAATTTCTTTTGAAAGGAAATTCTGAGCATGTTCTATGTTCTATGTAACCAAACAAAAAAACTCACGTTTTTATTTTATCAATTTATTTTATTTTCTATTTTTATTATTATCGGAAAAAGAAATACCTAAATACTATCTAAAAAAATGATAATTTATTCCTGAGTAATTTTTACAAGGAATCAAAACTATCAACACTCGTTGTCATTTATTTCGTAAATATTATTATTATTATTATTAGTATTATTAAACGGTAAATCATAGTCAATAAATTTCTATATAAAGACTAACTAATCTTTTATAATCATTTTAAATGTTTATACCAAATCTACACCTAGTTTATCAAACCCCTAAATCGTTAACCGAATCCCAGAAATCCTGTACCAACCTTTTCGATTAGGCTTGTTATTTACTTTAGCATGGTTACTTATTTTTTTTGGGATAAACCGACATTTTTCTCCGCCTCCCGTATTCATCTTTTTATTGTTTTATTTCTACATATATTTCAAACACAATTCGTTATATGTTTATGTGTGATGATTGCAATATCTATGACTATGCTCTATGTGTTTATTTTATGTTTGGTGGTTGTTATCTCATCCTCATCTATCCTCATCTAGTATGATCATACATTTACCCAAGTACTATTGATTTCATATCAATAACAACGGGTCCACATCTATTTAGTTGTTTACATTGTCATAAGAATTGTAATACTCAACATCAACATATGAATTGTGGTTTTATCTCTCTATATATATATCTCAAGTAAAAACTTATGTATTCTCATCAACATTCGTGTTGACAAACTCTATTTTCATACATGCTACAGGTACAAGTAGTTGATACTATTCAAGATTGAAGACACTAGTTTGCCTTAAGATATTATACAAAACTATGATGTAATTGTTATAATTATTGAATTTGTGTACGTGTTTAATGTTAATGAAATCAAATTGTTTATTGTCACGTTAATTAGTATCTTTTGAGCTATTGTCCAATCAATACGTTACGCCCCGGCATGTTCCGCCGTTGATCTGGGTGTGACAGATTGGTATCAGAGCCGAAGGATATAAGATAGGTGGTTAGATATAACGGCCTAGTAGCATGCTTAGGGTCGCTAAACGTGATATGCCTCGCACCCTGAATTATATTATTGATTTCAGTAGCTTAAATAGTATTTAATGATTTAATATTATTCTTGTACACAAAATCACACACTTAATCCGAGGTTATGCCTCACTCTCAAAATTGTTTTCAAAACTTTAGGACGATTTTTTTAAAAAAATGGGAAATTTCTTAAGAAATCCCGCCTTTTTACTCCATTCTCCTTGAGGATGATTCGTGGGATGGATATGTAGTAACTGTAAGAAGGACGCACTTGTTTACTGAACTCTTGACACCAAGGCTTGCGAGCCTAAGGAAGTTCAATGCGTATAAATCTCAATCAACCGCAAGACCTGGTTGCCTTCCTTTAGTGTTTGGTATGGGTGTGGAACTTATTAGGCCAAAGCATATCACACCAAACGTACCCGAATCTGTTACCCTCATTGTATCAAAAGTGGTCATGTGACGATCACACTCTTAAATCAATGATGAGATTTTTGCCTAATTTTTTTTATTTTGTTAAGAATGAATATTTTCTCAAATTATCAATTTCATCAATACTATAACTTAAGGTTATTAAAAATTTTATCTTGTATTATCCTGAATTTTCACAAAACTCGTAATTTCACATAATTATACAACTTTTCTTTCTTTCCAAAACATAATGAACTTTTCACGGGTCGTCATTGTAGCATGTCTTCTTCTCGCCTTATCAACCGTAACCGTCGCACCGGCAACTCGGGCCGTAGCATGTCATCCCGCATCGCTAAGGGAATCGTGGAAGCTCCCCCAACAATCATCTCTCAATTGAAAACTGTGAATGCTTCTTCATCATCCACAACTCCCAACCCAATCGCTTACCCCCTAAAACAATTCAAGAGTGCCAACCCGCCCGAATACTTCGGTATCGACGGTGCTACCATTCTCCTCCAATGGTTCGAAGAAATGGAGAGCATATTCTTCCATTGTGAATGTCCTGAGGACAAGAAAACCACTTACGCCTCGAGCATGCTCAAGAAGAATGCCCTTAATTGGTGGAACGGTGAGAAGCGCACGCTTGGCGCCGAGGTTGCATGGCCTTTCCATGGATGACCTCAAGAAACTCATGCTCAAGAAGTTTTTCCCGAAACATGAGCTTCGGAAGTTGGAAGAGGAGTTTTGGAATTTGAAACAAGAAAGTGGAAATGACGTCTTCTACAACGATCATTTCCATGAACTGAGCCTTCTCATCCCTCACATGGTCACTCCCCTTGAACGCTCAATCGACAAGTACATCTCGGGTTTGCCTATGCAAATCCAAGATTCAGTCCTAAGTCGTGACCCTCAAACCCTCCATGATGCCATCACCTTAGTCGGTACCCTTACTGAAAACCACGTTAAGACCGATACCTTGACGCGGAAAAATTCCAAAAAGCTCAATAATAAGCCTGCATCCGAGCCCACCAAAGAACCTACGCCCGAATCTCCCAAACCCGAGTCTTCTAAGCCCGAATCTTTCAAGCACATCAACAACAACTCTCCCCACTACCGCAACAATAAAAGAAAGTCCAATTCCCAAAACTATGTCTTGGCCCAATCGCAAGCCCAATCCACCAAGAAACCCTACACAGGACCCCACCCATTATGTGATACATGTAACGTTCACCATTAGTCTAACCTAAAGTGTCGACAATGCACCCATTGCAATCGATTTGGTTACCTCTTTACCACATTTCGTGAACGCAACCAACTTTTGATGCAACCATTTACCTCACCTCTTACCCAACCCTTACCTTATGCTCAACCGTTTACTCAAGCACCCTCAACTATTAGAGCTTGTTACAATTGTGGAGACCCTAGCCATTTTCGCAATGCATGCCCAAGACTCGCACACATGAACCAAATTCAATCCTACCCAACTCAAACCACTCAATATCAAGCTTACCAAGCCCAAGTAAATCAACTTCAACCAATCCAAGCTCAACCCTTCCAAGCAATTCAAGCCCAGCCCATTCAACCAATTCAAGTCAACCAAATCCCAATCAACCAACCAACCAACCTCAAGTGACCAAGCTACTCAAGGACAAGTGTGTTACATCAATGGTTCCCAAATCTAAGCCTAACCCTTTATGAAGACATGCTACGCAAAACACGTTTCTTTTATTTAGTTATTTTCATTTAAATATAATGTATTGACTTCATTAAATCTCCAATTTTGTTATGAATGAGAATTATGGTTATTTATAATGGTGTTCAATCACTCATGTATTCCTATGTTGTCGTTTAGTGCACTATTTATTATTAAACAATTTATTATCATGATTTAAGTGGTCTATGACCGGTTATTTACCGGGACTATGTGCATGGTGATGTGCATAGTTATCTAATAGTACCGTATTTGTATCATAAACTACCTATGACCGATTTCCTACAAAAGTTTTGGAAATTGGGACTATGAACATGTGTTGTACATAGTTATCTAATAGGAGTCACATGTCAAATTTTATTTCGATATTTTAATACATGGCTACCCAAACCCTCCAAACTCACCTCATTCTAACGGTACTCTTTTCTCATCCGATTTTATAATCTTGATTTCGAGCCTCATATGTTATTATATTTCTCTAATCATGTGATTCATTTGTTTTGTGAACGTGTCTATGTGAACACTTATTCATAAATTTTGTTGTCATCCTAAGTATTTCTATTTATTAAATTTCAAAATTCCCTCTATCTATTTATTTAATTTAGTTATTATTACTTTTGATGATTAACTTAGTAATTTCGGTTTATTTTGCAAAGTTGTTACTAGCTATTTATGCTAATCAAATTTCACTCATTTATTATTTTTTTATTTATTGCTTTTGCTCAGATAATTCCATTTATTTATTGACTTAAAAAGATTTTCATTTACCTTGTTTTTCGAACCCGCACAACGGGAAGAACTATGTGCATCAAGCGACGATCTAAATAATTATGAGTGCACGTATAATTATCAAATTCCTCGCATGAAACTCATAGTGAATATAGTTGTGTGTTATAACTCATATTCTAGAGTGATATTGGGTAACGATACAAATATAGATGTGATAAGAGCATGGTAGATACGCCGCTGGTACATCATATATATAAGTGTCCTTATCATGTTTTCCATTTGTAGCGTTATCCAAATCACTCGAATGTCTGTGTTATTTTTTTTATTAAAAAAAATAATATAATAAAAAAATAAATCTCTTGATTTTTACTTTCTTTCCTTATCTTGTGATTTTTCTATAATTTCGAGACGAAATTTTCAAAAAGTTGTGAATACTGTAACATTCGTCAATTTTCAAACCGGAAACCCGACCAAGTTGGATTTTTATATATTTTTATATATTTGAAGTTTCATTTTGTGTATTAGATTTTTATTATTGTTATTAAAGTTAAGGGTCTCTTTTGAAATTTTGACTTAAAGTTAAAAATGCAATATGATCCAAAGTTCAAGGTGTGAAAATAAAATATGGTTTAAAAGAATCCTTCAGGTTCGTCCTGTGTTACCGACTTTCCAGCAATACCGTTTTGACTTCGGAAACAATTATGTATCAAATTAATAACCAAATTAATTTCCATGTTGACTCATAATTGTTACCCGAATAGTTCGCCGCCATCATTGAAATTTGATTTGGGTCTTTAACCTTCCATTTTGATCGAGCGAAAATCCCGGATTTACTATAGATACGAAACGCGCTATTAGTTAATAAATACCGACACTCACACTCGTTTTAGAAGCACACAACAAATCATCACTCAGTCCATCTCCCTTATTTTCCAGCGAGAATCATGCAACCAAATTAAGAGATGTATCCGACCATTTATACACAGTTTGACCCGCACGCGTAAACCGTGAATCAAGCTATCTATTTTACGCGATTACAGTTTTCATTCATTTAGTCCAAATCACGACCGAGAAACACGGAATTTCCAAAATCGAATACACCTTATATTTTTCTATATAAATTGACCCTCATAATCGCTTACGAAGCACCTCTCGTACAACCTCTCCTCACTCGAAATTTGGTCTATGTTTTTGGACTTTGTCGACACCGCCGTCGCGTCCTCCAACCAAGCGGCCGAGATTGAGATGAACACCAAGCGCAGGTAATGTTTATATCGTGCAATCGTTTAGGTTTTTGATTAAGGCCCAAATGCTTCAGACACCGATTCTGGTTATTTAGATCGAAATTTCTTTTTAAAGGAAATTTCTTTTGAAAGGAAATTCTGAGCATGTTCTATGTTCTATGTAACCAAACAAAAAAACTCACGTTTTTATTTTATCAATTTATTTTATTTTTTATTTTTATTATTATCGGAAAAAGAAATAACTAAATACTATCTAAAAAAATGATAATTTATTCCTGAGTAATTTTTACAAGGAATCAAAACTATCAACACTCGTTGTCATTTATTTCGTAAATATTATTATTATTATTATTATTAAACTGTAAATCATAGTCAATAAATTTCTATATAAAGACTAACTAATCTTTTATAATCATTTTAAATGTTTATACCAAATCTACACCTAGTTTATCAAAACCCCTAAATAGGTAACCGAATCCTAGAAATCACGAACCTACCTTTTCGATTAGGCTTGTCATTTATTTTAGCATGGTTTCTTATTTTTTTTAGGATAAACCGACAAGTTTCTCCGCCTCCCGTACTCATTTTTTTTCGCCTGAGACTTTGTCATTTTCACCCTCATTTCCAGGTGAGTTTACATACCCCTTTTTTCCATCTTTTATATTTCGGTAGTAGCATGTATACCTTATTAAATCTTTTTATTGTTTTATTTCTACATCTATTTCAAACACAATTCCGGATATGTTTATGTGTGATGATTGCAATATCTATGACTATGCTCTATATGTTTATTTTATGTTTGGTGGTTGGTATCTCATCCTCATCTATCATCATCTAGTATGATCATACATTTACCCAAGTACTATTGATTTCGTATCAATAACAACGGGTCCACATCTATTTAGTTGTTTACATTTTCATAAGAATTGTAATACTCAACATCAATATATGAATTGTGGTTTTTATCTATATATATATCTCAACTAAAAACTTATGTATTCTCACCAACATTCGTGTTGACAAACTCTATTTTCATACATGCTACAGGTACAAGTAGTTAATACTATTTAAGATTGAAGACACTAGTTTGACCTTAAGATATTATACAAAACTATGATTTAATTGTTATAATTATTGAATTTGTGTCCGAGTTTAATGTTAATGAAATTAAATTGTTTATTGTCATGTTAATTAGTGTCTTTTGAGCTATTGTCCAATCAATACGTTACGCCCCGGCATGTTTCGCCGTTGGTCGGGGTGTGACACTAGAAGTCGTGGAAGAACTGCTGAAGGGGCGGGAGGAGATGGTAAGAAAGATGATGAAAGAGAGGGGGTGAATCAATTGTGGATAAGTCGGTGAAGGATTACGATAGGAGGAGAGGCCGAGGTGGGTGTAACTACAAGTCGTTCAAAGGTTGCGACCCGCCGAAGATGACTGATCTAGGAGACCCAATCGCTACTCTCCAATGGATAACCAAAATGGACAAGATTATCCGAATTAGCGAGTGTCGTCCCGACCAAGCAGTGGGTTATGCCACTCATTCATTTGGAGATGAGGCTATGTACTGGTGGGAAACTGTGGAACAAAGGAAGACCCGAGAAGAGATCAAGGAGATGAGGTGGAATGACCTGAAGGAGTTAGTGTTGAAAAGGTTCCGTGCTGATGCCGAGGTTGAGAGGGCCCAGATGAAGTTTCTGAATCTAAAAGTGGGCAAGATGACACATCGCGAGTACACCACTAAATTCAACCGCATGTTAGGCTGGTTCCTGACATGGTGAACACTGAGGCGAAACCGATCAAGTGCTACATTAGGGGGCTTCTCCAGAAGGACCACACGTTAGTCAAGGCTAACAAACCTGCTACCTTTGAGTCTGCATTTGAGTTAGCAGAGATGGTTTATGATGATCTGGTGGCGGATGATGTGGAAGTGGAAGATAAGGAAGGAGGGAAAGGAACCAAAAGATCTGCAGATTTCGTGGAGTATGCAGGGAGGAAGACACAGAAGATGGCAGACAAGGAAACATGCAAGGTGTGCGGGAAAATGCACTTGGGGGAATGCAAGGCTGGTCCAAACCAGTGCTACCGATGCGGGAAGAAGGGACACATCTCTCGTGAATGCACCGAGGACCAGAAGTGTTACAAGTGTGGTTAGTCATGTCACATAGATAGGGATTGTGGAGAAGCCATAGCGGTGGAGGGAAGAAGGGGAGACGCGTAAAAGGATGGTTTATCAGCCGTTGAGAAGGTTGCAGGGGAATAAGTGGCTTGTCACAATTGTTTTATGTTAGTGTTGTTGTCACACCCCGACCAAAGGTGGCGGAACATGCCGGGGTGCAACGTGATTGAACAAATACACAAGACACTATTTAAAGTAACAATATTTAATCAACTGATTTTATTTCATAAATCAATAAACAACACATCTTGTTCATAAAAACAAATTGAATACAAGTAACAATTATATTATTCGTTTTACTAATATCCTAATAGTCTTGGTAACATTTTTCGTCAAGTCCTCGAGTCAGCAAAAGTCAAACCTATAACATTTTATAAAACAAAGTTTGTCAACACAAAGGTTGGTGAGCAATTCATAAGTTTGAGCATAAAGTACATAGTGATAAAAAGCCACAAAACTTGTATACGAAACAATAAATAAAAGCAATAACTTGGATAAATAGATATCGCTAATAGAATTACAATAGAGACACCTAGCTATAAGGGGATGCCAAATAGTATAGGATTTTATAGTTATCGTTAATTGCATTACGTTAACGACACCTTGCTATAAGGGGATGCCAAATAGTCTAGGATTTTATAGTTCCACCAACCAAAAGCGATAAACACATAGGCATATAATCATAGAACACCAAATCGAGCAATTATTTAAGTAAAGTATATTATAACGTTTGTGGATTAAGATTCAAGTATAAAACATTTAGTTGAATAAGTATGAAATGCCACCCTAAAACGAAAGATGGAAAATGGGGTATGAAAGTACTCACGTTCAAGTAATAAACTTGAAACGTTGGTAATTCGAAGATTTGCCGGAACGACGAGTTTAACGTATGAAGCCTAAATAAAAGAAAGTCTTGGATTTAGAAAGGTTGTCTTGAAGATCTTTAAATAAAATAATTGCTGCGAAAAGTAAACAATTAAAGTTCATGGTTTAAAATGTAACTATTTAAGAATTTATAATAATAACCCCTTTAAAATGTAAATTTGCTAGAAACCGGGTTAAATTATCTAACCTTAATATTTACTTAACCTATGTTAAGTAATAAGATGCAAGTTCCTTTGGGATAAAGATACTAAAACAGGTCTTTAACGAGTGGTTCGGGTCTTGATAATTGGTCAAACTCAAAGTCAACTTTCCAAAATAATGAATGTTATGAGATAACTCAATAAAACTTTATAAGAGTTAACCAAGTATGTTGATCTATTGTTTTAGAACTAACAATGTACGTTAAGCGAGTGTTCGGTTTTGTCGGTCCAAACTATGTTATGAGATCAAGTTGGATCCAACGTTTCCAAGTACTTAAGAAGATAATTTAAATCAGTTTGTAAACTATTTTTAAAGAAATATACAAGTCTTGATAGCTAAAAACACACTTGTGTGTCTTAAGCGATTGAAAATCGGATCGGTTCGGTTTCCATCTCACAATACGTTCCTTGATGGTCTCCACATGCCCAAATAACCAAGAATTTGTATAAATGAATTTTAGAAACTTATTTCTAACATAAAGCATGTTTAAAGCAATTATTTAACAAAACTAGTAACAAGTTCGGTTCACGGTTTGGACTATTTACGGTTAAACCGAGGTTAGTCTCAACAAACTCCCACCATGGAACTTCATAAATATGACAAACAAACTAAAAAGAGAATAAGTTAAGCAATAATAATATGTTCAACAAGTTATGTGTGTGTATATATATCAAGAACACGAAGTCCTCCATGAAGCCTTGCCTTACGAGGTCCGAAACTTAACCAAGCGGAGTCGGAGAAGTAACTACCAAAGGTAACAACGGGTGTGTATTATATATATGTTGTACCACCATAAACAAGTATTAATAAGGCTACATAAGCAAATTAAAATGAAAGAAATAACTCAGTTTGACTTTGGAAGTCAAACCTTCAAGAAAACTAATAAAACAACCTTTAGATCTTTGAATTTGAGAGAGTTTTTGGTGTAAATGGTGGTGTATATATAGGGTAAGTTGAAAGGGTCAAGCAAAAGTGTTTTGCATGAAAATTGTGTGTTTTGGTCACATGTTTGCATAAAAATAAGCCAAAAACGAATTCTGTGCAGACCTCCCTTAGCGCGGCGCTAAGTTCTCTGCCCCTGGACTTAAGCGCGGTGCTAAGGTCACCTGGTGGAAATTCTGAACTTTCAAATTGGCAGTTTTGGCCCACGGAGTTGTTTTTAAGCGTTTTAAGGCTATTTTATGGACCGAAAAGGGTGTTTTCAAGACCCAACAAATGTAAAACAATATTGTAACATAAAATCCATCATTTTGATTATATAGAAGGTTTCAGTTTACAAAACGGGTCGGTTTACATAATAAACGAATACAAAACGAATACAAATAAGACCTGAAATTGACGAATGTCACAATTGTTAAGGGTTGTTTTATGTTACATTTTGAACCTATGTTTGTTTGGCAATCTTGAATGATTTCTTTTTATGTTTTTATGAATGACCTGTGATTCCGTGTGATATATATGAATGACTTATGCTTGATCAATAGTCCCGACCTATCGGGCCAAAAGCAGACGGTAATGATTAAAAGAATGTGACATTCCTTGTGTGATGAAACCTATCGTTGAGAACTTCATGGGAAGCTACCAAATAAAGCAGAGATCCATGATCAACTCGATGATTGTCATGACATGAGGTAAAGCGGTAAGCAAGAGAGTTAGGGCGTTTTATGAAGGGGCAAGATAAGGAGGTAATCCTGCTGGGGTAACTAAGTAGGTTTCGGGGACGAAACCTCTTTAAGGAGGGAAGACTGGTAACATTCCGTTTTCTCCTTTCGGTTAATAAAATAAAAGATGAGTTATTAAGAGTCAGGCTTGAGTTTGGTTAAATAAAATGGGTAATGGACTTGGATTACAAAGAAAGAGAGAAAAGACCATGGGCTTAAGCCAATGACCCATAATATATAAACAATAATTATGCATTAATCCATCCATTTCACTCATTCCTTACACCATCAAAAACACACACTTACCTCTCTCTCATCCTACTTTCTCTCTCTAGCCGAAATCACCAAGAAACCGGAGAACCAACCCGAGTTAATGATAGTATGATATTGTATAGATCCAAACCCACTAGATTTAGTCACGAAACAACGAGACGACCCCTTTAAACCGTTAAAGTCACGAGGTCCGGGTGGAATCGGGTATGAACCGAGCAAAAGATGAGCCTAGGGGTCGCCCTAGCTCAGACCTGGATCAAACGGGATGAAAAACGGTGGAAAACAAGCGAGATCTCGCTTTTCCGGCAAGATCCCGGTTTTCCGGCGGCCACGGCGCCAAAAAGCAGGTACGAGGTTAGGGTTAATTTCAGAGAATATTCTAACATTCTCTGACCTAAACCTAATTCGTTAGCGGGAGTTTCAAACTAGCCTTAATTCGTGAGTTAATTCGTTAAAGAAAGAATGACGGACTAGCCCAATTCGTTAAGGTCCAATACGTTATGAGGACCAGTTCGTCATGAGGTCCAATTCGTTATGAGGACCAGTTCGTCATGAGGTCCAATTTGTTATGGGCACCGGTTCGTTACAGTAGCCAATTCATCATGTAGGCCGATTCGTTATAATAGTCAGTTCGTCATGAGTAACGAATGAGTTCATTCGCTAAGGACCCCATTCGTTAAAGAACTGAATAACGAATTTGAGAAGCCGGATAACGAACTAGAATTTGAAATAATGATAGAAAGGTCCCTTGACTTAGAATAAATGGTTTAATTACATAATAGCCCTTGGAATTTGTTAACTAACGAAAGATACCTTTAAAGGCTAACGAGTAACGATTAACTAATCGAGTAAAGATTCAATGAAGTAAAACCGGCTTAGACGCTTAAGAGTACTTAAGTAACATTAAGTATGGCTAGAGTGGTATTTAATATTGTATTTATTAAACAGTTAGTCGCGCACAGCTAAAGAAAGGGATAACCGTTAACGGCGAACGAAACAGGACTCATGTGAGTTTCTAGCCCAATTTCCTTGTTATGTTTTCGGGGTTGTGTGCATACTCGATGTGAAGTATGAATACACTTACCTTAAGTGGTAAGTGTATGCTTTAGATGATATACGGGTTATTTATAATGCTTGTCGGTGTGTGAACGATCTTCGCATATTGCACGTATTGTCAAGGAGAGTGATTAACAGGTGCTTATTAATGTGTATGAATGATATGATGTAAGTTGCTTATTATGTAAATAATGAACTGATAGGAAGTGTGGTTATAGACCAGTAGAAGTAGAGTGTGATAGAAGTGGAGAAGGGTCTTGTAAGGGTGCTAGTGGCATGACGATAGTACGTGGTAGGGTAAGCCTATATGTGCCTTCGTTATTAAAGTGGCATAACATGAGTGCGTGGTAGGGCAAGCCTATACGTGCCTCTATTATTAAGTGGAATGACGATAGTACGTGGGAGGACAAGTCTCTACGTGCCTTCATTAATAAGTGGCATAACGTGAGTGCGTGGGAGGGCAAGCCTCCATGTGCTTCCATACACAAGTGGCTAAGTCGTTAGGGGGCAGTTAAGTGGGTAAGCGGTAAGGTGAACATAATAGAAAGACGACTATGTGTCTTCGGACATGTATATAAATGCACGTGGTGGTTGTATGGTAAGTTGCTTGATTAACTAGAACTCACTCTACGTAGCTGACTTTTAGTACCCAATCAGGTAAACAGGTTTAAAGAGCTAGCACGAGAACGGCACATGGCATGGATTGAATGGTGGCTTCTAACGATAAAAGAAATGTTGTTTTAACACGATGTTTTATGTTATGATTTAAAGAAAAGTTTGTAATATTTTGTAAAGAATGATTAAAGTTAACGTTTCCGCGAAAGTTTTAATTAAGTCTGATTTGTAAGAACTGTGTTTATGAGTAAATCTGACGCTAAAGTGAGGGACCGGTAACGGGGCCTTACACAATTGAACGACCCACACCTATTTACTTTCCCGGCACTGAACAATTACCAATCAACCTACCAAGAAATCCACCGATGCAAGAGTATGAGCCCCCAAGAACTTCAAGTTATCATCCGTCAATCATCCCGGAGTATCATCCATCTGACATTCCAATGTATCACCCATCCAATGTCCTGACGTACCATCCATCCAACGAATTGCTAACTAACAAACAAATCAAAGTGGAACCGGAGTCCGACTCTTCCGACTGGATGTAATACCATTCCGATCAAAGACGATGGCAAACTAGAATATCCACTTACAACTCCATCGATTCTCACCCCAATACCTACAATGGACTTTCGCAAAGGCGAAAGATGAGAGTCATTCAACCATACGAAAGTTATCACATGGACCCCTTTAATAGCTGATACCGCAAAAGCCATGGAAGAAGAGACAGACCCCAAAAAACAGGAAGATCCAGAGGAGGAAATCTCTGAAGAAGTAAGTACACCTAGAGAGGAACCATCAACAAATTCCATGTGTGACTGCCCACCAAATAAAGGATGTATGCACCCATTCTTCCACATGAGTTCATGTTATGACCCCGAAGATCCTTATGTGCATAGTATTCAAGGAACTCAGATCAGATTTCCACCGGAATTTCCGCCTTTTCAAGAAATAATCTCCAAACAAGCAAAAGAAATTCGACAAAAAGAGGAAGCAACCTCTTCCCGTATCCGAAGAATCATTATGACATCGTGATGATGGGTTACCATGACCCACCACCACAATATGGATATCCAACCATCATGCCACAATCCCAAGAGGAACATCTCGATCGAGCGTTGCATGAAACTGACGAGTTGAGGAAGAAGTTTGCTAAAGAAGGAAGTAAGAAGAAGAAGATGGGAGACAAGCTTCTTCACAAATGTATCAACATGAAGAAGATGGCTAAGAAGCTTATGAAGGACTAGGAACTATGATAGTATGGTCAGGTGTCTGATATTTATGTAATCGTTATGTGTTTAAAAATAAGAACGATGATTGTACTATTAAGGATAGGGATATATATGTGTGTGTGTGTGTGTCTAATGTAATGATATATATATATCCTTTAAGATATATGCATATATATATATATATATATATGTAAATAAATAAATGAATCAAAATGTGTTTTAAGAAAAGAATGTAAATATTTCAGAATGTCGAACCAGAGACCAAATAATGCGGAACCTTCTCGAAAAGGGGAAGACAACCGCGTCTAAAATGAACAAGATCAAAGAATACCCGAACAATGTATGAAACAAATACAAGAGATGATAACTAAAGCCGTGAGAGCCGAGTCACACATTAGGCCCTAATCTAGGCAAACTCATATTGAACATTCTCGAAAATCTACAAAATCCAAATCACGTCCTAACCTGTCTCACCCCGAAGAAAGAGTACACGAATCAAATGATGGGGGTAAATTTAATTAAAAATTCAAGAAACTCAAGATCGAAAGTTGTTCGTTTAAAGACTTTAAAAACTGTTTCCCTAAATAATTCTATGGCGAAAAGGGCTCCATTGCCACACTAAGGTGGCTTTAAGAGATGGAATCAATCGTAATCATCATCAAGTGTGCCGAACAAGAAAAGATCCAATACACGGCGCAAATGTTCAAGGTTGAAGCCCTAGAGTGGTGAAACACTCTCATCATGAGCAAGGGAAGACAAACATTGTACCATCTGACGTGGGAAGAATTCAAGGACAAGGTGCTGGCAAAATTCTGTCTAATGCATGAAATTGACCAAATCCAATCCAAGTTCCTTAATCACAAAGTAATTGGAACCAATCTTCGTGAGTATAACACTAAATTCCATGAGTACTGTAGACTCGTACCCCAGCTGGTGACGCCTGAATCCAACAAAGTAACTCGATAAATGGTAAGATCTCACTTACCACAAACCGCTGATTCCGCCATGGAATTGGCTGGTTACTTGATTAATGGTTTAATCCATAACAAGGAAGAGGATAAGAAGGTGGTTCCAACAAATGACCACAAGAAGGTTGTAAGCGCCCGATTCAACGGCAACGGTGTAGATCAACGAAAAGTTGGATCCAATTCCAACTACACCCAATGAAAATCTGCAAAAAGTACCACAAAGGCCGATGCCACTTTGTTCCATCTACAACAGTTCGTGACTCGTGTCACAAACCCGGCCACGCAACGACCGATTGTTGGAAAGAGACGATGACTTGCTACAACTGCACCTTAGCTTAGAGTGCCCTAAGAACAAACCTGCTGCTGGAGGTACGGGTGGAAGTGGACAAAAGAATGAAACAAAGAAGGGAAATGCAAGAGTCTTCGTCTTAGACACCAAGAAAGTGGCCGACATGCCGGAAACCATCACCGGTACGTTCTTAGTTAACGACACATATGCTAGAGTTTTATTCGATTATGTGCTAATTTAAGTTTTATAGATTATAGCTTTTGTAGTGTATTAAACGAACCTTTAAAGAAATTAAATAAAACTTTAAGAGTCGAGACCGATAGTGGTGAAATCGTTAAAATCTTCGAAGCCTTAGAAAACAGAAAAATCTTATTAGTTGGTTATGTCTTATCCAACGAATTGTTGCCCATGACTGTTGTTGATTTTGATTAAATACTTGGTATGGGCTGGTTATCTAACAATCATGTTCGTATCATTTGCAATAGCAAAACTGTTGAACTTAGAGCCCCTGATAAACGAACCATTCGAATTGAATGGGACAAAAACAATGGCCAAGTTATCATAATCTCCATAATTAGGGCTAACAAATGTTTAAATCAAGGATGCCTAGCATTCATGGCCTATGTCATCGAAGAATCCAAACCAAATGAGATAAAGAACGTACCTATTGTCTCCGCATTTTCCCCGATGAGCTGCCAGGTATTCCACCCGATCGAGAAGTCGAGTTTTGAATAGCCTCAGGCCCGGAACCACACCAATCGCCAAAGCTCCGTATCGATTAGCACCAACTGAAATGAAGGAGTTGAAGAAACAATTATACGAGCCGCTCGAGACGGGATTTATCCATCCAAGTTCATCACCGTGGAGAGCGCCGATTCTCTTTGTCAATAAGAAGGATGGATCAATGCGAATGTGTATCGACTTCCGAGCTTTAAAGAAAGTAACCATCTAAAACCGATACGCACTACCCCGAATTAACGATATGTTCAACCAACTGCAAGGAGCAAGCTATTTCTCTAAGATAGATCTGTGTTCTGGCTACCATCAATTAAAAGTCCAATCCAAAGATATCCCGAAAACCGCATTCTTAAAAAGGTATGACATTATGAGTTCATGGTCATGCCGTTTAGTCTCACTAATGCCCCAGCCGTGTTCATGGACATGATGAACCGTATTTGCACACCTTACTTGGATAAATTTGTTATGGTATTCATCGATGACATACTTATTAGTTCTAAGTCAAAGGAAGATCATGTTTCGCATCTTAGAATCTTACTTGAATTACTTAGAAATGAGAAGTTGTACACCAAGATTTCAAAATGTGAATTTTGGCTTCAAGAAGTACAATTTCTTGGTCACATCATAAATGTGAATGGAATTCAAGAGGACCCCGGAAAAATTGAAGCTACCTCAAAGTGGGAGATTCCAAAGTCGCCAACCGAGATCCAAAATTTCTTAGGTTTGGCTGGCTACTATCGTAGATTCAATGAAAATTTCTCCCGAATTGCTGTTCCTCTAACCTCATTAACCCATAAAAATATCAAATATGAATGGGAAACCAAACAAAAAGAAGCGTTCGATTTGCTCAAACTAAAACTCACCAATGGACCTATACTGGCCTTGCAAGAAGGTACCGAGGATTTTGTTGTCTTTAGCGACACGTCCCATTCCGGTTTGGGATGTGTACTAATGCAACGAAAGAAAGTAATCGCTTACGCTTCTCGACAACTCAAGGTACACGAAAAGAACTACACAACTCACGGTCTAAAGTTAGGCGCCATAATATTTGCTTTAAAGTTATGGAGGCACTATTTCTATGGAGTCAAATACATTGTGTACACCGATCACAAAAGTTTAAAACACATATTTGAACAAAAAGAACTTAATATGAGTCAACGAAGATAGATGGAAACATTAAATGATTACGACTGCGAAATCGTTTATCATGAAGGGAAGACCAACGTTGTGTCCGACGCCTTAAGTCGTAAAGAACATGAAAAACCCAAAAGAGTTCGAGCGCTACGACTAGAACTCCAAGTAGATCTAGTCGAGCAAATCAAGTTATCTCAACATCAAGCCATCGAAGAAAACAACATCTCCGAAGAAAAATGTAACGACACCATTGACTCGCTTGTCAAAGGTGACGATGGTATACTTAGATTTGGAAAGAAGATTTGGGTACCACACGTTGGAGACTTGCGTGAAAAGATTATGAGCGAAGTTCACCAATCCAAGTACATGATGCACCCCGGTTGTGACAAAATGTATCAAAATCTTAAGCCAAACTACCGGTGGAACAGAATGAAAATGGATATCGCTTTGTATGTTGCAAAATGTTTGACGTGTTTGAAAGTCAAGTTTGAACATCAAAAGCCCTGGTCAACATAATGCGATTTGGGTTAGCATCGATAGGTCAACAAAATCCACACATTTCATACCTATCAACGACACTTATTCAATGGATGGATTAGGAAAAATCTATGTAAACGACATTGTTTCATTGCATGGAGTGCCTCTGTCTACCATTTCTGATCGAGACAGCCGATTCTCGTCTTATTTCTTGAAACGTTTCCAACAAGCGTTAGGAACCCAATTAAATCTTAGCACCGCCTATCATCCTCAAACTGATGGGTAAAGTGAAAGAATGATTCAAACGCTTGAAGATATGCTCTACGCTTGTGTGATTGGCTTAGTTGGAAGTTAGGATGACCATCTTCCCCTAATGGAAATTTCGTAAAACAATAGGTATCAGACAAGTATTCAAACCGCACCATTCGAAGTGTTATACGACCAAAACTGTAGAACGCCGGTATGCTGGTCTAAAACTGGAGATAATAAATTATCTGGACCCGAAATAGTCCAAGAATCCACCGACAAGGTGTTGCAAATCCGTGAAAGACTTAAGACATCGCAAGACCGACAAAAGAGTTACGATGATATCCGTTGTAAGCCGTTATAATTCATCATAGGCAATAGAGTTTTATTGAAAGTTTCACCTTGGAGAGGTGTTGTTCGTTTCAGGAAGAAAGGAAAGTTAAGTCCACGTTTCGTAGGACCATTCGAAGTACACGAGCGAATCGATAATGTCGCTTAATGTCTGCGACTACATGAAGAAATGAAAGGGAACACGATGCATTCCACGTCTACAATATGCGTAAATGTCTAGCCGATGAATCTTTACAATGCCCTTAAAAGATGTCGAAGTAAATGAAAACTTCAAATTCATAGAAAACCTTTACAAATCGAAGAATCTAGTACAAAGAAACTTAAGAGACGTACTCTAAAATTGGTCAAAGTGAAATGGGACTCCCGAAGAGGCCCTAAATATACTTGGGAGTTAGAATCCAAAATGAAGTAAAAGTACCCCCCACTTATTCTTGAAAACGAATCTCGTGAACGGGATTCATTCCAAGGTGGGGAGGATGTAACATCACGAAAATATCGGATCAAAATACCAAGTTTTCAATTTTCAAGGACCAAAATAAAAATCTTGTATTCTAGAATCATAGCGATGCGCAATGCTTCAAGAGATCACCCATCGCGTATAGCGATTTTCAGTCACAAACACCAAGATATACAAAGGGATCGCGATACCATGAAGCACTACATCATCGTGTATGGTGATGACGTGGTCTGACAGCCATGACACGTGCCCCACCACGTGTCCCCACATGGCACTGCGCGTTCAGCCACGTGGCACAGGTGGCAAGGCTAGGGGTGATGCGACAAGCCTAGTCGCGATACGCGACAGCCTTCCTTTGAGCCGTCGCGTATCGCGACGCGTTACCGAACTCAGCCTTTAAATAAGGGCAACCAGCCCTTCATTCATGCTCACATCTCAAGTTATAACACACTCCCTCTCTCTAAAAATCACCTCGATAAGCGTGCTCGACACTCTTCGTAATCCGTGGCCAAAAACCAAAGTTACCTCGAAGTACATGCCATAAACCGATGATGTTGCCTTGAAGTACGTGCCGACGAATTTCGACGCCCGACGTGCCTCGATTTACGTGCAAGAAGGTGTTGATCAAGATTATTCGAGAAACGTAAAAGTGTCGAAGTGCTGCTCGAGAGTCTAGGAATATAAGCCAACCTAGGTAGGGATAATGTCCGAATAAAATATTAATATAATATTAAAAATCTTAGACCCTAGTAGAGGGTATACTTGATACCTCAAGAATAAGAAAATACAATGAAGAAAAAAATAAAAGAAAGAAATATAAATATAAAGTGATTCTTTGTTATTAATATTATTTAAGTTTCTTATATATTAAGTAAATAAATCAAGTATATGTTTCTTCGAGAAGAAGAAACGTAGTGTTTAGAAAAGTAAACAAGTAAATCTAAAGGTTTTTAACTTATAAAATAAAGGAAAGATGGTTTGAAGTAAAGTTCATAAAGAAAATATAATTGAGGTAAAGATTATACAAAAAGAGACTAAAGGTTTTAAGATAGATTAAAGATCTAGTAATAACAAAAGGTTATACTCGTATTATAGGTCCGAGATAGCAAAGACGAACCGATCAGTGAAGTGAAGCTGATCCTTTCTAAAGGGGAATACGCCACAAACTTTTATAACTTGTTTAATCGAGTCAAAGTAAATTGATTACATGAGTATACGTATCTATAAAACATTATGAATAAAAGTAATCGCTGGCCCTTAGGCTGTCGTGTACGTTTGTTTGGATCCTTACATATGTGGTAGACGGTGGGCACACTGCGCCAAACCTGGTTATATGCCTCTACATGACGGGCCGGACCTAAGTTATGTCCGAGAGAGGGTAATCATGTGTATACTTATGGTAGCTAAGTAACCTCGAACCCTGTGGTGTTTGCTGAGCGATATCTAGTAGCGCTTAAGTTTGTAATTGTAATTTAGTTTTAACTTGATTATTCCTAATCCACGATGGGCCGAGACCCAAGTTAATTCTCGAGGGGTAGTTAAGTAAATAAAATATTTTACGCGTCAAATTATTCACCAGCATGTGTTGCTGACGTATTTTCAAACTGTTTTATAGGTAACGAAGATTATGTGCTTAAGGAATCGAAGTCTTCAATAGGCGATCTGATGGCTCAGATCATTTTGTTAAAACATTAAATATGTAAATGGTGGTTTGTTAAACAAGTAATGTTTTGTAAACATAACCGGGAACTTTTGATCCCGTGTTTCGATGATATGTAAATATTAATATTTTAATTCACACTAATATATTTCCGCATTAACCCGTAACTCTGATTTATTTACAAAAACGGTACTAACTGCTGGTCACACACCTAGGACTAAGATGGGGTTGTGACAGTTCATATCCTTAATAGATTTCCTTATAAGTTTCTCCCTAAAACTCCTTATGAACTTTTGACATGAGGGAAACCGAGTCTAAACTATATGAAAGTATGGTGTTGCCTTGTTGAAGCAAAATTTGTTAACCCTTTCTAAAGGAAATATAACCCTAAACCTATTATATGCTTCTTTATCGGGTATCCTAAAAATTCAGGTTGTGATGGTCAGGTATTATGTTCGTACAATAGTAATTTAAATAGTTTTATTTAGTTTACTGTTTGAACTCAGGTACTTCATACATGTTTTAGTATATCGGGTCATTGATCGTTAAAGATACTAAATTGGAGACTTCTACGATAATGGAATGATATCTTGGGAAGATCATAGCACAATTTGGATTATTGGGAAATCTTAGTAGGATTCAAGAAGAGTTTGGATGTTAAACCATATGCCAATGCTAAAAATAAACAAGATGGGTTGACAAGAAGTAACAAAGAAGTAAAACGAGCATATCATGGGCTACGGGACCCATAATATATGAATTTCGGGTTTCTCCACAAGAGGAATCCGAATATAAGGTTCTCTTTGGTCGCGTATCGCGATACAATGGGAATATGTCCATCGCGACCATCGCAATTCGCGATGGACATAAAAAACATGAAAAAAAACAGGTTTTGACCTATATGTTATATTTTACGAACCCTAATCAGATGTCTTCACTTGCAGCCGTCTGTGATAAACATTGCGATTCTGGGAGCCCCGGATCACCTCCAATCACGTTGTGGTTCATAGTTTATTATCTTGAATCATAGCAGAAGACTAACCGAAGATCATGATCGGCTAATTCATCGCGAGTCATTCTCAGAATGTATAGTATTGTTACTTTTCGGTATTTTCTCATGTATTAGAACTGAGTGATTGGGGATTTTTGTGATTTATGAACATTGATGTTTGGTATTGTTGAACATTCATTCGGTTTAGGTTTATTTCAATTAGAATGATTAGTTTGCCAATTGCTGTGATACATGCCTCATAGGATTTGCTGTTTAGTTTAGGTCAATAAAGCATACAATTACCCTTAGTTGAGTCATGCTGGAGAGACCGTTTGGTAACCAGCTTCACGCATAAGCGATTGTTGATGCCTAAGAATAGATTATCGGTTAACCAAAATTGTTTATCATTAACTAATGTGTTAAATAACATCAAATTACTGTTTCTTTGCATGCTTGAACCCTATGTGTAATTCCATTCTCGTTAATTGTTAAACTTGTTTAAGTGTGTGTGGCTTCCAAACAAAACCTTCTCGTGTGATCAACAGTCGACAAAACTTCATAAGTATTTCTTTATAATTGTTCTGTAAATCTAATTAAATAAATGAACAAACGTATGACATCGACCACATGCTCCTATGGATTCGGTACCTTAATTACCATGTTTATAGGTAAAATTAGGTTCTTGCATGAACGGTACGACATAGTCATCAGTTATCGTTTCTATTCTCCTACCCATGTCACTCGTTTGGTGGAAACCAAATGTGCCGTGTTCCTGGAGGATTACAAGATCAGTGGGAGTAGTACCAACCCTTATGAAGAATTGCAAGAAGTACAAGATACCGGGGAGGGGGGGGGGACTTGTCGATTTTTAACACTTGTTATTCTTCTTGTACCTAATGCAATTGAACCTACTGTACCAACTTCTCAATGCTCGAACTCGTTATAACAGAAAATAAGGCCCATAAAACACTCAAAACCAAGACAAAGTTGAACCCGAAAATCAACTAAGGAGGCCATCCAGGTCCAGAGGACCTACTAACTTTGATGATTATGTCACCTACCTAACTAAAGCTGACGTCGGAAAGCTTGATGATCCTATCTCTTATCATGAAGCCATAAGTAGTGATCAATCTTCTGAATGGAATAAAGCGATGATTTATGAGCTTGACTCCATGAAGAAAAATGACGGTTGGGATTTGGTAGCATTACCCAACGGTGTCAAACCCTTAGGATTTAAATGGGTGTTCTAAGCCAAACTGGATCCAGATGGAAACGTTGAACGCTATAAAGTGAGAATGGTTGCAAAGGGCTACACTCAGAAAGAGGGAATTGACTTTTAATGTACTTTCTCACCTGTCTCTTGAAAAGATTCATTTAAGGATCATTATGGCCATAGTAGCTCATTTTGATTTAGAGATGTGTGTGTGTATTGAGGGGAAATTTCGGCAGCACAACGAGAGGATTTTTTGTAAATTACGAGCTGATAATTAAAAAATATTACATGGGTAATTATAAGAGGTGGCTCACTCACTATACATGCATAGCCAATGAGAACCTCATTCTCTGTGCCATTCGCTAAACAAACTTAGGGAATGGCCTTAATACATGATACTTCTCATTCGTTAACATGTCTAACATATTAGGACCGATACTGATCACATTCGCTAAACGTTCCATAGCGGATGTACATCACTAAATTACAAATAACCTCTATGCTTCAAACATATTTCAAATACAATTTATAAAGATCGAGACGAAAATTAATGCATCAACATGGACATGAAAATCGCTTTCCTAAACAGAAATGTTAACGAAGAGTTTTACATCAAACAACCTGAGGGTCAAGAAAATCTAGTCTATGGGTTGAAACAAGCATCACGGCATGAAAAAACAAGGTTTTGCAAAAAATCAATTGGATCAATGCACCTACCTCAGGATGAGTGGGAGTAACTTTACTATACTTGTAATTTATGTAGATGATATTTAATGGGGAAGTAATAGTTTAGACATGTTGCATAAGTCAAAGTGATTAATCTTGCATAATTTCAACATGAAGGATCTCGGTGATGCTTCGTATGTTATTGGCATAGAATTCGCCGAAATAGACACAGAGGGATCATAGGATTATCTCAAAGGGCCTGTAACATCCCGAAATTTCTAAGATGATACTATTTATATTATTTAATAATTGTGAGAAGTTGACTCGGGCAAGTGGAGAAATAATAAAAATAGAGTAGGAGCTAGTATGGGTCGGGCTAGTGTTGGTTAATGGATATGGGTTATGTACTTGGGTCATGAAGGAAGGAAGGATGAGACCATGGGCTTAAGCCCATGATCCATAATTATAAAATTCTTAATTACCCAATTATCATATTCTCATACTCCATACACCACCCAAAACACACACTTAGCTCTCTCTCATCCTAATCTCTCTCTCTAGCCGAAACCAAGAAAGAAGAAGGATAATCAATTTCCGACCCGAGGTAATGATAGTATGATGTTGTTTATACTCAACTCGTTAGATTTAGTAACAAAACGACGAGCCGACGCCGTTAAACCATTAGAGCCACGAGATCCGGGTGGAATCGGGTATAAACCGAACCTAAGATGAGCTTAGGGGTCACCCTTGCTTAGATCTGGATCGAACGGGACGAAAAACGGTGAAAACGATGCTAGAATATATTTTTCCGGCCACCGCACGGTTTCCCGGCAATGGCGGCGCCGGAAAGTGTGTACAAGGTAAGGGGAATGCCAGAGAATGTTTCTGACATTCTCTGACCTAACCCTAGTTCGCTAACGGGAAGTTAAAGAACTAGAGGTGATTCGCCAAGAGGTTCGCTATAGAAAGTCTAACGAACCAGACTTATTTCGTGTTCAATTCGTTAAGGGAATAAGATGACGAATTACTCTTGATTCGTTAAGGGAGGTAACGAATTGGAAGGTCCAGTTCGTTACATAGTCCAATTCGCTACCTGAACTGGTTCGTTAAATAGCCAATTCGTTAAAGGGTTCAATTCGTTACATGAACCAGTTCATTTGATAATCCAATTCGTTAAAAGTCAGGTAACGGACTAGAAGATTGACAGAATGACAGAACAGTCCCTGGACTTAGAATGAATGAGAGAATTACATAATAGCCCTTGGACTTTGATAGTTTATGAAAGATACCTTTAAGGGCGAACAAGTAAAGATTAACTAACCGGGTAATGATTTAATTAAGTAAAACCGGCTTAGACGCGTAAGGCTAATTAAGTAGAAATGAGATAACTAGAGTGGTACTTAATACTGTAATTATTAAACAGTTAGACGCGCATAGCTCGAGAAGGAATAATCAGTAGCAGAAGAAGTAACCGAGATCAGGTGAGTTTCTAGCCCCATTTTCCTTGTTATATTTTCTGGGCTGTGTACATACTCGATGTGAAGTGTGAATACACTTACCTTAAGTGGTAAGTGTATGTTATAGATGTTATACAAGTTTCTATTATATAATGCTTGTCGCTGCGTGAACGCTCTTTGGATATTGCACGTATCGACAAGGGTAGTGATTGTCTAGTGGTTAATAGTGTGTATGATTGCTACGATGTGACTTGCTTATTGTGTAAATAATGTGCTGGTAGGAAGTGGGTTATAGACAAGTAGATGTAGAGTATGATAGAAGTGGATAGGGGTCTAGTAAGAGTGTTAAAGTGGCCAAGTGGTATAACGTTATTCATTATTAAAGTGGCAAAGTGGCATAACGATATTCATTATTAAAGTGGCATTAAGTGGCATAAAGTGGAATAAATAGCTAAGCTGTAGGGGTAATTAAGAGGCTAAGCTGTAGGGGTAATTAAGTGGTTAAGCAGTAGCATGTTAGACAGTGGACTATGTGTCTTCGGATACGTATATATTGCATGTAGTGGTTGTATGACAAGTTGCTCGATTAACTAGAACTCACTCAGTGTAGCTGAATTTTAGTATGCACGCAAGTGAGCGAATTATAAAGTTAGCATGAGGACGGCACATGACATTGATTGAACGGTTGGCATCCGAAGACAGAAGAAAAGATGTTTTAAATATTTAATGTTTTGTAAAGAAGGATGGTGTTTTATATTCCGCAAAAAGTTTAATTAACTCTGATTTGTAGAACTGTGTTTATGAGTAAATCCGACGTTAACGTAGGGCTACTGGGTTCGGGGCCTTACAGGGCCTACATTGATCGTTATAACATGAAATGTTGCAACCCAACTACAAATCCAGTTGTTTAAAGAGACATTTTTGGTTCATTCCAATGTCCAAAAACAGAAGTTGAAAAGGATCATAAGAGAATGTTACATTATGCGTCAATAGTCTGGAGCCTTATGTATGATCAAGTCTGTACTTGTGTAACATCCCAAATATTATAATATTAAATAAAGGAAGTTGTGTTAAGTTGTAGTGTGTTAATTAATATTAACTAGCATATAATAAGGAAAACATCATGGACTTGGATTAATTAAGATGGATTAAAGGGTAATGGGCCTTAGGTCCATGGGCTTTAAGGGATATAAATACCCCCTTAAACCATCCTAAAACCCTAACTCTCATTTCCATCTTTCCATAATCTCTACACACTCAAAAACACACACATATCACCCTATATACGGCCGAGAGAGAGAGTGAGAGGCGAGATCCGAGCCAAAAAAACGTCGAATCTTGATAGATCCTCGTAGTACAAGATAGATACAAGACCTAAAGTTCATAACCAAGCTAAACCGTAACCTTAAAACACGTAAAGGTATGTCTTTTATCTTTAAAGTTTACGTTTTTATAAACGGTTAGTCTTGAAACTTGAACATAGAATGGATCGGCTATAAACGAACCTTAAAGTAATGAACTTGATGATAAAATGGACTTAACGAACCTCTGGTAAGGAACGGCTCGTTTAAAAGAACCCTAGATCTAGATTTGAGCATTTTAGCCATAAAGATCAAACCTTATGATTTGTTCGAGTCAATTTTGGGCTGCAATCGGTCTAGGGAACGGTTGGGGCTAAGGCCGAACCATGATAAGCGAATTAGAGTCACAAAATGCGTGTTTTGGATGATAAAACGAACCCTAGTAGCAGCAGCTCGCTACAGCAAGTTTGCTGATTAAGTTCACTGCTGGTTAAGTTCGCTGTTGGTTAAGTTCGCTGTCGATTAAGTTCGTTGCTGGTCAAGTTCGCCTGATGATAAGTTCGTTTAATGCCAAGTTCGCCTGATGATAAGTTCGTTTAATGCTAAGTTCGCTGAATGTTAAGTTCGTTTAATGCTAAGTTCGCTGAATGTAAAGTTCGCTTAATGCTAAGTTCACTTAATGATAAGTTCGCTTAAGTTAAGTTCACTTAAGTTAAGTTCGCTTAACATGTATGTTCGCTTACATTTATGTCCGCTCATAAATACAAGGTAACGAACGAGATAGCGAATCAGACTTAATTTGTTGTGAAGAATGAGTTAATGAATTAGAAAAATAATTTAAAATTCTAATGAAAAATGTGTTAAGACAGCTTAACCCCAGCCAGGGGCTCTGCCCCTTGGACCCTGCTAGGGGTTGCATCGCCTAGAACCCCGCTGCCAGGGGTGCTACCCCCGGACCCCCATTCGTTGGGGGTTATAATTAGACTAGGAACGCGTTATGGGTAGTGATAGTTAATTGATACGTACAATTGTTATACAGTTAGTCGCGCACAGCAAAAGAGAAGGACAACCATTAATAGTGAACGTAACCAAGTTCAGGTGAGTTTCTAGCCCCACTTCCTTGTTATGTTTCCGGGGCTTTGTGCATACTCGATGTGAATTGTTAATACACTTATCCTAAGTGATAAGTGTATGCCATATGTGATATATGTGAAAGGTAAAAATGATTGCTTGTCGGTACGCGAATGATCTTCTGATATTGCACGTACCGTCTGGTTGTAAATAAAGATATGAATATTATATATGGATAATGTATAAACGTCATGAATGAATGCTTGTCGGGGCGTGAACGATCTTCGGATATTACGCGTACTGACAAGGAGTATGATTGTTAAAATGAATGATGTGATGAATGCGTCGAGTGTTCTTATGCTATGATGTATTTATTATATATGCGAAGTAAGTATATGCAGGTACAAGAATGGTAAATGAGTTCTACGTCCAACTTAGTAAGTTAGGATGGCAAATCCCTCTAACTTTTGTTGGACACAGACTTGGCATGCGATGACGTAGATAAGGACTGCGGGCCTTATACGGGTTATAGATGATAGATGAGAACGTAGTTAAGGACTGTGGGCCTTATACGTACTTTAGATAGGAGCCAGCATAGGAAAGTGCTGCGGACCTTATACGTGCTGTAGTTGTAATGTGGTAGCATAGGGGAGGACAGCGGACCTCGTACGTGCTATGAGATAGGTTGCAACATAGGGAAGGACGGCGGACCTTTTACGTGTTGTTAAAGTAGGATGGTATAGGGAAGAACTGTGGACCTTGCACGTACTATAAATGGTGAACATAGGTAAGGACTGCGGACCTTTTACGTGTTCACGACCTTGAGTATAGGTATAGATGGCGGACTATGAACATGCTCTCGGTGGACTAAGGTAAGTGATAGTACGTATATATGTATGTATGTATGTATGTATGACAAAAAGGTAACAGGTTAAGTATGGATATGTACTTGCGGATATGTAAGCATGTATGATATGTGTATGTATTGTATGTTGCTCGATTAACTAGAACTCACTCAGCGTAGCTGACTTTTAGTATGCACGCAGGTGAGTAGAATGAGGCAGCTGGCTTGAGCGAAGTCACATGGCAGAAGAATAAGATACTGGCATCTGAAAACTCGTGATGTTTTATTGTTAATTGACGTTTATTTTGATAGACAAGAATGCTTAATTAAGACAAGTTATGAATTATTATGTAATATTTTATGAAAGTTTTAATATTCCGCGAAAGCTTTATTTAACTCTGATGTTTAGAACTGTGTTTATAAGTAAATCCAATGTCCAAATGTGAGGCACCGGTAATGGGGTCTTACAACTCGCTTAGATATTGGTTTTATTTCTGGATTGTTAAGCGTTTATCAGACTAATCCTGACCTTGATTACTAGAAATCAGCTAAGAAGGTGCTTCGATATCTGCGAAGGATGAAAGACTACAAAATAACTTACAGAAGAAGTGATAATTTAGAAGGGATAGGTTATTTTGATTCTAATTTTGCAAAATGCAAAGATGACAAGAAGTTCACTTCCGGGTATCTCTTTATGTTAAAAGGAGGATCCATCTCATGGAGGAGTCACAAACAAATGTTAACAACAACTTCCATCATGATGGCAAAATATATAGTTGTTTATAAAGCAACCTGTCATAGAATGTTGTTTAAAAATATGATCTCTCAACTTAAAATAGTCAATTCCATTTCTAGACCATTGAAGATTTATTGTGATAATTCAACTGCAATTAGTTTCTCGAACAATAACAATTCGACTGGAGCTGGTTTATATCTTGATACAAAGTACTTGTTCGTGCATGAACGAGTTGAGGAAAATAAACTTTGTATTGCGTATATTCCATTAAATTATATGCTATCGGATATGATGACTAAAGGTCTATCACCTAAAGTTTTTGAAGAGCATATTTCCAATATGGGATTTACTGAAGACCTTATTTAACTGCATATTTTACTTACTTACGTTTTATTTAATAAAATTTCCTTAGATTTATTTTGTATGTCTCTTAATATGTTCTGCATGCGTAATGACACATAGACAAAGTAGTATACAACTCAAATATTTGAAGGGCTTACTTATAAATTTTGATCATAACTATTTAGGTTTTAAACAAGGACCATAGTATGATTAATGAAGGTCTTGAGCTGATGTTCAATTCAATGACTGTATTTTTGTGATCCAGTTTGAGTCTAAAGCTAAAATGAGGGTTAAAATCCGCAGACTAATATAATGCTCATAATAAATGATTACTCAGCCAAATGGAATAATGTAAGAATAAATATATTTATTTATACATTTATATATTGCCATCATTATGATTTATATAATAATTATGAAAACGTTAATACGTTATACGAGCCAAGATCTAGTCTCAATTGGATACATCAATCATAAACGAGATAATTACGTAAAGATTTAATTTATTGATAACATACATTATAGGATTCATACATTTCATACGTTAAGCTCGGTTCCAGAGAGAATCTGACAGCATAACGTTACTTGAAAATAAATATAACGAATCACTTATGGAAAATGAACAGGATCCGCCTATTTATATGCCGATGCCTCATTCGCTATGTAACACTAACGGATGAGGTGATACCATAACAAATGGGTTTCCATTCCCTAAAACTCCTTAGCAAATGCGAATACTTTAACGAATGAGCATTGATACGCTACATCCTTAGCGTATGGGCTCCTAACTTAACAAATGGGTTTCCATTCGCTAAATTACTCCTGGCCTATTCGATCAGCTACGGATAACAAATCATGCACTGACAATATCGATCAAAATAATTAAATTATACCTTATTATTATATTAGCTAGGTAATTGTTGATGGACCATATTACCTTTACTTGCAAATCAAGGGTTCCCCGTTGGGTGTATGGACAAAATTATTAATATCATAACATAACATAACCCAAATCCTCGTATCTCTCTCTCTCTCTCTCTCTCTCTCTCTCCCCATATATTTGGTTTTCTCAAGAACTCTTATCCCATCATTAATAAACATCCTCAAAGGGGAACTCGACAAAGCTGACAATCATGCCGTCTGGATCATTCTTATCAGCCGTGGCTACTCTATGTTTTAGTTATAGGTTTATAATACTATTCATGCTTTCCATTACTGACGTGAAAACTGATCACCATGTGTATGCTCTCCGTAAATCATTTGATGAATCAAAATTAGAAACGAAACGCGTTGCAATTTTTGTTCTGATGACGATTCGTCATCGTTGATAACCAAGCTTTTCTTTATTCTTAATGAATCAAACAAACATTAATCATACGAACATGTTTCATATTTATGTTCCCCACGAATAGGAAGAAAACGTTGCGGCTTCTCAATCCTAAACACTTCTTGCTATAAAATGTTAAAATAATTACAGTTTTAAATAGAAAACACTTCAACATGCATATGACAAAACTTACCGGTTCTTCACGATAGGCATGGCCCGATGTGTGTAATTGCTCATTTTTACCTTTACCCATTATTAATGCCGGCATGATCCTCGATAAACGATTCATCATTTTCATCACTTGAATCGCTACCAAGGATCACCTATAAATGAGATTGGAATGAAAAATAGACCTGTAAACGAAGGGAATGAACACGAACAAAGCATGTTCATGATCGTTCGTTTAACCTTCACTACTACAAAAATGTTTATTAACATAGGTGTATAAAATTATTTACAACGGTGTGATGTCCAACCGTTGAATATAATGTAGAGCACCGTTTTATTTTGAACAATTATCCCAGCCCGTTGTAAGTAAGAAGAAAACTAGCGTTGTTTTGTAGACAAAAACTTTAACAACGGGTTTTAACCATTATTTAAAAATGGTTAACATCTTCATGTTGAATTTCCTTAGTATATTCATTACTTGTAACGGTTATACAAAGACCCATTATAAAAACTTAAAACGTTTTGCAATAGCAACGGTTATAATAGTAATCAATTACAAATACTAAACCTTTTCTATTTTAATAATAAATATTACAGTTAATATTATTTTTACACATGTTATAATGTAAACCATTTTATAAGTTTAAAATAGTTGCACATTTATATGTCGAAACAGGTGTGTGATTTAAAATTAGAAAAGAAACACGTTTATAATAAATGGGTTTTAATAAGATTTGTGGTCCATCTGCCTACTAATAAAAATTAATATCGATTAAATAAGTTAGGTGCAACCATAACGAATCATATCAATAAATAGAAGATCGGTCACTCTTCAAATTTCAACTTGCTAACGTACTCCTCCAATCTATCCGTCCACTTTCAAAATTCTTCAATCTTTCCTCCTCAAATATCCTCCCTTCACCAAATTATGTTACGATCTTTTCCAAAGCCACCTCATTAAAGGTTCTCGAACTTTTATTGGAATTGGTGGTGTCGAAAATATAATACCTTTTGAACCTCTTATATGTTTTAATTTTTAGATCGATTCTAGGCCATGACAAATGGAAGGCTATACACATTGGATGAGTGGATCAAATGTTTTGGCATGTCACGCTCTCCTATATTTCTAGTAGATCTAGAGTTTTATGCATGGTGTTCGAATGTTTGACTTTATGGGGTATTTGGCTTAGCTTTTGAAATTGTGCATTAGCTTAGCACAACACCCTCTAAAATTGATGACCGTGTGGCATTTGAAATGCTAAATAGGGTATATCGGTGCAATTGTGTTGATAAAAGTGTACCCGAGATCCCAAAATTCTATTTAAAGTTCGAGAATCATATTCAAATAAGGTATTTATCGGTGTAAGCGTGTTGATAAATGCTACCGAGAAGTGTTATTCAAAGTTGGAGATTCATATCGTCATCTAAGTAATGATAATGTCAGGTTATTCATCGGAAACATATCGTTATTATTATCCTTGGCGTCACGGATGAATGCTAATATGCACTAGTGAAATCATGTAGATAAACTTCTCGTGCGAAATTCCAATTACTATTTTTTTATAAATTCTTGTTGTACTAAATCCTTTGTACCATTGAACTAATTTTGTTGGTGTTAGAAATTTTGATTATTTATGTTAAATTATTATGATGTATATGACCAAATAATAAAATAAACATATTGAACATTGTTTGTATTTGATTTTAGTCAACTGGCCTCACAAGTATCATATATGCTTGTTCATTTATATTGTAGCAATCACCAACACCTATCTAAAAGCACATATAAATATTGCAAAAAAATTATAAATATTATAAAATATTGACTAATTATAACTGACAATAGTGTTAATAAAGGTAGAATATTTACTAGTAAAAAAGATATAGATAGACAAATAATATTAGTCCAAATGTTCTAACAGTTCAAGTAGAATGATGGAGAAATGTGTATCTAATCCTAAGGCAGGTTTAGGAAGAGCACCTGGAAGAAAATCTTGATCTTGATTAATCATTTCAATTCTTCCTTGATTATACGGCAACCCCAGCCATGGCACTTGTGAAAAAAATGATATTTATGATGAATTTGGGATATAAAAGTATCTCTCGTTTCTGTTCAATTTTGTCACACATATCTTGTAGCAGTTGCTTCGAGTATTTTTTGCACTTCTTTTGGCATATACTCTCATTCACTAACCTAGCGCAAAAAACACAAACAAAGGGGAGTGAAGGATACCTGCCAATCTACAAAGAGGTGTTTTTTGTTCACCTTATTATGGCAAAATGTTCCGTTATACCCCATCTCCCAAAAAGACTGGTGCACGTCATCTTGATAGAAGAACACTCAGTCTTTTCCGTCATTTATTCGTAGAGCAGCACAAAATTCTGCTTGAACGACAACAATTTCTGACCCATTTATCACAACATGAATTTCTCATCCAAAATATCCAGTTACTGTATAGGTTTGAATAACAGGAGAATCCCAAAATTGTTGTATCCATCGTTGATATACATGGGTTAGAAATAAGCTTGTGCAACTGATCTGCCACGATTCCCGATGTTATCAGTGAAGTCAGTGTTGGAATCGATCTGCCCAAGTCACATATTTGAGTTGATGTGGCTAGTACGTTATGATCCAAGTCGGGTCATACCCAATAACAAGCTAGACAAACACCACGATATTTGTTATTATATGTGATCTAACTGATAAATATCAACACTTATAATATATGGAAAAATTGGTTTTCTAAATATTTGCACTTGTGTAATAAATAAATTATATGGATAGTTTATATTTTGAGTGATGTTTTTTAAGTTGGTTAAATAACATTTTGCATGTTACTTGTTTTATGCCATGTTACATTTTATTATGTAACATGGATATAATATAAGTAGATAGTAAAAATGGTTTTGAAATTTTGAGAGGGAAACCCAAATGGGGCCGCCCCCTTTCCACTCTCTCTCTTCCATTGCCTCTTTATTATCAAACATGTAAGACATTTGATTGGGTTGGATTTTGTACCACTCTCTCTCTCTCACACACAAGTTCTCTCCTTTTGTCTCTACCTTTCGGCCGAACAAGAGGAAGAACAAGGGAGGGTTTTTTGCAAGAGTTTCAAATCCTAGCATATTGGGTGTTTGTTGTAAGCTTGGAGGGTATACAAGCTTGAGGATCTTCTCCTTTGAAGACTTGCTATTCAAAGCTTCATATCCTTATTTTTCAGAACTTGAAGGTATGTTACCAAACACCCTATGGTTGTTTTTGATAGTAGGTAAATCGTAAATGGATCCTAGAATTGGGTTAAACATAACACGTGTTTTATGTGCCTTTGGAAACAAGATTTAAAACTTTATCCCCACTGCGTTTTTACATATAAATGGGTTTATATGTTCTTGATAATTTTGTGAAAACCCAACAGTCAGTGATAATGATGGTGATGATGATGATGAGGATGAGGAGGATTCGGCCACGTCACAATGTAGGAATGGAATGAGGATACGGGAAAGGTGACGGTGACTAAATCAGAGTACTCATTCATATTCAACCATAACGACGTTATTGCTTTCTTGGATAAAACTTATTTGAAGTAACTCAACATTATTGTATTGGTCAACCTACACATAATATTGGGAAAATGGAGTGCGAGTTTGGGGAGATAATTGGTTGTAGCTCCTGACGAGGATGAGGATGTGGATGAGGAGGATGAAGCTTTTGTTGCTGATCAAGATGAAGGAGAAGTTGATCCTACATGTTATGAATAAGAAGCGATGGATGAAGATGAAATATGAATGTATTTTACTTTTTATTATTAATGAAAAATGGGTGTTTTTTGTTAATATGAATTTAGTTCATTACCATACGTATTGTAGCACCCCAACTTAAGTGGAAACACACGTGACACTATGAAGTGACAATATTTCATTAATTAATTTAAGCATCAATTACACAAGTTCGAAGATGAAGAAATACAAGAAAAACAAGAATAGTTTAACACCTTGTCCATTTATGAACATACCCTTAGTTCTAATGTCTTCTCCGAGTATCATCCTATAATAACGCTACATGTAGCATGTATATATATATATATAAAGTTAATTAAATGAATAGTTGGTGAGTTCACACAAGTTTTTATATAAGTACAAACAAACCATACAATTCAATGAAACTTGTGAAATAATAACGCACGTGAGTCATTTCCAATTAGTAACAACCAACGTCTTTGGATCGGGGGTCTCTTTTCCACTCGAAAGAAAATGGTCATGAGTGCAAGGGGGGGGGGGGTATGGGCATACTTATTGAGGATACCACATGTAAGTAAGTTTTGGGAAGGTAATCAATTAAACACACAAGCCGTGATATGAATTGTAGTTTTTAAATGAATAAGTAAAAAATTGATTTGACAAGATATATATGCTACCCCAAAGTGTAAAAACGTTAAAAAAAGGGTGTGAGAAACTCACATGATAAAGTAAGTGAGTTAATGAGAACTATGCGTTTAAGCGAGCTGAACCAGATGAGTTTGGTTCGACGAGCGGCCCTTGAAAATATTTATAGGTACAAAATATAATTCAAGAAAATAAACATAAATGGAAGACATAAAAGATTCGATTCGTGGTTTAGTGTTTTAAACCTTTAAAAGCAAAAATATATATTTACTCTATAATTGTATATTTTTAAAGTTTTCATCATAAATTTTATAAGTTGGTTACTTTTATTATTTATAAAATGTTGGGTTATAATATTTCTTACTCATGTTATTAAGTCGGGCTCAAGAAAAATCCTAAAAAGGCGAAAAACGATTTTAAGCGATTGGTACGTTTTCGGTCGGACTCAAACTCAACTCTTTATGTCGGATTCATTTCCGGCTTGGTAAAATAATATTTCTGGAATAATAAGTGAAAAGAACTTGGTTTTAGATATGATAAAAATAACTAAACAGAAACCGAATATATTCATAAGCGAGTCAAGTTCATTTTTGATGAACTAATACTAAGGTTAAATTAATCATTACGTCATGTTTTAAACTATTATAACTATATATAATTTACAAGTTTGGTGCCGCAAGTGGCTTATTGGGCCACTTGGCGGCACCGTATTAGTCGGCGAAATATGTATTTTTTTAGTTTAGTTACCATAATAAATGTAATGGAAACTGATCAAACGTCAATTTTTTTAATTTCTGGTACCATAACAAATTTGAAAGAAACCGGCCGAGTTCGCGCAAACTCGCGGCTTTATTTAAAGCCCATGACGGACAACGCTACCGACCGACCCCCCCCCCCCTCCAAATTGGCCGTTGGTCCACCTCAAGTTTTTTATTTTTTCGTTTTTTTAATTCCGGTACCATAAGGTACGTAATCAAAACCGACCAAATTCATGTCAAGTTACCGTCTCAATGCTCGGAACCGACAATGCTTTGGTTTTACCACCGCCTGGGTTTGCCAACCAACTAAACATCGTCTTCAATATTTGTTTTTTTATATGTTAATGCTTTTATATGTTAATTTAACGAATTAATATTTTGGGTTTTAACCCTCAAATTTTACTAGTGGTGTCTATATTGTTATAAACGCAGCCGGTACTGACCGAATTCGTGTCGACTCATCGTCGTAATGTTCGGGATTTACCAACGCCCGGGTTTCAACTTTCGGGTTTTGCCAGCTGCCCCCGCGCAACGCGCCGGGATGAAAATCTAGTTAAATACATAAAGGAAAATAACACATACATACCCGAGAAATGAACACAAGAATAAAAAAGAAGAAACTTGAAACTTGATTGGTTTGACTTTTATAATTCAAAGTAGGCAAAAACACCAAAATGAGAGAATAATAACAATTCTTTGTAAATTTAGTTGTGGCAAAGTGAAATGGGAATCAAATGACCTCTACTTATTGGTAAACATGACCAAAGATGATAACAAATAATTAAATTTGGTCAAGACTTATTAATGGACATAAATTAAATTTAAAACCTTTAAAATGATCATAAAAGTTGAGTTGAAACATAAGAAATATATTAAAATAAGTTTATTCATAAACAAATGAGTTAAATCGCCTTTGACATCATTTAAAATGGTGTTAGAAAATAGTCAATGGAAGATCAAAAATAAAAGCATGTAAAACAACCCTAGACTTGAACAAAATGATATTATCATATAAAATACATAACATGGAGTTTAGGATTAAAATCGTATAGATGAAATAATATTATAAGAAGTTAACATATAAAGTTTACTAAATATGAAATCCTAGAGTTTAAAATGGTTCGGGTTTTGGGTTTGAAATTAAATGAATGTTACACGTAAACATTAAAAAAAATTGGTAAGATGAAAATAATGATAAATATCGATTAAAGCTTGGTTCATAACATATAATTATAAAAAAGAAATTAATATGTATGTAAATACACTGAAAATGGCAAAGAGCTGTTAAAACTTAGGAAACCATTGTGTATAACTATTTAAATCTTTTTAATAAATTTACACTAGAGACCGTTGTTTATAATTTGTATCATATGCATATGTTAAACTTAGTGCACGTGTTATAATATCTTAACAACACCAAAATTTATTAACTCCTCGCCATAAGGTTTACATTTTCACCAAAATGATTTTGAATTCATTTTGAAAATCACGTTTGTTTGCTCACTTACCTCCAACCTCATAAAACAACTGCTCACTTGCTTACCTGCATACATCGTTTCTTCAAACCCTAAGCGGTACGTTTTTCTTTTGTCTTATTAATTAAAACAAAAGTAATAATTATGACGCAAGATTAATGTCTTGATTATCATGTTTTAAATACTATATATCCATCAAATATGTATTCATTTTTAAAGAGAATCTAGCTAATCGATCTATTTTGGTATTTTTCTCCCTATATGATTGTCTAAACTAAATTAACTTTGTTTGTATGCATGTACGTGTAATTAAAGATTGTCTAACCAATGTTTTATTTGCGTTTGGAAACAGATTCCTATTTAATCTTTTGGTCAAGCTGTATGAGATTCACATTATTAATTAAGGTATAAGAATATTTTTAAGTTAAATATTAATTAAGGTTTAACTTTAGTGATTAAGTACGTAAGAATCTAATAAATATCCAATGATTTAAAGATTTGATTATGTAGAAGACTAGCTAGTTTTAATGGACTTGCATCTAAAGAGTTTGAGGCATATACACTAGATTACTATATACTTTGTTTATTTACGAATATAATTATTTTTTTATGTACAAGTTTTAAGTTATGATGAAACATCTATACAAGTTTCTATAAGCTACAAGTACTTATTACTATACATGTTTTTTAGTTATTATTAGTTGATATAGAAAATATTATTCTTTTTCAACAGATGGATTTTCATGAGGGGACAATTAGCTATTATATGAAACACTATGAAATCAGATAAGCAGTATAGTTTATGAATTTGTTATAACAATATCTCATTATCTATTATAGATGATGAACTGAAAGCCCATCCCCTTTTATCAATTCAAGATTTTGTAAACATGCTTTATATTTGGTGTATATCAATATTATTGTATTAGATTTCTATATAAATGAAACATGTATATTGTAATTTATATTCGGATGGATGAATAAATATTTTATTATTTTGTGGTTGTACGCACCCGTTGTATATAATAAGCCTATTGTATTTAGTTCATTGAAAACAAAATGGTTCACGACCCGTTGTGTAAATACTTATAAGCAGCGGTTTTGAGCCCGTTTCATTAGGTTGTATACACTTTTCAACACCGGTCTTGCATCCGTTGTAAAAGGGTATTAACACTGGTTGTAGCCCGTTGTTAAAAGTTATAACATTGTTAAGTTACCCGTTCTAATTCTTTCTTGCAACGTCTATGTTCCATTGTCTTTTGCTCCTATACAACGTTTCTTTAACGTTGTAATTTACAAATTTTTTAACAAGAAAATATACTTCATTTCTCATTAAACTCAAAACGATTACAATAAAGTGGCAGAAAAACTAGCAACAAGCTCGCTGCCACCCCTTTTGAATAAAAATCCAATCCTACTGAAAATGAAGCTTTGGGACTTAGGAGTCAAAGAAGTACCATGCATGACACGCTGAACCCTGTTCATAAAATTCACAGCCTTCGACGCCAGAAAACCAAATGTGTCAAAAGCAAATGGGAGAAACACATGTTGATTTTCTAAAAATGCTTTCTAGTGTTTAACCACTTTGCCCCGATTCAACCTTCAACAAAGCTTGACCCATATAACATTCAAAAACTTTCATACCAATTTTTGACAATTTAGGAAGTTGAGGGACCAATAAGTCATTTAGCTAAAATAAAAATATAAAACTCTCTTGAAGCGACACATGTCCGACGACTAATAGGATGAAATCGACATGTGTCTTATGACTAATTTGTGAAATTGACACATGTCCGATGACTAATCAAATAGATTGGCATGTTTCGCCACATGTCAGCATGAAAGAACACGTGTCATCACAAGAATGAATGGTGGCAAGCGACTGTCCGACCGAGGGTGTGAGTTTCAACTATAAATAATGGTCATATGTTGGTCATTTGTGACATCCCGAACACCAAACCACTCTCACTTTCTCGAATTTTGTGCCACCGAGTTGGAGTGCCGACACCACTATAGAGTACACCCTACGTATAGTCGAAGTACTCCTCATTCATCCTTATGCGTTATACCCGTTGTAAGGTAAGAGTTGGGTTTAAGATATCTCAAATCATAGCTTAGATCTTAGTCGACGGTATAGCCTAAACCTTTGAAAGTTTATAGATATATTTAAGCTTTTTTTATATATAAAGGCTTACAAAAATAAAGGTTTCTTTATTATTAAGAAATATAAAGTTTTACATGCAAAGGTTATTGTTAAATGATTTTCTTCAAAATGAAGAAACATTATCTTTTATATAAAATATATATAAGACTAATTAAACAGAATCCTCTGTAATTATGAAATATCTACTCTTTTAGATTATGGAGGGTTATCCATATGTAAAGAGTTAGAAAAGTATTTGCATGAGGGTTGGTTCAAATCCTCTAAAACGTATTGATACAAGGTAGTAAGACACTCAGGATAAAATACACATGTGCCCAGATCCTTACATGTATGAACTGTAGTGGGCACACTACAGACATACTGACCATGAGGCAAGTAATTGTCTCTAGGGCGCGTAACCGTCTACTAAGTGGTTTGTGCGTATGTTTAGTTCCGATGAGATGGGATTGAGACCCAATGAGTCATTGAACACTATTGGTGATTGTGTCATAACGAATTATGAAAGCCTTTTATCGAGTCAGCGTTATTCACCAGCATATAGCTAATGTATTTTTAAAATGTGTTTTTTCAGGTAACCAAGAGTAACATATAGAAGTTGATATGCCCTATGGAGATAGAAGATCACTGTGCATAGAATACAACTTATGGCTCAACAAATTTTTTAAACGAAGTATATGTAAAACTTGTTTCAAAGCAAGTAATTTTGTAAAACGAAAAAAAAAGGGTATTTAATTCCCTTTGTTATGAAAGTAAATATTTTAGTAAATAATTTCCGCTGTGTAATCAAACTTTGATAAAATAAAAGAGTCGGTACCAACTATGGGTCACACGGCTAGGCCCCCGAGGCCGGGTGTGACACCCACAACAAACCCACGGTCCCTAACCCCAATAAGAGGATACACTCATATAAGGTCCACACAAGCGAGTCCCCCCCCCCCCCGCCCCACCCAAACACAAGAATATTGGCTAGCCATAAATTGAACCTATCTTAAAGCGGATCAGTAAGAAAGTTAGCAGGGGCCTCCTTTTTAGCAGAAATCATTGCCTATTTAAGAACTTCACACAGAACATCTCTAACCAAATCATGTCTATATTTAAAACCAGGTAATTCTTTGCAGTCCACCGCATGATCTCCAAAATAATCCAAACATACCTTGTGAAAAACTGGGCAAGGTTCATCAGTCGGGAACATAGGGATCATTAGCCGGTACTTAAGGATAGCCCGGTACTCCAAGCCCGACATATGTTGGCCCAATCCTTCACTGGGGATGGCAGTTAGAAAATCTTGTTCCCTCTGACATTCAAATACCGCCTTTTGGTGAGGGGATAGATCAAGCTTCACTTCTAAACTCTGGACGATTCCACTAAATAAGGCACTCGCCAAAGCATGTTAGGTTTTATGGAGGCAGTGTCCATTTTAGAGAAACCGCTAATATCAAAATTATGGAGTGAAGTACGTAAAGGATCCATCGCACACCCCTTATCAGATTCCAACCCATCAATATCACAGCCCCGAAGAATGTGGTCTTGCAAACTCCATGATTGTGCTCTCGAAGCCACAAACGCATATTTAGATACATCCAAGACTGAACATAAACCTACCCCCCAATACGGGATGGAAGTGATGCCAACCTCCACTGGATATCCCTGATGAACGGAACCCCACAAACCATGATGTCCTCAATCTCCCCTCGAAGTCCATTGTATAGAAACACCTTCGCCCACATACATAGGTTGGAACGTTCTCATGCCGAACAACAACTTTGAGACTCCCATACATGAGCGAAGCAAAAGAATCTCTCATTGAGGGTCCCGAAGGCCTGGGAGACACCTCATTAGTTCTACAGCACTAGATTCCCTTTTCATAGCCCAACTGCTAATAAACTCTGCATTCTGACTTACAAAACCACTAAGGAGTTTAACACCAAGCATCGTCCTTCCATTACCGCAAATGAACAACCCCTCTTGCACCTTCACCCCATTGCACGCTGGCCAAAATAATTCTACTTTCTTAACATTTAATTCAAGACCCAAACGAGACCCCTCGACCCTGATAATATCTAATGCTTTAGCCACCTCTCTAGGTCCCAGATAATAGTACCATCATCCAAGTACCAAGCATGGTAAAAACTTGAAACGATCTCTGATTTAGTGAATGAGTGTATGAAAAACTAAGGAAAAAGGAGAGGCCCAAGAGGGTCCCGCTGTTAAACCCTAGTGGTGGACCTAATGTAAGAATCACCCACATATTACCTAGCTGACTGCCCATATAAAAAATCCACCCATAGGGAAATAAAGGGACATCGACTTCGAACCTCATGTATAAGGGTCTTCCTATCGACTAAGTTGAAGGCATTAGAGAATCAATAGTAAGCATAGCCAATGACCCATCCGAGTGAAACTGATTTAGGAACCTGTTCGCGCTATGGAGCACGGAATCTGCCCCACTAGGGACTCCTACACCAAATTTAAAGTCACAAAGGTTTTTAGCAATATCCTTCCCGACACCCCTCATAACCACCTTAGAGACCAACCTCCTCCAAATGGCCCTTACGTAAATAGGTCTAATCACATTATTCGATTAAGCAATGGCATAAGGGGGCAGACGCAACAAACTCTGCCAACACCCTAGGACACCTTCTCCCCAAAAATAAATTGACAACTACGGAAATAGACTTTAGCAAACTATCCGCGATCAGAGACCCCTCTACGCATAACACATCTAAAATGTGTTGGGCTCTCAATCCGTCTTGACCACACAAAGTCCCTTTAGGGAAAGTTTTAATACACCCAAGTACACTATCAACGTCTATAACAAGGGAGGCTTAGAGAGCAAGAAATATGTATAATCGGAGGGGGCATGATAGTAGGTTCCCAGCCGGATCTACACGAGATATCTCGTTTTACGTAGGTGCGGAATCCCTACGTAAGACGTTACGAGTGTAGAAGACGATACGATTAAACACACGTTACAATAAACAAATACTCGTTATATTGCAACCTTAAACACGTGATATGTATCACTAATACTGGACTCGTTACACGTAAACTGAATACACTGATTGAATCCCTCCTAATGTTATTGATTAAGCCGTAACCTAATCAATATATAACACGACAACTTCGCCTGGCATGTTCAGGCGAAGTTGTCACTAACTTCGCTTAGTTCACAAGTTCGCCTGTATCAGCGAACTTGTGAGCTAACTTCGCTTACATACAAACACAAATCCAAATGACTCGATTACAGACACTAGACACTGAACTACTGACATCATGTACCAACAGACTCCCCCTTGGCAGTAGCTTCATCTCTTTATCTTCAAACACGTGTCTTGTAATCTTCAACAATCTTGAATCTTCATCTTTAAGCATTCACTGCTTCTCGTACACATACCGACACAACTCTTTGATATTTCCTCGCTTCGTCTTTCCAAGCAGGAATATAAAAGATTTTCTTCTCATTCAGCACCTGCAGATCAGCTCGAGACAGGTTCACTAGATGCATCGAATCATAGACTCTCAGCAGCTCTTGTTCATCTTCGTCTTCCATCACTGCTTCAGCTGTCTCACAATCTACATACCACCACTTCAACTCTTTGAGCACATCCTTGGGCATTTGTTTCATCGGCACTTCTTTCAAACACCGGATCGGTTTATACTTCATAATCATCCAAGGCTTGCCATCTGCTCTCAACCCTCTATCTTTATCTTTGATAAGTTTACCCTTCTGTGGTTTCAGCAGCTCGAACTTCTTTTCCTTTATACTCTCCTTCCATACTATCTTCCCGATGACCCTAGCCATATTATCATCACTTCGATTTATCAATCCCAATCTGGCTAAGTCTTTCACTTCACATTCTGGCAGTGTGTTCAACGATCTCAACATTCTTTTGAAGTACTGAATACCATCATATCTCTTAATCACTAAGAGCCTCAACTGCTCATCGTATATCCAGCAAATAATCCCTTTTCTCGCTTCAGCATAGCCTCTAATGTTGTAAGTCTTCTTAAACATAGTAGGGACCGCTGGTTTCTTCGTTTTGACGAACCACTGAGCATAGCCTTCTTTCCATCTAGGCTGCTCTTCCCATTCAGTCTCATCATTTCCCATCTCTTTACTCATATCTGCGTTATCGACTTCTGGAATCTCATGCTCTACATTCTCTTCTACTATCTCTCCCTCTTCTATCTCATCATCAATCACAATCTGTTCACCAATCTTCTCTATCTCATCACTCGGTAATACATCATCATCACACATAAAGTCATCATCCATCTCCTCAACCTCCACTACCACCACATCATCACCACCAGCTGCAGTTGTCGACTCCCCTGAGTTGTGGAAGTCCCAAGAGCTTGTACAGTTCTTGGCAACTCACCACCTACACCTTTCGATGCATTGGGATCATCGTCTCGATCATTTCTCCTCTTGGTCCTCAACTCATCGCCTTTACAGCTCGTCTCCCCCTGAGATGCCAAGAACTCCTTCAGAGCATCTAATTTTTCCATGTTCTACCAGCAGAGACGACTGCATCTGATTCTCTGCAACTAGGCACGACCCGACCCGTTCTGCAACTGCGTTGAATAGCCTGGGTCTGGATAAGATTAATCCTTGACTGCTCTGCCACGACCCGTTCAAGTGCTGCTATTCGTTCAGAGTCTGATAGGGTTGCATCGAAATCAAACCTCATATGAGATATATCGTGAGTGTACTGAGGAGGGATTGCCGATGTATCCGGGACCTCAGAAGTAGACGTAACCGCAGGTGGTATCGTCATCGCTAACCCTGCAGTGGCCACAACCATCGACTCAATAAAATGTGCCACGACCTCTGTTGGAGTAAGAGTTGGAGGTGGCAACGAGACAATCTCCGGAGCCGATAGTTGAAATGAAGTGGGTGGGAGGCCAAATGAGGATGAGGTAGCCACCACGAGAATGTCCGTGGCGCTTGGCCTTGTAACCTGTAATGATGAGGGAACCATTGTCATACCGGACAGTGCGGGTGGGGTGAAACGTACCACCCTCGAGCTCTCACCGGCTCCCGATCCTGCACCTATCCGTTCCCTTCTTGATCTCCGGATCAACTGTTGAAATTCTTCTTCATAGTCTGACTCACTATCATCATCAGCTCTCTTTCGTTTCCCATGAGTCCGTTCATGTGTTACCAAAATCCGTCTCGCTTCGGTCAATTCATCATCAGAATCTGAGTCAGCCACCGTTGTAGCTGCCCTAGTAACATTCACACCCGAAGCTTGTTCAACCGAGACCTGTACATTCTCCTCTGGATCAACGCTTTCCATGTCAAAAAATCCCTGACCGCCAAACTCTGCGTCAAGATCTATGTTCTCCTCCGGTGACACAACAGGAGCAGCAGGTATAGCTTGAGGTGCTCCTGCCTGTTGTGGTGCCGGGTCCCGAAACTCGTCCCCACGAGCAGGCACATACCCCAGGTAGATTAAGTACCCGAATAGTGGAGTATGTCGAGGACGGAGCTCAGGTTTGCTCCTCGCACTGGAGGATCTGCATTGGGCAAAGATCCTTTTGCTCACACTTTCTACGTATCGGATTGGGCGGCGCTGAGGTAGCGTTGGAGCAACATGATCCAAGATCATTTGGAGAAATCTTGGATACATGATAAATCTCTCACGCGCCACCGCTCTTCGTTGTCGATCGATCTCGTAGAAGACCATCTGACTAAAGCTGTAGCGCTTGTTATAAGTCAGAGCAGTCTTAGCCGACTGCATGGTCGCGCCCATGCCATCAGTGTCCGCCTTTCTCCCTGACATGCAAACAATCATGACATGCATGAGAAAGCGCCACTGGTCAAGCAAAAATCCCTTCCTTCTCTGGGTATCTCCCAAGGGACCTGAGTATTCCATCCTCAAAAACGCTCCATCACGGAAAGGAGCTACAAAATCTGTCGGGTCATCTCTTGTCTCATCTCCAAAACGTAAAGCCGCCCGGATTTGTTCAGATGAGAACTGAACAATGTGATTGTTGACTGTTGCTCGCATCACCGGGGGCTCGACCCTACAATCATATTCCACGGTCTGCCAAAAATCCTCAATGTTTGGCAAGGATATTGGCAGTGTTGTCGTAATCGCGTGGAATATACGCGAGCGTAGTAGGAATGTGATGATTTTGCGGAAATCATCAACTCCGCTCGCCTCCGGGTCTAATGTTATATACATGTTGTGACCTGGGAAGAACTGTCTTTGGTTATCACCACCGTCATCACCGTCTGCACCACCTATAGCAGCCATATCTGCACCAAACAGACTAAATTAGATAAGCGACAAAGCAAATCACAAGTTCGCCTGTTACCATGAGCGAAGTTGTGATCTTTTCACTATAGGCGAAGTTAAAGGTGGGCGAAGTTAGGAAACAACTTCGCTTCAACTTTAACTTCGTCTGTTAACTGTTAAGTAAAAAAGTCCAGGAGAAGTTAATGGTAACTTCGCCTAACCACAACATCGCCTCATAAACTGTTTCAAAAATAATTATAAGGCGAAGTTACGGACAACTTCGCCTAAACTGTAACTTCGCCGAATATGAAACGGCATCAGTTAGGTTTATCGAACGATGTGATTTGGTCAATTTTGAGCTTGCGGATCTCGTAAAACTTGATTTAATGACGATTTAGACGATTAGATTGATTATGAACATGTAAAGATACGTTTGAAAATCGGTTGTTAAGGGTTCGAAAAACGAGGACGTGAAACGGGTCGAATCGACCAATGATAAACGTTAATGAACATGATTAATCGATTCGATTACCCTACACACCTTTAAACACGGATTAGAACTTGAGAAAATTGAATACAGAAAGATCGAGATGAAGTTCGCCCAGGTATATGATAAGTTCGCCTAGGGATTTGATAGATAAGTTCGCTGGAGTTTTGGAAAATAATGGACCAGTTTGACCTATGAATTCCTTTATATAGGGTCAGAGTTGTTCCGGCGAAGTTATGGATAACTTCGCCTATAAATGGCGAAGTTATGCTCAACTTTGCTGGAATTAAAAAAAATTTCAAAACAAACCCCATAATTTGTAAAATTTGCAATTAAGTTTTAAAACAACCTTTAATGTGTTAAATGATACGATCAAGACCAAGTAACCAGATATAAAATCATACAACTACATAAGTAGAAAAATTTTAAAATTTAAAGTACACGGGATCAAATTTCAGTCTCGATAGGGACTACCATGTTTTAGAAAAGATCCGAACAGGAATCATACTAACTACGTGACTGTCACACAGATCCGTGTTCAGCTTTATTATGACATAAAGAAACAGGTTGTAAGCAGGTAATTAACTTAAAATGGTTTTCATCGTTTCTGTGATACGGGTTCGGTTCAATTAAGCTCAAAACTAAAGTGGGCAACAACTCAGAGATTAATGCCTCCTATCTATTCTCAAAAGCGTATTTGGCTTTCCCCAAGTCACCCCGAGTTGACTTCGACCCGTAGTGTCTGATTAAATAGTATGAACTCTTCGATCTTTGTACTCTTAATCCCGTTCTCTATCTTGCATCTTGATTGAGAAGTCTTATCATTATGAACTCTATAATGTCTCAATAACTATTTTTTTTTTTTTAAGTATTAACACAAGCTTCAGATAAACTACTGCAAGTCCCGAATCTGGATCACTGCAGTTTTTTGACATGCTATCTTCACGGGAATCAGAACACTCACGGGCTCGTGTATGACTGAGTAATCGCTTTTCTGCCTATCATTCGGAAAGATATATATGGAGACATGCACAATTGTTAAGAAGTTTCCACGTAAAATCGAGTAGATTTAGTTAGTATCACTTCTACTTTTACGCACCATAAAAAGCTACCATGACATACAATGACTGTTCTAAAGTCTTTTAGGCCTAATAACTTCACTAGTTAAGCACACAGAATCAGTATATCTATCACTTTCCAAGGTTGGATCAATTTTCTGTTAAACATAGTAAAGGAACTTCTTACGAAGTAGTAGACTTGAAAAATAATTTCATCTCCCGGAAAAATTTTTAACTTCAATCGCCCCGATCAAATTGAAGTTTTCAGGTAAACGGCTATCCCGAAGATCCAATGGATCAGCTGGACCGACCACATGCAAGTATGTGTCCTTCTAACTAAGTATGATCGACTAATTTTCAGCGAAAGAATAAAAACACATCATAAACCGCCCCGGTCACTTTCAGTCATCTGGTTAATGGCTATCCTTATATTCAACAAGTAGAAATGAGGACCAAACATATCCGAAGATATGTCCTTCAAACTGAGGCAACCGACATAATTCTAAGCGATAGTGACCTTTTTTGTTTTTTTTTTTTTTTTTTTTTAATAAAGATAAAAACACGGTTACTCGGGATTGATCATCCCATTCAGTTCAACAAGGTTTTGAAATCTAGTTTTGTCAAACGCTTTCGTAAACATGTCAGCGAAATTATCTAGCGTATCAACCTTTTCGAGCACAATCAGTTTCTTCTCAGCACAATCCCGTATAAAATGATGACGGATGTCAATATGTTTAGTTTTACTGTGTTTTACTGGATTGTTAGTTATTGAGATAGCAGCAGTATTATCAATGCAAATAGGAGTATGAGTGAAATTCAGACCGTAATCGCGCAACTGTTGTTGAATCCAAAGAACCTGGGAGTAGCAGTTAGATGCTGCCATGTATTCTGCTTCACAGGTTGAAATCGCGACTGAGGTCTGCTTCTTGCATTGCCATGACACTAATCTGCCACCAAGAAACTGACATCCACATGTAGTTGACTTCCGACTCTGATTGCACCCTCCATAATCAGAATCTGTTTAGGCGACCAACTCCAAGTCTCCTCCTCTCGTGTACCACAACCCCAGCTTAGGCTTGCCTTTGAGATACCGTAGAATCCTCTTCGCACCCTTCAAGTGAGATTCCTTTGGGTTTGCCTGAAAGCGAGCACAAAGACAAACAGCAAACATTATATCAGGCATAGAAGCAGTTAAGTACATTAAAGAACCTATTATTGCCCGATATTGAGTTGGGTCCACGTCTGCATCATTGTCTGAATCAGCACCCAATTTGTGGTTGACGCAGACTGGAGTATCGTATGGAGTGCTGTCCTCCATCTTGAAGCGTTTGAGAACATCATGGACATACTTAGTCTGATGAATGAACATCCCATCTTTCTTCTGATCAACCTGCAGTCCTAAAAAGAATGTTAGTTCACCCATAGCACTCATTTCAAATCTCTTCTTCATGACGGCCTCAAACTCCTGACACATGGCGACTTTTGATGCAGCAAAGATGATGTCGTCCACGTAGACTTGCACCAGTAGAAAGTCGCTCCCTTTTCTTTTGAAGAACAAAGTGCTATCAATCTTTCCTCTTTCAAACTCATTCTCAAGCAAGTAGTCGGATAGTGTGGAATACCAGGCACGAGGGGCCTGATGTAGCCCATACAGTGCTTTACTTAGCTTGTATACGTGATCAGGAAAGTCTGGGTCAGGAAAACACGGAGGTTGCTCAACGTACACAACCTCATCGACTTTACCATTTAGGAACGCACTCTTCACATCCAACTGAAATACCTTCATCTCCTTATGTGCAGCAAATGCCAAAAACAAACGAATGGCTTCCAATCTCGCGACAGGAGCAAACACCTCATTATAATCGATCCCCTCTTGCTGATTAAAGCCTTTTACAACTAGCCTCGCCTTGTTCCTGATAATAATCCCTTTCTCATCTCTCTTGCATTTGAAGACCCATTTTGTGCCAATCGCATGCACATTCTTTGGTTTTGCAACCAAGTTCCATACCTCCATCTTCTTAAACTGGGCTAATTCTTCTTGCATGGCTTCGACCCACGAGTTGTCCTTGAGAGCCATTTGATAGTTCTTTGGTTCCATCTGGCTGATGAAGCAGGTGTACAAGCACTCGTTGATTATGCCTGAATCTTTAATGCTTGTATAAACACATGTGTGCTCATTCAAGCTTTGTCTTGTTTGTACACCGTCGGACAGATCACCTATCACATTCTCCAATGGGTGATTTTTGTGAACTCTCGTAGTCGGAACCGCACTGACATCTAGATTGTCTTCCAGGTTTGAAGGTAGCTCATCAGTGGGTGATTGTTGTTGAGAGTGAAACGGATTGAAAAATTCTTCTTCAGTAGAGGCAGCAGGGGTATCGACAGCTTTTGACGAGAAAGGCTGACATTCATCATACTTCGGTCGTTGCACATAATTGTCTTCCTCATCAAAAATCATCTTCGAAGCAATTCTTTCATCTACTTCTGCACAATCCAAGTAAGGTATGTTAAAAGATTTGAAAAGTCTATCATAGTCGAAAACCCCAGCGGGTCCCGTGCTTGGTTTTGGTGATTTGTAACTTGTGATATCAGTGTTACACACCACCTCAACCTTGCTGGTCGATGTATTAAAGACACGTCTGTTGGGAGTCCCAACAACATATCCGACTAAAATTCCTTCGTCGGCTACTTCACCAAATTTAGAATTTGTCTTTAATATCGAACACGGGGACCCGAATGGTTCAAGACCACTCAAGTTGGGCTTTCTCCCATGCATAAGTTCATAACATGTTTTATTTAATCTTTTAACAGTTAACACTCGATTAAGGATATAACAGGCTGTTGCAACAGCTTCAGCCCAGAACACCACAGGAAGTTTCGAATCAGCCAGCATGGTTCTGGCTCCTTCAATTAACGTTCTGTTCTTCCTCTCAGCCACTCCATTTTGTTGCGGAGTATACGGAGCGCTGTACTGGTGTTCGATTCCTTTATGTAAGCAGAAGAGCTCCATCTGATAGTTCTTGAACTCAGTCCCATTGTCACTCCTGATGTATTTAACTCTTTTTCCCATAATGTTCTCAACTTTTGTAATCAAATTTATCACCATCTGAACCGTTTCATCCTTTGACTTCAGGAAATATACCCAAGAGTATCGAGAGAAATCATCAGTGATCACCAAGCAGTAAGATGTTCCTCCTAGGCTTTTTGCATTCACGGGACCAAAGAGATCCATGTGAAGTAAGTCTAGGGTACTGACAATTGAGTTAACCTTCTTGGTGCGATGGGATTTCTTGTGTTGCTTTCCCTTTTTGCACGATAAGCATTGGTCTTCAAAGTTGAAATTCTTCAAGGGAACACCCAGCACAAGCCCATTCTTGACAAGGTAGTTCTTTTTTCGAAGATGAATATGCCTCATTCTCCTATGCCATAATTCGGACTCCGATTCAGTTGCTTTCGATAGAGGACACGATTCTTCTGTGGTCATCTCAGTCGACCTCATGTCCATTATATACGTATTCTTTTCTCTTGGAACCTTCATAACAATCCAATCCTCTGGTATCTTGAAACCAGGATATAGCACGATCGCTTCATTCTTGGTGAAATGCACGGTGTAGTCTTTGTCACAAATCTGCGAAACACTCAGCAGATTGTGCTTCAGTTCTTCAACAAAATTTACTTTCTCTAACGTCATATTTCCGTTAGTCACCGTCCCAATTCCTGTAATCCTTCCACCGCTCTCTCCAGCGAAACTCACTCTTCCTCCCTTAACAGGTTTTCAATCGTGTAACAAATTCTTGTTACCCGTCATGTGCCGGGAACAGCCGCTATTCACAACCCATTGATTGTTTGCAGCCCTGTTCAACTGTTCCTGCACGATTAAAGCAGATGATTAAAATCTGGGGACCCAAGACCTATTGGTCTTGGGTCGATACATCCCGTACCTTGGCTGTCCAAAGTTAGTATCAGAATAATTTCTGTAAGTCCTAAAAGGATACCTTCTTGGAGATTGACTATGAGGCCATCCAAACCTTCTAGAATTAAATGAATTATTTCTCATGATTTGGTTGTTAACAGGGAAAAACTGAGGTTGATTTCTTTGAAAACCTGGATTAGTCCAATTTCTGAACTTTGAAGAGTTTTCATTTTTACCATTATAGTGATTAGTTCTATTCTCAGTTTTTGAAGGTCTCACACCTCTGAATCTCCGCTTCAGAGGGCAATCAGCAATTAGGTGTCCTAATTGATTACATTTGAAACAACTCCTGTGTTCAACTTTCTTTTCAACAGTTGTTTTAGATAATGAGGCTGCATTACTGCCCGTTTGTCTCACATATGGTGGAACATACGGGTTTAGAGGAGATTTCTTTCCAGTTGTTTTATTTTTCTCTCCACTTTTTGGTAATACTGCCTTTTCTTTTGTCTCACTCGACTCTGATGACTTATCCGAGTTTGATGAGACAGGACTAGGAGCAGAAATTTTAACACTCGAAACAGGCTTACTTGTTTCGCCTTTACTAACTTCTGGTTCTTTACTAGTTACCTTAACCGGAACTGTCTGACTATAATCAACATCAACAGATTTCTGATTACTAGGATCATAAGTGTAATTATGATTGTACGGTGGCGAAACTTCATGATATCCAATTCATCCCCTTTTAACTGGGGAACCTTGATCACTAATGAGGTGATCAAGTATAGCGGTGGAATTTCTATATTTCTCAAGTTTCCTGTTAAGTTCCACCACTTTCACCTGGTGATCAGCTATCTGTTTATCCCTTTCAGCTATTAGTTTGGTTTTTTCTTCTAACACTTCATAGCTCAGATCAATTACTTTAATTTTTTCAGCTAGATTTGCTTTAAGACTTCTAATATCTTTTTCACTAGCTTTTATTTTTACTTTATAACTATTTTCTATAGCTTTAGTGAAATGATGTTCTTCTTTTAAGGTTTTAAATTGAGCATCCAAACTAACATACTGATCAGTTATAGTTGTCAATTGTTCAGACAGATTTTCACACTTAGTGCAAGGGAGTTTAGTACTTACCTCGGTGAGCTGATCTTTCACATCTGCCATACAAGCTTCATTTTGAGCCTCTGCCATGTAAGCTTCACTTTCGCCAGTCACTTCCTCAGTATCTTCAGTTTCGATGTTCGCCATATTGGCCTGTTCGAACACTTATTCAACATGCAGATTCCAGTTATATTCCCCATTCTGTCTGGAAATCATGGCTCTATTATCATTACCACCCCCATTCTGGTGTGTCGACCTGTTCTGACTACGTTCAACTCTCTCATTCGTGCACTCCTTCGCAAAGTGGCCATTCTGTTGACAGTTGTAACAGCGCACCTTTGACTTGTCAAAACCAGGTCTCTCACCAACAAACTTCCTTTCTGTCTTCTTCTTAAACCTCTTAACCCTTCTCACAATCATCACCATTTGCCACCGCAGATCCATCTCTTCCAGATCATCAGCATCGATCTGATCATAGTCTTCCTCCAATATTGTTGGATCAACAATCTTACCCTGAATGTAATTTTCATACGAAGCAATAAAGGATGCATAGAGAGCAAACTACTGTTCAGCAGATTTAACACTCATGGGCATCCTTGAGTAGTTGTTGTTCGAAACACTTGGGGTAAAACTACTCTTGGTTGCTTAAGGGATAGAAGCATTTGATCCTCCAGCTACAAAGCATACATCACCATTCATGTTGAGAGATACATGACCTTCATGTGTTGAGTTAGCGCCCGACTCTCCCTTTGAGTAGTAAGCAGACGAATCAGACTTCGAACTTGAACTTGTGTTAACCTTTGCACCATACATTCCTGGATCTTGAACCTGATTAGTAGGTGTCTCTTTTCGAACCATGTTTAGTTCAAAAGTTCGTAGCTTGTTAACTGCTGTTTCCAGGTCATAGTCAGCAAAGTCTTTGTCTTCTCTCATCAACACAGTGTACATCTCCCATTTCGGTGAGAGCATCAAGAAGCTTTTCAACAATTTCAACTTCTTTGTATGCAATTGAATAATTGTTGAGTTCGGTAATCAAATGATAATATCTAGTGATGATATCATCAAGTGATTCATTCTTCAAGTACTTGAAGACCGAGAATTGGGTTTTAAGTAGTTTAATCTTTGAAGCACGAATTCCCACATTACCCTCAAAACGGTTTTCAAGAGCTTCCCAAAGCTCTCTAGCAGTCTTATACTTTCTGAAGGTGTGTAGAATATCTTGTGGAAGAGCCATAGTAATCGCAGCATGAGCTTTTCTTTCAGCCTCATACATTTTCTTCTCTTCTTCTTCCATCTCTTTGTATTTCTTTATCTGATCACGACCCTCATACTCAGCAGTAGGTGGAATGTAACCATCTTGTATGCATACCCACATCTTAGCATCTTGGTACTTGACATATTGTTCAAAACGATCTTTCCACGCTACATAATCGGTTTTCTTAAGCATCTTCGGTGCCTTTGTAGCCGAACCCGCTTCCACTTCCATCTTAACTAGTTCCGTAATGTTGATTGAAGACATTTTTCACGAAACACACAGAAACCCGAAAAATAAAAATTTTATTTTTAACAGTACTGTAGGCGAAGTTGTGGATAACTTCGCTTAAGTCTGAACTTCGCTTTCTTTTTAAATTCGCCTGATTTGGCGAAGTTGTAGATAACTTCTCTTAAGGTAAGCGAACTTGTGAAGTAGGCGAAGTTGTGGGTAACTTCGCTGATATAGGCGAACTTGAGAAGGTAGGCGAAGTTGTGGATAACTTCGCTTAACCTTATATCTTCGTTGAAACCCTACGAACAGTGACGGCAACTTCGCCTGATGAACACGATGAATATGTAGGTTAGATTTCTGGATTTTACGAGGTTTGTGAAGGTGTTATGGGTTGTTTATGATTGTAGGAGGTGAGTATAACACAAAAACTCAGAAAACTCGTCCCGCGAATAGTCGAACGGAACGATTTCTACACCCGCGTGATAATCCCGAACCACATAATCGAGCAGCAGCTCTGATACCAATTGTAGGTTCCCAGCCGGATCTACACGAGATATCTCGTTTTACGTAGGTGCGGAATCCCTACGTAAGACGTTACGAGTGTAGAAGACGATACGATTAAACACACGTTACAATAAACAAATACTCGTTATATTGCAACCTTAAACACGTGATATGTATCACTAATACTGGACTCGTTACACCTAAACTGAATACACTGATTGAATCCCTCCTAATGTTATTGATTAAGCCGTAACCTAATCAATATATAACACGACAACTTCTCCTGGCATGTTCAGGCGAAGTTGTCACTAACTTCGCTTAGTTCACAAGTTCGCCTGTATCAGCGAACTTGTGAGCTAACTTCGCTTACATACAAACACAAATCCAAACGACTCGATTACAGAAACTAGACACTGAACTACTGACATCATGTACCAAGAATGATCGGATGCTTAAAAACCAACGCGTTTAAAGTATCCTTACCGAAAGGTGCAACTCCTAAAGAGCATAAAACTTTAACCACAACAGTGAAATCCCCACCTGCAACTTTCCACATGCATTGTTTAACATTGACACACAACCCCGAGTTGTCATACTTGGGGACAAGCGCATCACCACCCGGAGCAACCCCTAAGGGTTAGTCAAAAAACGATAATAAAAGCTCAATGAAACCGTCACCGTCACCCCAAGTTGCCAATGATCGTTGAATACTAAGGCATTGCAGAGACTTCCTATTTTCGGACATGCGTTCCTGATGGATAAAATGTCTGAAAACTCGTAATGTGCAAAGTTGTAATAACAAACGTTTCACTCACGCCTCAACAGACTCTGGCATAGCCGCCACCTTACCATAGCAACCACTAAGGCCTGGGAAGAAGCCATACGACAAATATGAGGGATGCTTATAACAGTCGTGATATGAAGAGAGAGGGCGCGGTCAAGGAGATCTACATCCACCCCCACTCTTCCCACAACAACAACTTCCCTTCCAACATGTGGTTTAGCAATCCCCACTATAAACTCCTCCACACCTCCCTTGACCCACTTGAACCAGATCTGCCTACCATCATGATGGCAACCCCGACAGAGAACATGTAACTCCATACACACCCCACAGACCCACTGGCGTGAGACCTTTAAAGCCTCACCAAACGAAACAAACAAATCAAAATTCATGGAGATCGCCTCCCGCGAGGTCCCTTTCTTGTCATCCGTTGACAAATGGTGCCACTTAATATGCCCAACCAATCGAGAACCCTCTTGGAACCCGGTGATCCATCCGGGCAACAGTGGAAACCTCTAAATGAGCACGGCTAAACACCCCCGTCAATAGCCCTGGTCATACCACCACCGCCCAACAAAACACCCCGTAACAACGAACAAAAAACGAGCCTTAAATACCCAAAGATCAAACTCTAATTAGATGACCAAGAAGATCAAAGAACCCTAAAAACCAGCTTAGGAACTAAAACTGAATCCACGGGGTATTTTCATTGAACACTTGGAGTGCATAATGAGTTGGAGCGGAATAAGAAAAGTGTTCAAGGAGATATAGATAGATAGATGGAGAATTGAAGGTGTTGAATGTGATCTGAAGATTTGAGGCTGCAATTATCACTTATTATTTACATGGATGATCAAATGTGTCTTGCTTCTAATTAAATTCTGGTGGGTCCAGATATAACACCGGTTAGGGGCTAGTTGTAAATTTTTAGTGCTGGTAAGTGTTCTCGTTTACATATAACACACTGGTTTTTGAACGGTTTTAAACCAGATTTTATCTTTCGCAGCACAACATAAATAACGGTTTCAAGATCGTTTCAAGTACCTTAAATAACTTTTTTAAGATGACCATTTTTGTATTAGTGTTTAACCAAACATACTATCGAACATGAACCATTAAATGAACAAGGTTTTTTTAAGTCCCAAAACAAGGATCTTTTAATGTGATATCAATAGACTCATTGTTAGGCGGAAACAAACAACGAATTGATTCAAGACAAACACTAATAAAAACAAACCAACACACGATGGACTTCAAAACACACACTATACTAATGTCATGTTCTTAAGCCCTTAACAAGAATACTAGGCTATATAACCCTACACACACACCATTCTGTTGATGATCGACCAACATAATGGCCTAGTTACAATGTACATATATAGCACCAAACACCCATAGCCCAAACACAAATAAAAGCCCACCGAAAACATATGCTTTCGGTGTTACATTATAACCAAACCCAAGCCCAATAGATTAAGTATAACCATTAAGCCTAGCCCAACAATCTCCCCCTTGGTTTATAGCTTGATCTTCACTCATGCCCCCATAACTTTAGCATCAGCCTCACAATATGCACCTGCCGATAAACCTGTGCGAATAATGGATCCCATCATACCTGTATAATCCTTATTAGCTGGCTCATAAAGTGGTTCAACAATAATTTGAAGCTGCAAAGAGTTCTGATGTCTTTCTCTCATATTTTAGAAGGTCTCATGGATATACGATACTATACTGACCCTTCCTCAGCCGTAAAATTACTGTAGCAGTCTCACCATCATAAGTCCAAAACTTCATCTCATCAAGAGCACCCTCAGGAAATCTCTTGGTGATCGGTATTGACTTCACTTTAGCATTTGGAGGAAACATAACGTTCAGCATCGGCTTGTATATGTAGGGATAGCGAACTCCCTTTGCTTTCTTTACAAACAAATCAGCAGTGGGCATATCAGGAAATCCTTTCTCCACGTGTTTGCTCAAAAAGTTCCAGAACTTGGTAGCCCTTGGTTCATGATTTGGGTTGTGGAAAGGAGCTTGTATCAAGTCATTGAGATGAACTTTCGTCCACGACCCGAAATATTTCATCTTCTTGTAATATTCCATGTTTACAGACTTGCGCTTGACCCACCACATCTCTTTGTCGATATCATATCCCCATGACACAACTCTTGAACGATCACCATATTTATTAGAGAAGCCCTTTTGAAGCTCGACAACAAACTTATATGGATTATCGGAAGGCACGACGTTCTGATTTGAGTTTTTCATGATCAGCGTCTTCTTTCTTATTCTTTCAGCTTGTTTTGTGGTCTTAGGTGGGGCGGTTAAGTATTTCTCCAGTTGCGCCGTAATATCAATGTTTGAAGCAGAATGCAACCTGGAACCACCAATATCAGACACATTTGGAGCATCTTGCTCACCACCAATAGTTTCATCACCGATATCTACCGCTCCTTTAAACTCATCTCCAAACCGCTTAATGAGTTTTTGTTGTAGATCAAAGTATAGAGCAGTAATACCACCCATGCTAGCTTGAAGTTCTTTAATCTTTGAGCCTTTTTTGTGTTGCTAGCTTCAAGCTCTTAAATATAAACATCTTTAATTACAGAGTCTTGTTCGAGCTTAAAGACCCTGCGTTGCAAAGCATGGACATCAACGGGTTTTGGTTCTAACACAATCCCTTTACCCTTGTCTTAAAAAAACTTGTCTTGTATAGAAAGAATGTGGGCAATGTTTTCATTGGCACTCGAGCTTCCTTGACCCACTAGATCAAATGACCCAGAGGGTTCCTTAGATGACTGGATATAACCTTCAAAGTCAAACTCTTGTAGTATGTCATCATCATCTGGATCTCGAGTGTGTTGGGTTTTAATAGATGGGCTTTGTATAGACAGAGTCTCAACAACATGCTAAGTTGGTGTTGGTAGAATGGTTGGCACAGTATCACTTGCCAGTACACCAGGTCTTGGATCTTTCTTTCGACATTTACGTGGGATAAGATCGGTGGCTGGCGCATTCTCAACGTCATCATCATCATCATCATTTGTCACAATAACTGGTTGAGGAGGTTTCAACGCGGTTGATTGGAGATTTTCTTTGAAAGTCTTGAACACTTCAAGTTGTTCGGTTGTAGGTACAGAGTTTTGCACTCGTTCTTAGTGTTATGTCTCCAAAGGTTGAGCTGGAGAACTATCAGACTCATCATCAGATATAGTTTCAAAGGTAGTGGAAGGCCTTTGAATAGGAACAGAGTGTTCCTCATCAACAATAGTAGGAACATCTTCTTCGGTCTTAGCAAATTTACCAAATTTTACATGTTGATGAAGTGCCTGATAAATCACATTAGCCCTTTTCCTTGATTGCTTCATTAATCCAAAAGTATTCTGGCCCATGGCTTTTAGATCAAGCGTCTCCACATATCGGTTCAACTCAAGGTAGTGAGAGCCAAAGAACATTTGCAGAAACCTTGGATACATCAGCTACATCTCATTTTTCTTTCCCTTTAGGTTACTTATCATCTCACCAAACACGAACTTTGAGTAGTTGTAATTCCAGTCCATGATCAAAGCAACGACAGCCGACATCGGAGTGTGACTGATCTCGTCAGAGCCCCTCTTTCTTCCCGATACACACGTGAAGAATGTGTGAATCAGAAACCTCAGTACGGATGAAATAAATTCTTGATGGCCAGAGGATAAGCTCTTTCATTGCCCATAGGCTGCAAAATCTCTGCCACGGCCTCAGTTGAATATTCGGTAAGGTAACCAGGTTGATCACCAAACCGCAGCACCTCATGTATAATGGCCTCAGAGATAATCACCGGTCTCTTCTATATGGTTGAATCAATGGTAACCACTCCCCCAGCAACTCATTTATTGATTGAAGCATGGTTCCAAAAATCTATCACCATCTTCTTGAAAATTACAGGATTTTCTCGTAATGCGTGAGAAATCCTGCATGTGTTCAGCCCAATGATCATCGATTTGAATTCTTTGTGAGATGGAGCATGATCAAACAGGCATCCAACAATATTGTACAAGTCAACATACTTAGATGCTTGATCAGTCATGAGTACAACAAACGAGTCAAGTTAGATACTTATTAACTTATGTTCATGATCAATCATCTTTTAAATTTGATTTCTTTTAATATTAATAACATAATGATATATAAGGACCAAACTTTGAAATGATGAAACTATAAACCCTTTTTTTTATAAATTTAGTCCAAATAACAAATAACTTAATCTGTTAAATGAGTTTATAGTCCAAAAATATATGTTCCATGTCAAAGTGAGGGTTTTCGGTTAATAATAAATGTTTTTGGTCAAACATATGTGTACTCTGTTAAATGACAAGCCTCGACAGCTGAGAACCATGGGTTCTCGGTTAACTTCATGAGTTCTTGGTCAAACTTGACCGAGAACCCTTGAGATCTCTGTCAATCTTAGGGGTTCTCTGGTTGACTAAGATTTTTTGGTCAACCACACCCGAGAACCCAGAAGCCCGCGATCTCTGATGATCTCGGGCAAAGAACCCCTTTGTCTTCGTCTTGAAAACTGTGGCGCCTTCCCAAACACACTAAATCCACCATTAACAAAGAACCTGCAACTTCTTAAAATTCAACGCATGAACATAATAAAGCACAATCACACATCATAATAATCATTCACAAACGATATCACAATCAAAATAGTCCATTTAAATTCAAACATTCATTAAGGTCCAGAGATGTTCAACAGTGACCCGAGAACAAATCCCAAAAACGGACTCATATACCTTTAATGTTTTTTGAAAGCAGGTCAATCGGTCGGGATAAGAATGAAGATGATTATTGATGGAAAAAGTGGTTTTGAGATTATGACTGAATTATTGCCAATTAGTTTTTGATAACAATACATCACACAATATTTAATGCCTTTTTAAACTTCAACCCCCCTTTTTAAGATATGGGCCGAGAACAAATGGGCCCTTAATTTCATCTGAACCAAACCTTATGGGCCGAAAACACATCAAAACACACTAGGCCCCATGGGCCAATAACACAAAATAAATACCAAACCTGATTGACGTTTGATAAAAACTATTCCTTAACGCATTTGTTTCGACAAGAGTAAACATGAGGTAAAACCAAAAACGTAAAATAAAATAAAAATTTAAAATTTAAAAAAAAGTAAACATAAAACCAAAAGGAAATAAGTTTTACCACCCGACTTTTAGTAGTTCTAACATATTGCGGGATCAAATTTCAGTATTGTCATATGAGCAAACTATTGTGAAAAGATCCTAACGTGGAATCATATTGACTAAGACGCTTTCACAATGATTCATTTTCAGCATTATTATGACAAAGAGAACATGTTGATAGCATGTATTTAGATACTTAGCATGATTTTTATTGCATGACTGATATACATTAGGTTCAATTAAGCATAAAGCTTAATGGACATCACTTACGGACCCATGATGCCTCTTATCTCTTCTCAAAGCATATTTAGCTTTCTCTAGATCACCCCAATTTGACTCCAACCCACTAGTAATTTCAAACGTTAGGCACACAAAATCAATTACCTATCATTTTTAAAAGGTTGGATCAAATTTTCATTGAAAAACATTTTGAGCTTCTATAAAGCTTGTAACTGAATAATCATATTACTTCCCAATTAGAAAAGGAACCAAAAGCCAAAAAAAAATTTAATTTTATAAAACACACGCACACTCTTTTTGATTTTTTTTTTAATTTTATAACACATGCACACTCTTTTTGAATTTTTTAAATATTCTCCCCCTAAATTTGTGCAAAAATTTTAACGAAAAGGAAAAACTTTTATGTACAAATTTAACCTAAAAAAGACTCAATCGTCGAAATGTAGCATTTTAAGGAACCCCACAAGCACATTAAATCTGGTTGTTCCTACCGGTTTTGTAAATAATTCCGCCACATTATTATCAATGTGAACTTGTTCAAGATGAATTAATTTACGATTGTAACAGTCATGGATGAAATGAATTTCTATGTCAATGTGCTTGTTTTAGAATGTTGAACCGTAATCCAGCAATTGGTGTTGCATCTAGATAACTTGTGAGCAGCAGGCAGAAGCAGCAACGTAATCAGCCTCAGCAGTGAATGTGGACACCGTTTGTTGTTTCTTGCATTGCCATATAATGAGTCGATCACCCAAGAGTTGACATCCAGTAGACGCAGATTTCCTGTTATATCATCACCTTCATAATTGCTGTCAGCAAAAGCATATAAATCAAATTATGAGTTATTGGGATAACAAATACCTAGCTTTGGTTGCCCTTTCAGATATCTAAAATACGTTTAAAAGCAGTTAAGTGATAAAGTATAGGATTAGCCTGGAAACGCGCGCCTTGACAAACTGCTAACATGATGTCAAGACGACTGGTAGTGAGATACATATGGGATCCGATCATTGATCGATAGTACGTTTGATCTACGGATTTCCCTTCACGATTAGATGAAAGAAGAGGTCTTTCCGCCATAGGAGTCGCCGCATACTTAGAATCTTGGAAATCGAACTTCGCCAACATGTCTTCGACATATTTCCCTTAGTGTAACAAAATTCCTGTTGAACTCTGATGAACCTGTAGCCCCTAAAATATTACCATCTCCCCTAACGAACTCATCTCAAACCTTTTCTTCATTGCCTCCTCAAACTCAGAACACAGAGCATTGCTGGTGGAACAAAAAATGATGTCGTCCACATAAATCTGAATCAAGATCAAATCTTTCCCAATAGTTTAAGAAACAATGTCTAATCGATGGTCCCTCTCTTATACCCATGCTCCAGCAGATGAGCCGTCAAAGTAGCATACCATGCCCGAGGAGCTTGATGAAGACCATAAAGAGCTTTGTCCAACTAGTAGACGTGAGTAGGATGCTTCGATTTAGTAAAACCCGATGGCTGATCCACGTATATCTCCTCCTTTACTTCTCCATACAAAAATGTCGTCTTAATATCCATCTGATAAACCGTGAAACCCATGTAGGAAGCATATGCCAAGAAAATTCGAATTGCCTCAATACGAGTCACTAGAGCATACACTTTGGTGTAATCTGAACCCTCGACCTGACAAAAATCATGAATCACAAGCCGCGACTTATTTCGAACAATAACCCCATTATCATCATGCTTGTTGCCAAAAACCCATCTAGTATTTAATGCCTTTTTCCTGAAGGGTAACTCAACCAATCTCCAAACTCTGAGTTTCTCAAACTGATTCAACTATTCATGCATTTCTTCCACCCAACTTGGTTCTTTCAATGTCATTTCAATGGACTTCGGTTCAATATGAGAAATAAAACAGGAATACAGACAACTATTGATGTGTCCTGTCTGACATCAAGTTGAGATGCATGGTCAAGGGGAACTATGACATTATCGATCGGATGATCCCTTTGAATTCTTGTTGGAACAGAATGATCAGGAACATAACTGGTAGCCGATAGATTTGTTGGATCTTCAAAGGGGTTTAGAGAGCAGTTTCCTCCATCCAGATGTCAAGGTACTGTGCAAGTATGAGGTACTGAAAATGTATTCGTTTGGTATGACATCTGGAAATAGAGTGCTACCAAATATTTGGCGAATGGTTTTCTCCCCCTCTGCTGACGAAACAGCAGCCTCATGTGTCTCAGCTGTATGAAATTCACAATCTTCAGGAGACTTTTGTGAAGAATCAGTCTTAGTAACATGTTCTTGTGCACTTGAAGATGAAGGCTGAGCAGTATCAAACGGTTCCGACGAATCTATACCCAAAACCGAATATATATGAAAATCAACAGAGATGTCTTCTTCTTCATCAACAACATCCGAAATCCATGCACCTAAGTTTCCTGCATCAACCACTGGAAACACATTAAACATCTTAAACAGTTCATTATAATCAAATAACCAGTCAGGACCGACACGAACATCGTTTTATTATCCTCTAGCCAGCGCACATCATAGGATTCAACAATCTGCTTCGTTGCCTTGTTTTAAACTTTGTAGGTAGTGCCACCAGCTTACCGAAAAAAGTAGCAATTATCAACTTTAGCTCCAAACTTTAGAGTTGATTCGAGATTAAGCAGAGTGCATGGGCATCCATAAGCATGGAAATGTGGTACAGTGGGCTTGTAACCATATACAATCTCATAAGGATTCCTCATTTGTGATTTGTTGATCAACACCCGATTTTGAACAGAACACGTTGTATTGACCGCTTCAGCCCGGAAGAACAGAGGTAGCTTCGAGTCTCATAACATGGTCCTTGCAGCCTCAATTAGAGTTCTGTTCCTTCTCTCAGCTACACCTTTTTTTTTGCGGCGTACGAGCTGAGATGTATTGTCTGAGACACAAAAATGATTTAGCATTGAGTTTTTGAACTCCGTGCGATTGTCACATTGAATTCCATTTAACTTCAAATTGATTTGATTCTTCATTAGCACCACAAAGCACTTTATCAGTTCTGCAGTTTCACTCTTATTTAACAAGAAAAACACCCAAGTAAAACGTGAGTAGTCATCAGTTATAACTAGACAATATGAACTGTGAGAGAGACTCAATACATGAACATGACCAAAAAAATCCATATGAAGCATTTAAAAAACTTAAGAGATGGTATAGACCAGTTTCAGCTTGTGAGATTTACGATGATGTTTGCCGAGAGCACTAGCTACACATTTTTCAATTGTTACAAAATCTTTAGCTGGCAAACCGCAGAAAATGTTGCTTTTAACATTTGCATGACCAAGTCGACGATGCCAAAGCATGGCATTATGTTCCGACACTTTTGAAAATAAACATGTGATTTCTTCCAGAACATTTTTATTCACGTCAATCACGTATGCATTACATTTTCTTTGTGATCTAACATGAACCCAATCTTCTTGTATGATGATACCATGTTTTAAAATCAAACATTCTTTGTTTGTAAAATGTGTTGAAAAACCCTTGTCACAGATCTGCGAGACACTGAACAGACTGTGCTTCAACTCTGGAACAAAATTGACATTTTTGAACTTAAGAACACCATTACTTACAGCACCTTTCTGTGTAATCTTCCATTTTTCTTCTCCAGCAAAAGAAACATACCCTCCATTAAATTTTTGAATGTTGTGCATTTGAGAGATGTCTCCTGTCATGTGCCCAGAACAGCCACTATCAACATACCAAGGTCTGATGATATTCCTCCATAGGTGTTCCTGCATGATGTGCGAGATCAATTAGTAAATGGTACCCAGTCCATAGTAGTGTTGGTATACCTGATTCATCTAGGAATGTTACGGGTTGCCATGTCATGTCTTCCTGGTTATCTAAGATCAAACAGGAAGCTTTTGGTGATTTGGACACCGAAGATTCAAGCAACCATTTGTAGTCGGGTTTTAAAAATTTTTAACTAGTGCAAACGGTTGTCTTTATATCTGGTTTGCGGACGGAATTCACATTGGATTTTGGTTTCCTGGATCGGTTTTGATCCAGAGGTAGGTCTTGGTCTCGGGACCGAAATCAATTTTCCATCAAGCCTTTGAAACATGGCAGACTTAGTCTGATGGTATTTCAACCTTTCAGCCTTGTCTCTTTTCTAATCATCATCAGAGGGATTCGCCTTGTAATACCTTATTGTATTATAATGAAATTTATTGAAGGTAAATCGAGGCATATTCCTCTGATTATGTCTGTAGCATGGGACATAAGGACAATGCAGACAATTTCTAGCAATATGACCAGGAATGCCACAATTAAAACATGTTTGTCTTTTAACATAAAAATCATAGTAGTCAGCCCCTGGTCTTGACGTGTTGTGTGAGCCAGTTTATCCCGCTTTGGACTGAACATTTGATTTATTACAATTATGAACATATGAACTTCCTTCTTTAACAAACATAGGTGACAAATGCTTATGCAAACTTTTATTTTAATAAATTTTATTTGAAATCACACCACAAGTTATAAAAGTTCAAGAAGGATCAACCACACAATTGTCTTTGCTTTTTAAAAACAGAGCCCACATAAACATCAGTAGCAACATAATCAAAAGCAGGCAAATTTAAAGAGACAGTAGAACTAAAGTCTTTATTAGTTAAAATGAATTGATCTTCCTCCTCATCGGTCCAATCCTCTATAATTACTTCATCTGCACGTGAGGTAAACATTAGTATCTTTCACTCTTAAAGTTGGTTCAACAGGTTTGATTGAACCATAACCATTTTTCCATTTGCAGTCGGCTTGTCGTACTGCATGAAAGGTTCCTTTGCTTCCTCTTTATTAGTAAGGGAAGCCCAGTGTAATTATCATTATATGAAGAAGGAACCACGATGTACCCAATACCCTCACCCTTGTTCTCTTTCCATTTTAACTGTTTCTCAATCATAGATTCAGCAACATCACTTGAGACATCTAATTTCTTAAAGTTGAATTTAGGGTTTTAAAATTTATTAGTTAATTTTGCAATCTCCTACTTAGAAGCATCTAACTCTGTAGTTCGCTCGGCAACTTGCTGTTTTGCATCTAAGTGGTGCCAGCATTTTACGCTAAAATCCTTTAGAAGTTTATAGAAATCCCTTTGTTGTGCTTCCAGCTTATCTTTTAAAGACTTTTCAAGTTTCTTAAGGGTGAGATTTTCATATTTTGTGCCTTCCATTTCTCTAATCAGATTACTATTGTGAACTCTCTATAATTCTACCTTATTAATGCAAGATTGTGAGCACAATTCAGAACTTACCTCGAGATGAGCTGGGAGAAGTGTAGGCCATGAAAGCAAACTGAATATCCTTTATTAGCTCCTCTGCATCGTTCTCTTCCTCAACAACATCAATCTGAGCAAGGTTTGCGGTCTGATTATTTATGTTAAGTGTTTCCATCTGGTCCTTCCAATCAAACTGATGAGTCACCAATCCTCGCTCATTCTCTCTAGCACCAGCTGCATTTTCTCCTCTAGCACCACTCACCTGAACCAATTCCATTTCCATGTTTCCCTCCTTGTCTGGATTTATGCATTCACAAGCAAAGTGACCCGGCTCGTGACAGTTATAACACCTCAGAGTGTCTTTATTAAATCCCATTTGTTTCATTTGTTTCTGCTTGTTCTCCTGGTAAACTGCTTTTCTCTAAACACGGCAATGGATATTTGCCAAGAAATATCCATTTCCTCCACATAATCAAGATGGATTTGATCCAACTCAGCAACTACAACTACATGAACCAAATCTCCAGCAAGAAAGGCATTGTAGAAGTTCATTAATCCTGCCATTAAGGCAATGTTATGTTGAGTCTCCTTGGAAATAGCGGGAACTTGAGTGTGAGACTGACTAGAAGAACCAACAGCTGATTGAGGCTTAGTTGTTGGAGCAGGTTATTGAAAGAACACAAGAGCAAGTTGTGGCGGTGGCTGAGTAAATTGACCTTGAGAAGATCTAAACATTGAGAAGTTGTTATGAGCTTGCTGTTGCTGAGCATATTGACCTTGAGATGACATAAACATAGAAATATTGTCTTGTGATATTAGAGCACTATTAGAAGCAACATTATAGCCAGCCGTATTGTAGGAATTAGCATGATTAATGGCACGTTGGTCATCCATGTCACAGGACTTAATGATTGCCATAACCTCTGACAATTAATCCGGCTAGGTCCTTTGTCTTTTTGATCACTGCAACATTCATGTTCCAACTTTGTGGCGGAGAATTGACCATCTTGTTATTTGTCTCAATAAGTGTCAGATTAATATTTGCATATTGCATTTCAGTGACCAAAGTAAAAAATCTTTGAAGCTGTGTCTCCAAAGACTCTCCCAGAACATGACTGAACATGTTAAACTTTTGTCGCAACAGATCTAGTTGACTCCTCATATCCTCATTTCCCTCATACACCTCAATAAGTGCTTCCATTAGCCTTTTCAGACTGTAGCTCTCTGAATCCTTGAGCGATTTTAGGTGAAAGTGTCATTTTTAGAGTGGCAGGAGCCTTTTCATCCTCCTCAATCTTTTCAAAATCCTCGTCACAGTATAGTTCGACGGGCTTTACAGCTACCTCGCCACCATTTTCTCTCTGATAACTGATAGGTTGAGGACCCCTAACAATGCTTCTCCAAATCTTTGCATCCTTCATCTTTACGTATTTTTTCGAACCTGAACTTCCACTCAACAAACCACTCATGAGACAGTAGACGGGGAACACGAGTAGCAGTTCCCATGATGAAATCCAACTCTTGATGCAATGCAGGATTTGATGATGTGTTACTTAACTGTTCCATTTCAAAAGTCCAAGTAATAGTCCAATAAGCTAAATATTAGTCCAATTTTAAGTCCGATCAACAATGGCCCAAAACCAAACTGAAGACCGAAAACCCAATAGCCGAAAACACGAGATTGATCCTGAGAACCCTAAAGAAAATAACATCAATCTGAACCCAAGAACTCTTAATCTGAGCCAAGAACCCTAAATAGTAGCCGAGAACGATCAAATGTTGCCGAGAACCCTGATTAGTTGCCGAAAACGATCAAATGTAGCCGAGAACTATCAAATGTTGCCAAGAGCGATGGAAATTGGCCGAGAACGATGAATTATTTCTGAGAACCCTGAATATTGCCCGTGAACAATGATTGATCTGATCAGTTTTGGTAAAAAAAATCAAATCCCGAGAATTCAGGGATTTGAATTAAATTCAGAGATCAAATCAACTATATCCCTGAAATAGCTCATACAAACCCGATGAACACGAATAGCACACAAATGCCAGAGATCTTGATTTCTAGAAAATTACCCAATGAATATCAACCAGAAACTCTATCTTGAATCCTTGATATCACCAAAACCGAGCCTAGAATAGGTCTATAGGCTCTGATACCAACTGTTAGTCCCAAAACAAGGATCTTTCAATGTGATATCAATAGACTCGTTGTTAGGATGAAACTAACAACGAATTGATTCAAGACAAACACTAATAAACACAAAACAACACACGATGGACTTCAAAACACATGTTATAGTAACGTTGGGTGCTTAAGCCCTTAACGAGGATTATAAGATGATAAGAATACGAGGCTATGTAACCCTACACACACACCGTTCTGTTGATGATCGACCAACATAATGACCTAGTTAAAATGTGTATATATAGAACCAAACACCCATAGCCAAAGTCTAAACAAAAGCCCACCGAAAACATATGTTTTCGGTGTTACATTATAACCAAGCCCAAGCCTAATAGATTAAGTATAAACCATTAAGCCTAGCCCAACAGTTTTCTTGTTAGTATGTTTTTTTCATTAATTATATAAACGGATGGTTCACGAACATAAAAGGATTATCATAATTGAATGTAGATAAACAAAGATAAGCAAACACAACTGAGCGGACACCAACTAAAAGTTAACATAAACATAAATCTATTGAGCCTACAAATTTATTAACACTAGACTAAATAGTAAAAGGGTATATTATAACAATAAAACTATATTGAATTGTAATGGACTTGGCTAGAAAAGTTAAATGGATACGTAACAAAACGATCTTAAACAAACATAATCTAGCGAACATAAATTAATGTAAATGAACAATCTTAAACAAACGTGACCTAGCGAACGTAAAAGAACAAACAAGACAGTGTTCATGTACGTTCGTTTAACTAAATGAATGTAAATATTCAGTCACATTCATGTGTTTATTATAAATAAGTATACTGGCTTCTTTTCGAACAGTTTATTGAATGTTCGGTTCAATTACAAGCCTAATGAGAATTACGACAACAAATTAGTGGCAAGAATGGTGGCTCAGTTTAATTGAGAAATGGGTCAAAACTAGTTCAACTCAAAAACAATTTTAATAAAATAGTTCAGGTCGATTGGGTTTACTTGACCCACCAACAAACATTGTCCAACCTAAACAACTTTAATTAATGTGTTAAATATGTACCAAGCATGCATCAATAAATAATAATAATAATAATAATAACAACAACAACAACCACCACCAATTTCAATCACTGATAAACAGTAAATATTAAAAATCGTAATCGAGAAAATTACCTTCGCATAATATAAATTCATTCCTTCTTTATTCAATTTGAAAAAAAGACTGCTTCCGTATGATGCAAGATTAAGTGCTGGTGCAGCAAGAGGTTTTGCCTGACAAAACCGAAAACCCTTACAACAATAAGCGAGTCAACAATTACAAAAACATTTTAAACTTACGGTTTTGCTGCTTATTGCAGCTTATTTTTGAGTCGATAGTCACAATTACCAAATCTTTTGATGCATACAGTCAATATCTTCAACTTTCACATGTAGAAATTTGAAAATATGTGAAATTAGTTATAAAAAAAAAAAAGAAATGTTACAAACTTACAAATAAGATACATAAAACTTAAGTTATACCAGAGTTGAAGGATCAAGGTATTTTTTTGTAAAATTTGGAGCAATACTAACTTGAAGGACCCAAATGGTTAATACAGAAAGTATAAGAGTAGTATGAATTTCGTTCATGTTTATTATAACCAAAAAAGGGCGCATAAATGTTTTATGAAATATTGAGTTTGGTGTTCTTGATTCACTTGTCTAAGGTATAACAAGTGACTATTAGGATTTGATACCACTATTCGAAAATATTCTTTCGGACAAGAAGCCTTAGAAAAACAGTTTGTCGAGGTGCGATTAAAACTGAGAACGAAGCCTTGTATGTCGGAAGAAAGGAGAAGCATCGGTTTAACAAAAATAAGATCCGTTATGGAGAGAAAGGTAAGAGTAAGTACTAGGAGAACGAGAAACGTGAACAATCGAAGAGGAAAGAATGGTATTGCAAGAATCGAGTTGAAAATCTGAAGATGATTCATCAGGCGAAGAAAACCGAGGTAAGGAATCAAGGTACCAACCAAAGAAATTGTCACGCCCCAACTTAGTAGCCTAGAGGTGTGACTAATAACTGGTACCTATTTTGTAAATGATAGTTTAAAGTTATAAAGCGGAAGTCTTGATATAAATATTAATATATTTCAACAAACAGTGATTAAATACACGTTAGTTGTTACAAAAGTATTTGAACAGAAAAACCATAATTTACATTATTTTAATATCAAAAGCGTCATCTGAGCCATCAATTCGTTTAATGGATATCCTTCATCTCCAAAAAGTGATAAAATACGTAAGCAGCGCATGTTAGTGAATGCGTTGACACAGAATATGTTATTACTTAGTTAACCCCTCAAAACATAACTTAGGTCTCGGCCCTACATGTCTTGGGAAATTACCAAGTTCTAAAATCTGAATCACAATTACCAACTCTAGCTCTACTCGAAACCGCTAAGCAAACACTGCAGTATTCGAGATTACTTAGTTACTACCAATATACACAAGATAATCCCCACTCGAGCATTACTTAGTTACGGCCCAACGTGGCGCAGATATTATCAGGCGTGGTGCGGTGTGCGCACCATCTACCCACATATGTAAAGATCCAGACAAACGTTTACGATAGCCTGAGAGCCAGCGATTACTTTTGCTTATAACGTTTTAGGGATACATAATCCCATGTAAGCATTTAATGACTCGATTTATAATAACAGTTTAGACATATTCCCCTTTTTTATGATCAGTGTGTCTCACTGATGTATGCTTCTTATTACCTCGGACCTATAGTACGAGAAGAACCTTTTATAAATACAAGATCAACAATCTAGATTTAGGCCTTTAGTCTATTTGCATAATCATTACGTTGATAATCATTTCTTTTTATAAAATACTTAGACCTTTAGTGCAAGTGGTTTTATCATTTAAACACTACGTTTCTTCTTCATTAAGAAATGTATATATTAAGTTTCTTCTTTCTTAAGAAACATTATAAAATCTTTATAATCATAAAGAAATAATAGTTTATCTATACCCTCGTCTTATGAAAACTATATATCATTTACTAGTTGATCAAGGTATAGACTATACCCTCGACTAGGGTCTAAACCATATATAATAAAATAATCGGGGCAGAAACCCTACCTTTTATGTCTATGTTATAAGAAATGCCTAGACTTGACGCGGGCAGCACTTCTACTTGTAGGTGGGTAACGAATAGACTAAACGAACAAAACTTCAAACACTTGCATGTACTTCGAGAAATGAACTCGTTGAACGTTCAGGATCGGGGCACGCTTACAGAGGTTGTGTGTGTTTTGGAGTGTGGATGGATGACTGGGACATCACCCCATGTGACGTAAAGGGCTTCCATCATTGTGCTCATTCACGTCACGCAAAGGGCTTCCATCATGTCTGTTCGCGTAGCACGAAGGACAAACTTAAACCGCCTTTGTAATTTTGTCCTTCACGTATTGCGAAGCATTCTTTCGCCTCGCAGGAAGTAGCCTATAGGTCTGATGTGTCATCCACTAGGCTTGCCACATGTCACCACATGATGACACATGTCCTATGACGTGTTGCCACGTGTCGTTACCAGGAACGGTTACTTCATGACTACTTCACGTAGTGCGAAGAACTTCTTTTAGGTTCATTCGGGTCGCACGAAATGACTAAAATTCTAGAATTTTCATTTTAGTTCATGACTTTGATAACTTGTCACGCCTTGGTCTTGCTTCCATCAAAGCGCCACATTGCGCCCATCGCTCATCACCTGTGCCCGTACGCGTCGGATGCTTTGCATCCTTCGCTAGGACCACTGGGTTCATGTTTGGCATATAAGAATACTACTATGGAAACTCATCTCCTTATAAAGAGCTTCCAATTTTTTATTACTTTCCATGCGGGATGGATTCATTTTTCCCAATTTCCTTAATATGGGATGCTTTCAACTTTATAATATATATATATATATATATATATATATATATATTATATATATATCATTATTTATTTACCATATTATTAAAATATTTTTGGGTCCTTAGACTTTCAAAGTTGACATTTTTAACCCAAACAAAATATGGGATTTACCTAGATGTTACAGCAGTTTCGGTATAGGTGTCATGATTGTGGACGAAAAGGGCATATGGCAAAAGACTGTCGAGAACTTACGGAAGAAGGTAATGCAGCCGTTGTTAAAGAAGAAGAATTGTGGGATGTGGAGGATAATATGGCCAAGGTTCAAGAAAAATACGCATTTGACACTAGGTTCAAGACGAATATGTTAGATGAATGGTTTGAAGTAGGTTTTTGTTGGTGGACAAGTCAAGAAGTAGTGCCAGGGTCGAATCAATTGAAGACAAACTTGGAATTATCTATTGTTATTTTGAATCTAGATGATGAGGAAATTATGTGTTGAAGAAGAGAGTATGATTGATCAAGATGTAACCATGACGTTAACCTAACAAGATGAGAGAGAAATCATGTTGGAAGAAGTGCACGAGGAGGTAGCTCTGTCTCATGTTACGGGTTGTCATGGTGGAACGGAGAATGTTGAAGATCAAAGTTGAGGTGAACCGAATAAATGAACGAATGAAGGAGTTAAGTTCAAGAGGGAGCATGCATCATGTGAATATGGAAGAATTTCTTTGAATACCATGATAGTTGGTCATGAGGTTGAGAAAGCAAAAGTTGTTTCCCATCCGAAACTGGGCAATGCAGTTCTAAATAGTGGTAATCTCGAAACAATAACAGTTGTAACCGTAAGAAGAAACCCGCAGGTAGGGCGATGAAGTCAAATCCAAGAATCAAGCTCAAAGAGGTGTTAGCGTTAAAAGGTGTGAAAGTTCATAGAGGAACAATGGAGTTGATATTGAGAGAGAGTGTAAACCTTGAAGCAATACCAACTTGAAGGACCGAATGGTTAATACATAAAGTATAAGAGTAATATGAATTTCGTTCTTGTTTATTATTAATAAAAAGAGTCCCATAAATGTTTTATGTAATATCGTGTTTGATATTAAGGACATCCCAACAAATACATGAAAACATTAACTTCAAAATAAATAATTGATACAATAAACGTGAGTAAAACTATAATTATAATAATGAACTAAAATTTTTTATAACAAGCTTTGGGAGGTTGTAACTTCAAAATAAATAATTGATACAATAAACGTGAGTAAAACTATAATTATAATAATGAACTAAAATTTTTTAATAACAAGCTTTGGGAGGTTATAAGAAGGGGTATGCATGTAACTGAAATAACTAACATAATCGAACCCAAAAACCGATAATATAGACCGAATTCGGGTTCGGTTTGGGTGTTGCGTGCGTTTATCGAAAATTGAAAAACCCAAACCGTAAAAGTCAAAGCAACATTATAATTATACATAACCAAAATAATCATACCCAACATAAAATCGAAGGTTTGGTTTTCTGTTTTTTCAAAACCGAATTTCCGGTTTAGTGGTAGATTTGTATGTGCGGAAAACAAAAAAAAAACAAATGTCCATTTTCAGCTAATTTTCTTATATAACCTGTTGTGGATTAAATTTTTTTTATATATATAATTATATATATTTTATTAATATTGCATTTTGAGAGTTTCAAGCACCAATTTGTTTACAAGAAAATAAGTTGGTCAAGTCGTTAAGAGCGTGTGATATTGGTAAGTAGGAGGTCTAAGGGTTTAACACTCACATGTACGTCCTCCTCTTTTATATTGTAGTTTCTCATATTGTATGTTTTACTAAATTTAAACATAAACAATAGTTACACATCTTTTTTCACAGTTTTGTATCACGGTTATTTTAAATCATTACATAACTTTTTCGTCATTATGTTCCGATGTGCAAAGCCGAGGTGTCGCCACAATGAACCGAACGGCCGATATCGTTTTGATCATAATACCACTTTATTTTTGGAGTCTTATATGATGGTTGCTATAGGGTATGCCGGTACCATATCAATATCGTAGCGAACTAAATCAATATACGAACCCAATTCTCGCCGCCTCCCAGCTACAACTTGCGAGTTGATAGAAGTAGTTGTTACCAATGGTTGTTTGTATTTGAGAAACTGATCGATTAACTAGTTATAACAATGTTATAAATGGTCTAAAGTAGTCATAATTATTTTGTAAGGTGTTCTGAATTAATTTACAATTTTAGTATTTTTCATTTACTATTCTAGTTTTAGGGAGGTCAAGGGGTCAACCCAGAAGGGTCCAAGAAGGACTCACTTATTAAATTATTAGATAGTTAAGCCTAAAACGACATATGATAAATTGAAGTCGTTTGACCCGATCTAAGTTGAAAGTCTATGTATTTTTCTTCGAAGGAGAAGTGTGTTGAGACTTGTCAAAGTTTATTTTTGCTGAAGATTTAGGAGAATAGGTCAACGAATTTAAATTCCCACTTAGGGTATAAACTACCTTACGATTTGACATACTCAACTAAGCAAATATGGAACACAAACACATTAGTGTTTCCTTTGCATTCTTTATTTTAATTATGTATGCACTTGATTTTGCTAAATCAACGGAAAACTGTTTAACCGAGGAAACGTATTCTAAATCTCACTTCAGAAAAACACAATATACATCCCATCACAGAAGACGATCTGTCCGGGAGAGAGATCATGGTGGACATCTAGATGTATGTGCAGGTACATTACGTTACTACTATTCCTATATTATTTTTGTGTTTTAAAAACGTTTCAAGAATTTTGGGATAACTACACACCTAATATTCAAATATTAAAAACGTTCTCCAAACACAATGTCTCATGCTTAGCAACCTTCCTAGACTCCGCTCTCAAAACCGCCTGTCCCGGTACGAAGCCACTGTCTCTCAGCTCCACCAACGGGGACACCCCAGTGAGGTCAACACACGCATGCTTACCCCCTGCCCAGCCAAACACAAGAACATCCGCAGGACGCAGGGTAGATCTTCCCTCACGCGGATCAGTCAAAAAGTTAACAGGTGCCTCTTTTTTGGCTGAGATCCCGGCACGTCTAAGCACATCAAATAATTGTTTTTCTTTTATTCTTTGACCGTTAAGGGATACCCCATGGTGTAATACAAAACATTAAACCAAGGAATATTGTGATTTTTTTAAGAGAAAATTCTCAAAAGGGATACTTTAAAGAGAGTGAAAAAGAAAATAGTCCTTAAATATAAAGTTTTTCAAAATGTCCCATGAAATATGTATTGAGGTGATATTTTGGTATTCGTTCTGACGAGATCTCTCAGCCAATTAAAAACTGACATGTGGATAAAAACTGACATGTTCGGCCAAATTTTTGAAAATCTTGAGGGTGCAGCGTACAAATTTTTTCATTCAATCTTTTCCTAAAAAACAGTTTCCCCGACGGTTTTTTTATGTTTCCTACCTGATCCGTACAAATTCTACACTTTTTGAAAAAAAATGCCTTTTAAATTCCGTCTTTCAAGACGCATTTGAAAAGAATTTGTTCCAAAGAGGCGCTATTTTAATCTTTTGTGGCAATTCTTTATAAGATACATATCGTGGCGTATTCCTACGCTATTTTTGAACAAAGACACTCGATTTGAGAATGACTCCCTTGACTCTTTTTAATAAATAATAAAAAACGAAAAAGTCATTACAATAGTGAATCAAAGTGAGGCAAGTTAACGAACGTTGTTAATTTTCAATGTTACTGTTCTTGTTGTTTATTTGTTACATATTAACATAATATGTTTATTAGGTTAAGTTTCTTTGTTCTAACCCGTACTGATTTTGGTGGTTTCATATGTGATTGCCCCGAAAAAGATATAATAAGCCCTGAACGGAAGATGGCTAAGAAAGGACACGGTCCGTGTCCAAAATTAGTTGTGTGGGTGCCAAAAAAAACAGGATTCACCGAGTTCGTAAAAGTGAACGCACAGTCAAAGGTTGAGGGAGGGTTTTCAATAGCCGTATTCTGTTATGCATTACAAGTGCTACCTTTCAAGGTTCAACCTATCTTCAAACCATTTATAAATGACAAAGGGGAGAGTAATGGTACATATGATCAACTTCTACAACACGTTGAAGGAAAGGTACCTACATCTTGCTAACTAAACTTGTATGAATAAATGTTTGGTTTACTCATATTATTGGGGTTAAAATATACCGTGACCTCACGAAAGATACATATACTTGGTATCTTACTTTTGTTAGGTAAAAATAATGGTTGGTCTAGATGGGAGTATTTAAGGTGTATTTGGAATGGAATGAGAGAAGAAATGGAATAGATAATGGAATAAAATGAATTATTACCATTCATTTGTCTTGTTCGGCTAACATATGAGAATGAAATGAATTATTACTTTATGTGATTTAGTAGTCATAAAAAAAGCATGTGAATGAAATAGAAATGATAAAAAAAATATTCCTATCTCAAAATAAATCTTTTAACCAAAATTAAAACCAAATTACAATGGCGACGGTGGTGGTGGTGGCATCAGTGACGAAGATGGCGTTGATGGTGGTGGTGGTGGCATTGGCGGCGGTGGCGATGGCGGAGATCAAGTGCTGGTGGTGGCGACAGTGGTGGTGGTCGAGGTGGCGGTAGCGCTGGTCGTCAGGTGGCAGTGATGACAATGGTTGTGATGATACAAGGACAGTGGTGGAGACAATGGTAGCGATGGTGGAAAGGTGGTGGTAGTGATGGTCGTGGCGGTGGCGGCGACGGCAATGATGGCGGTTTGGGTGAAAGATGAATGAGATGAAAAAACAAATGTGACTAGGAAGGAATGGTTTTGATTGAACAGATTCTTTATGTAATTGTTGATTTCATTCAATTGAGCAACCAAGCACTAGTTTTTCATTCCTTTATAATAAGTCATTTCATTCCTTCATTCACTATTGAATACCTAAACGCTACCTTACATCAAATTCGACTATGTAAAAAAATATTAATAGGAAAAAGGAAAAAATAGTCCACCAATAAAACTCTTACACCTGCTTATGCTAAACTGAAACGAAAGTGCTTGTATATCTTTCACGCAATCCATAACGAAGATACTAAGGGGTTATTTGGTTCATTCATATCTAAATGAGTCAGATCTAAATGAGTCTTTGTCCCATTCAGCAACAACAATAAGTTTGAATGATTCAAACCTAATTATAACCATTCAGATGTTTTTCTGTTTGAAACCAAACAGTCTGAATTCTGAATAAATCAGATGTAAAATCTGAATTGTTCCATTCAGATGTAAACAAACAGCCCCTAAGGCAACCTTTGATATGTGGTATTGAAGGACGAAATAGAATAACTCATTCATGTATAATGAAAATTGATATGCTTGGTTAAAAATCAGAAATGAATGGGCTATTACCAAAGGAATGCATCGTCTTCTAAAAATAGCCATCTCTATTCCTCCCATCCGCCTAGTTTTTTTCATTTCATTTGTTTCCATTAGAGTCGGTTCTTTTTGTTTGACAATTAGAGTTGTTTATGTTTGTTTGTCCTTTAGTGTTATACATGTTTCACTATCACACTATGGGTATGTTTGGCAAAACTAGCTGGTAGCTGAAAGCTGGAAGCTGAAAGCTAGAAGCTGGTAGCTGTAGCTTTTAAATATTTAAGTGTTTGGCAGAGTAGCAGAAGCTTTTAATAAAACTAGTTGGGTGCCCGCGTGGTGCGGCGGAATGGGCGCACAACCTAACATCAACCGCATAATCAGGGTCGGTACATGATTCACCTGATGACAGTGCATACATAACCTAAATGTAGACGTGTAAGTCATGGAAAAACAGTAAGCTTGTAAATGATGTCGAAAATCAAGAAATAAAGCTGAAATATACAGTAATTTTCAAATAGATAATTTTTTTAAACCAACATATTTTGATATGAATCCCTTTCTGAACATGCACTGTTTTAATCTGAAATATGTTCTGACCTGACCCATTTTGACTCAAAATCGTACCGACAAAAATCGAACTAATTTAACCATTTTTGTATCGACTCGTTCTGACCCTAATTTGGTCTTACACATGACTCAAGTTCATCTGACTCGACTCCTAATTTGGTCTTACACATGACTCGAGCTCATCTGACTTGACTTTTTACCCATCCTAACCGATAATCACGTAGTATGTTAATTTTTTAAGTTAAAGAAGTATAGCAATATCATACTTAAATTAAAGAGAATAAAATGCTCGTTTTTATGATGTAATTTGTTTAAAAAATTATTAACGTGTGAATAAGTTATGGCTCCTAAAAAAGTCATGAGGGTAGTTAATTTTGAATAATGGTTGAATGTGTAACTATTATATAAATTAACAAAAATTAATATAAGTTCAAGTACCAAACTTGTAAATTCAAATGTAAAAGCTTGTAGAGCTTTTTCTCAAACGCTACCTATAATAGGCTACCTATAATAGCGTTTCAATTTAGAGCTTTTTCTCATTCTTTAAAAGCTTTAAGCTCCTCTTACTAAACAATACTTTTTATTAGATAGAAGCTTTTTCTAAAAGCTTGTAGCTTAAAGCCTCTAAAAAGCTCCTAAAAGCCATTTGCCAAACACACCCTATATCTAACCCTTACTCTTTCTTTAAACCCCTTAACCACAAGTCATGCTTTGAATATGGAACCTTCAGCACCATGTATCCTTTCTTAGAACCTGTTTCTATACTTACATCCAACCAATTTCTTATCCTTTACTTTACAACTAGCATTCATATGTAAAAGCTAAATTGTGTTACCTTGCAGACTTGTGAGGCGGTAGCTGGCGATATTACTATTCTCGCCAATCGAACTCAATATGTTGATTTTACAATTCCCTACATGATCTCTGATGTGTATATGCTTGTTCATGCCGAACATGAATGGAACCAAACCTTGTGGACTTTCTTGAGACCTTTTACGTGGAGATTATGGATCACAATAGTTAGTGCGTGTATCTATATTGGAGTTGCAGTTGCAATTTTGGAATATCGTGTTGGAAACCCAAAGTTTACTGCTCCAATCCATAAAAGAATAATCATGGTCATCTGGTTTCCTATTTCCACCATCTTCTTCCATGAAGGTACTCTTCATTACTCTAAAGATAAAGACAGACATTATAACTAGATTCGGGGTGAATCTATATGATAGGCAATATTAATTTGGAAGTCAAGAACTATAGAACATTAGTCACATTTTATATATAGAAACATATATTAATGAAACACACAAAAATATATTAATAAAAGAAATTAATGTATGGCTCCAAAGACCTTTCATTAGGTATAAAATTAATTGTTTTTTCAAAAGTTTAATTTATAGAAAAATCCTGTAGCAAATATTATCAAATTTATGAAATCGTGTTGCCACATATAATATAGGACCATTCATAGTGAAGCGTCATCCCCACCCATGAAGCCCCAGAGCGCCGGGAACCCCGGCCCCCGGGCGATATGGGCGCTACAGAGGTGGGGGGCGCTTCCCACGTAGCGCTGGTGGAGAAAATAGGTGGAAGGTGATTGGTGTGTTTGTTTTTGTTTATTTTATTTAATAAAATATAATAATAAAACAACATTAAGGTAATGATTTATAGGAGGTTCCATACACTACACCTATTTTAACCATAAAGCTTCTAAGGTGATGTGGCGTCACATGGCATATAACGTCCTCATAGAAGCTCCATCCACTACACATGGTCTGACCATGTGTAGTGGATAGGATACAAAATGAGGCGATTTGTGACATGTGGCGCCCAACCAGCAAATGATGGGTTTGTTTTAAGATTGTAATGGTGTTGTAGCCCCGTATATATATATATATACACACACACACACATATATATATATATGTATAGATAAATGATAAAATATAATAATCTCTTATCGTACATTACATACGCGACACCCTCAACCCTATGTTTCAAAAAACACGCGGTGGAAAATTTGTAAATTATTTCAAATCGTTTCCATCCTAATTAACTGTTGCATCGATTCAACCATCGTCGTCGGCGTCATTTGCAGACACACACTTTAATTGATTTGAATTGAAATACGCCATTTGTAAAAACCCAATTGCAGACATTCCATACTTATTCATATGATGGAATCGATGATCATATTGACGGTCGATCGATAATTGTTCGATGATTACGAGATTATATAAAGTGATTTCAGTGTTCAATTTCCTGTTACATGTGTAACTTTTTGGTATGAACTTCTGAATGTTTAAAGGTGTTCGTTTAAAGGTCTGAACGTATAAGTTGAACGTTTCATTTTTTTTTTTTTTTGCCTTTTTTTCCCTCAACGTTTAAACTTTTAACCTTAAACATTTAATGTTTTAACATTTGAATGTTTAAGGATAGGAATTTGGCTTAAACATTTAAACTTTTTGTTCTGGACATTTTTGTTAGTTTAGAAGTTATGTACTTTTAAACATTTTTGAACACCTAGAACTTCTATTTTTTTAACGTATTAGAACGTTTAAAGATGTTCATTTTTGGTCAGAATGTTTAAAGATGTTCATTTTTTGTCAGGACATTTAAAGGTCTTCGGTTTTGTTCAGAACGTTTAAACGTAATATTTTGAACCCTGATCAGAGCTCGATTTAGTGCATTATTTCTGCAATTTCATAATCGATTGATGAATCTATATACTTTTACACATCAATTCTATTGATTAAATCATCATTTTCTGATCAATTTTGAAGATTTCTTTATGTTCAACGACGTTCGATTTTGATTTGGTTTTGGACTTTAGAGATTTCATACTTTAAGCTGTGATTAGAGTTTAGAAATTGGATGAGATAAAGCGATGATTTCCGAATTTGGATCAGAGTCGATTTGTAATCGATGAATTTGATCGTGAACTAACGTTGGGTTATTTACGAAACTGCCACCGTGTGCTTTAATCTAACGCTCTGGAAGGTCGCGTACTTAATGTACGATAAGCCATTATTGTACGTTAACCCACCCCTATATGTATATATATCACACACAAATACTATTATTATTATAATAAACCAATAAGCATATTCGGCGACAAATAACACCCCCCCCCCCCCACCCTTAAACGCCCCGGAGGGCGGTGTTCCTCCAATTTGTAGTCCCAAATCGCTCATTTCCTCGTCCCATTATGCATAGCCTAATGAAGAACACAGATCTGATCCCCTTGATGGGACCTAGATCCGATGAGTCCACAGGGTAGGATACAACAACAACCGACAACGATATGAGCTGAATCTCCCAAAGTCCAGTGACAGAAACCTGCAAACACACACCGTGAGCTCGTTACGGAAAGGACAAGAGGGGGTCTTCCCGTAACCACCCTCCAGCGTGAGAATAAGTACAGTTCTGATAGAGAGAAAGTACTTAAGTATTTAGATTAGATAGTTGGGAGTGAATGAATACCTTATGAAGATTGTGAAGGTATTTATAGCCGGAGAATGTGGGAATATGATTGGCCCAGTTGTCCCATTCTAGAAGATGCTCTCGTAACCGACTGAACACGTGCCCTCATGTGATAGGTTGAGCTATACGTCCCATGTGCATGGTTATAACAACCTGGAAACGTGTCTCTTTATGATAGGACGAGATAACCATGGCCATGTGCATGGTTATAACAACCTAGTCAGCTGTCCTTCATTCATTGGCTGATGGGTCACGTATTCTCCAAGAAAGGACCTTGGTAAATCTTCTAGAATGTAATTAGTTAATTATAGTTGTCCTATGACATTGCCTTCTGGTCATCTTAGCGGGTGGGGATACTACATTGCGGATGACTTCAAAGGGTGCCTAGATGCTTCCGCACATAGTCTCTAGGACGTGTCCTTGTTCTTCCTTTATTGAGTCATGTGGGTGATCCATTTGTCCCGCGGGTGACATATGAGGAGTTTCCCTCTGACCCGCGGGTGATACTTAAAGGTATTTGGATCTTTTTAGTACCCTACCTCTATAAGCTCCCCCCCCCCCCAGTCCATTGTTTCTTCCATGTAAATTTTTATGCGGGTGAAATTTTGGACTTTAAGATATTTTGGGGATTTTTTGGATTTTTTGAAGTATGACAAAGATATTTTTTGAGATTTGAGTGGATAACCATAAGAGAGGTGACGTGACATCGTGAAGACGTGTGGGCAGACAATGTGACATTTTGCCGGCTGGCAATGTACCCGGCTGTACACTTTTTTGCTTTTTCAAATTTCCCGCGTGACGTGTCGTCTTTTGAATGGACGATGTCTTTCTCTCTCCACTGTTCGTATCCCATCGCATTAATTGCGATGGATATAAATAGTGGAGGTTATCTCTCTTTTGAAGTTTCACCGTCTTTGATTTCTCAATTTTTCTTTCAAACTTCCGATTGAACCTTTGATTTCGTTCAAAATTGCTCACTGTTTCTCTTTCACCGTCGGACCAATGGATGGTGATAAAAGATCGTTGTCGCCATATATTAATACTGTGGAGATTAACTGGGACAGATCCAAGTATGAAAAGTTAATTCATACTTATGGGATTCCATCGGAGTGGGGACCGAAGTTCCCTTCTGCAGGGTCTGTTGCTAGTAAACTACCTGCTGGTAAGATGGCAGTTTATGCCAAATTCTTCTCTCATGGGAATCCTCGGTTTCCGATAACCAAGTTCCTCATGAAGGTACTTAGAGCCTATGGGATCCATCTTTCCCAGTTACATCCGCTTGGACTTACGCGAATTCGACATTTCGAATTCGTGAGTAAGGCGAATGGGATGGTGCCTCGTATTGACGGGTTCCCAGTCTTTTACCGGGTTATCAATCGTGGAGGATGGTTCAAATGTATTTCTATATCCGGGAAGACTATTGGATTTGAACCAACCGACGGTGCTCATGAATGGCGAACTAGATTCTTCTAAATTTCAGAAGACATTGTTCCTGCGGCCATGGTTCATCGTTCGGCCAATGAGGCGCTGCCGGATGTTGTTACAGCTTTTCACTAGGGCCAGGAATTGTTCCGTATTTTGATGTTGAATCCTTCTCCCAAGGGGTTCATTCCGGAAGAAGCCTTAGTGTGGGCAGGTATGAGCCGCTTGTGGCTGTATCCCGATTTGGAACCATTCTTCATGAATGTAAATGAGAGTAAGTCTCATACTTTTTGTTGACTTTTGTTTTTTGTAAAACTTATGTTTGAAATTTCATTGTGTATGTTTTAGGTGAAGGGACTATGTTGAATGCTCTTTTTGACGACAAGGGTTGTCCTCGAAAATGCATCCGTGATGTGAAGGAGTTACCCGTCCTGGACAGGACACGAGATCTGTTTCTATTTCCTTCCAAGGAGCGCGTCGAACCGATAGTCTCGGAAGCTATCTTCCAAACAGGTGTGTACATCCTTAATCCTCATTGCTTAATGCCCTTACTTCCGATTGGGTGATCGTTATTCTGTCCTCGAGTGACGAATCGTAATCCCAAGAAGAATATGATTCTGATGTTTTTTCTGAAATCTCACCTGTCTCGCATGCGTTGGCAGAGTTGGAGCAAAAGAGGAAGCTCCAGTTCTACAAAGCAAGTGATGCGGGCATAAGCCACGCGGATGCTGAGGGAGAACCAGCGAGAAACATTGGACGCATCGTCCGAAAAAACAAAAGATCAACCTTGCTGATCGTATTAAGGGGATGTCTGGTAAGTTAATGTAAAAACTGTATCTTTCTCTTATACTCTTATTTGTACTTAGTTGTTGTTTCATTACTTGCAGAGTCGACTGAGGCTACTGGCGGGGGGTGTCGTCGGAGAAACCACCGTCTCCACCACCAGAAGAATAGAAACCACCATCTCCACCGCCAGAGGAGAACGAAGAAGCTCCACGTCCTCCACCGGAGGCTGAGAAGTCTTCATCCCCTATGCCACAGCTGTTTATGGCTGAGGGTGTTTCCGGTTCCAAGAGGAAAGAACCGATTGCGGATGTGGAGCCGCCTAAGATGCAAGAATATCCACACCAATCTCTTCCATCTCCTCACCAATCTCCACCACAATTTTCAATCTCCTCGTCACCACTTCCAACGGGTGGGGGAGAGGTTCCTCATTCCTGACGTTCACCGTCGGCTGTTGAAGGATCAGTGGCGCATGATGCGCCACATCAATCGCCACCTCATTTTTCCTTTTCCTCTCTGGTGCGTCCCCAAACTTTGAGTTTTGATTACTATAGGGTATCGAATCCGGGGGAGGATGACCTCTTGAATATTCCTCATTGGAATATCACGAAAGGGTCTCGTTTCACATATCCGAGCACTTGTGCTACATTTGTTAGCCAATGTGTTCCTCCTGCGGAACGAGCCTTTCAGCGTAGCCGTTCCCGCCATGATCTTCACATGGATTTTTCTTCTGCTCTAGCCAACACCATGGTTGGTGGACAATAAATTTTATGGGAATGGCGGTCAATGGGGGAAAAATGGGGTGATATGACTTGGGCGACTGATGAGGCTAAAAAAGAAGCCAATGAGCAACACTTGGCAGCCAACACTGCCAAGTGGGAACTAACTGATGCTGAAATCGCTCTGAGGGCTGAAAAGGATAAGCACACAGCCGCGGCCCGCCAATGGGAAGAAGCTTGTAAGAGACAGAATACCGTTCTTCAAGCTGCTCGGGACGAGGCCCAACGAAAGAAGGAGGACTTGGCTAAGGAACTTGATGCAAAATCAGCCTTAGAAGCCCAAGTGACCCACCAAGGTACCATTATCAAGACCCTGAGGCGGAATTGAAGTTGTAGAAGGAACAGGCAGAGCTCATGGAGAAGAGAGCTACTGTTATATAGGCCTCATATGACTCTCTTCTGCAAGCGCGTGAAGATGCGGAAGCCTGTGCAACCAAGCACTTGGAAGACAATTAGAGAATGGCTGACGGGTTCCGTGAGCTTCAGGGGAGGGCAAAGCAAGCTGAAGAGGAACGACATTGGCTCTTAGAGAAAGGCCTAGCCTCGGTATGCTATTCCCTTTTTCCCTTGTTATTTTTCTTAATCTTGATCATGCCATCAAATGTTTATGAGTCTCTTTTTCTTGACGGGTTATCAAGCATATTAAAGAAGGGTCGGAGCTAACAGATAGCCTTGCATTCCTACTTACTGCTTCCTCCCATTCCGGCCGCCTAACTGGATAATCACTTTTCTGCCTATCATTCGGAAAGATTTATCTTGGAACATGCATAGACAACAATGTAACTCCACATAAAGCTTAGCAGTTTCTTTATGTTTATATCACCTTAGATTTTACACGTCATGGGAAAACAACCATACATGTTAATGACTGTACTAAGTGCCTTTTTAGCCTATTAAATCCATATGATTGGCTAAGTAGTCAATGTACTATCATTTCCCAAATTAACAGATTCAATCACCCCAAGTACTCTTAGCTTCCAGGTTAATGGCTATCCTGTCTGTCTACTGGTAGTCAGCAGGACCAAACATATAAATAAATACATGTCCTTTTTGTCTTAGAGTCAATGGCAATATTTTAAGTGAAAAAATAAATTACTATTACCCCAAATGCTCTCAGTCTTTGGACTAATGGCTATCCTTTCAAATCTACAATCTGACAGGACCAAACATATGCAAGTATATGTTCCTCAGACTTGGGCAAATGACATAATTTTAAGCAAAAGTAATTCTTTTGAGACTTTTCTTTAAAACCTTCTTTTAAGCTTCTATAAAGCTTGAATTGAATAGTATTATCATATCTCAACACCATTAACAACTTGCTCTGTGTTTTCAAAATTTTGTTTTGATCAAACATTTTCTTAGCAGTTTCAGTTGAGCATAACATCTTGACACAAAAACACATTTTGACACAAAGACAAGCAAACATATTCCAATCTTAAACATAAATGACATTATCAAAACAAGCAGACTTTACATCATGTATAGTCTAATTTATCCTAACAACATTATCAGATCAAATTACACACATATTCAAACATTCAAATATGACATTAGATAAGCATATAAACAAGCAATTCAAATCAAAATACTTATCATGACATCCTACAAGTCAACTGATAAACAAGTATAAGCATCAAAGATACCTAAATTTGCACAGATAGTCAATTGAGCACATATCAGTTAACATCAAAATGTATCATAATCAAACACATACACACAGCATTCACTTAGACTTTGAGAAGATAGTCAGTTGGCTCAACTAGCACACATCATGAATCAGACTTCATTAGAGTTGATCATCCCCAGGGCTTTTAGAAGAAAGTTGAATCTGGTTCTATCAAGTGGTTTTATGAATAGGTCAGCCAAATTATCACTCGTATCAACCCTTTTTACTAAAATTAAACCTTCATTCTCATCACTGCCAAATGCCACTGGACCCTCAAACTTCTCTTCATAGTTAACAAGTGACCTTTTGTCACAAGTCATGTGCCTAGAACATCCACTATCCATATACATACTTCATTCAATGGAGTGGACTGTTCCTGAGAAGATGATGTTCCAGCATCATTTTCAATCTTTGCCATCAAAGAAACATTAGCCTTTGTGATGTCATATGCATGATCACTCCAATCAAAATTTCCTTTATGTTGTGCATCAACAGCTACATTCCCTTGATTTTTAGGTTGATTTTGATTGTTTATGTTGGGGTTATTTGGAGCAGTTTGAGGGTATGGGTTTCTTTGGTAGTTTTAATTTTGTGGCAAACTTGTTGATTATTCATTTGGGGTTGTTGATAGTTTTTGAAGTTCGGATTGTTGTTGTTGAAGTTGTTGTTTCTTGGCTGGTTCTGTTGGTATTGTAGCTGATTCCTTGGCTGTTGGTTTGGGAACTGATTCACCTGAAAATTTCTAGGCTGGTTGCATTCTCTAGCAAAGTGTACAGGTTGTTGGCAGTTGTTACATATTGCCTTCGACTTATCAAAGCCAGTCCTCTCATTTGGACAAGACACTAGAGACCTTCCAGTCCTGTTGAACAGCCTCTTGCTTCTGAATGAAAACATTGCAGCCTGCCATTTCAAGTCCATATCTTCAAGATCTCAGCATCTATTTGTTCCAAATCATCTTGAATGACACTTGTGTGGATCATATTTTTGGCTACAAATGCATTGTAGGATTCATTAAACATGGAAAACAATGCTTGTGTTTCATTCCCTTAACCACTCCTTCCACCAGCATAAGGTGAATGTCCATTTGTCATTGAGGCAGAGTCATCGTCTTCTAAAAGTTGGACATTGAACATTGACTGGTTTCCTTGGTTGCTTGTACTACCACCAACAAATGCTTTAGGTGTATCAACACCATGTTCATTTGGTTCCTCTATGATGGGAATCTGTTGTTGGTTTTTGGTGGACAAGTTTCCCATAGGTGCAATAAGAGAATTGGACCCCTGGAAACATGGCTTCTCTTCTTTGATCATTTCGTTCTCAATCATCTCTGTCTCAGCGGCTTGAAGGAAGCAAATTACATCATCCAACTTGAGTTGTTCAAAATTTGGTTTTTGAAGGATAAATTTGTTGGCTGTATACCACTCCTTAGGCATTGAGTTCAGCAACTTTGTGGTCAAATCAAGATCTGTCATCATATAATTAGTTGTTCTCACTCATTCACAATTTCTAGAAATATCTCAAGAATTGATTTCAATCTTTCTTCATCCTTGTACTTGAATCTCTCAAGTTGTTGCTTGAGTCTTTGTTTCTTGATATTTTTCAGCTCAGTGTTACCTTCATACATCTCAAGGATTGCTTCATACATAACCTTAGCTGTTGTGTGATGTGCAACCTTGGTTAAGATTTCCCAAGACAGTCCTAGCTTGATCATAGCTAAGGCCCTGTCGTCCACCTTCCTCATCCTATCACGCACGGTACCGTTAGGGTTTGCACCATCAGCTTCTTGTGGACCATTCTTGATTGAGTTCCACATGTCAACATCGTTATAGCACACAACATCCTCGAACAATACTTTCCATTTGGTGAAATTTTCCTGCCCGTACAGTCTAGGAATTTTGTTAGTGGAAACTTCTTGCTCTTCCAAACCAGAAATTTTGGTATTTTGAAAAGAAGAAACAGAGTACAGCAAAAACAGAAATTGAATTTTGAAAATAATCAGATCTGAGAATCAAATCTTCAGATTTGATGTATATGGTTCGATTGGAGCAAGATTAAGTAATAAAGATGCAAACTTTAATTGAAATACGTAAAAGAAGACACCGGAAAGTTGTAGATCTAGAAGAGAATGAAAAACAGAGCAGCTAACGTCATACTTCAATGAAACAGTGTTCTGCTTACGTCATCTTTCTTCTTCAGATCTTTAAATAGCAACAATTTCTCACCCGAATAGCAACGAACAAGCTCTGATACCACTTGTCAGTCCCGGTTATTGATCGTTCACACTCACAATAAAGTCATAACCCACACAATAAATGTGTCGACAAGAAGGTTAATGACGGTTGCTATTTTGGGTAAGAACAATGTTTGTTAATGGCGGAATCAGAAACAAACAGAGTTGTTGCTTACGGATTAATAAATGTAACAAACACAAACAATCACTCAAAAGATTTCCATTTATAGAATAGATTTATACAAATGTTAATCGATTAGGGTTTCTTTTAAGGAATGTATTGTCCGTACTAATCCTAGGACAGCCGTCACACTCAATCAGGAATATTCTTTTAGGTCTGAAAAGTGTAAAGTGGCAAAATCCGTGGTAGGCGTGCCATAAAATAGTCTATTTAAAGGTCTGCCACCACCTGACAGCTGTCATTCCTTCTAGAAACCCTAACGATTGGTACATAATAAAATTGCATATTCAAAACTATACTAAGTGTAAAAACAGGTCTTCCAGGTAGACTTTATGACATTTGTCTTCTCCGAGTAGGCTTCGTGCCTTTTGTCCTTTACGAGTAGACCTGGTAACCTTGAAGTGTGCTGGAGAACAGTTCTCCGGGTAGACTTTACTTAGAGTATTTTCCTAAGAAAATACTCACCTAGCAGACTTCAATCTTCTTGACCATAGCAAACGTTGCTCGATATGATCCTACGAGCAAAATGTTCTTCATAAGTCCCTTCAACCCTTTGTTATAAGTTAACTTATTAAGAAAACCATATTGTGCTGGTAACACTGTTTGAACTGTGCTGGTAGCACTGTAGCCTGCTCAGGGTTGAACCTTGCTGGAGAAAGTACTTAGAATATTTCTTGATCACTTTCAACAAACATGCTCGGACTACTGTTTATTGATCAAACGTTGCTAGATCTTCCAAATACTTGGCTTCAGAAGCTTGGTTTAGCAAAGAGTTTGCTAGTTAGCAAACTATGCTCGGAAGAACACTTAAGAAGACTTCAAGAAGATAACCTTTCCCGATAGGCAAAATATCTTGCTAGGACAAGTAAAACCCTACTCGGATGTCCAAGTGTGCTCGGTTTCCATACTTAGCCATTTAAGAGGAGTGTTGAGAAGATTCCAATCTCCCTTAAACTTTCATAGGTCATTTAAAGTCAAATTCTTGACTCAACAGATAAGTACAGTGTTAGAGGCTCTCCAGCATGTGGTACTGTTAGGGTAGGCAACTCCATCAGACACTTTTTGACCTCCAGAAATGCTTGTTCGGCTTCCTCGGTCCACTTGAAGTGCGCTTTTTTGAGGCAGTTTCTCAAAGTCGAGACAAACGGGTAAGACTTAGCCGCACGATTGGCTAAGAATCTGTTTAGTGCAACCAATCTTCCATTAAGTGTCTGTACTTCTTTGAGGGATGAAGGTGAAGGCATGCGGGCTACAGCCTGAACCTTGTCTGGATTGGCTTTAAAACCCGCACCCATTACTATTACACCTAAAAATTTTCCTTCCTCCATTCCGAAGGAACACTTGTTGGGGTTCAACTTCAAGTAGATCTGCCTAAGGGTCTCAAATGTTTCCTCAATATCTCGGAGCATTTGATCTTCCTCAACACTCTTTATAACCAAATCGTCCATATACACTTCTAGATTCCGCCAAATCTGCCCCTTAAAAGCCTCATCCATCAAACGCTGTTATGTAGCACCCACGTTTTTCAATCCAAATGGCATCGTCTTGTAACAGAATATGCCTTGGTCTTTGCGAAATGCTGTCTGGTCCTCATCACCTGCCGCCATGCGGATCTGGTGATAGCCTTGGTAAGCATCGAGAAAACATTTAAACTTGAACGGGGCTACAAAGTCGACCTTGAGATCAATTTCTGGTAGTGGGTAACAGTCCTTTGGGCATGCTTTGTTTAAATCCTTGAAATCTATACACATCTGCCATGTCTCGTTGTTTTTGGGAACGATGACTGGATTGGCAACCCAAGTCTGGTACTGGATTGGGCGGATGATCCCATAATGTAATAGATCAGGAACTTGTTCATTCATAGCTTTGGTCTAATCCGGACCCATCTTGCGTTTCTTTTGTACAATTGGTGTGAACGATGAGTTTACCCGTAGTTTATGTTCTGCAATCCCCCGTGGGACGCCAGTCATATCTGCGGGTTGCCAAGCAAAGATGTCTACGTTCTTTGTTAACAGTTGTTTTAAAAATGTCCTCACTATTTCAGAAATAGCGGGCCCAATCGTTATCGTTTGGTCCGGAAACTTCTTGTTCAACACCCACTTTTCTGGCTCAGTCCTCTGAACTTGCTTTGGAACTTTACTGGGTTTGAACTTTATGTCGCGAAACAGTGACGGTTAACGTCGATGATTGCTACACCAGTGCGGGTCGGAACTCCTACCGCACCATGAGTTGTAGAGGGATGAGCGTTAAAGTCACCAATTGTCTCACGTCCCAAGATGATATCATGCTTTGACGTCACCGGCAAAACCAAAAACTCAACATCTTCAGTTCTTGAATGAGTTCCATCACTAAGAGTGACTGGAAAAGATATTACCCCTCGCGGGTGCATCATTTCACCGCCAAAACCAGACACAGGAGCGTGAATCGGTTTTTGTCTTACCTTGTCGTCTTCATCAAGTTGCTCAAAACATTATTCATGCATTATGTCTGTGGTACTTCTGGTGTAAAAGAAGACGTAATGTGAAAGATAATGACCTATGAGGGCGGTGATTATCAATGGATTTTTGTTGCAACGGCCTCCTTTGATTCGTGGAAAAATTACAGGCTCATTCTTCCACTTTTCTTTAATAAATTCTCTCCTCTTTCCTCCAACCTTGTGTCCGCCTTGTATCATGTGAACATTTAGGTCCTTAACTTGTTTCTTGGACGGGCCCTAGTTATCTCGCGCGGGAGCTTTACTAGTCTCTAGTTTTGCATTTTTGACCAAGTGTCCAAGTTTTCCTAATTTTACTACCGCCTCGATCTCACTTTTCAAGGCTATACATTCATTCGTGTTGTGCCTTATGTCATCATGAAACGAACAGTGTTTTTTAGGATCAAGGAATGATCTTCTCGTGAGAGGTTGAGGTTTCCTGAAATTTACATTCTCATTGGTAAGAATATCTACAGGAGTCTTCAACAATGGAGTCCAATTGTTAGTGACTCTCACTAAAGAGTTCTGTTTATTCTTATTGCCTATCAGATATCTGGCATCAAACTGCTTTGATGTTTCCGCGGAAAGCTGAAGCCTTGACCAAATAGACCCTTTGGCCTGCTTGTTTGGCCGTGGAGTTTGAAATTCTACTTTTAGAAGTTGCTTCTGGTTCTCAGAACCTAAAGTCTTCTCGGTCCTTGCAATCAACTTTGCGGCGGAAATTATATCGTCCCAAGACGCGGGCATTACATCCCTGCCAGTTAAAGTACGAATCAATTCGTTACTCTTTACATTTTTGTGGAAGGCTCCCCGCAACATGTCCTTACTTATTCCGCCAATATTAAGACTCTCATTGTTAAACTGAGTAATGAAGTCTTCAATAGACTCATTATGTCATCTAACCACGTCCAATATCTCAGACGGATCACGAGTGTGTTTTCTCTGCTGACTGAAGTGTTGGGAGAATTTAGCAACAAAGTCATCCCAACTTTTGATTTGTCCATCTGGAAACTTTTCAAACCATTCGCGTGCTGCCCTGGTGAATGTCAAAACGAACATGTGACACCAGTAAAGAAGAGTCCAGCCACTGACTCCTCCCACATCTACAAAATTCAATAGGTGATCACTAGGATCAGTCATCCCATTGTATTTTCCCACAGATGTTGGAATTTTTGCATTGACCGGGAACAGGGCTGTTTCAATGCGCGCAATGAATTTTGACTTTTCAGCAAATGCTGCCGGGTGGTATGGCTTAGTAAAGTCTTCCTCAGCGTCCCTATGGTATCCGGCCTGGTGAACTATCTCCTGTGAACGACTAGTTCCTTCTCGCCCATGAAGTCTACTATCACCGCTGTAATAGCTAAACTCACCCGGACGATATGTCGGATCATAACTGTCATACTCGTCTCTATAGGAGGGTATACACATGACCATACGAGGACGTTCACACCTCGTCCATTATTCTCCAGGAGCTCTCTCCGTCTGAAGACTATGACGCATCTGACTCCTCATTACCGTTGTGAGAGGGGAAGGAGATCTCCTAGTAGATTCATCATAAGTCAGAGTACGAGCGTGAAGTCGCTCTTCACGAATCATGTGCTCGTACTCGGCTGTGACATTTTCCTGCTGGATACGGAACCATTCTTCAGGGGATAATGGTCCCCTAGCTCTGGAGTTACGAAGGTGAGTTCTCGTCGGTTCAGAATTGTCATAATCATCTTCTAGACCCAATTTTGTACAGTTCCGGCGAGTTTCTACCATGATTCGTCCCAAATCGCCTGGAGAAAGACCTCCTGGCGCCGTCACATTTCCAAGGTCAACCGGAGTAGGACCTCCTGGTGCCGTGACATGTCCTAGAGTAATTAGAGTAAAACCTCCAGGTGTTACGTCATCAGCAGTTCGTGTAACAGGTGCAGAAGTTCCTGTCGGTCCTTAGAGAAATTGACTCATATCGTTTGAACCAACAGAAACAAGAGATTATCACAGTTCTAACACAAGCACGGATGGCGCCAATGAAGAAACATGGATCTGATCCCCTTGACGGGTCCTAGATCCGATGAGTCCACAGGGTAGGATACAACAACAACCGACAACAATATGAGCGCAATCTCCCAAAGTCCAGTGACAGAAACCTGCAAAACAGACACCGTGAGCTCGTTACGGGAAGGACAAGAGGGGTGCCTTCCCGTAACCACCCTCCGGCGTGAGAATAAGTACAGTTATGATAGAAAGAAAGTACTTAAGTATTTAGAGTAGATAGTTGGGAGTGAATGAATACCTCATGAAGATTGTGAAGGTATTTATAGCCGAAGGATGTGGGAATATGATTGGTCCAGCTGTCCCATTCTAGAAGATGCTCTCGTAACTGTCTGGACAAGTTCCCTCATGTGACAGGTTGAGTTATTCGTCCCATGTGCATGGTTATAACAACCTGGACACATGTCTCTCTATGATAGGAGGAGATAACCCTGGCCATGTGCATGGTTATAACAACCTATCCAGCTGTCCTTCATTCATTGGCTGATTGGTCACGTATTCTCCAAGAAAGAATCTTGGTCACGTATTCTCCAAGAAAGAATCTTGGTAAATCTTCTAGAAGGTAATTAGTTAATTATAGCTGTCCTGTGACATTGCCTTCTGGTCATCTTAGCGGGTGGGGATACTACCCTGCGGGTGACTTCTGAGGGTGCCTAGATGCTTCCGCACATAGTCTTTAAGACGTATCCTTGTTCTTACTTTATTGAGTCATGCGGGTGATCCATATGTCCCGCGGGTAACATATGAGGAGTTTCCATCTGACTCACAGGTGATACTTAAGAGTATTTAGGTATTTTTGATACCCATAACTTCTATACCTAACAAGCTATGTTTTTTTTTTCTTGAAAGATGAACAACCTATCGATATATAATAAATAGGTTATTGAAAGCGTCACTTGTAATAATTATTTGAGCCCTTATTCACTTTCCTGATTTTATTTGCACTTCATAAATGGTTTTCTGTGTGTTGCTCTCATTTAATTTTCTTGCTTCTTTTTCTTCACTTATTAATAAGTTTGTTTTATGCATTCTCTATTTTAATTTTAATTTTTAGATCTTTATTACTAACTTTGCTATTTAATTTGATATTTTCTTTATTCAACTTGTGTAATACAAGAGTTTCTATCCTAGCGACGTAACATTAAAGGAACGAATTGTAGACAAAGGCAACATCGATCAACTTTGGTTAAAGGCTTTAAATGTTTTGTGTATTCCTTGTTTTTCACATAATGTCTTCATATTTATACACTACAGGGATTTGTACATATCCCTGAGGGGTTTTGCCGACAACATGCCGTCGGTATAACATCGTTGTACCGGTCTCTACGACATGTGTTGGGAAAGAAATTACACAACAGTTTTAAAAAATCATTTATTCATCAGATTATTGGGCAGGGGGTCATGGTTCTAGTAATATTAACTAGCTTGTTATTCACTTTCTTTGCAGGGAAGATACTCAATAGGAACTCCAAAATTGTGCTTGTTATGTGGCTTTGTATGACATTCATAATAGTTCAGATTTTTACTGCTACTCTATCCTCGTGGCTGACACTAGATCAACTTCGTCCCAAATTGCCTTCAAATTTTGAAAAAGCCGGCTATCCAGACGGTTCTTTTCTAAAGGATTTTATAATCCAAAAATACAATTGCTCTGGAAAGAATCTATTGCCTCTAAGAACCGTTGAAGATTACAAAAATGCCTTGTCCAATGGCAGCGTAGATGTGATTTTTCATGAGCTCCCTTACATAGAACTCTTTCTTACCAAGTACGGTTCGGATTACACGATGTTTGGATCGCTTAACATGGAATTCGGACTTGCATTCGTGAGTCCTCTATCTCTCCCACCGTATTAATTATGTACATGCATACACATTATTACGGACTTTAGAGGCACTTTAATATTAACATAGTAAAAAGGTTTAATATAAATAAAACTTGTATCATTTAAAACTCTTAAATACTTGAAGGCTCAAAATAAAAAGTAAAAAATAAAAACCCCTTGTATAAATGAATAGGTGTAAAATATGTCGTTTAGAATAGTTTTACTCTAGACAATAAACCCTCCATTATAATTTATATCATTAAGCAACATAAGTATAACCTATATTCATACATGATATGTAGTTGTTGTTCAAAACAATAGTCTTATGAAGTTATATTCATTTAACAACCATATTGTTCTTTACAACCTTCCATTAGGAGCAGCACCTTAAGACAATATGATGTCCCTTGGCACCAAATGTTTCAACAAATATGAACACTGATTTCGTAATACCTAGAATGCATTCATTTCACACCCGCCAATGTCGAAATCGTGATAAATGGAGTTTTGCAAACTTTGTTCCAAACATCGGTGGTATTTATTGATGTTGCGTGTTATTGATCAATTTACAAAAGTTCGTATAGGAAGTTAACCTCGTATATCTGTGTATAAATGTAAAATCAGCAACTGAATATCAAGAACCAAAACGCGTCGCTCGTTCAAAGACTTTGTTCGACTCTTTTTTAATTAAGAAGAAAACGAAAGACAAACTACTCAAATACATATATGGGTTTATAAAATGCCCTTAGTCCTAAACCTATTCCAATGCTACTGACTCGATTCTTAAAACTTAAAATTTATTTTTATTTTAAAACAATAAAATAAAACTAAACAAACTTAACTTTTAAGTATTTATATTTAACTTAAACCCTTGAGTTTTAAATCTTCTCTTTTTTCCCCACCAAACCACCCCTTCGAGATCAACCATACCGCCCTTCAAAATCATTGTGTAGTAACTCGCTTGTTTTCCCGAACCATGCCCTCGGTGACTACGAGAACTCGTATAAAGCTTTCTTTAGTTGACACGTGTGATTAGGATATTATTTGCCCTCAAACCCTTTTGGTTGTTCCATGTGAATCACATGGTCCAAGTCACTATATAAGAAAGTTTTACTAACATCCATTTGCCAAAGCCCAAAGGTTCCATGACTTACTTGCAGGAAATGGCTAAAACGACCAGTTTTGTGCTCAGCTTTGTTACCAGACTAAACATATCATCATAGTCGATTCCTACTTGTTGGGAAAAACCACGAGTTACCAACCTCACCTTATACCCATCAATTTAAATGTTGGATTTTCTCTTTAATTTAAACACTCATTTATTTGTAACAGCCTTTACATCACTCGGTTTTGGTACAAATTCCCAAGTCTCATTTCAGTTTAGTGCTCTAATTTCATCTTCCTGACCCATTCATCTTTTCCATTCGCTTCTACATAAGTTTCTGGTGCGACATCATCGTCCCAAGCAATAGCTACGTTAGCAACATACTTCAGGCTAGATCTTCTACACTTCCCAACTGTCTCGGTTCTTGTTCTGGGTCGCTAGTTTGGTTCGATGCTTGGTGATGATGAACCCTGATTTGCCATGGGCTTCGCATCTGCTCCGGTTGCACTTCGGCTACCTCGGTTTGGGATTCCTCTTCAATAAAATTTAGGAATATATTAGATGTTTCGAGTTTATCGATTCGTTGTTTTTAATCATGAAGAGCTTCTTTTTCACTCGACCACCATGATAAGTTTTCATCAAAGACAACATATCTAGATACATAACAGTTTCCGGTGTTTAGATCACAACACTACCGTCCCGTTTTCTCTTGATCATACCCTACCAAAATACATCTTATAGCTCCCTTTTCCACCTTCACTTTGTTATGGTAACCGATTAATAACATAGGTTGTTGTCTTCGTGGACTCAACCCAAAAATGTTTAGGCATGTTTTTGTCATGCATGATTTTTCTTCAAGTCTCGGCTAGGTGTCAGTTCTTTCTTTTCAATACAATATTGTTTTTCCAGGTGTATTGTAAAGGTGAGTTGTTTACTAATCTTGTGATCCCTCATATATTATCTAAAATCAAAAACTAGGTATTCGCCTCCGTTGTCTGACCGGAGGCACTTAATGGTTCCTTCACTTTTGAGAAATTTAAACTTCTTAAAAGCTTGAAATTTCTCTTTCATGACATCAATCCAAACATAACGTGAATAATCATCGATAAATGTTACCATAAACCGCATACCTGAGATTGATGGATGGTTAACGGGGCCAAGTACAATGGAGTTGACCAGTTTGAAAGTTTAAGTCCTAACGATTGTTGTTTTGTTGTTCCATATTAACATCCCGCACAAACGAAATCTTTGTTTACTTCTAATTGTGGTAGACCAACATCTAGTTTCCTTTTAATCATTAGCTCGAGTTTGTCATGCCCCACATCACCCAATTAATTATGCCAAAGATCAATATTTTGGGTATGTTTGGTTCGCTCCACATAAGTGGTTTTGACAGACAAAACATACACGGTGTCGTTTCTTTTACTTTGTAAAACCGGGAGTGACTTGGTTTCAAATTCATTAAAATTTGGACGTCATTCGGTCCAAATAGAACGTACTTTACGGAGGTTGTAATCTGCGGCACCGAGAGAAGGTTCTTTCTCATTTCGGGAACGTGAAAAACATCTTCCATAACAAACTCCCTAACATTTGGTGCCATAAAAGTTTTACATCTCCCATATGTGTTATATGCTTCCTTGAATCATCAATGATTACCACCACTTGACTACCCATGTATTTTATCGGTTTTATGATTCGATTCTCGTCTCCGGTCATACTGTTCGAGTAACCAGAGTCAACGATCCATTCAGTAGACAAGTTTGCTTTAGTTTCGGTGGTGGCTATTAAGGTGTACTCCTCTTTGACCACCTCTGCTACATTCCCTTCTTCTTTGGGTTGGCAACAATCCCTCGCCATGTGACCTGTACGACCATAGTTATGACACTCATAAGGGAATCGTTTGTTAAAATTCCACTTTTTAACACCTGTTTCCTCGCCCCTTAGGTTATTTCATATATCCTAGTTATCTCAATTCTTCTTGTAATCTTGTGTCTTCCATATTTCCCTTTCTTAAACCCACCATTATTGTACTACCCCTTCTTGGATGATTTCTTGGCATATAAAGTCTTTTCTTCCTCGGCTTTAATCATGAAAGTACTAAACTGTTTGGATAAATCTTCTTGACCTGTAACAAGACTCTCGAGTTTCGTCTCAACACGTGAATGATTATTCGTTTCATTTTGCATCACTAATTTGGGTTATTGATCTAACTCTTCTATCTCTCTACACAATGTTTTCACCTTGTGAAAGTATTGTGGTATACCAAGTTCTTTCTGACTTACCAATAAAAGCTCGTTTTCTAGCAAGTGGAGCTTCGTGTCGCTTCTATTGTAGAACAACGACACGAGGGTATCCCAAAACTTAGGGGTCGCTAGGTCAGGGATATGATCAAGAAGATCCTCATCGACTGCTTTTTTGTGAAGGAACATATGTGAATGGCACATTTGGTGTCGATCCTTGGCTCGTTAACTTCTGCTCCATTCGTGACTTCCCAAAGGTCTTCTCCCTGCAAACACGACATCATGTAGGTAGACCAAACATTGTATTTCTGGTTGTTTAGTTTCTTGACTCCACCAATTAACTACATCTCTGCCATCCCGTTCGGTCAATTTATGTGATCGGTAATATGATGCCACCGATCGTTATCAATATGCGAACCAGCTGTGTGTATTACGAGAACCGAGTCTTGATCGACAAGGCTCTGGTACCACTTGTTAAACTAGCTAGTGAATATCAACAACCAAAACGCACTGATTGTTCAACGACTCTGTTCGACTCTCGTTTTATTAAGAAGAAAACGAAAGACAAACTAGTCAAATACATATATGGTTTTATATAATACCCTTAGCCCGTAACCTATTCCAATGCTACAGACTCGATTCTTAAACCTTAAACTTATTTTTATTTTTAAAAAAGGAATATTGGTTTAAATAATCTCAACTATGTCATGAGAGGGAGAGATAGTTAGAGAGATGAGCTGAGGTGTATTTGTCACGTATTCGCCACATAAGCAATTTTTGACAAGTAGGCATGTCACGTAAGCTACAAACTAACGGAGTTAACATCCGTTAGTCGCATGTTCGTTATAAATAAATACCCTTTTAGTTGGGACCGCCACCAGCGAAGTTTGAAGCTGGGACTATTATTTACCAATAGACCATAGTTAAGATTATTTAAAACCAATATTTCGTAAAAACTAAAATAAAACTAAACAAAATAATTAAACTCTCAAGTATTATATTTCACTTTATCCCTCGAGTTTTAGATCTCCTCCATGTCATCCCTTCAAGACCAATTGAACCTCCGTATGATGTAATTTTATCAATTAAAGGCCATACACAATCGACAATCTTTTAAATTATATAAGTTGCAAAAACATATAAGCAGGAAATCAGTGATTCATCACAAAAATTGCAAACCAATGTGCACGCTAGGAAGATAACATCAAGTCATCAACGGTACGTGCTTATAATACGATACCCTACTTTTTTATATATGTTGCCATAACTGATATGTGATAATTAAATTCTAGTGTTGGAATCATGAATTGCAAGTTACGTAATTGGTTAACTTTGAAACTGATTATCGAATTCGATACCTACTAACCCTATTTATACATAATATATGAAGTGATGCCATCGTGTCCTTAACTTAAATAACAACGCATTGCTTATGAAGCATAGTTACATATTTAACCTACTTTATCTTATCTATACATACTATATTTAACTCTTAACTTTACTATTTTTTTTTTTTTTTGGAAAATAAATTTCATTCAACAAAAAACGACTTGCAAGTCCTCAAAGCGAAGACCGCAAGAAAAACCAAGTTACATCAAACCAAAAGGATATTTACACCAATCGTTCCATACTATAGATTTAAATCTAGACCTATTTCTAATCCAAAAATACGAGCAAGATTTAATTTTGGACACCACCTCGAAAGTTTTAGCCTCTTTATCCTGAAAAATCTTCTCGTTCCTTGCATTCCATATACTCCATAAAGTGGTAACCACTATACAATGAGCCACCCTTTTATCGAGTTTCGGCTTCTTTAAACCTTTCGCCAACACAAGAATATCCCAAACTTCAAACAAAAAAATAGGATCCAAACGGCACCACACGGCAATCCTATCCCAAATCTCAGTTGCAAAAATACAACTCGTGAAAATATGAATAGTGGATTCCTGATGCAAGACACACAACGGACAACTATCTTCGCTAAGACCCATCCCTCGCTTATTTAAAGCTATTTTAGTAGAAATCCTATCTTGTCCGCTCGCCATGCCAAAACATTGCACTTGATCGGTATCCACCCATCCCATTTGAACTTAAAAAAGGGTTCATATTGTCGACTATCAATAATAAGTTTTTTTGCAGCAGCAACCGAGAACATGCCATCTTCCGAACCAGCCCAAATCCATTTATCACACCCAGCGGCCCAGTTGTACTCAAAAATATTGGACAAAAGCCCAAGTAACTCATCCAACTCCACCGCTGATCTAGGATCATGACACCAAGCCCATCTCATGACCCGATCATTATTTTGAAAACTCACTCTATCCGCCACGTTGCAACATTTTTGAGTTTCCAATCTAAAAATATTAGGATACATACAACGTAATGGAAACTCTGAGAGCCAAGGGTCGCACCAGAATCTAACTTTTACACCATCCCCAGCCACGACGTGCAAAAAACCATTAAGTTTTTTACCGTTACCGATCGTACGCTCCCCAATCTTCACTATCTCTCTCCAACATCCATTAGCCCCCGACCTTAGTGGTAAAAAGGACCAACTTCGAGTACCACCATGACAAGCAACGATGAGTTTCTTCTATAAACAATTATCATCTTTTTTGAACCGCCGACTCCATTTAAGTAAAAGAGCTTCATTAGTATCTTTTAACCGATTGAAACCCAACCCACCAAGTTTCCTCGGCCTCGCCACTCTCTCCCAAGCAACCCAATTGATCTTTTTTTCTTCACTAGAACCTCCCCATAAAAATCGTCGCATAATACCTTCTAACTTTTCAATCACCGCCGATGGAGCTTTGAAAAGCGAAAAATAATAAATAGGCAGATTTTCTAACACCGATCTAATAAGAGTAACTCTTCCTCCAATAGATAAAAGTTTAGACTTCCACGAGACGAGCCGCTTCTCCACCACGTTAATGACAGAAGACCAATTGCAAATGCGATTCATGTTTGCTCCCACTTTGATCCCTAAATAATCAAAAGGGAATAATCCCCTTCTACACCCCACCACGGCCAGCATGTCATTCACTTCGACGTCTTCGACTTCAATTCCAAACAAGTTGGATTTATGTAAATTAATTCGGAGACCCGAACACAAATAAAAGCACCGAAGGACCCAAGCTATTTTTTCCATATTCTCCCGAGACCACTCACCAACAATAAGAGCATCGTCAGCATAAAAAAGATGAGTGATATCCACGTCCGAAATTCGGATCCCTGGCAATTCCCCTATCTCTCTAGCTTTATTCAACATCTAATAAAGCGTCTCCATCACTATCAGAAATAAGAAAGGTGACAAAGGATCTCCTTGTCTGAGCCCCTTCTCACATTTGAATTCGAAAGTCGGCGACCCATTCACTAGAACCGCCGACCTAGTCGAATCCAAAATCCCTTTAACCCACGAACACCACTGGTTATGAAAGCCCATCTGAAGCATAATATTAATCAGGAAATTCAAGTTAACGTTGTCATACGCCTTCTCAAAGTCTATCTTCAAAAGGAATGCCTTCTTATTCTTTTTCTTCAACCATTTCACTAGCTCGGAAACAATGAGAGGCCCATCCAGAATATACCTGTCTTGGAGAAAAGCCGACTGCGACTCAGAAATCAGCACCCCCAAAACTTTTTTAAGACGATTAGCAAGAGTTTTAGAAATCACTTTACTAATAATCCCAATGAGCGTGATAGGTCTGTAATCCTTGAGACCCAAAGGGTTTTTACGTTTGGGAATCAAAGTGATAAAAGAAGACCCGCAACCAGGACTAATAACACCGGTCTCATGAAAGGCTACAAGAATATTAAAAAAGTCATTCTCCAGCAAACCCCAAAACTTCTTTAAAACATAAAATTAAAACCATCTGGTCCAGGAGCTTTGTCCGACCCGCATTCAAACACCGCGGACTTGATTTCCTCTTTAGAAAAAGAAACCACCAAACTATCTTTAAGGTTCGCAGGGACGGTTCTAATCCCTTCACATTCTAACTCTGGCCGAGTTTTGAATTTTTCTCGAAAGTGCTCTCTAAAAAACCCATATATATGTTTCTTAACCAAGGTGGGTTTAGAAATCCACTCCCCGTCAATCTCCAAACCTGGAATTGCGTTTTGAACTTTTCTCCCGTTAACCATACTATGAAAGAAGGTCGTCTTATCATCACTGAAGGAGGCCCATTTAACTCTGGATTTTTGTTTAAAATCTTTAGCCCCAAACTACTCGATATCCTCTATACCCTTTTTACATTGTTGCCACACCCATGCCTCATCCTCCTCTAAATCCCTTTCCTCCATAAGTAACTCAAATTTTTTTTTTCTGATTTAAATATTTTTAAGTTTTCCTCTTCCTTAATATTATGATCCTTGACCCATCTTTTAAGATTGTCTCTTAAAAACCTGAATTTTTTCACTAAAATCACATCTGGGGGCTGAAACGACACACTCTCTAAGAGTTTTCCCAACCACATCCTCACAATCGGCCCTATCCCCCCACGAATTAAACCACCGAAATGGCTTTGGACCAAAATTGGTATCTACTAAAGACAACACCAACGGTGCATGATCTGACCGCTCTCTTGGGAAGGCCCTCAAGCAAGCATTCGGCCACTTAGATATAAAGTTGGAACACACCAAAATCCTGTCTATCTTGCTGAGTTTAACAACATCACCTCTACTAGCCAAAAACGTATACTTCATACCTTTCATAACGTATTCTTTAAGATCCGCTTCATCAATAAATTCATTGAAATCCCTAGCGCACACTTGATCACAGGGAAAGTTCTTCCTTTCCTCATGACATCTAACAGCATTGAAATCACCTAACACAACCCACCACCCCTGCCCACCCTGAATAACTCTTAGAATCTCCTGCCAAACAACTCTCTTATCAACATTATGTTGAGGGGCGTACACATTAACTACATTGATTCGTTGACGCCCATCCACTAGAATACCAGAAGTTACAACAAAATTATCATTCAAAATTGTGTTAATTTTTTGGAACACCTTAGGATCCCACAAACTTGCAATACCACCATATTTTCCATTAGAGTTAACCCAATCCACCTCAAAACCCTGCCCACCCCAGTAATTACAAAGCAAAGACATATGAGTATCTGAACACATAGTCTCCTGCAAAGCTAAAACAGAAACCCCACAATCCTCCTTTAACTTCTTAATCCAACTAGATTTACCACTCACCCCAATCCCTCGAATATTAATAGATAAAAAATTCATTGCTTACATAATGGTACCCCTTCTTGAACAATCGAATCCTTCACCATCTCGTTAAAATTTGACAGCCGAGCTCCAAGCTTTTCCCCTAACGTAATGGTCGCCAAGACCTCAGTATCCCCTTTGTATGTTTTCGAATGAGACCTTATAACCCTCTCCTGAGAATGATTGTTAAGATCTAAGATTTCCTCCTCAGACACGTTAACATTATAACCGCCCAAATCTTCTCCGACCACATTTCCGGCAATGGGCACCGGCTCCATTCTTTCATCTTTACTAGTGACATCCTCCTCAACTGTATGATCCACCTCTTCCTTGTCAGCCGAACTCTCATCATCATCAGACCCATCATCGGAGAGGAACTCCAGAGACCCATCAATTGTATCCTCCAAAACCCAAACACGAAAAAGGTTTCCCCTCCATTGAATATCCACCTCCTCGCACACCCTCCTACCGCCTTCAACCAAAACTGTCACGGATTCAAAGGATATAAGATAGGTTTATGAACTACTTTACCAATTAAACTCCCCACAGCTTCAACCACCACATTCGTTCGAAGATGCAAAGGAATACCAAAAATTTTGACCCTCCCACATCTCAATATTAGAAAACTTCCGTACACTATCCGTACCCGCCTGAAGAGCCTCCGTCGCCATCCTATTGTCCGAAAAACACAATAAGACCGATAGACCACCCAAATATTGAATTTTACCTCCGCCCGGATTAATCTCCTTGAGGATCATACGAATATTCTTCAGAGCATCCATATCTAACAACTTGACCACCAAAGCCTTCCCATGCAATTCAGAAAAAGCATTCGCATTGTCTTCTACCGAAACCACGCCTTTCTGCTTGACAAAATTATGGTTCCTCCCCAACAAAGTGTCACGGTACGTGCGCCTCCCGAATTCGACCGACCGACCTGCACTTTGGTTATGTGCATTACCCTCAGCATCCGGCTTCCTTCTCTCTTCCGGCTTCTTAGTGTTAACCTCGCCATCTTCAAGAATAAATCTTGCCACGTTAAACTTTAGCGCAGAGTCTCCCAACTTAATCTTGCTTAACACCCTCCCTGTTTCTTCCTTGTTCTTGACGTCCAACAGGGAAAACAAACCCAAACCTATTTCCGAATCTATCTCTTTTCTTCGCAATATAAATGTCGAAAATGATACCGACCTCTCTAACACACCCCGCTAAATCATTGCCGCTGCAACTGTCAGGGAGATTTGTTACAAAAAACTTAGTTATCCTCCGTTGAATTGCCTCCGGTATAGGCTTCCGGCGGTCCATCTGTATCTTTTACTTAACTCTTAACTTTACTAGGAATAACACACTAACAATCACCTCTTAATTTTGATCATTTTAAATGACCCGTATTGTCACAGTAACGCCGGCCTATAATTCTCGTGTTGGGTTAGGTTTCTCTTACTGTTGACATATTCCATAAAAGTCATTATTATTTATTTGTAGTAACATATCACGTAACTTTCACTTGTCAATTCCCAGCTTACATTATCTAACCTACTACAATATATAACTAGCGTTTGTTTTGTTTTTTTTAAGCGTGTTTGATGATCACTCTCTAAGTTCATATGTTTAATGTCATAGGCATTCCCTCACGGATCTCCTTTATTAAATACCTTTTCACGGGCGTTAATAAATGTCACTCAAAGTGATATAATGATGCAAATGAAGAACAAATATCTTGGATACCGTAGTACTCCTGGTGAATCACAACATAATCAAGCCCTTCCGCAGAGTCTTGATGTTCACAGTTTTATTGGGTTGTTCGTATTCTTGGGGACTTTGACGATAGTTGTCATCGTATCGTCTGAAATCTCTATCAGGCAAAAAAACCAGACTATCGTTCCCATATCAAATGGTTAAAAAAGTCTATATCTGATACATTTTTGTAATGGCCAACTATCAAAGAGAAAGACATTAGTGTCAATGTGAGACCCCATATTATTTGGTGTTGTTGGGTTGGTGTTTTATAGTTGGGTTGACTTTGTTGTTGGGTTAATGTTATATATATACTTGGTTTGAATTAGTGTTTTGCTACATTGTTAAAATGCACTATGTACTTTGGTTAAGTTGCTTTTGTTGTTGGGTTAACTTTCACCTAGTTTGTTTTGTCTATATTCTCAATATCAATGTTCTCATAACCAGACTTTTCTAGCAGTCAGACGTCTTAGCGTTCATTATTCTAACCAGTTAAATGGTATGATCGAACTACTAGAAAACTTATAGGGTTGGAATGCCAAATTGCGTCGGAAATGTGTCACAAACAAGCAATTCCGGCGCATTTCCAACGGAATGTGCATGTCATAAATCCCTTTGTGACACAATTCCGATGCAAATTATGGCACAATTCTAACGCATCGTTTTTCTGCAATTTTTACATATGTAATAACAAAGTCCATGATTATATTATAAAAAAAACAGTAGTTTATATGTAATGAAAGTTGCCAACAACAAACTGCACTTTTGAGAAAATTAACTTAAAATTATGCATCAATTCTAACACCGCATTGAATATATACACTTTGAACAGTGGTGGACCTACAATCTTGGTATAGGTGTCGGCCGACCCCTGTGAATGTTTTTTAAAGATATATATATATGTGTGTGTGTGCGCGCGCGCGCGCGTGTGTTAAAATCTCGATCGACACCTATGAAACTTTGACACTGACCCTCTTCCGACCCCTGTGAAAAATTTTCCTGGGTCCACCGCCCATCACGAAACCGAAATCTAAAAACTCGAAATTGTAAATCATTTCCGAAAAAAGGCTGGATTCCATAACTGAACCAAGGATCCGGATTTGAAATTTCATAATTTTTAATCCATTATTAGGAACTATAAAATAGACGCCACTCAAAACTGCATCAATTTAATCGAATCAAAGCACTGATTTGGTTGAAGAGACTCGCTCCATTTCTAAATGCAAAAGAGAGAATTTTGTGAACTACGTAAAACAATAATCAAATGTGTCGGGTTTAGAGTATCGCTTAAGTACCGGTTAATGATCCCTATGTTCCCGACTGATTAGCCTTGCCTAATTAGTCGCAAGGCATGTGTGGATTCTTTTGGAGACCATGCGACGGTGCATTGCAAAGAATTGGTGACTTAAATACAGACATGATTTGGTTAGGGATAATTTGTGTGATGTTCTTAAACGGACAGGGATTTCTGCTAAAAAGAAAGCCCATGTTAACTTTCTCACAAATCCTCTTGAAAGGAGGTCTACTTTAAGACCAGCTGATATTCTTATGTTCGGGTGGGCAGGGGGGAAACACGCCTGTGTGGATCTTACAGGAGTGTCTCCTCTTGATGGGTTCAGGGACCGTGGTTTTGTTGTGGGTCAGGCTGCGTTGAAGGCTGAATTGGGCAAAGTTGTTAAACACGAGAAAGCTTGTTTATAGAATCAAAATGTCTTTCTCCCTCTTGTTTTTGATACATTTGGTTTCTGACCCAGAGACAGAATTTTTTGAGTAGGGTTCAGCGTGTCGTTCACAGAACCTCTTCAGCTCCTAGGTCCCAAAGCTTCGTTTTTAGTAGGGTTGGCTTTGCTATTCAAAAGGGGGTTGCGAACGCAGCTTGTTGCTTGTTTGTCTGCCACTTTATAGTGATCGTTTTGTAGTTCTTGAATTGAAAAAATAATCAAATCAAGAATACCAAACTACACAATCACATAGGCTGCAGAATATAAGATTAATAATATGTAGATCAAATTCAAGGGTAAATAATATGTAGATCTAAACACAGACTGAAAATAGAATTCTGATTGATGATATCAATGCTTTCAACTCGGAAATTCAAATAGACAGAGATTATGGCCAATACAAGTTCTATTTTTCACAATCATAAGTTAAGAAACAACAAAAGCAGGAAGATTAAAACGGTCGGTCTCGGTTTTCTAACTAGTTCAATGTTTTCTAATCTTAAGACAAATATCACAAGAAATCACAAAGACCCCTAAGAGCCTTTTATAAACATTACAGAGGCCCCACTAGAAGCATTCAGTAGATCGAATGACATAATTAAACAAATCATAGTGTAATCATAAGATATTATATTCATGAAATCTGTGAATACGTACCCTATGTTTATATTAACCAACATCTAACAATGCTCAAAGGCAACCACTAATTTATAAGTTCAACCCACCAACTTGTTTCCATTTAACACATCTATCCAAACAAGTTATATGATTCATGATCGGTTTACATGGTTTAAGAATAATTAAACCGGCTGCCTTATCAACCTATCAACGCGAAACAAATTACCTTAAGTGTAACCAGCTACTATAAGTAAACAGCTTTGTAGTTGATACATATAATACAAAATAAGGATATATAAAGAAGTGCCAATGATACCCTAATTATCTAATTTACTGTCTACACTGAATTACAAAATTTTATGCTTCTCAAGACACACCGTAACTTTTTCGTCATGTTCTTAACATATCATCATGAGCAAATCTTAGTGAATATCATGACATACTTTTTGATTATTTTTTGGCCATTGCATCCGGGGTAGATAAAATGTTATCCATGTCGTTGTAATATTGCCAGCTTCTTTTGCTTACAGGCTCGTTCTTACTTTCCTGTAAAAGATAAAATCGGTTATGACATGAGTGACATTAACATAACAATTTATGTATTTTCATATATTGCATACTATCTATGTCAAACATGATGGGATGATGATAATTCGTGTTATGTTTTCTCTAACAAGTAAAACGGGTAAGAAAGATAAAAGGGAATGTGTCAAAAGTTGCCTAAGAGTATATTTTAAAAGCATAAAACCTCTTAAACCATATTATTAAAAATTTAATTAGATTATTACTTAATTATATAATCTTTGCTACCACATTTGACATATATTTCCATAATAAATTTTCCTGTTATATGAACACAAACTTTTAGGTGTTTAATTCTCTATAACATCTAAATTCTTCTATATTCTATCGTCTCAAATATGATTACAAAAACTATATAGTTTTATGCATTAAAAATACACTCTGGGCAACTATCAATCCGTCCGACCCGTTTCCTTTTAACCAATTTTGTTTATCTTTCTCCTTTGGAACACTTTTTTCATTTTTCCCTTTAAAGTTTTAACCAGAATTTTCTTCCACCAATTTTTATAAAAATTTTCCTTATTTTTTCTTCAACCAATTTTTTTATTTATCCCTTTTGACCCGTTAGAGATAAGTAACGAATAACCCAAATCAACCCATTCCTAGATAAATAAAAAGGTAAAACATACAGCTCTAGTACTTTAAATCTATTAAAAAGTAAGTTCATAAAAGATAATAATATTAATAACAAATTACCTCATATTTTTGAACCAGCGAAGCCCATAACGATTTGCATTGACCCGGGCTTCGGTCAAACCCTTGACTAGAAAGTTTTGAGCTTATTTCTTCCCAAAGTGCCATTCGACCCTTCACAACTTGAAATCTACTATTTAACTCCCCGCGAAACTTAATAAGGTTTTTAACTTCCTCGGGTTTCCATCTGTTTCTTTTAATGGGCTTCTTTGAGTTTGAATCCTTGCTGGCAGTTTCTGATTGGTCGGTGGATTCGTTGTTCGTGTATGCTCTCCAGAAATCATCTGATGACTCGGATTCGGAAACGGAACTCGTTGTGGTTTCTTGTTCAGATAATAATTCGTCATCATTGATCACGTCAACTGCATATAAAACGAAACATTTTACCAATTATATATTCCATTTATCCATTTTTACTCACTTAATAATATTGAAAAACTACACTTGAAGTCACCATACGTAGAAAAACCAATATATCTTATTAAGAAATTTCAAACTTTTTGAAAACTTTTTATGAAAATTATCTAAAAATCAAAAATTTTTGAAAACTTGAGGAGTATAATTAGAAAAATAAAAACTTTTACTGATTTATTTATTTCATTTTATAAGACTTTACTCTCAATAAATTAGAAAAAATATAACTTGAAATCACATTAAAATTCCAATTATTTTACTGCATCTTATTAAAACTATGAAACTTTTGACACGTTTTATCAAAAAGATTTTAAAGATCAAGTATTTTTATTTAAAAAAAATTGAGCTACCTAGCATTTAACACCAAAGCTGACTATTTTACTAAATAAACAGCAAATTTCTTATCAAAAAAAATTGAAACTAAAAGGGTTTTTATCAAAAAGATTTTAAAACTAAGATTTTTATAAATGAAATTTGAAAACCTATCAGAAAAACTAAACTTCAACCGTTTTTATTCTTTCTAGGCAATAAAAATATAGTTATCTAACGCAGACATTGAACGAAAGTTGGTTACTTTTATGCAAATAACCATAAAATAAACGTGAAACAAAGACATTACTAGTTTACACTATCCTTTAATAATAAACTATGTTGCAGCTAGTATTTAACTAAATAAACCAATCATCTAGAAAAGAGGTTAACGCAAACCTTTAGGCTCAAGATCTTTGCTTTCTTGTTGTATCTTAACAGCCCGCTTCTTTTTCGGGCTTCCATCAACCGTTTCCCCCAAATTCATCTCAAACCCACTTTGAACACCCGACAACTTCCCATTAATTTCATCAGCAATAACCGCAACCGGGTTCTCAATCGCGTGTGTGATGACTTCGGACCTTTTACCGCTATATTTTCTAACCATTTTTCTCAAAACCTCGGAAACCGTTCGTTCTATGTGAGGTAACGGGCTTTTGATTGAACAACTTGATAATGAAGCATGTGCTGCACTATGAAGAGCATCTAGAAGCTTCCCTTTGTCGACCCATAAGCATCGGGTAGTTATTCTTATTTTCCCTTTCAGGGTTTCTTTAAATAAACTGTCGGTTGATTGCGGTCGCATGATTTCAATGCTGAAAATAGACATGTTTTGAGAAAAGTTAGTGTGTTTTAAGGGGTAAAACAATTAAGTTGGCCTAAAACAAAACAGGTAATATGGGTAAAAATCATTAAACCATTATGAAAAGTGTCATATTTTTAAGTATAATTTTGACACACTAACTAATATTAAACAAATGAAAAATTCTTCGTAGGAAATATAGTTTTTGTACCAAAGGTGTGCATGAAACTGAAAAAACTGAACCGTAACCGGAATAATGATGTAACCGAACCTAATAAAAATAGGCTGTAAAATAGGCCGTAACCGGCATTTTTCGGTTCGGTTTCGCTATTGCTATTAACCAAAAACCAACAAAAACGAACCGACTGGAACCGAACCCAATTCATTAAATTTGGACTATCTTTTTTCAGCCAAAATTTTCAATCCCGGATTGTAAAACCGAATCAAGCCCATTTGACCAGTGATGAAAATTAAGATGACCTGACAACTATTATTCCATCTGTTGCTATTTTCATCCTCTCATCCACACAAAGTTCAGTAGATGTTCCGAATGCCTTGTCACCATCACTATACATCAACTGCAGCAATTAAATATTATTCAGTGTGACATTAAAAACATTAAACTGTGTTATAAAACATAAACATAAACACACACACACATATATATAAGAGATGAGAACCTGCAAATTTCCTTTTCCGAGAGCTACGAAACCATTAGACAGGACTCTTCGGTTCCTCAAATGAGAAACACCAAGCATTTCTCCATTCTTTATGACCTATTGTTGTACAAAAACTAACATTAATGTTTCAAACAAACATTAATCATACAAACATGTTTCAGATTTAATCGGTTACTTACAGTGGTATGATGAATTCCAGTGGATTTTCCAAGTAATTCATGTTCTTTAAGAAATAAAAGTTCCCCGTGAATAGGTAGAAAATGTTGTGGCTTCACAATCCTCAACACTTCTTGCTACAAAATGTTAATAATATTAATATTCAAACAAATTCCAGTGTTTAAAAAAAAATTAAAAAACATTTCAACACACAACTTACCAGTTCTTCACGATAAGCATGACCAGATGTGTGCAATTGTTCATTTTTACCCATTACTATTGTCGGCCCGATCTCCGATAAACGATTCATCATTTTCATCACTCGAGACTCATTACCGGGGATCACATATAAATGAGACAGGAATTAAAATTGGGCCTGTAAATAAAGCGAACGAACACAAACAGAGTATGACATTAAAGAGGCATGTTCGTGTTTGTCCGTCTAACTTTAACCAAACAAACGATCAAACATGAACAATTAAACGAACGAGGTTTTTCTTTTTTAGTCCGTGCTAGTTTATGTTCGTTCGATAACGAACGATTCACAGACATAAAAGGATGATAACAATTGAACGTGAATAAACAAAGATAAGAAAACATAACTGAGCGAGCACCAACTAAAAGTAAACATGAATATATATATTGAGCCTACAAATTTGTTAAAACTAGACTACATTGTAAAAGGTAATACTTTAATCATAAAACCATAATAAATTGTAATGGACCTAGAAATTATATATGAATACGTAAACAAACAATCTTAAAAAAACGTAATCTAGTGTACATAAATGAACATAATTACGTAAACGAACAATCTTAAACAAACGTAACCCAGTGAACATACGCAAACATAAATGAATGAACGAGATATTGTTCATGTCCATTCGTTTAACTAAATGAATAAAAAAAACCAGTCATGCTCGTTCTTTTATTAAATAACAAACTTCCCACCGAACAGTTCACTAAATGTTCGGTTAGTTTACAGGCCTAATGATAATTATGACAATAAATTAGGGGAGACAAGATTGGTGACTCATGTAGTCAGGTGAACTGAAAAATGGGTCACAACTTGAGTCAAAACCTTTATTTTTAAAACCGGTCAAAATTGTTTTCAATTGGGTTGACTTGACTAACCAACACAATGTTGTCCAACCTAAACAACTTAAATTAATAAATAATGTGTTACATAGGTACCAAATATGCATCAATAAATAATAATAACCAAATTGAATCATTCATTAACAACAAACATTTAATATCATACTTAAGCAAATTACCTTAGCAGAATATAAAATTGTGTCTTCTTTATTCAATTTAAAAAAATGACTGCTTCCATATGATGCAAGATTAAGTGCAGCACGTGGTTCTGCCTGACACAACCGAAAACCGTTACAGCAATAAGCAAGTCAATAACTAAAAATCTTTTAAATTTACAATTTTGCCGCTTATTGCAACTTACTTGTGAGCCGGTAGTCACAATTACCAAATCTTTTGGTGCATAACCGTCAATGTCTTCAACTTTCACCTGTAGAAATGTGAAATTAATTAGAAAAGAAAAGAAAATTCTACAAATAAGATACAAAAATTTTAATTTACTTACGAGAGTTGAAGGATCAATTGGTGCTTTTCCATCTTTCCATGCAGCATCAAGGTATGTTCTTAAAGACATCCCAACAAATACCTGAAAACATTAACTTTAAAATAAATAACTGATACACTAAACGTGATTAAAACGTGTATTTTATTATAATGAACTAATCTTTGAATAACACCCTTTAGGAGGTTGTAAGCAGGGGTGTGCATGAAAGCGAAGTAACCGACATAATCGAACCCAAAAACCGACGGATTGGTTTTATGGTTATTCAAAACCGAATTTCCGGTTCGGTTTGGGTGTTGCCTCAGCCGAAAACCAAAAAAAACCGAACCGTAAAAACCAAAACAATATTATGATCGAACTGAACCAAAATAATCGTACCCAAAACAAAACCGAATATTTGGTCACCTGTTTTTACAAGAACCGAATTTCCGGTTCGGTTTCGGTTTGCATGTACCAAAAATCATACAAACCGAATGCTCAGTTTCAGCTAATATTTTTTATTTGACCTGTTGTGGATTTAAAAATAATATGAAACAACACATTTGTAAGTAAACGCCATACCAACTTCCTTCCAGCTAAATCTGCGGCAGCTTTAACACTTCCAATACGATGAATATTTGATGAAAACTGAGTAGTAATAACCCGTCCTTTTGCAGCTGTAATATGTCGTAGTAATGAATTTGCTACAACAGTTTCACCTGTTGTCCTTCCAGGTGACAGAATGTTTGTTGAATCACTCATCATCTGAAAAAAGAAAAATAATTAATATTTATTTTAATATAAGGAACCCATCAATGTAATTAATTCTAAACAATTTAACAGGCAACTTAATGCCCATCCATTTTAGATTACGATCACGCAAACAGTTGGTCTAAAATAGTAACTGTTGAAACTTGGGGGCTAAAGTTGCAATATTGCCATACCAAATCAATCAATCAATCAATCATACCCAGTGTAGTCCCACCAACAGCAAAGCTATACGTAGGGTCTGGGGAGGGTGGGATGTAGGCACACCGTACCTCTATCCAAAGGGATAAAGAGGTAGCTTCCAGAGAGACCCTCAGCTCTAAAGTAGTAAGTAAAATTATAAAAAAAGAACGAGGCGTGTACATAAGAAACTAAAATTTACCTTCCAGTCCCCAGTGTGAAGGATAATACCATCAGCACACCGAAGAACTAATCCCGAACAATCAGGTATAGAATGTGTGACACGAATTGGCTCTATTTCAAATGGGCCTGCATTGAACTTTTTCTTCATTTTAAATGTTTTAAGCCTTGATGGCACGAATATCCCCGATTCCTTCAGACGCTTTTTAATAAGCTGTTCAAGACATAGAGTATCTATTATTAAAAGTTAACAATTTCTATTAGAGGTGGAAAAATGTACATGAGGGTCGGTTTTTCGTAAAGGATCAAAATGGGTTCCGGTCAAATTATTCGTGACGGGTCAAAATGGGCTTCTGCTCACTAAAAGCTTGAACTGAACCAGGCTTAAACAAGCTTGAGCTGGCTCACGAGCCTAAACCATCTAGGTTCCTTATTTAATGCATTAAATGTATATGTATTTATATAATAACTATGATAATATATAAAAATTGTGACAAAATTAAATAAATAATATATATTATCTTGTATATAAAAATTATTAATCAAAACTATATACAAAATAATTATAATATTAATAAAGACACGAGCCGACCAAAGCCCAAACCGCGCTCGAGCTCTCATAAGTTGGCAGATACCTGTAAGGTTGGACTGACTCGAATCAGTTTTTTTGTCCAAAATACAACTTTTTTGATAAATGGTTTAAGATATTCTATACATCAAAATACACTTTGGGTGACTTTCAGAGCGTTAGAACCATTCTACCCATTGAAACGGTTTCCTTTTTATCTACTTTTTGGATAGTTTACAGTTTGACCCATTAAACATTACCCAATTTTTCCGCTTCATAACTAAACAAGACAAATTGCCACCTCTAAACTTTTAGCGCAAATAAAAATCCAAACCTGGTTAAACATTTGTCAAACAATGTAAGATAAAATAACGCAAAACATAAATTTATATTAGGAAGTAAATAAAAACTTTACCCAAGGCAAAGCACCAGTGTGATCTTCATGGCCATGTGTTATCACAACAGCTTCAATTTTATGACTCCACTTTTTAATAAACGTGGTATCCGGTAAAATTTTCTGAACACCGAGTTCATCATAGCTGAAATAAATTCATGTGTTTTATTAATGTCAAATTCATTCTAAAGAAGAAAAACTAAAATTAATAAAATACAGTGTAGCATATGAAACATAGAAGTTTTATGATAAGAACTAAAAAGATATGTTTTTTGACCTAAACCCACCTTGACCCATTACTTAACTGACCTAACCCGTTAACTTAGGCACTGATAACTTACTCTGGGAACATGACACCAGCATCAATAAGTATATAACGATCGTAATTCCCGACAAGCATACAGTTCATTCAAATTTCACCTAAACCACCAATTGGAAGAACACGAAGTGGCGGGCCATTAGACCCTTCATAAAACATTTCCATTTTTCTCTGCACCGAATCTTCCATACTCTTTCCTGGACCTTCCAATCTTCCAGACCGTTTGGGGCCCACTCTAGATCCTTGATTGCCTAATTTTGACCAATTTTGTTATAAATATTGTTCGAAATATAGATTAGGTAGAGAATGAATATAAAAATTTGTCTACCTGTGTAGGATGGAGGTGGCATGAAGCATGATACGGGAAGCTTAGAAGTGCTCGGTTGCCACCAAAGCCTGTGATGACCATGTGATATAGCACTGAAAGTGGCCATTGCCATTTTTGAGCTTCACTGAGTCAACTCAGTGAGTCACTGGTAGCTCCAAGCTTCTGACGAATAAAAAAACTAGTAATGAAATAACTATTCAAAACATATATGAGGTTCTTGTTTACAATTTCAATAGATTTTTCATGCTTAACACTACTTAGTTAAACAATTGAAAGTTTAACAACTCAAAAGGGTCGAACCTTTTTGACTTATATAAATATTTTGCAGTGTTGGAAAACTCGCTAGCCAAGTAGCCGCTAGTCGGGCGGGTTAAATAGTAATTAACCGGATTGCAAATGTATATCTAATGTATCAAAATTATTTATTTATATATATACAAATTTTTATATATAATATTTCAAATACTTCAAAGATTTTGGCCAACTTTAACCGAAAGTTGACCAATATTAACCAATTTTGAGCGGTGCCAACTTTCGAGGCCGATTAGGTGAAATCGAATCGGGTAGCCCTCCAATTTCCATCTAATCAGTGCCGAATCCCGATAACTATAACACCGAAATTGCATGTCAAATTACTTGGTTTTTGAAAGTCCAAAGTTGCAAAAAGTAAAAAACTTTGCTAAGAGGCATTTCATCAAACACCTGGTGTGCATCACAAACTGTCTCATATAAAATTCAAAAACTCATATATCAACTGCTATAACAACACATATCCATATGTTATAGCATCTTCAAGGTTCAATATTTACACCGAAAGAAAAAACCCAATAACATTTTTCTCCAAAAAATAAAGGCTGAAAACTAAAACATGTCATCAAACACCTGGTGTGCAACTTTAAAATTATTCAGTAAAAATGTGAAATTGGGTATGGAATTGAAGAAATTACAACATTAAATAAAAAGTACCTGTAAAATGAAGTTGGTGTGGAAGAAATTGAAGAAAAATATCTAAAAAGGAAGAACTGGAGTGTAAGAATAAGATTGTGGAAGAGATTTTTCCCGCTGGGGTTTATCCATGACAAGTACAGGCAGGCAGCATGGGTAACTGTGTAAGAGACTATATGGGCCTTTTAGATTTGGGTTGAATTCATATAAACAATTGGGCTTAGATATGGATGCATATTGATATAGTTAGAGGGAGTACAGATCGGGTATTTTCATGAACCGGGACTGGATTCTTCCGGGTATAGTTACTAAAAGTCAAGAACCGGGTTTGATAGGAACCGGTTCCGGATATGATCAGGTATATGACCGCGTTTGATGGGTTTTTAATGGGTGTTGGGCTGGTCGGGTCCGGTTTTGGCAAAGTATAGGTGGAACCGATTTCGACGGGTCTAATCCTCTGGTCCAGTTCCGAGTATTATTTTTTCTAAGAAACTGGTCGGATAGGTTCGATTCCGAGTTGGGTCCGAAAACTAGGTTATTTAGCCCAACTATACATGTAGTAAAAAGGATAATAAAAGTGTAAGATTTGAACTAGTGGTGCAAATAATGATTGATCGGTTATTGGTTAACGTGGTTAAAATTACAGCTTCTAATGGCTATATAGTTGTTTAAAAATGGTCAAAAATAATAATACAATGGTTATTTACTTGTTAAAACGTTGGTTTTGGTTAACCAATACCCAAGCGGCTCCTGTTCGAAAAGCTAATCGATCTTTAACCTACAGTTTATATCGGCCACAAACCATTTCCCTAAGCTCGTAATCGGTTCAGTTAATCAGTTAGGATTTGCACCTCTAATATGGATTGTATAGATTCATTTGAGAGTTAATTGTACATATAGTCCATTAAAAAAACAAACTATATTTTAATAATCTCGCATTTTGGTCGTTGGCTAGTAATAATCTAATCTGAGAATATTCTTACCGCCAGTCCCACCTTTTACATGATTTATTCTCATTAGACCTCCGTTAAAAAAAGGTAATTTTGTTAAGTTTTATCTGAACTTCAAACTAATGTTTTAGGGTTTTTGATTAATGTTAGACAATATTCTAACTCGTATTTACATGTATTATTCTAGATGGTTTGTATTATAATTATTAGCTCTATAAATAGAGCCCCATTGTAATTATCATTTAATCAATAAAAACTAATGTTTTAGGGTTTTTGACTAATCTTAGACAATATTATAACTCATATTTACATGTATTATGCTAGATGGTTCATTATTATAATTATTAGCTCTATAAATAGAGCCCCATTGTAATTATCATTTAATCAATAAAATAACCAATTACAATTACTCAAAATATACGGTTGTACTTGGTATAAGAGAAAAGAAACCTAAAACCATACTGCTATGAATAAAATTCAGGTTAACCCTACCACGTATATACCCTTCCGTCCACTCTCTCTCTCTCTCTCTCTCTCTCTCTCTCGATCACTCCCATGGCAACTATTTCCGCTCTAACCACAACCGAGAAAACAACTCTTAACTTTCACAAATTTGCCTTCACCCTTTCTCCAACGAAATTTGAATATTGGAAGGCTATGATTGAACCATTCCTAATCTTCAGTAACCTGTTCGGTTAAATAGGTGACACCCTACCATGTTCGCCCAGAACTATTACATCAGGAACTACAGCAAGTGACAACCCTAGCAATCCCCACTCGATATCAAATGATGCTCATGTTCGTATACTAATTATCTCCACCATCCCTGAAGGCACCTTCCAGCATGTACAAGGCCAAACCTCTATAAAACTTTAGTTGTCCCTCGTGCACGCATATGCACATGCACCGAACACCTCTTCACGTGAGTACACTTTAGAAACACAACTCCTTAGAATTGTGATGAAAGGATATGTAAAACCAGCCCATTATCTAACCAGAGCGCAAGAGTAAAAGACGTTCTTGCTAATATTGGTGAACCAATTAAGGACAAGGTTTTTGTCATGCTTGTAATCTCAGGTCTCAAAGAAGAATTCAATAGTCTTAACTCCAATCTCCTAACCGGACACCCATCTGTCACGTTCAATAAACTCCATGACACATGATCATGATTACACGTTCAGAACCCATTGCATCCCTTCCCTTATTGATGCACCTCCAGAGGTGTTTGCAGCCGCAACTAACTCATCCCCACCCAACATAAATGCTATACAATCCCAACTCTCAAGTTTCCAAGTGTTAGCCGCCCAACTAGGGTATCAACTAAATCCCATATCATCTTCTACTCTGCAACTACATGCCAATTACACCTCTCATTCCTCTATTGATAATCGGAGCAACCATCATGGGATTTTACGGGGCAATTCACTGGAAATTTCAAAAATTGGAATCGAGACAGCCGAGATACCAGCTCTTCCAAGCAGTTTTCATGGGCATCCACTCTAAATATGGTTTATGGTCATTGCAGTCGGTGTGGAATAGGACACCTCTTATCCCAATGCCCTGATCAGTCAAGTTCTTCCACTTCTAGGCAGCCTCCTCAGGTCAACTTTGCCAATTTTTCAGATGTTGGATCGTAGTATGAAGCTATGTGGAAACCCGACAATGGTTCTAACAGCAATGCTTATCCGGACTTATCAAGCCTTGACTACTCTTAGGTATATCAAGGTAATGACTCTCTCCATATCGATGAAAGTAAACCCCTTCCTAATTTTCATATTGGCTCCTAAAAATTCCATTCACCTTGTAATACCTTTAATCTATCCAATACTCATCACGTACCAAACTTTAAACAGAATGTTTTGTCTATTCAACATTTTATCTTGATAACAATGTCTTATTTGAATTGCACTACTCTCTTTTTTTTATGAAAGACAACTCTACCCACACTACCCTTTTCGTGGACCTAAGTGAGAATGTGTAACATCCTGAAATTTTCATGATTAATATTAAAATATTAATTACGTTAGAAGAATTAATTTGAGCTCCTAGAATAATAATAAATAATAATAAAAGATAAAAATGGATGGTAGGCTAAAATAGTCATGGACTTAGATAAGAAAGATGGGCCTAAGGTCCATGGGCCAAGGGTATAAATACCCTTAAATCCTAACATTTCCATCCATCTCTTTCATTTTACTCCTTAGCTTACACCATCAAAAACACACACTTAAGCCAAACACTCTCTACACTATTCCATTCAACGATCCAAGACCAACCGAAGTTAAGAAATCATTTATCTCAGTTGACCCACAAAATTTAGAACCCGACACCGCAGCCCAGGATGCCGAATGAGCCGTTTGAATCTAGATCTAGCTTTATTCGGGTGTTTAATCAACCAAAAACGAGCTTAAGGGTCACCTTAGCTCAGATCTGGACACCCCGAAGCTACCTGGGTCATAAACGATCAAAATCCGGCCAACTATGGTGGTTAACGGTGGATGGCGGCGCCGGAATCGAAGAAAAACTCTAAAAACGCGAAGAAGAAGGTTGTGCACTTATACGGGCGTATAAGTATATGGTCGTATAAGTATAGGCCGTATAAGTATGTATAGGCAGATATGTATGTTTAGTGTATATGTATGTTCAACGTATATGTACATCCAATGTATAAGTGTGTTGTTCATCGTATATGTGCTGGGAGCGCATATGTTATTGAACAAGGTATAAGTTATTTATCAACGTGTAAGTACAGTCCAACGTATATGTATAATGAATGTATAAGTCACTTATACGTATAACTTACACGGCGCATAACTTATACGAGTGTATAAGTTATGCGGGCGTATAAGTTATACGGAGGTACTTATATGTGAATTAACTTATATGTTGAACAACTTATACGTACTGACTTATGCGTTGGAAAAACTTACGTGCTGGGGGTGACTTATGCGCCCAAGGACTTATACGGGTGAAGGTGATTATTTTAAATAAACGAAAGATAAATGACGTATACGTATGTAAATGATAGATATGAACTTATATGATGGTTAAGATAAGAATAAGTAAATAATTAATAATGAAATGTAACGTTTAAAATGAATATTCGATTTGATTAAATAATTGAACTTCAGTTCTTCTGATGAGGTTTTTGGTAAAGAGTTATTAAGAAAAATAAATTTTTTCCAAGCTGACCAGCCAGTGACTCTGCCCCTTGGACCCTGCTAGGGGTTGCCGCCCCTAGAACCCCACTGCCAGGGGCGCTTCCCCCGAAACCCTGTAGCTAGGGGTTACAATAACCTAGAAATATGATATGAATAGGGCTAATTAATTGATACTTGTAATTCTTATACAGTTAGTTGTGCCTAGCTAAGGAAACGAGTTACTATTAACTCTGAAAGGAATCGGAACCATGTGAGTTTTTAGCCCCATTTCTTTGTTATGTTTTCGGGGCTGTGTGCACACTCAATGTGTAATGTTAATACACTTACCTTGAGTGGTAAGTGTATGTCATATATGATTTAAGTGATAGTTATTATATTGAGGTAATGAATGAATGTTTGTCGGTGCGTAAACGATTTTCGGGTATTGCACGTATCACCAAGGAAGGTGATCGTTAGAAGATTAATGTGAAGGATGCCCAGTGTGTCCGTATGTTATAATGTAATTTGCTTACGTTGGTACGTTATATATAATTATTGTATATGTGGTACGTGTAAGCAGGTATATGTATGGTATGCGGGCTCTACGTCCGACATAGTAGGTTAGGATGGCAAATCCCTCTAACTACTATTGGACATAGACATGGGATGGGATAGCGTGGATAAGCACTGTGGACCTTATAAGTGTTCCTTAAAGGGATATTATATAAATAAGTATAAGTTCCTTCTATGGATAATAAACGGTGTTCCTTCTATGAATAATATATATAGTTCCTTCTATGGATAGTATATAGCGTTCCTTCTATAGATAATTCACATTATTCCTTCTATGGATAATATGTAGTGTTCCTTCTATGGATAATACACGTTGTTCCTTCTATGGATTGTATAGAGTGTTCCTCTTATAGACAATAGTAAATGTTTTGTAACGTTCCTCTTATGGATATTTATGAAAGTTGTTAAGTGCTAAGAATAAAGCTGGAACTCAGGTTAAGTATGGCTATGCATCTTCGTATACGTATGTATGAGAATGTATTGCATGTTGCATGATTAACTAGAACTCACTCAGCGTAGTTGACTTTTAGTATGCACGCAGGTAAAAAGACTAAAAAATTTGGCTTGAAGGAGACACATGGCATGATCTGAAGTGGCGGGCATCTGAAGAAGATTTGTCATGATGTTTTAAATACGATGTTTATGTTATGCTTAAAGACCATATTTGGATATTTTGTATTGAATGATTTAAGTTAACGTTTCCGCGAAAGGTTTTAATTAACTCCGATTTGTAGAATTGTGTTTATGAGTAAATCCAACACCAAAGTGAGGCACCGGGACTAGGGTCTTACAGAATGGTCTCTACTCACTACGGCTCCATCAACTTAAGTCTACTCCAAAGATTGCATTCACGATCATCAAACCTCTACAGTTTGGCACCAACTTCTTGATCATCCATATCAACATGTTTTTGATTATGTTATTTCCAATTTTTCATTGTCTGTTTTTACTAAACATTGTTCTTCATTATATACTGCATGCCAATTAGGAAAATCATCTAAACTTTTTTTGCCTCTCTCGGATTTTCGTAGAAATAATGTTCTAGACTTGGTATGTTATCTTGTTTGGGGGCCTTAGCCCACTTTATCTATTGATAGTTATAGATTTTTTTTATTATGTGTTGATCATCATTCACATTTTACATGGTTTTTCCCTTTGGCATGTAAATCTAATGTTTATGCCAGCTTTATATTTCTTAACAATGGTAGAATGACAATTCAATACAAAATTGAAAGCGTCCAAACTATAGGGGAATTCAAAAAATTATCATCATTTTTACCTCCCTTGGAATCGTCCTTTGATGCTCTTGGCCCTACATTAGTGCTCAAAACAGCATAGTAGAGCGTCACAATCGTCACGTTGTTGAAACGAGACTAGCCTAATATAACATTCCACAAAAATTCTTGCATTTTACCTTCAAAACTGTCACCTACTTAATAAATCACCTTCCTTCCCTAATTTCATCAAACAAGTCTCCTTTTCAGCATATAAACAACCACAAACCTGATTACACCTTTCTTTGAGTTGTCTGATTGCCAATGTTTTTCCTATATATGTCCTTACAACCATCATAAAATGGACTTCGGTCTACACTGTGTGTCTTTCTTGGTTATAGCGCGTCACACCATGGTTATCGGTGTTTTGATATCGCCACCGAACGCATCTATATTTCTCGATATGTTTGTGTAAGGCCCCGATACCGGTAGCCCTACCTTCGTGTTGGATTTACTCATAAACGCAGTTCTAAATATCAGAGTTAATTAAAACATTCGCGGAATATAAAAGCTTTCATAAAACATTTCATAACTAAACACGTCTTGTCTTAAAACATCATTTTGTCTTTCAAAATTAACGAAACATTAAACTTAAACGTCTTGAGTCTTTCGATGCCAGCCTCTTATTTGGTGCCACGTGTCTCCTCAAGCGAGCTGCCTCATCCTACTCACCTGCGTGCATACTAAAAGTCAGCTACGCTGAGTGAGTTCTAGTTAATCACATAATCATACAATACCTTCTTACATTTCATACTTAACCTCTTAACTTTCTTTCATACACACATAATTGCATATACTTTCATTCTTACCTTCATACTTTCTTTACATACATAATCATACGTTTTAAAGAGCCTTTCGCCCTATAACCTCACAGATATTATAAGGGTCTGGTCCCTAACATCACAAATATTATAAGGGTCTGGTCCCTAACATCACAGATATTATAAGGTCTGGTCCCTAACATCACAGATATTATAAAGGTCTGGTCCCTAACATCACAGATATTATAAGGGTCTGGTCCCTAACATCACAGATATTATAAGGGTCTGGTCCCTCTTTCCTCGAATATTAGTAGGGTTCGGTTCCCTAGTTCTCGAATATTAGTAGGGTTCGATTCCCTCTTCGTTACCATACAACCATCCTTTCCTTCTTTTATTAACTTTATCACATTCATACACATAAGCATACATATCATACTTACCTTATACTTAACGTTACAACCTGACAGTACGTGCAATATCCGAAGATCGTTCACGTACCATCAAGCAATCATTCATATATATCACATCATTCACATAAGGCATACACTTATCTCTTAGGATAAGCGTATTAACAAACATATCGAGTATGCACACAGCCCCGAAAACATAACACATAAATGGGGCTAGAAACTCACCTGAACTCTGCTTCTTCCTCCGATAGTTGTAAATCCCTTCTTTAACTGAGCTCGGCTGACTGTATAAGTTACAAGTATCAATACTCGCCTAATCTAATCTGGTGGCCTAGTATTAGCTTACTTTTACTTATCGTTTTTAATTTATTTTCTAATCGAACTTGACTTTAGGCGAAGTTAAACCTTAGGCGAACTTAGCTTTAGGCGAAGTTAAACCTTAGGCGAACTTAGCTTTAGGCGAAGTTGTCATCAGGCGAACTTAGATTTTAGGCGAAGTTGTCATCAGGCGAACTTAGCTTTTAGGCGAAGTTGTCATCAGGCGAACTTAGCTTTTAGGCGAAGTTGTCAGTTAGGCGAACTTGGCCGTAAGCGAAGTTATCAATTAGGCGAACTTGGCCTCAGGCGAAGTTATCGCTTTGAAGGCGAAGTTATCGCTTTGAAGGCGAAGTTGCCCAGTTCAGCCACTGTTTGGTTTCTATCAACCGTTTTGGCGATTTTAACACCCTTGTTATGGTTCGACATTACCCACTACGTTCCCCAACCGTTTTCGGTCGTATATATACTATAAAGCTTGGATCTTTAAACTTTAAAGATCAAGAATCATACCTTTTTGTGCTCGTTTGGATCTCGTTTAACTTGTTAGTCACAACTAATCGCTCACTCTCTCTCGGATCTTGTTAGTTCCTCTCCCTCGGCCGCCGGCGGTGCGTGTGGCGTGTGGTGTATGTGTTTTGGAGTGTTAGAGGATAAGATGGAATGAATGATAGTTTAGGGTTTAGGGGATATTTATATCCCTTAAAGCCCATGGACCTAAGGCCCATTCTCATTTAACCCATCTCAATTAATCTAAGTCCATAATCCGCTCCTTACTAGATATTAAATAATTAATAACGCGAAATCACTAAACGTAACTTTATTTATTCAACATTATAAATTTTAGGATGTTACAGTTTGTTTTAATGAACACATATTTCGCTAATCCCCCTACCCATCACCAATTCGAAACAACACACCTGCCTTTGTCTCCATTTTTCCAAACCCACCTTCTTTAATTTCTGAAGACGAGCCTCTCACCGTGCCACATCCACCAGGATTGAACCAAAATACACAGCCTTCACTCAACCCCAATCCAAATAGCCCCAGCCCAACCTGCTTAGCACGAAAAGCTTCGCCCAACCAGCACTGTCCCAATCAACACTAATATAACAACCTCAAACCATACCACCCTCACCTATACAACACCACGACCACCACCTCCCCCACCTCATCGTCCAAGACCATCCAACCTAAGATAAAACCCAAAACAAACACAATTTTATAACCCATCAGCCTACTCTGTCACCATTTCTTCTACCACATCGTTCCCAGTACTTTAACCATGCGCCAATATATCTTTGAGCAGCTTCATGCCCTTAACTAGGAGTTTCATATGCTTCGTAAGAACATAACATGGTCTTTAGTCCCTTATGATAATTGTTCTAACTTGATTGACTACAACGGGTTTTTCAAGTTAAAGTCGGATGCATGGGGTTGTCCTATTATCAAGACTACCACTATCAGGGTGGTATTCATATATCTAGCTATAACTCAGTAATGGTCTCTACGTCTACTAGACGTGGAAAATTCTTTCTTACATGGTGACATCTTAAAAGCTATATGTATGAAACAACCCCAGGTAATAAATTCAACTTGTGATTTGTTGGTTAATAATAATATACAATGTTAATTTGATCAGTGTTACTCAAAACTTTCATTTTGTTGTTAAAACTTATACTCATTTTTCGTGTGCATCTCTCCATCTTGTTTATAAGTGAGAAAAATCGAGTGAAAATTAAGTATAAATCTGTTGATGATTATACTACTAGGATTGTTATTAAAATCAACATTTCCTATATAATATAGATTTTTAGTTAGGATCTTGAGAATATATTACATTTGTGAAATATGATAAAGATTCTAAATGTACTTAAAATATATAGGTAAACTTTTTAATTATTCAAACTACGTAGGTAATTTAATTAATGAAATAATGTCATTCTAGCCCTAGCTAATGATAAAGGTTATTGTCTTTGAGAGTGAAAACCAGGGTTTAAACCTGGCATGAGAATATACTTTCTCTTAGAGTGTGAGTAGGAGTACGGACATCGAGATGACTTTGTGTCCTCTTACATAATCAATATAAGTTACACTTAATTTCGTTCACAATGATAATTATCAACGAAATGAAAAACACCCTTTTTTGTGAGCGAGATCAAGTGAAAATTAAATATAAATTTATGATGATTATGTGAATATAAGTATTGCCTTGATAACGAATTTGAAAGTTATGAATGCAACAAATCCATTTTAAATTGGCATCTTGGAAAGAAAATTTGGTTTCTATTGGGGATAGGGCAACTCTTGTTATGGTGGTTCTTGGCTTAGTTTCTTCTTATTATATTTCTTTTTACCTGATGCCTAGCATTGTCACTAAACTTCTTAAAAGTCTTCGTGCTAACTTATTCTTAGAAGGGTGAAGAAACACGGATCCAATCCCCGGGTATGGGTCCTGGATCCTATGAGTCCACAGGGTAAAATACGATAATTACTAACAAGATATGAGTACAACTCCCCAAAGTCCAATGAAGAAAACCTGCAAAACAGACACCGTGAGCTCGTTACGGGAAGGACAAGAGGGGGGGTCTTCCCGTAACCACCCTCTGTCGTGAGAATAAGTACTATTCTGTAGAAGATAATCACTTAAGTAAATTGAGAAAGTACAGTGAGAGTGAATGAATACCTCATGATGATTGAGAGGGTATTTATAGCCGAAGGGTGTGGGAAGGTGATTGGGCCAGCTGTCCCTTAAGAAGACGCCTGCATAACCGTCTGGACGCGTGTCCTTATGTGATAGGTTTAGCTTATACGTTGCATGTGCATGTATAACAACCTGGACACGTGTCTCTTTATCATTGGTTAACGGGGGAATATTGGTCATGTGCATGGTTATAACGACCTTGCCACGTGTTACTGGTTGATTGGCCGAAGGATCACGTATTGCCCAAGAGAGAATCTTGGTAAATCTTCTAGAAGGTAATTGGTTATTGACAACTGTCCCGGAGCGTTGCCTCGTGGTTATTTATGCGGAAGGATATTCCTTCTTGCGGATGACTTTTGAGGGTGCTATGATGCTTCCGCGTGTGCTATGAGGGTGTTTCTTCCTCAAATGATTATGCGGATAGTTTATATGTCCCGCGGGTGCCTTATGAGAGACTTCTGATTGACCCGCGGGCATTACTTAAGGGTATTTGGGTCTTTTTGGTACCCTACCTCTATAAGTCCCCCCCAGTTCAGTGTTTCTTCCATGTGAAATATTTTATGCGGGTGAAATTCTGGACTTAATGTGGATTTGGGGGTTTTTGACTTTGAAAATTGGTGAGAAATATCTTTTGTTGTTGTGGATAATCATGAAAAAAGGACAAGTTGACAACTCGCAGGTGCGTGTGCAGGTGACAGGACGTTTGTGACGGCTGTTACTGTACCCGACTGTACAACTTTTCCCTTTTTCGAATTTCTCGCGTGACGTGGCGATCTGTTACTGGGCGATTTTTTCTCTCTCCATTGTTCGCATCCCATCGCATTAATTGCGATGGGTATAAATAGAAGGAGTTAACTTCTTTTTGAAGTTTTTATCGCCTTAGAATTCTGAATATTAACTTGCTTCTTTCTCTGAATCTTTCGAACTAATCCAAATATTTTTCGCCGGGTGTTTACATATGGCGTCTGCACAATCTGAAGTTGAGGAAATAGAAGTCCAATGGGACTTGGATGAGTATCAGAAACTCATCACGACCTATGATATTCCACCAGAATGGGAACCGGAGTTCCTTTCTGTTGGTTCCATAGCCAGCTTTCCACATCCCGGAAAGATGGCTTTATACGCTGATTACTTTGTCCATGGGAATTTCCGTCTTTCCATCACAAAGTTCTTTCAACGAGTGGTCAAGGCGTTCGGGATTCACTTATATCAACTCCATCCTCGTGGCGTCATGCGAATTCGTCAGTTCGAGTTTGTGTGTATGGTGCATGATATAGTACCCCGGTTAGACCGGTTCGTCGTATTTTACAAAAAGGCCAACCGAAATGGGTGGTTCACTTGTCATAGCTTGCCTGATAGAGCTATCGGCAATGTTACTGAAGAGACCTCCAAGGACTGGAAGAAAAAGTTCTTCTGGATCTCTGAAGATGTAGTGCCCGAGGCCATGGTTCGTCGTTCTCCGAACGATGCTCTTATTGATATCACACCAGCTGCTCACGAAAAGCGTGACTGATTTAGCAAGCTTACTACTCCGCCAACCTCTATGCGAGCACTTCCCGAGGAAGCCCTCGTGTGGGCGGGCATGAGCCGCTTGTGGCCTTCTCCTTTCATGGAGCCCGTTTTTATTGGGCTGGATGTCCGTGAGTTTTAATATTTTGTTCCTCTACCTTTCTATGTTTGAGTTCTTATTGTTGACGTTTTCATTTGTTTTCCAGGTTTTGGATCAATGTTGAACGCCCTAGATGATGGTAAGGGCTGTGTGGGTAAGGCTGTTCGTGATGTAAAGGATATGCCTATCCTTGAGAAGACTGCTCAATACTTCCTCTTTCCTGTCAAAGTGCGTGCCGAACCGGTTGTCTCGGAGGCTATCTTTGAAACAGGTGCGTACATTCTAAACCCTCATCCTCTTAATGTGCTGACCTTCGACGGGACAATCGTCATTCCAAGTGACGATTCTGCCATTCTTGAGGAGGAAAGCTCGGATGATGCTTCTGAAGTTTCATCTGTCTCTCATTTGTTGGCAGAGCTTTACCGGAAGAGGCCCTTCCATGTATCACAGGCGAGTGACGCAGGTACTAGTGCTGCAGACACCGGGAAGGAGCCAAAAATGAAGAAACGCTGGACACATCGTCCGAGTAAACCACTACCGCCCAACCTTGCGGAGCGACTGGGGACGGTGACTGGTGAGTCCTTATGTGTTAACTTTTTGTTGTACATGATAATGAGATCTGACTTCGATTTTGTTATGCAGATCCGTCCATTGTTAAAGGTCGTGCGTTTGGTAGGCTATCAACGCCGACACCAAATGTTGAAAAACAACCGTCGCCTCCTCCGGAGAAGGAGGCGGACAAGCCTGTTACCCTTCCTGTTGAAACGACTGTGGAAGGGTCTAAAGTTCAACCGGTTACTACCGGGTCCCTGGATTACCTTTTTGAAGGCGGGGATGCCACTGGTTCTCAACAAGATAACCCTGAAGTCACTGCTGGAGGCTCCAGGGCTAATGAATCTCTTACGCAACCCGCTCCGCCATTCTACTCCGTCTCCTCGCCTTTTACGTCGGGCGGGGAGAGTGATTTCTTTCTTGGACCATCTGTCCATGAAGCTAAAGGGGGTTCGTCACAAGGTGGCCCACAACAGTCTTTCTCCACTCCTACTCGTATCGGGACTTCAAGTTCCCAATATCTTGAGAACGTTCAGTTGGGGGGAGACTATGACTTGTTTGTCCCGTCTTGGGACATTGTCAACAGGTCTCGGGTTTCTAATCCCAAGACCTGCATGAGTTTCGTTGAGCATTGTATGCCGCCTGCTAAAATGGTGTATCAACGAACCCGCTCCCGCCAGGACCTTCATACTGATCTGGCTACTTCCATGACTAACAGCTTAGCCTGTAGTCAGTAAATTTTGCGGGAGTGGCGAACGATGGGCGGGAAGCTTGGTGCAGCTTCCGAGGCCGTAAAGGTCGCGAAGAAGGAAGCTGAGGAGCATCGTCAAGCGGCGAGTGCAGCTAGGTGGAAACAAACTGATGCCGAAACTGCACTCCAAAAGGAAAAAGACCGAAGTGTTGCTGCTTCCAAGGGTTGGAAAGAGGCCTGTGAGAGGTCTAACACCACCCTTGAAGCTTCCCGAGCTGAGACTCAAAGGAAAAAGGACGAGTTGGAGAAGGCACAGGATGAGGAGTCTCGTCAAAACGCCCGGATCCAAGAGCTCGAGGGAGCTTTGAAATTGCAAGGGGAGCAAGCTGAATTGAAAGACAAGACTGTTGTTGAAATGCAGTCTGCATATGACTCCCTTTTGCAATCTCAGACTGAAGCAAGTAACCGCGCCTCCACAGAATTGCAAGAACTTCGTGGCAGGGCGGAACGCGCTGAGCGGGATAGGCAATACTTCCTCAATCGTGGTCTTGACTCAGTAAGTTTCTCTTGGATACTGCTAAGCTTTTGTATACTTACTTTTATGATGTTAACAAACTTTGTTTATAGGTCATCCGTCATATTAAGAGAAGCACGGAGCTTACTGACTGCTTCGTGAACTTGACGACTGCTTCGGAAGGCGTTAGCCGGGTGCAGGGCTTTAATGAAGGACTGGCGTTTGCCCAGTCCGAACAACCTATTGAGAGCCACCCACTTCATGGCCTTGACGCGAAGCAAGAGTTAGACATGCGGGTCCAAGAGTATGATGACCTTGTCTTCCCGCTACAGAATATGCTTCCAGAGTTTGCCTTGTCTGAAGATGGCGTGAAGCAGTTGCGGGTATACATTGATGATGAATTTGATGATGACGAGTTTGATGATGACAAGGCGGAAGATGTGGCCCAGAATGCTCCGGAAGATACGACGCCCCCTAACCCATAGGATAGGTGTAGGCGTTAAAATTTGGACTAATTTCTTTCCATGATTTTTGTAATCACTATTTAAATATTAATGAAAAGAAACTCTATGTGTTGATAATATCATTGCGAAATATCTCTCTTTGAATTTTGAACTTGTGCAAGTTGAATAGATAATATTGATGACGTGGCGGAGAGAGATTTTTAGGCGGGGGCTGACAGAACGTGTAGAACGCTTGTTTTGACAGCCTGTAAGCACTTTTTTGAATCTCCCGCCCGACTTGTCAGTCATCCTGTGGCCCGGATTTTTCTCTTTCCTCTGTCAGTCATATGGTCGCATTAATTGCGATGAGTACAAATAGGCCTTAATGTCTTCAATCCATTCTTAACACTTACATATTTTCTCCTTTACTCCTATCAAAGAACTTTTCCCTTCTTGCATCCGTTTCCATTTTCCATATAGAATGGCTGCCCAGAAGAAAAATCCTCCTGCTATTAACGAAGTTGGATGCGAAATCAAGGAGAAAGACTTTGACGACGTTAGAAACGTATATGGTTTCCCTCCGGAATGGGAGGACGAACGTCCGTCAAAAGGAGCCATTGCGACGGCGCCTCCGACGAAGAAGATGGCCGTTTATGTGGACCATTTCACCACCGGGAACTTCCGATTGCCCGTGACCAAGTTCGTGCAATCGGTCTTGACGGCGTATGGGATTCACTTATCCCAAGTTCACCCTTTTGGGATGCTCAGAATTCGACACTTTGAGTTCTGCTGCCAAGCACACAACTATGATCCTTCTGTTGGCATGTTTGCCGTACTATACAAGATGACTTATCGTGAAGGCTGGTACAGTTTTGCCACCACCGGCAAAGGATCTATTGTTTTTGAATAGCTTCGTAGTATCCACGGGTGGAAGACCAAATTTTTCTGAATCCGGGAAGATGTTATCCCGTTTGCCATGGTTCACCGGAAGCCGAAGGATAAACTACCGGAAGTCCTTGCTTCCGAACACGAGGGTCGTGCCTGGTTTCTTACTTTAACCAAGGCTCCGACGCCTATGCGTCCGATTCAGTAAGAGGAAATGGTGCACGCCAAGATGAGCCGCTTGTGGCCATTTCCCACTTTGGAACCTTATTACGAGAACTCTGATGGGAGTAAGTTTTTACTTGCAACGTTCCGAGTTCTTAATTTACTTTCTTTAACATTCTTCGATTGCAGGTGAAGGTACGATCCTCTCCACTCTTGTGGACAAGATGGTTGGCATGATGGTACGCCGCCCCATTACAAAGCATGACGTGCCGTTTTTGGATCGCACGCGGAGTAACTTTCTGTTCTCCACTACTCTCACTCCGGAGCCTCTTGTCTCCGAGGCGATGTATGCACAAGGTGAGGAGTTTGTCACCAAGTGTGAAGGTATTTCCCAACCTCGACCTGTAACTGCCGCTACTTCGAGCGGGGTGATAGTACTCCTCTCATCTAGTGAAGAGTCATCACTCTGCGAGGGAGGGTTATCGATTGGTGTTGCTAACCCTTCACCTTCGACTGTAGGTTTGACCTATAAACAAGATTCGAAAACCACCGCCGACCCGATGATAGGCGAGGAAGGTGGTCCTCAGTCCGTTGAGGGCGATCTTCCGGTTACGGATGCGAATACTTCTAAGGCTGCTGGCAAGCGGAAAGCACAACCTTACGATGTTGCACCTAAGAAGAAGAAAAAGAAGAGTGAGAAGGCCGTAATCCCGGACTTAGGGGCTCATCTTCGAGAACTTTCCGCCCAGGACGCTTCTAAAGGTAAGATTTGCACCGTTATGATTATTTTTGAACTTGACACTCCTTGGTGACTTAAGGAGTTTTATCTTGGGGATGTTTCAGGTTTGAAGGACTCACGTCTTCTGACTCCACCAACCTCACCATTGAATACTATTCAAGATCCGATCGATTTATCGGATTCTTCTCCTATCAAGGAGAAAGAAGTTGGTGATTTTGAGAAGCTTCCGACATCTCCCCCCCCCCCCCGCCACGAGTATTACTTCCGGAATCAAGGGGGGTTAGTGTGTTCAAGTATGGGGGGCAGGCTTCTTCATCTCAAGTGGAGGAAGATACTGCTCCGCATAAACCTCACTGGTCTCTGCGTCAGAACTCGGTGTTGAACGATGCGGACGTTTGTCAAGAATATCTCTACGAAAGTCTCCTTCCCGCCGAGAGGGAGCGACAACGTCGTCGCATCCGCCAGGAACTTCTAGACTCCAACTCGTATCATATGGCGAACACTGTTTCCACCAATCAGGAGATACGTCGTGATTGGTTGGCCATGAACGATGAGCTAGAAGATACTGAGCGCAACTTGTTTGACGCTAAGAAAGAAGCTCTCAAAGCGTTAACGGATGCCCGAGATAGCCATCGGGCCATGGAGGTGGCGAAAGCCGAACAACTCGCTGCTGAGGAAGCTAAGGATGATCTCCAGAAACAGATGGATGATCAAGCTGAACTGATAAAGACCCTTCAAGCTGACTCAGCGGCTAAGGACAAGCGCTTGTCCGACCTTAATGCTAAGAGTCGAGACCAAGCTTTGGAGTGTGCTGGACATAAAATGGATCTTATCCGGGCTTAGGCGGATAAGAAATGGCTTCTGTCAACAGCGATTCCCAAGGTATCAAGTCTTTTTGTTAGCATAATCAATTTTGATGTGTGTGTGCTCACATGTTTTCGACTTAACAGGTTATTACTGACGTTCGGAACAGTGATGACCTTGGGAACTGTGTTGCGATACTCCCCCGTGCTTCCGAGCAAGCAGGCCGACAAATGGGCTTTGAAGAAGGGTATGAATTTGGTTCCACGGGCCGGATTCCGGAGGAGTATGTCTTGGCTGGCAAAGGCACTGCTTCTATCCTTATCGAGAAAACCAAGGATTTTGACACTCTGAAGTTCTCCCTTTCCGATCATATATTGGAACTCGCGGACAAAGAGGATGCCATAGATCAATTAAAAGAGCTATTGGATCTTGATGAGGAGGGAGAAGAAGAAGCCAATAATACCGCGGAGGATGAGGATGTCACTCCATAAGTGTATATGTCTTTGTTGTAAATATTTCTTTTTGCTTGTAATCTCTTTTGACTTTCTAATAAGAAGTCTTGTTTCCTTCCGGTGCACTTTGTCTTATGTACTATAATATAAGTGTCTATCCAGAACTTCGCTTTGGTCAATAAAAGATTACAACATGCCCCCATTCTTAATACTTTCGGCATAAGCCTTCTTACAATAAAGAAAATAGCATAGCTTGCTAGTCTATGTGGGCTCGCAGGCCGAAATAAAAGTAAATGAAAGTGCTATATGTAGCATTTCTTTAACTGTGTTGCGTTCCAAGTGCGAGGGATTTCAGTCACGTCCAATTTCTCTAACTTGTAGGCACCTTTGATTTTATAAGGTCCCTCCCAAGTTGCTAGATAAAAAAATGTCTTGGTGAAAGTGGGATCTTGTTATGATAGATAAAAACAAAGGTGGGTGGGGTCTTGAATGCCTTTGAGCTCTTAATGCGGCCCTCATTTAAAGTGTAAGTGAAAATTCTCACTTGCATAAATGCTTTATGGGTTTCAGTAATTGATTCAATTTATAATGAGTAGGTTTTTGATAAGCATAAGGTGACTATAGGTAAGGGTATGGAAGCAAATTGTCAAGAAGATTGATAAGTTAAATGGCAAAAATTTAATTCCTTATCAACTATGAGAAAATTGATGGGTACTGTTGACATACGAAATTCTAGAAGGTGGTTTGGCTGGAGACGTACGGGTAAGTGGTCAGATTCTGTTAAGCTTTCTAGATTTAAAAATTAACAAGTGATGGAGTGTATTATTTACACGTACTAATAGGTGATTCGGAAGGCTCATAATGATGCTATATTCAAGGCTCACGATTTGAAAGCGTGACTTATTTTTTATTTGAGTTCTCATTTTTCTCTTTTGTAGATGGTTAGCCGGAACACTAAATTCAAAATATTTCTGGCCGAGTGGTTATATTACTCTCTGCTTCTCATGTGTTTGTTTGATGATTGGTTGCCCTTTTTTAACCGTTATCCTTTTTAATATAACGTACTTTTGTTGTTTAAAAAAATTAATTAAAAAAAAATACAGGATACTGTTTTAATATAAGTTTTGTTGTTAAAAATGTTAATTAAAAATTAACAATGTATATTATTATATGGTAATTCATAATTTGTATTATTAAAATCTAATTTGTTAACATATATGACTATAAAAGTTATGTGGTATTTATTTATTATATTTAAAAACTTACGAGACGTGAGATAATGTTCTAACTATTTGCATATTTTATTGTTAACTAGGTTAGTAACCCATGTGATACACGGGTAGAGAAAGTAATATTTTGATTCTAACAAATTAATATAAAGATGTATTATAAAGCCAAATAAATTACAAATTATAGGAGAAAAAAATTGCATGATGAACCTATCATGAATCTCTGAAGTTTCTAAGATGACATGTTGAGACCCGTATGGGTATTTGATATCTCCATTTGCCACTCTGTTCCTTTGGCTACCTTCTTTGTTTTGCAAATTCATCTTCCACACAGATTATTTCCAAAGAAGCATCATACCTCTTGATCAATCCAGTCTCGCTTCTTTAAGTTTCTCTTCCTTTAGTGACTAACTCGCCATTGTTCAAGATAAGTTGTTGTTGCTATCCAAATACAATAGCTTATAGACACGTAGAGCAAATAAGGTGCCAAAAACATGACATCATGAAAAACATATTAATGACGCCCTTTTTTTTGGCTTACAACCAAGTTTTACTTTTAAAACAGAACATAAAAAAGAAAATTAATAAACGTCGTATATCTAGTATCCCCTCAACATTAAAATATAATAGGTATACAATCCGTTAAATAAGCTATCCAAAGGAAAAAACTACGCTTCATTACAACTTAAAACTTGAATCAGAGATCATAATACACACTTTCTACTCGAGTGGATTTCTCTTTTCATTAGGCATGAACCAGTATGCATCTAACACCTGCAAATCATCACACATAATATGAATCTTTTAACTTTAATATAAATAATGTCTAATAATTAAGCATAACCCTTTTTCATAATGATGCATAGATGATAGATGTAAAAACAAACAACATTAAAGAGTTGAACTGGTGAGTATACCATTAAATCAAGCTCACGTAGATTGGCATGGAGCTAGCTAACTGGACAGGCTTGCCAGTCGACATGGGCCGTGTCGAAAAAGAAGTTGCCATGAATGACAAACAATCATTTACCATGATACAATTTTGTCAAACACCCTAACTCAATAATTTGTTTAACCGCACATCTAATCACCTCTTTTAGTATAAAATTTAAAGTTCATGAGAAACGCACTTGAATATAATTGACCATTATACCCTTAATGTTATACTTTTTATTTTGACTTTCTCAATATTCCAATACCATCCAGCACCAACAGTTTTGACTCGAAAATAGGCAAAGTTGACTTGATATAATACAACATTCAAAAGATGCAAAAATGAAATTAACTTGACTTGATATAATATAGCATTAGAAAACAATGAGACTGTTAGCATTATAAAACAGTGATTTTATGAAACAAAAAGTTTACCACGAAAGTCCCCACATTAGAAAACAATGAGACTGTTGACATTATTAGTGTTGCGGTTGTTGGTGCATTGCCCTTATTGTAAATAACTACAAACAACACGAGCTGAATTAGGAATCTAATAAAAATAGTAATAATGAATCTCATAAATTTGTGTATCATGTAAAATATTATGAGAAAAATATAGAATCTTACAATTGGTAATGCTACTCGGTGGACTTGTAACTTAATATTTTCTTTTATCAAACGAAGCGTGCCTCTTAGAATCTGACACAGACTGTATAGACGTATTTGATCACCTGTCATATAAACAGAAATATAAAGCATTATATATTATGATGGCAATACAGTGAAAGTTACAAAACAAAGATGTAAATAATATATGCTCTCTTTGTAATTGGCACAACGACATGATGCTACCCACAGTTGAATTTTGTACATATTCCTGCAAAGCAAGGCAGTTTTAGATATTTTGTCCATACATACACATAAAATTAATTTACAACTGAAAAGCCCATCCTGAAGCCGCCTCTAACCCGAACATGTGTTAAGGCATCAGTGGTGGAGTAGCCAATCAATGAAAGGTTTCCGATGTGTATTTCTAATGCGCAAAACCTTTTATATCATAAAAGGACATAAAGTCTCCCCCCCCCCCCCCCCCCTTCTAAAAAAAAAAACAGTAGTTTAATCATTAAGAATCTGCAGTTATAAAAAAAATGTTTTTCCTCTAATTCATATAAACATATAAAGAAAGTAAGATGCTTTTAATATAAGGAATAAAAATCTTACATATGGAGGATACGATAAGAATTTTTCTACTGGCCTTGTATTAGAACCCAAAAAAAATGATTATGTTAACTGAAAATCATGTGTAACATACCTACCGGGAAGTAAACTGAAAGTATGACTAACATGAATTAAAATCTCATTTGAGGCAATTCATCAAATAACTTGTGTGCAAATTAACTTGTCAAAAATACTGAATCTAATATACCCAAAAGCAATAAACATACTGATAATTAGGGTTCATAACGTCATCAATAAAAAAATAGAAACCTAAAATTTACAAAAATTTGTAAAACGCGAATCAATTCAGTTATTACAGTTAACATGAAATCGAAGTCAAATATCTACAGTTCATAATCATAATATCCTATCTTAATTGATATATTAGTGTAATCACAATATGATTGATATGCTCTCTTAATTGATAATATCTACAGTTCATAATCATAATATCCTATCTGAATTGATATATTAGTGTAATCACAATATGATTAATATGCTATCTGAATTGATATATTAGTGTCTATACATAAAACCTTATCGAAATCAAATTTTTAGGGTTAACAGAGATAGAACGTATGGTATAAATCGAGAACTCGTGATTGAATGGATAGTTATTGGAATTGTTTATCTCCATTGATTATTACATATGAAACTACTTGCTATGATGAATCGATCGAATGGTGGTATGATAGATTTCAACACTAAAACCCCAAATTATGAAAAACCCGTAGGCAATAATAGGAACTATTGGTGATAGGTATTTTTTAATAATAAACCTTAGATAAGTGATGGGCGAGAAAATAAAAATCCTAGATAATTATAAAGAAGACAGCTGTTCAAATAGGTTTCCTTTATTATAGAGTTTAGATATGCTTTATGCAATCTTACATATAGCTAAAACTTTATTTGTTGTTTGTAAAGTAAACAAAGATAATATTTTATTGGCAAAATAAATATGGTAGTCTACTAGTCTTTGTTTATCATAACCTTTAAAAATACGTCAGAATTCAAAATTATTGGTATTTACAATCTTTAGTAATAAAATGAAAATATTAACCGTTAGTCAGCATGTTTACGTTTTAGATAGTTAAAATATATACTAAACAACTGACTCACGAACCGAAACTCGGGTTTTACCCGAGCCATTTTATTTGTTTTTTCTTCTTTTTTTCTTCTAATTTTACAAATTAGAAAACATAAATCCAGGCACACTCTTATAATGTTAGAAATATTTAAAGTTTAAATGAGAATCATAGACCAACTCCAAAATGATCCAAAATCTTCAATTGATATATATCAATTTGAAATATCTCTTAATATTTATAGTACCTATAGATCAAATTCAAGTTTCAACAAATTAACACCTAATTCAAGTTTCAAAATCTTCAGCAAATTAGCAATTTAACATTAATAATTGTATAAATCTATGTCAACATTATCATTCATTTAAGTTTCAACAATAAACAAACATATTCGATTGAAGTATCAAATTCAAATGAAGTTAAGCTTACGGGTAATGTTGTTATGCAAAATAAGCAAATAGTGAAATAGGTCCTGTGTTGTGGAGGGATGAACTTAAGTGGTCATGGCCGATGAAGGGGACGACAACAACAACCGGTAGGGCGACAAGCGGAGGCGACTGTGAAGCGGGGGTGATGGTTGATGAAGGTTATATCTGCGTTACAGGCGCGATGAATATGAGAGGTGAGACTATGCGGCGATTTAGATAAAATTTTAACGGAGTTAAGTTTTTTTTTTTTTGAAATGGGTATAGTGAGAAGTGAAACTAGTGGCAAGAATAATCTCACGTAATATTAAGATCAACCAACTTCTAAAAAAATTATGATTATTTAAATATAATATTTCTTTAATTAAAAAAATTAATGAATTTTTTGTTTTTGGAACGACCAACTAAGTAACGTCGGATACCCCGTACGCGGCCCCCATTGGCTAAAGATAGCCCGAGCCGGCCACGAGTCCGGACGGATGGAGCCCCTAGCGGTCCACTTATTGAGGGATTCCTCGGGTAAAACCCGACCCTCAAGCCCGCCAAATGGCACGACAACGAAGAGCCAGTCAAACCATGTGAGATCAGAACTCGAACTCTGGCAAGCCAGGGTCATACATCATATCTGTAATATAAATTGGAGATAGAAAATTTAAACCCCCTACCTATCACTAATAAAATAAATTTTCTATCATTTAGTCACATCCAATTTATTGATAAGCATACACCTTCCGTACACACTTTATTACTCAATTATTAAAAACAATAGTACTTTTAAAAAGAAAATAAATAAATAGTTATTTATACAGAATAGTTAAGTGTTTTATTTCCATAATATTGTAAGTGACATGAAAGGCATCATTATTAATGTTTTAAGAAGCAAGATTTGTTTATTCACTATTAATTTATTGCCATGGCACCGACATTTGAGTCATTGACTTGGTTTAGGAATTTTATATTAACTTTACGGCTTAACAATAATTGGACTAATTTACTCATCTTCCGAATTTATAGTTTATGGACCTTAATTCAATGATAATAAACTCGACGTCTTATTCCTTTTCTTTTTAATAATAAACACTCCAAATCATGTAAAGGGCATTAGTTATCTCTGTTTGGGATCTGTTGGCAGGAGGTTTTAGTCCTCTCATAGTGACTCAAGTTCGAATCCCATTTGTGTTACTTTTTGGTAAATATTAATAACGAAGGTTTGAGTTAGGCCTTGTGTAAAAGTTGTCAGTTTGAACCATGAGCCCACCGTATTTCCGTTACACCATGTGTTACGCCAGAGAGTTCTGTTCTTGTGATGGCACAACGATTGTCAAGTGGCAGTCGGCGGTATGATTTCTTGGAGGAACACCCAAGCCAAACTCTAAAGCCAGTGTGTGTCCGGTTAAGACAACATAGTCAGAGCTCCTCCAATTTGAAGAATGCGATAGCCTGAATACATAAAAGTCGTCGTTCTAAAAAAAATATAAATGGTATTAGTTGGCTAGGGGTTCGATCTCCACTAGTAATGGTTTGTAAATATACAATCTGATGGTTCAAAACCAATGTTGTAAAAGTCGCTAGGCGGTCCCTAGGCGGCCGACCCCTTGGAGGGAGTACTCGGGGAGTACTCGGAGAGTAATCGGACATGATAAATATAAAGAAAATTAATTTTTGGGTAATATATATATTTTAAATATCATAAGTTTACTAATATTTATAACAAAATAAGTGAATATCAATATAAATAAGAGAAATACATTTTTAAGTACTAAATTATTCTAAATATTGTTAATCATTAATTAAAAAAAATGATATTCGTTCTTTATACTATATAAATACGAATTATGTTGTATTTTTAAGTCAAAATAGGCCCAAGTTAACCGACTAGATGTATTTATGGCTGATATTGACCACATTTGAACAATTTTTAGTAACTAGGCAGAGTTAAAAAAACTTCCCTCAGCACCATACCTTGTAGCGAGTATTCGAAGAGTACTCGACCTTATAGACCTACTTTTACAACATTGTTCAAAAGAAATGTAAAGGATATTAGTAAAGTTTCTTTTTAGAATTAAGGGAATCAGGGCTCACCTTTAACCTCTCCAGAGAAGAAAGCAAGCAACACAATTATAAAAACTCTGATTGTAACCTCATAATGGGGTAAAATTATATTATAAAGAGAGACTATAATGAGAAATGTGAGAAAGATTTGTGGTCATATAAAATTCTCTCAACAAAAAATTTAAAAATAATTAAAAAAAACATAACTCGACGAGAAGACACAATGTCGAGAAAAATACACAATGCCGAAAATGAACAAATAACACAGTGATAAATAAAAAAAGGCACATTATGTCACAAAATTTAACAAAATGTCGAACAAAATATAACTTAATGTTGAATAATATAACACAATATCAAGAAAAAAAAGACACGATGTTAAGGAAAAAAGACACAATCAATGACGAAAATAAACACAAAACACAATGATAAATAAAAACAAAAAAAGATGTTTTTTCTTCAACATTATGTCTTTTTCGAGGGATTTTTTTTAGAACGAGAAAGACGATGGAAACATTTTTACGTTTTTACAAATAAATGAGATGTAAGGAAGTTAATAATATATCAAGGATTTGATTATGAAAGAGTTTCACAAATAAATGAGATTTAATGACCCATTTTAAAACCTATATGGGTTTGGTGAGACCCATGACCCGCTTACTTTTTTTTTTATAAATTGTTTCTTAATTATAAATAATATCATTTTTAAAGAAATCAGATATTAATTTTTTTAGTATATCTATATTTTATAGGATTTTCATATCAATTATTTGGTGAAATTAATTTTTAATTTAATAAAATGTTATAACCCATTTAAGGAATATCTGGGTTTGGTGATACCCATACCTGTGAATTCGGGTCAAATGCATGAGAATTCTCTATTTACAAATAATACAATTTGGTGGCTTGAGAGAATGTAAGGAGCAACCAGAGAGATTTTAAAAGTTTCGTTTATATGTATATATAATAGATAGGAGTAATAAGAAAATTAAAAAGGTGGATGTTAAGGGATTTATAATTGTTTAAACACATGGTACAACATAAAATGAGGGCAAAGTGGTCTATCTATAATTAAATCCCAAGTGTTTTTCATTTTTTTTCAAAATAGTTATAACATTGCCTCCCTCAACTTTAATCAACTTTTCTAAATTTAAAGAATAGTTATAAATTTAGTCTTTCGTATTAAAATCATATATTCTTTATAATTTCATTTGTAACAAATATCCCTACAATTTTTAAACGGTCATAACTTTTTCGTATGCTAATATTCTTTTTAAAAAAATTGCAACATAAAAAACAACATTTAATTTGCTTTAATTTGAATTTGATATTGCAATAGTTTCTTTTCAGTAAATCAAATAAAACTTTACGTATAGGCATTTGCCATCCAATTTTGATGGTTTTAAATTAAACCACGAGGCAAGCTATTATTAACAATGGTTAGGCTCCGTTTTCGTTTGTACTTCGATATTATATTTGAGTTTAAAATAAGAAACTATGAATCTACTTATAACAATAAATGGTTTCACGATTACAAATGAAACAACAAGCACACATAAATCTACGTGATTACAGAGGTCTGTATTTTCTGCTGCATCGCACAGACACCTGTCTAGTTTTATTTAACATAAATAATGATTATTTTGACAATTTCTCGGCAATAAACAAATAAACACATGGGTAAGATAAAAGTATTTGATTCACTTGCATTATTTCGCTATAAAGACAAACTAGTCGTGGGTGTTGTTGCTAAACTGGTTGATAAGCTAACTGAATTAGCGACCAGATTACCATATTTTGTTATTGAAGGTGGTGATGAGATCAATAACGTATTGGTACCGACCGATACCTGTACCAAAAATAACAACATTTTGGAACCGATATTGAAATGCTTGGTTCGGTATCGATACCATAAACTCAAAACTTGGTATCAACGGTACGAAATCGATACCAAATTCAATACCAGTACCAATCGGTAGTCGTACTGAAAACGATCATCCCTAATTGAAGGTGTTGAGTTGTCTGAATTAGTTACATGAAGCACTAGTTTAGAAAAATAATGCAATTTCAACATAGTGTAATTTGTTGTTAAAAAAACTCACATTTCCCTCTTATCTAACTAGTATTTAGACACCAAAACGTTGAACCATGTACACGTGCTGCGACTTGCTAAGTCACAAAATTTAAATGAAAATGTAAAACATTATAGTAAAAAAAGAATAAAACCAAGTCAAACGCTATATCCAGAGTGTATATTTTTAAAGTTATAATGCGGTGAACTTTTGGTCGATATGAGTTTGGTTTGTTACTGTACTAGTAAGATACCAACACTCGGTAAGGAAAATGAAAGAGATAAAAACGAATATCGATACTAATACCGATGTTGTTTAGAAATTTAAATGAAAATGTAAAACATTATAGTAAAAAAAGAATATAACCAAGTTAAATGCTATATTTAGAGTGTATATTTTAAAAGTTATAATGCGGTGGACTTTTGGTCTATATGAGTTTGGTTTGTTACAGTACTAGTAAGATACCAACACTCGGTAAGGAAAATGAAAGAGATAAAAACGAATAGCGATACTGATACCGATGTTGTTTAGACTGTTGGGTACCAAAGCAGTTAGACCAATTCATCCTTAAACCAATTACATTAACTTTATAAATCTATCGATATATAAAAGTTCTATAGAATGTAAATATGATTGATTTAAATTTTACTTATTAATAATTACTTGATGGTGTGGGAACAATTAAACAAGTTGTTGTGGGTTGCAAAGGGGCTTTAAAAGCTTATATTGCCCGGCTTTAACGCATGTCACACCACAACGAGGAGTTAAAAGCTCATGTTGTAAGGCCGAGAAGGCTTCAACACATAAACGAGTGGCGAAGGAGGGGCTTGAAAAATGCTAAAGGGGTGGGGATTTAACGCGATAATGTGGCTTTAAACTAGAGCATGGTGTTAAAGGAGTGGGCATTTAATGTGGCGTGACGTTTTAACTTGATGTTTAAAACACTTCCACAACAACCAGTCCTAACATCGGAGTTGTAGGTGACCGATCTAGGGCCACATTCCGTTAGGGCATGTGGTATACATTCACGCTCCTTAACTCCCATAGACACCACATTACCTACTTTACTCCATTTAACTCCACCTCACCTTAAGGAAATTGTTTAACCCCGTTTACTTCTCTTTATTTAATGTAAAATTGATTCTTAAATTATTGTGTGTATGTGTAGAGGATTTTAAAGCCTGTTAACATTTTAACCAACGCCCCTTAACCCGTGAAGGGAGTGGTATGGCACTCGTTAACCCTTAACTCATCTTTAACGTCGTGGGCGTTAAAACATACCCCTAGGCCTTAGACCATGGGATATACTCTAACCCCTCTTAAGTCAACATAAGCATCACATCACTCAATTTTCTCGTTTTCACTCCATCCCACCCAAATAATATGGGTATAATCCATTTAACTCCATCTCGATCACTTATAATAATTTTTAATATACTATATTCTTCTTTGCCTTTTAACCCGTGACTACCATAATCGATGACCTTTTTTTAAAAAATTAAACACAATTTCTGAGTGGTTTAATTTATATTTAAAATGCAATGTCATCTTAATTTATGTTGGCAATTCTTAATATATGGAGTGTGTTAACCATTGTTTACCTTTAATTGAGATTTATTGTATCTGACTTTACATATTTATAGCTTTTAAATAATGCAACTTAAGTCGGCTTTTAAAATAACAAGTAATTAAACAAATCCTAGTTTATGGATTACAAAAATGATGAGTGTGCCTTTATACATGTAAGGAGGTAACTTGTTCATATGTTTTCATTTCACAAATTAAATATTATATCTTACTCATGAAGTACGGATTTAGGCTTTTATATTTTCAAACATCTCATAAAAAATTTGTAACTATAACAATTACTTAAAAATATATAAAGGTATGAAAAAATGTAATAATAAAACTATATAATCACTAAGAAGTTTTTACAATTACAACCATAATCGTACCCAAAAAAATCCCACAAATAACATGCAGGTCCTAAGAATAGATCAAACAACAAAGTTCTTGAATCAATCTCACGTACTAGCTAGCGGAAATCACTGGTAAGCAACCGAGATCTCGAATCTTGTGAATGTATGTTATTACCCGAAGTAGAAAGAAAGAGAGAGTGTAGAGGGAGTTAGTGAAAGGATACGATTGTGTTTTTGCAAAATGTTAGTTATAGCATGTGCATGCTTCACCTTTTATAGGTGAAGCCATGCTATGCTTTTCATAAAATATAAATAGCCCAATGGGCTTTCTTTACATGGCCCTGGGACCAAATGTTGGTGCATAATGTCAGTAGTTCATAGTCGTGTGTCTGTAATCGAGTTTGTAATGATTGATTATGTTTTATATGTCTTAAGCGAAGTTACTAACAAGTTCGCTGTTTAGGCGAACTTGTTAGTCAAGCGAAGTTATGGACAACTTCGCCTGAACATGCCAGGCGAAGTTGTCGTGTATTTATATTTCTAGGTTACGGTTTGTTTTAAAGTTGATCGAGTTGTTTATCGAGTTGTTCAGTGAGTCGAGAGACGTGTATTCAGTGATTATATCACGTGTTCGGTTATAATATAACGTGTGTTCATTTATACGTATCGTGTGTTTGTTTGATTCGTGTTCTACACTCGTAACGACCTACGCAGGGATTCCGCACCTGTGTAGATTGAGATATCCCGTGCAGATCCGTCCAGGGAACCTACAATTGGTATCAGAGCTTTTGCTCGATTGTGTGGTTCGGGATATTCACGCGGGTGTAGAAATTGTCCCGTTTCGACTATTCGCGAGACGTGTTTTCTGTGTTTTTTGTGTCATTCTTACCTCCTACCATCGTATACAACCCTTTACACCGTCAAAAACCTCGAAAAATCCAGATTCCAGATCTGCAGAAACTTGGTGTTCATCAGGCGAAGTTGCCGTCACTGTTCGTAGGGTTTCGGCGAAGATATAAAGTTAAGCGAAGTTATCCACAACTTCGCCTACCTTCTCAAGTTCGCCTAACTCAAGCGAAGTTCTCTACAACTCCGCCTACCTCCTAAGTTCGCTTACCTCAAGCGAAGTTAAGAATCAGCGAAGTTCTTCTGCGAAGTTAAGACTAAAGCGAAGTTATCCGTAACTTCGCCTACAGTACGTTTATAAAAAAAAAAAAAAAAAAAAAAAATTATTTTTCGGGTTTCTTAGTTTTCGAGAAAGATGTCGGCAATTAACATCTCTGAGTTAGTAAAGATGGAAGTAGAAGCAGGCTCAGCTACAAAAGCACCAAGGTTGCTGAAGGGAACCGATTTCGTTGCATGGAAGGATCAGTTCGAACAATATGTCAAGTACCAGGATGCGAAAATGTGGGTATGCATCCAGGATGGTTATATTCCACTAACTATGGAGTATGAAGGTCGTGATCAGATCAAGAAGTACAGCAAAATGGAAGATGAAGAGAAAAAGATGTATGAGGCCGAAAGCAAGGCTCATGCTGCTATCACTATGGCTCTTCCACAAGAGATCCTTCATACTTTTAGAAAGTACAAGACAGCAAGAGAGCTTTGGGAAGCTCTTGAGAACCGATTTGAAGGAAATGTGGGAATCCGTGCTTCGAAGATCAAATTGCTCAAAACCCAGTTCTCAGTCTTCAAGTATTTAAAGAATGAATCTCTAGATGATATCATCACCCGATATTATCATCTAATGACTGAACTGAGCAACTATTCAATTTATTACTGAGAAGAAGAGATAGTTGAGAAGCTTCTTGATGCTCTCCCACCAAAATGGGAGATGTACACGGTGCTGATGAGGGAAGACAAAGACTTTCCTCAATATGATCTGGAAACGGCAGTTAACAAGCTCCGAACCTTTGAGCTTAACATGGTTAGAAAGGAGACACCTACGGATCAGGTTCAAGATCCAGGTATGTATGGTGCTAAAGTCAACTCTAGTTCAGGTTCGAAGACTGAATCAGCTGCCTACTACACGAAGGGAGAGTCGGGCACCAACTCATCACATGAGGGGCATGTGTCAGTCAACACGAATGGTGATGTTTGCTTTGTAGCAGGTGGATCTAGTGGTTCTAAACCACAAGCAAGCAAGAGTAGTTGCTCTCCAAGTATTCCTAGCAACAACTACTCTAAGATGCCTATGAGTGCCAAATCTGCTGAAGAGCAGTTTGCTCTCTATGCTTCTTTTATTGCTTCCTATGAGAACTACATTCAAGGGAAGATTGTTGATCCAGCTATGTTGGATGAAGACTATGACCAGATTGATGCTGATGATATGGAAGAAATGGATCTGCAATGGCAGATGGCTATGCTCTTGAGAAGAGTGAAAAGGTTTATGAAAAAGACCGGAAGAAAGTTTGTCGGTGGAAGGCCAGGGTTTGACAAGACGAAGGTAAGATGCTACAATTGTCAGCAAAACGGCCACTTTGCTAAGGAGTGCAGAAATGAGCGTGTAGAACGTGGTCAAGGCAAGTCTACACAACATAATGGGGGTAGTAAAGATTATAATGCCATGATTTCCAGAGAAGATGGTGAATATAACTGGAACCTGCATTCTGAAGAAACTTTCGAACAGGCCAATTTGACGAATGTTGAAACTGCAGGGAGTGAGAAGGCTACAGGAGAAGATCAAGCTTTAATGGCAAATGTTAAAGACCAGCTCTCCGAGGTATGTTCTAAACCTACTTGTTCTAAATGTGAAAACTTGTCTGAGCAACTAGCAACTATAACTGATCAGTATGTTAGTTTGGATGCTGAGTTTAAAACTCTAAAAGAAGATCATCATTTTACAAAAGCAAGAGAAAATAGCTATAAAGTTAAAATAAAAGCCTGTGAAAAAGATATTAAAAGTCTAAAAGCAAATCTTGCTGAAAAAATACAAGTGATTGATCTAAGCTATGAAGTTTTGGAAGAAAAAACCAAGCTAATAGCTGAAAGAGAAAAACAGATTGCTGATCACCAGGTGAAAGTGGTGGAACTGAATAGAAAACTTGAGCAGTTCAGAAATTCCTCTGCTATTCTTGATCACCTTGTTAGTGATCAAGGTTCTTCTGTTAAGAGGGGAGGAATCGGTTATCATGAGGTTCCACCACCGTATAATCACAACTACACTTTTAATCCTAGTAATCAGAAACCTGTTGACTTTGAGGTTGTTCAGACAGTTCCAATTAAGGTAACTAGTAAAGAACCAGATGTTAGTAGAGGCGAAACAAGTCCGCATGTTTCAAATGTTAAAATTTCTGATCCAAGTCCAGTCTCATCAAGTTCGGATAAGTCATCCGAGCCTGGTAAGGCAAAAGAGGAGGCGGTATTGCCAAATGGTGGAGAGAAAGATAAAACAACTAAAAAGAGTTCTCCGCTAAACCCGTATGTCCCACCTTATGTGAGACAAACGGGCGGTAATAAAGCCTCGACATCTAAAACACCTGTTGATAAAAAGGTTGAACATAGGTGTTGTTTTAGGTGTAATCAATTAGGGCACCTAGTTGCAGATTGCCCTCTGAAGCAGAGATTCAGAGGTGTGAGGCCTACTAAAACTGAGAATAAACCTAATGATAATAATAATACTGGTAAAAATGAAAACCATTCAAAATTCAGAAATGTGACTAATTCAGGTTTTCATAGAAACAAATCTCAGTTTTACACTGCTAATAACCAAACCACAAGCTATAATTCTTTTTATTCACAAAGGTTTGGAAGGCCTCACAATCAATCTACAAGGAGGTATCCTAATAGGACTTACAGGAATTATCCAGATACTAACTTTGGAAAGCCAAAGCTCGGGATGTATAGATCCAAGACCAATTGGTCTTGGGTCCCTAGATTCTAATCTTTTGCTTTTATCGTGCAGGAACAGTTGAACATGGCTGCAAACAACCTATGGGTTATGGATATCGGCTGTTCCCGGCACATGACGGGCAACAAAAACTTGTTACACGATTTGAAACCTGTTCAAGGAGGGAGAGTAAGCTTTGCTGGAGAAAGTGGAGGCAAGATTACAGGAATGGGAACGGTGTCTAATGGAAAGATGACTCTAGAAAAAGTAAACTTTGTCCAAGAATTGAAGCTCAATCTGCTGAGTGTGTCGCAGATTTGTGATTAGGAGTACACCGTACATTTTACAAAGAATGAAGCGATTGTGTTACATCCTGGTTTTCAGATACCAGAGGAGTGGATTGTGAGGAAGGCTCCACGTGAGAGGAATACTTACATTATGGATATGAGGTCGACTGAAATTGCCACAGAAGAATCATGCCTTATGACAAAAGCGAGCGAATCGGAGTCCGAATTGTGGCATAGGAGAATGGGGCACATTCATCTTCGGAAGATGAACAACATTGTCAAGAATGGACTTGTGCTGGGCGTTCCCTTGAAAAGTTTCAACTTTGAAGACAAATGTCTAGCATGCAAGAAGGGAAAGCAGCACAAGAAATCACATCACACCAAGAAGGTCAATTCTATTGTCAGTACTCTAGAATTGCTTCACATGGATCTCTTCGGTCCCGTGAATGCAAAAAGTCTAGGAGGTACTTCTTATTGCTTGGTGATCACTGATGATTACTCACGATATTCGTGGGTATATTTCCTGAAAACAAAAGATGAAACGGCTCAGATGGTGAAGAATTTGATTACCAAAGTTGAGAACGTTATGGATAAAAGGGTTAAGTTCATCAGGAGTGACAATGGAACGGAGTTCAAGAATTTTGAGATGGAGATCTTCTGCCTTCAGAAAGGGATTGAACACCAGTACAGCGCTCCGTATACTCCGCAACAGAATGGAGTGGCTGAAAGGAAGAATAGAACGTTAATTGAAGGAGCCAGAACTATGCTGGCTGATTCGAAGCTTCCTGTGGTGTTTTGGGCTGAAGCTGTTGCTACAGCCTGCTATATTCTTAATAGAGTCTTGACTGTTAAAAGACTTAATAAAACGTGTTATGAGCTTATGCATGGGAGGAAGCCCAACTTGAGTGGTCTTGAACCATTCGGGTCCCCTTGTTCGATTTTAAAGACAAATTCTAAATTTGGTGAAGTAGCCGATGAAGGAATCTTAGTCGGTTATGTTGTTGGGACTCCCAACAGACGTGTCTTTAATACATCGACCAGCAAGGTTGAGGTGGTGTGTAACACCGATATCTACTTGTAGAATATGAGGATAGCCATTAACCAGATGACTGAAAGTGACCGGGGCGGTTTATGATGAGTTTTCATTATTTCGCTGAAAATTAGTCAATCATACTTAGTTAGAAGGACACATACTAGTATGTGGTCGGTCCAGCTGATCCTTTGGATCTTCGGGATAGCCGTTTACCTGAAGACTTTGTTTTGGTCGGGGCGATTGATGTTAAAATTTTTTGAAGGACTTGTCTTCGGATATGTTTGGTCCACATTTCTACTTGTAGAATATGAGGATAGCCATTAACCAGATGACTGAAAGTGACCGGGGCGGTTTATGATGAGTTTTCATTATTTCGCTGAAAATTAGTCAATCATACTTAGTTAGAAGGACACATACTAGTATGTGGTCGGTCCAGCTGATCCTTTGGATCTTCGGGATAGCCGTTTACCTGAAGACTTTGTTTTGGTTGGGGCGATTGAGGTTAAAATTTTTTATGGGAAATGAAATTATTTTTCAAGTCTACTACTTCGTAAGAAGTTCGTTTGCTATGTTTAACAGAAAATTGATCCAACCTTGGAAAATGATAGATATACTGATTCTGTGTGCTTAACTAGTGAAGTTATTAGGCTTAAAAGGCTTTAGAACAGTCATTGTATGTCATGGTAGCTTTTTATGGTGCGTAAAAGTAGATGTGATACAAACTAAATCTACTCGATTTTACGTGGAAACTCCTTAAGAGTTTTGCATGTCTTCATATATATCTTTCCGAATGATAGGCAGAAAAGCGATTACCCAGTCATACACGAGCCCGTAAGTGTTCTGATTCCCGTAAAGATAGTGTGTGAAGAAACTGCAGTGATCCAGATTCGGGACTTGCAGTTGTTTACTACTCTGAAGTCTATGTAAATGACTATTTAAAAAAAAAAAAAAACTTATGAGTTATTGAAACATTCTAGAGGTAACAATGTCAAGACTTCTCAATCATGGAGTAAGAAAGAGAACGGGAAGCAGATGAAGAGTACTTCCAAACTTAATCAGACACTATGGGTTGAGATCAATTCGGGGTGACTTGGGGAAAGCCAAATACGCTTTGAGAATAGATAGGAGGCATCATAATTTCTGAGTTGTTGCCCACTTAAATTTTGAGGCATAATTGAACCTAACTCGTATCACAGAAACGATGAAAACCATCTTAAGTTATTTACCTGCCTACAACCTGTTTCTTTATGTCATAATACAGCTAAACACGGATCTATGTGACAGTTACGTAATTAGTATGATTCCTGTTCGGATCTTCTCTAAAACGTAGTAGTCCCTGTCGAGACTGAAATTTGATCCCTTGTACTTTAATTTTTAACAGTTTTTTGTACTTAGGTAGTTTTATGATTTTATAACTGGTTACTTGGTCTTGATTGCATCTTTTAACTCTTTAAAGGAAGTTTTTTTGCAAAATGTTCAAAGTATAAGGTTTGATTTTGTAAATAGAGGCGAAGTTGTTAAACAGGCGAACTTGTTCATAACTTCGCCTAGGCGAAGTTATCCACAACTTCGCCTGTATAACTCCGCCCCTATATAAAGGAATTTTTAAGGTCATTCTTCATTATTTTCAAATATCGGCGAACTTATCTTCCGAAATTCCAGCGAACTTATCAGTTTTACGGCGAACTTGTCGTTCTTTCCGATTCCTTGATCTTTTTCTCAGATTCCGTTACGATTCAAGGTTCGAGGTGTCGATATATCGTATAACCTATGTTCTTTCTTGTTTATCAAAGGTCGTGTCGAACCATTTCGATACCTCGGACCGTCGGACTTTTGAACCCGATTTCAAAACTTGTCTTTACGTGGTCATGAACAAACTGATCGTCCAGATTGCTTTAAAATCATGTTTTTCGGACCCCTCAATCGTCAAACTAACCTAAAACATCAGTTTTTTTTCGGCTTTGAATCTCCTTACTGTCGCCGTTTCAGATTCAGGCGAACTTAAGGTTTAGGCGAAGTTATCCGCAACTTCGCCTGAGGTTTAACTTCGCCTGAGGCGATGTTGTGGTGAGGCGAAGTTATCATCAACTTCGCCTGGACCCTTTTTACTTAATAGTTATTAGACGAAGTTCAGGTTGAAGCGAAGCTGTTCCCAACTTCGCCCCAACTTTAACTTCGCCTATACAGATTTTATCACAACTTCGCTCATGGTAACAAGCGAACTTGTGTTATGCCTTAACGTTTATCTAACTTGGATCGTTTGTTGCATATATGGCTGCTGTTGCTGGTGCTGGAGGTGCTGGTGGCGATGACGGAGGAGATAATCAAAGGCAGTTCTTCCCTGGGCACAACATGTATATTACTTTAGACCCAGACGCGAGTGGTGTCGATGATTTCCGCGAGATCATCACATTCCTGCTTCGCTCGCGGATATTCCACGCTGTCACAACAACTCTGCCGATTTCCTTGCCCAACATTGAGGATTTCTGGCAGACGGTGGAATATGACTGCCGCGTCGAGCCCCCGGTTATGCGAGCAACCGTCAACAATCAAGAAGTTCAGTTCTCTTCTGAACAAATCCGGGCGGCTTTACGTTTCGGGAATGAGACCAGGGATGACCCGACGGACTTTGTGGCTCCTTTTCGAGATGGAGCGTTTTTACGAATGGGCTATTCGGGCCCGTTGGGCGATACACAAAGAAGGAAGGGTTTCCTACTCGATCAGTGGCGCTTCCTCATGCACGTAATGATTGTCTGCATGTCAGGGAGGAAGGCGGGTACTGACGGGATGGGTGCGACCATGCAGTCGGCGATGACTGCTCTGACTTATAATAAGCGCTATAGCTTTAGTCAGATGGTCTTCTATGAAATTGATCGTCAGAGAAGGGCGATGGCACGTGAGAGATTCCTCATGTATCCAAGATTTCTTCAAATGATCTTGAATCATGTGGCTCCCACGTTGCCTCAACGTCGCCCTATCAGATACGTGGAAAGTGTGAGCAAACGTATCTTCGCTCAATGCAGGACATCGAGCGCAAGGAGCAAGCCTGAACTGCGTCCTAGGCATACTCCACTGTGTGGGTATTTAATCAACCCGGAGTATGTTCCTGCTAATGGGGACGAGTTCAGAGACCCTCGACCCCAACAGGCAGGAGCACCTCAAGCTGTACCTGCTGCGCCTGTTGTGTCAGCTGAAGAAGAAGTAGACCTTGACGCTGCTTTTGGCGGCCAAGGATTCTTTGACATGGATAGTATGCATCCAGCAGAAGAGATTCAGGTCTCGGCTGCAAGAGTTTCAACTGTCGAAGTGACTAGGGCAGCTACAACGGTGGCTGACTCAGATCTTGATGATGTAATGGATGAGGCAAGACGTATGATGGTGACACAAGAAAGAACGGTTGGGAAAAGAAAGAGAACTGCTGATGATGATATTGAGGCAGACTATGAAGAAGAAGTTCAGCAGTTGATTCGCAGATCTAGAAGAGAATGGGCAGGTATGGGTTCAAGAGCTGGAGAGACTTCAAGGATAGTACGTTTTGCTCCACCAGCCTTGTCCGGTATGACTCTTATTCCTTCTTCACTTCCATTTACAAGTTCAAGCGCCACGAATGTACCCGTGGTGGCTACAACATCATCTGTTGGCCTCCCGTCTATCACACTCCAGCTGACGACTCCAGATATTGTATCGTTGCCGCCTCCAACGCTTACTCCGTCGGAGGTTGTTGCACAGGTTATTGAGTCGACAGTGGTTCACACTGCAGGGTTGTCGGTCACGATACCACATGCGGTTACGTCCACAACTACTTCTGATGTCCCGGTTACATTTGAAATCCCACCTCAGTTCGATCAAGATTTATCACATATGAGGTTCGATTTCGATGCAACCTTATTAGACTCGGAAAGAATAGCGGCACTTGAACGGGTCGTGGCTGAGCAATCAAGGATAAATCTTATCCAGACCCAGGCTATTCAGCGCCTAGTAGCAGAAAATCAACTACAGTCGTCCCTCTTGGTTGAACATGGAAAAATTATAGATGCTATGAAGGAGTTCTTGGCATCTCAGGGGGAGACGAGCTGTAAAGGCGACGAGCTCAGGACAAAGAAGAAGAACGACAGAGACGATGATCCCAATGCATCGAAAGGTGCAGGTGGTGAGTTGCCAAGAACTACTCAAGCTCTTGGGACTCCCACAGCTCAGGGGGAGTCTGCAGGTGAGGCTGGCTGTTCTGGTGGTGATGAGGTGGTGATTGTAGATGACGAGGAGATGGGAGATGATGTAATTGATGCCTTGAAGGAATTAGATGATGATATGTTAGATGATGAGTTTATGTGTGAAGATGATATTCTACCAGTCGAAGAGATTGAAAAGATTGGTGCTAAAATAGTGATTGAAGATGATGTTGAAGAGGGTGAAATAGTTGAGGAGAATGTTGAACACGAGATCCCTGAAGTTGAAAAGTCAGATGTATGTCAAGATACAGTAGGTGATGATACAGAATGGGAGGAGCAGCCTAGATGGAAGGAAGGCTATGCTCATTGGTTTATCAAAACGAAGAAGCCAGTGGTACCTACAATGTTCAAGAAAAGTTATAATATTAAAGGGTACGCTGAGTCAAAGAAAGGCATTATCTGTTGGTTATATGATGAACAGTTAAAGTTGTTTGTGGTGAAACGTTTTGATGGTATTCAGTACTTTAAGAGGACGTTTAGGTCTCTCAATACATTGCCTGAATGTGAGATGAAGGATTTGGCTAGATTGGGGTTGATTAATAGAAGCGACGACAACATGGCGAGAGTTATTGGGAAGATCGTGTGGAAAGAAAGTATTAAAGAAAAGAAGTTTGAGTTATTAAAGCCACAGAAGGGAAAGCTAGTGGAAGATAAGGAAAGAGGAATGAGAGCAGATGGCAAGCCATGGATGGTGATGAAGTACAAACCGATCCGATGCATTAAGGAGGTTCCAATGAAGACTATGCCTCAAGATGTGTTGAAGAATCTTAAATGGTGGTATGTTGATTGCCAGACTGCTGAAGCCGTGATGGAAGACGAAGACGAACAAGAAGTGCTAAGAGTGTATGATCCGATGCATCTTGTTAATTTATCGAAAGCTGATCTGCAGGTGTTAAATGAAAAGAAGATATTTTATATTCCTGCTTGGAAAGACGAAGCAAGGAAATATCAGCGAGTAGTCACGGTATGCGTGAGAGAAGGAGTACATGCATGAAGACAAGAGATTGAAGATTACAAGACACGTGCTTAAAGATCAAGACATGAAGCTACTGCCAAGGGGGAGTCTGTTGGTGCATAATGTCAGTAGTTCATAGTCGTGTGTCTGTAATCGAGTCTGTAATGATTGATTATGTTTTATATGTCTTAAGCGAAGTTACTAACAAGTTCGCTGTTTAGGCGAACTTGTTAGTTAAGCGAAGTTATGGACAACTTCGCCTGAACATGCCAGGCGAAGTTGTCGTGTATTTATATTTCTAGGTTACGGTTTGTTTTAAAGTTGATCGAGTTGTTTATCGAGTTGTTCAGTGAGTCGAGAGACGTGTATTCAGTGATTATATCACGTGTTCGGTTATAATATAACGTGTGTTTGTTTATACGTATCGTGTGTTTGTTTGATTCGTGTTCTACACTTGTAACGACCTACGCAGGGATTCCGCACCTGTGTAGATTTAGATATCCCGTGCAGATCCGTCCAGGGAACCTACACCAAACATACAACAAAGGAAACCGACAAGCTAACAAGACACATAGTCAAACTAGTTAAATGAGATAAACAAGAATTATACTTGATTATAATTGTAAGCTTGGATTAGATAGAATTATTAAAAATTAAAAGTTGCTATAATAGGAAACTTTGTTGATTGAACACTTAGAAAATTCATAAGTTGATTTGTTAATGATGTAAAACTTGAACTTGTGCATATAAGATGATATGATTTGATGATGTGATGATGATAGAAATGATCATATGACTTGGTGATTTGATTTAAAATAAACATACATGATTAGGCATGCTTGTTAGAACATTCTAAAAAGGAATAAGGAATATATTTGAAAATTATAAGTTTGGCTTATTATAGAGACCATGACGATGATAAAGATCTGAACTTTTGGATGTTATAATGATGTTTGTTATATTATATTTTGCTAAGATGATTATTACCATTATTAGTAAACTTAAATTATGAATTAGGAGTCTAAAATGATTGAAATATGTTATATGAAACTATGTGATCAAATATGGAGATAATAGTAAATTATATGTTATAATATGTATATTTAGTTCATAAGATAATTGTTGTGGACTTATTTAGTTTATTTTACTTGTCGGTAACTTTAACGATGGAAAAATCGGATTTTGAACGCAAACCGAAACAATGATTAGGGGCTGTTTTAGAACATCCCCTAAAGTTGTAAAATACTCATATATGACATAAGTTAATATATGAAAAGTGGACAAGATAACAAAACTTGGTCCTAAACGGTTCGTGTCATGAAAACCTAACACGAAAACGTTAAAAATTGCTATTTTAAGAAAATATCATAACTAAAATGAAAAACAACATATTTTTGTAAAATAACTACTAAAACTTAACTAATATATATGTAACAAGTGTTTTCATAGATTTAAAGGTAATATTTTATATGAAAAGTTGAAAGGTTCGTTTTTAAACCGACAAAATCTATTAAAAATAATAATTATATATTTTCCAGCAACTGAAACTTTAATATTTTATCATATTTACTTTATTTATTAATTAATTTAGTTATTTAGATAATAGTTAACAAAACCCGAAGTATACTTACCTGTTAACTTGTTAGATAGGAAATTATTTGTTTGTGTGCTTGTGTGGTCATTAGACTAAGATAAATAAAATATTTTAACAAATTAAAACTCAAACCAACTTTTATTAACAAACGTGTACTAATATTGGACACGTGATTTCGGACGAAAATCTTCGACAGTGAGTTTGTTTAAAACCCCCCTCGTTTTTAAATAAAATGTTTTTATTGTGTGTTTGGGGGGAAAAACATATTCTTTTATCGATTTTATTGAAGTTTTTAAAAAGTATTTTATTTTACAAACCGTGTAAAAAGTTGGTTGAGTCAAAAATTGGTTAAATAATCGTTAATCGAATTAATAAGGGCACAAAAATTTTGGTAGATCTATCGGGGTGACGCCCCCCACTTCCAATCGCGTTGGGTTAAAAGTAAGAATATTTTGAGTATGGTATGCTTCGAGTTTTCAATTTCGATAGTTATACACTTTTTGTATTCATTGCTAGTCTACAACAATACGATTTGTTTAAAAGATAGAATGCTACGTTTTTATGACAAATTCGATTATTATGAATTTTAAAGATTAATCTACCATGTTAAAATAACGGTAAGGAAAGAATACTATCGTTGCTTATGGTAATAAATTATGACAAGAATGGTTGTTGAACCATTTTATGGTACGATTTGAAAGTATTCGTTTACTACGTTTCTCGATAAATTGATATAGTGTTGTTTATCATGATTTTCATGATAAGTTATATTGAATATTCGTTTGCCATCATAATATATATATATATATATATATATATATATATATATATATATATGTATATAAGTAAATATATATTAGTTTCGAATAAAGAGAACACATCAACATTTGTGTTAACGTATATTTTAATATGTTTTTCAGGTAAGTGATTGCTTCGAGGAGACATGGAAAAAGAGTTGGGAGTGTTTGAAAAAAAAAATAGGAAACTGGGCATGTAAATAAACCGTGCATATAGCACGTGTCAACTTTGATCATGTAATAAAACAATACTTTTTTTTAATATAAAAAGTCAGGCTTTTATTATTAAATATTTTGATTTATTACGATTGGCTATCGGCATCAGTCACAACCCGAATGACTTAGTTAAAGTCTTCCGCTGCCTTGATTAAAGTTTTTGGGGTGTGACACGTATTGCCTGAACTTGACTTGATCATTTCTTATTTGATCACCGTATGCTTATTAACACGTTGACACTTTTATTTTGGATACTTGACCCTATCTAGAAATATTAAAATATAGAAGAAGTTCGTGGTTTTAACAATCAAGTCGGATAATACCATATTATCGCACAGAGAAAGTCCAATACTTGAACAAAAAAAAGTAATTAAAACAAAGCAGAAGATTCAGGTTTTTAACAATCAGATCTTGTACAAATACAAATGGAGAAAGTCCAAGGCTTGAATCAAAATAAAGAAAGAAATAAATAAATTAGAAGACAAAAATTCTAAGACTAACATCCTTTTGAGTTTTCTTTTTCTTTTCTTTTCAGACTTTTTCCCCGTTTTCTTTTCTGACTCTTTTCTTGATACAACAATATAAAAATTGAAGCTTATAAACATAAGACAAATGTGATCATGTAAAGAGAGTGGGTATGACATGTTATTTATGTTTCTGCCTTCATTGATATGATTTTTATTGGAGTTGGCAACCACTTCATGAATGTGTAACCACTAGCATAGGTGGGAATTAAGTTTGTATCATCCTGACACTTACTCATTTGTCAAGCCTATTTGCACATCAAACAATGATCTTGTTGGCTTGTAATCTACTAATTTCATATGCTAGAATCGTTAGAGATAATTTTTTTTATCATTTTCCAGAGGTCGGATAAATTTCTCAAACTTTTATAACAAAGTTTTTTTAATTATCCGACTCCCTCTAAGATAGAGCATAATATTATTTTTGAAGCATTTTCTATTTTTCATAAATAAATATTTGTCACACCCTCAAAATCCACTAACGGAGTTTTACCGTCAGAGGGTGTGAACTAACAGGATCGGAATCATCAGTTATAATCAAACCATAAAAACGTTTAAATGAAAATAAGTGCGGAAGCGTAAAACCATAGAAACAATGTTACGTCACGCAGGACGATTTAAAACCAATGATAACAGTTAAAAGTAAGTTTGCATAGTTAAAAGTTTATCAAGCAATGCATATTCCTAAACCGCGCGCCCGCCTCGGCTACCTGAGAATAACATACTAAAAGTGTCAACACAAGGTTGGTGAGTTCACAGGTTTAAATAAAAATAAAGCGTTCAGCGTTTGCGTTCAGCGTTGTGCGTTACAGCGTTACAGCGTTTTGCGTTACAGCGTTTTGCGTTACCAGATAGTGTTATGTTAATTATATATCGATAGGTAGCTAGTCTATACAACAAGTATTACTAAGTGTTCGACACCGAAGCTGACTCGTTTATTAAGTGCCTTGTCACCAGGTCATCCAGACCATGGTACGTGTTAGCCAAAATTACACCCGCTCGACCTCCAGTCGAGTTTAGCGTTGGGTGGGGTTTGTCAAACCCAGTAGTACTACTCAACAGTGACTCGCTATTCAAAATATTAACCGGTTCGATGTGTAGGACTTCAAATGTTTCGTTTGCCACTTAGCCTTTACAAGTGATATATAATTTATAACAAAATCTTAAATGCGTTGTGGAGTATGTTATCTCCCCCAAGTGAAAAGCGTTTGAAAACAGTTTAAAAAGGGGAAAGTGAAACTCACTGTTTGCGAAGAATTTCCCAAATTAAATCACCAAGATGCGCGTCACAGAAAAACTCTCTCTAGCGTTCTAAAACAACAAAGAGATTTTTCTAAGTGTCGGAATATTATCGAGTCTCTAGACCCGGCACATAATACCTAAGCACATAACATGTTTCGTGTTTCGTTTATGAATTGTGTGTGACTTTAACCAGCGTATTTGTGACACATTACATGTGTAAGCAATCATATACATGTCATATATTCATAAAGTACCTCACTATCAATTATTCCCCGTAAGGGCATTTTGGTCAACAAATAACAATTAACTAGCCATTATTCCCCATGAGGGCAATTTGGTCAAATCATGGCAATCAATTAGCCATTATTCCCCGCAAGGGTATTTTGGTCAAAACAAAACAATTATATAGCAAGTATCATGTTTCATGCATTTTTACACAACTCAGCAGCTAGTTTCACCGAGACAGAAATCCTACTAGAAAGATTGTACTATTTCACCGATCATAGCATCTCAATTAATTTACCAAAAACCATCACAGAAGCACATATGTCTTAGGTTTCCAGAACATATTTAATTATATTTTTATTCCACATAGTTTTCTCACAATCATCAAATCATTACAGCAAACTCATAACAGTCAAATTCATGCGCAACAGAATGTTATTTGCAATTTCCGTTAAACGAAAAATCCAATAAATGCAAGACCAATTGGGTTAAGTTCATAACTCAATAAGTCAACTTCCAGAAGTGGAACCAACCCAATTGGTCTCGTAGTTCATGAGATATAACATTTACAACACAACCTAACAGCAGGTCTAACAGCTCAGCTTTGCACAATGTTTTTGTAAAATCATAAAAGTTAACCTTTACTTGTCCAAAAATTACAAATTTATACTCTATAGAAACTAGACTCAACCTAGTTTACTGTAGTACCAATAACCTCAACCAATTTTCAACTTTACACTTCGTTACAGTCACTAAACATCAATAACACATTCTGTCCAGAAACTGTTTGTATCCAAACTCAACATATTAACAATCTATGAACTATCATGCATTCATATAACCCTCTAGACTCCATAAACACCATCCATGCACATCAATTACACATTACATACAAGATTAGGGTTTTTTTGTTTGAACTCAAATCAAAGACACAACAATCAACATGTTACAATATCAATTCTACTTATCAATTCATTATCCAATCAACAACAAATCATATTAACTATGCATACATGAAATCGGTCAAGCTAGGGTTTTCAATTAACCCATTAAACATCAAAATCAAGTAACAAGGATGTAAAGGATGATCAATTATACCTATCTAGCACCTAGTTCTTCAATCAAAAGCTTGAATTGAGGGTTGTATGTGTGTGTATAGTGGACGGCAACCAAGGGAGCAAGGAGGAAGAGGCCGATCGGAGCTTGTGGGGTTATGATAATAAGTTAGGGTTAAGTTATTAAGGCTATATTTATAAACATACAAGTTACACTCAAGTCCCTCTACTTTCAATTGTTGTTTTTCTAACTTAACTAACTAGTTTACATCTTGAGTTAATGTTCATAACCATGTTATCACGTAACACATAAGTCTAACACATAATTATCACATAATTACTGTTTTGACGTTTTTCGTTTATTCATCAATCGTTTGCGTCAACTCGTTTGCGTTTCGGTGCAAATCCCGAAAGACTACACATGTAGTAAGTGTTAAGCGTTATTTAAACCCTAGTTTAAATGTAATGAAGTGTGCGTTATAGATTTAGTGATCTTAAGTTTGAATTGACGGAGTTGAGTTAACGGAGTTAACCTGAAATTGACGATTGTCACATCATTCCCATGTTAAAGAATTTTCGTCCCGAAAATTTGAGTTAAGTCGTGATGAGTGTCTGAAAAAGTAAGAAAAATTTTCAGTTTGTCATATCATCCCCTAGTAGAGAGAAATTTCGTCCCGAAATTTAATTCATACCTCCGGTGATGTCTGACGGTTTGCCGGGTTTCGCGGTTTTCTGTGTTTGGTTAGCCCTTCAAAAAGGTGAGGATACTTTTTCATCATTTGATCCTCGCGTTCCCACGTGAACTCCGGTCCACGTCTCGAGTTCCATCAAACCCTAACGATTGGAATCTTGCTGTGCTTGAGTGTTTTGGTTTCCCAATCCAAAACTTCGACTGGTTCTTCAATGAAGCGTAGCTGTTCATCAACTTGCAGTTCCTCCAAAGGGACTACTTGGGTTTCATCAGACAGGCATTTCTTCAAATTGGACACGTGGAATACATTGTGTACGCCACTGAGTTTCGTTGGCAGGTCCAGTCGGTACGCCACTGGACCAACGCGCTCAGTTATCCGGTAAGGACCAACATATCGTGGGTTGAGTTTGTTTCGCTTCCCAAAGCGAACCACACCTTTCCAAGGTGAGACTTTGAGTAACACTCGATCGTTCACTTGAAATTCGAGGGGTTTTCGGCGCTTGTCGGCGTAACTCTTTTGGCGATCTCGTGCTGCTGCCATGCGATTTCGGATTTGAACAATCTTTTCCGAAGTTTCGAGTACCAGTTCTGGACCAGTGATTTGGCTGTCACCCACCTCCGCCCAACAGAGTGGTGATCGACACTTCCGTCCGTACAGCGCTTCAAACGGCGCTGCTTTAATACTTGCGTGGTAGCTGTTATTATACGAAAACTCTACCAAGGGTAAGTGGGGTTCCCAACTTTTTCCAAAATCCAATACGCAGGCACGCAACATATCCTCCAGGGTCTGAATAGTTCGTTCACTTTGCCCATCCGTCTGAGGATGGTATGCTGTGCTCATATCAAGACGGGTGCCTAGTGCGCTTTGCAGCGACTTCCAAAAGTGCGAAGTAAAACGTGAATCTCGATCAGAAATGATTGAGACAGGCACTCCGTGTCTAGACACCTTCCTTCATGTAGACGCGAGTCAGTTTTTACATTTTGTCCGATTCCTTAATCGCTAGGAAGTGTGCAGACTTAGTCAACCGGTCAACGATCACCCAGATGGTATCGCATCCCGTCGGTGTCTTAGGTAAACCCGTAATAAAATCCATTGAGATGTGTTCCCATTTCCACATTGGGAGTTCCGGTTGTTGCAGTAGGCCAGATGGTTTCTGGTATTCTATCTTGACTCTGGCACAAGTCAAGCATCTACTCACGTAGGTGGCAATGTCGGCTTTCATGTTCGGCCACCAGTAAAGTACCTTTAAATCATGATACATTTTATCTGAGCCAGGGTGGATAGAATATCGGGACTTGTGAGCTTCGTCCATCACTAGAGTCCTCAACTCTTCGTATCGTGGAACCCAAATTCGGTTCTCAAAATATCGGACCCCGTCCGATCTGGTTTCAAGTTGCTTGTTCATGCCCCGCATGAGTTCCAACGGAAGATTGTCATCTTTCAAAGCTTCAAGTTGCGCATCGCGAATCTGATCGGGCAAGTTGGCATGAATCCTGAGTTGCAATGCTCGCACTCGTCTGGGTTTATCTGTTTCTTTTCTGCTGAGGGCGTCGGCCACCACATTGGCCTTGCCAGGGTGGTACTTGATGGCACAATCGTAATCTTTGAGCAGCTCGACCCAACGGGGCTGTCGCATGTTCAGCTCCTTCTGATCGTAGATATGTTAGAGACTCTTGTGGTCGGTGTAAATGGTAAACTTGGTACCGTACAAGTAATGCCTCCATATCTTAAGAGCGAACACCACAGCTCCAAGTTCCAAATCATGGGTCGTGTAGTTCTTCTCGTGAACCTGTAGTTGTCGAGAGGCGTAGGCTATAACCTTCTCGAGTTGCATCAGTACACAACCAATACCTTGTATCGATGCGTCACAGTGTACCTAGAAATTTCCGTTCCCTCGGGGAGGGCTAGAATAGGGGCGCTACAAAGTTTGGTTTTCAACAGTTGAAAAGCGGATTCTTGCGCGTCACCCCAATTGTACTTAGTACCCTTGTGAGTCAAAGCGGTGAGGGGTTGAGCAATCTTTGAAAATCCCTCGATGAAACGCCGGTAGTAGCCGGCCAGTCCTAGGAATTGCCGCACCTCAGTCGGAGTCTTAGGTGCTTCCCAGTTTTTGATGGCCTCTACCTTACCGGGATCGACATGGATACCATTCTCGTTGATCACATGTCCTAAAAATTGAACCTCGCGAAACCAAAATTCACATTTCGAGAGTTTAGCATACAGTTGTTCCTTCTTCAATAATTTCAAAATTAACCTCAAGTGCTCTTCATGGTCAGCCTCGTTCTTGGAGTAGACGAGAATATCATCAATGAAAACAATCACAAACTTGTCGAGGTACGCCTTGCATACTCGAATCATGAGATCCATAAATACGGCTGGTGCGTTGGTTAGGCCAAAAGGCATAACCGAAAACTCGTAGTGACCATACCGTGTTCTGAAAGCCGTCTTTGAGATATCTTCTTCGCGCACTCTTAGTTGGTGGTAACCGGATCGCAGATCGATCTTCGAGTAGTAACTCGATCCTTGAAGCTGGTCAAACAAATCATCAATTCTGGGTAAAGGATAACGGTTCTTGACCGTCACCTTGTTCAACTCCCGGTAGTCGATGCACATGCGGAAAGTCTTGTCCTTCTTTCGGACAAACAAGACAGGGGCTCCCCACGGCGATGAGCTAGGTCGGATAAAACCCTTATCCAACAAATCTTGCAGCTGAGTGGACAACTCCTGAAGTTCCGCCGGTGCGAGCCGATACGGGGCTCGTGCTATGGGTGCTGCACCGGGTGTCAACTCGATTTGGAACTCGACTTGTCGTACAGGAGGGAGTCCGGGCAAATCCTCCGGGAAAACTTCCGGGAAGTCTCGCACAATAGGTATATCTCCAATTCGTTTCTCCTCCGCGGGTTTCTCAATGATCTGCGCCAAAACTGCCGGATGACCCTTTCGTAGGTACTTCTGCGCCTTCATAAGGGAAATGACGCTGGTGGTCATGCCGCTTCTCTCACCTCGGACCGAAATGATCTCGCCGGAAGGGGTAGAAATGTGAACTATCTTGTCGTGACATAAAATCTCCGCTCGATTCTCGGATAACCAGTCCATGCCGACAACGACATCGAAACTACTAAGCGTATAAGGAATAAGGTCGATGTCAAAGACATGACCTGACAGTTTTAACTTGCATCCTGCAAGTACATGAGTCGTTACTATAGTCTTACCGTCAGCTAATTCAACAGGAAACTTAGCATCTAACGGAGTTGGAGTTAAGTCTAAGAGTTGACTAAAGGCTTTCGACACAAAACTCCAATCAGCTCCAGTGTCAAACAATACAGAAGCAAAACAATCGTTTACAGGGAACTTACCAGTCACCACGTGCGGATCATTGCGGGCTTGACCCGACCCAATCACAAAAGCTCTTCCCTTGCCATTGCTTCCACCATTACTGCCACTTCCATTACCCCCATTGTTGTCGTTATGTTTCAGCTTGGGACAATCCTTCCTGAAATGACCTTCCTGCCCACATTCGTAACATCCCTTCGTTGTCATAGGTGGTTTAGGAGCACCCGTTGCCGCAAGGTCTCCTCTACACTCCTTCGCCTGGTGACCCATCTTTCCGCATCTCTGACACTTGACACGGTTACACGGGCCAACATGATGATAGTTGCACCTATTGCACTTCGGATATTTCCCAGCATATCCGCTCGAACCCTGCCCGCTACTGTTGTTATTGTTGTTGTGACTTTGATTGTTAAAGCTCCGAGTGAATTCGGGCTTATGGTAGTATTGTTGCGGTGGGAGGTTCGAGGATGAGGATCTGGTGTTGTCAAACTTCCTCTTTCCGCTGCTCGGGTTGCTGTTGCTGTTGTTGTCATTACTCGGGTTGTCACGGGCCTTAGTGGTTGAACCTTTAGGTGGTAACGCACCTTGGGTCACAGCCTGATCCGTCAGTTTGTGAGCTAAACGGATCGCTTGTTGAATCGTGGCTGGTCTGGAAGACGTCACCATGCCCTGAATCTGCGGTGCTAACCCATCAATGTACATTTCAATCCTCTTACTCGGCGGATCCACCATCCGCGGACACATCACAGCCAACTCGTGAGAACGAGTAGTGTAGGCTTCAATTTCCGAGCCCACCATCTTCAGTGACCAGAACTCTGACTCTAACTTCGAAATCTCTTCTCTCGGACAGTACTCCTCTCGCATCATGTTTTTGAACTCCTCCCAGTTCATAGCATTAGCCAGTTCCAATCCAAGGATCTGCTCGTTTGAATTCCACCAAGTGAGGGCAGAATCCTCAAGTGTTCCAGCAGCAAATTTGACCCTACTGGCAGGGGGACAATTGCACATCTCAAATGCCGACTCAGCCCTCTCAGCCCATCGCAGGAAGCCTATAGCTCCCTCAGTGCCCTTAAACGTACTGGGCTTGCAGTCAAGGTAGTTCTTGAAGGTACACGTTCCACTTGGACTTCCAGCTTGATTCTGAGCGTGTGCGGCTAAAGCGGCCGCTGCATGGTCGTTCAGCAGAGTTTGGAGTTCAGCTGCAGTCAAGTTGATGCTACCACGTCCACGTCCAGCGTTTCTTCCAGCCATTTCCTAGAATCACAGTATAAAATGTTAAACATGAATTTTTCTTTCATATACAACACTCCATACATGTAATAAAAAGATAGGTAAGAAAGAAATAAGAAACAACATCACATCACAACCACATATTAATCTAAATAAAAATTCATGATTAAAACCATTGTATTCGCTACAAAGTATTTCCAATCAATCCTTAATATCATAGAAAAATAATAGTTCGGATGGAGACAACCCCTCCATCTAAGTGTCATCATCACTAGATGTCATCGTCTGAGGACACCTCTGAGTGTGCCTCCTCCTCAGCCGGTTCTTCCTCAGGTTCTTCTTCGGGTTCCTCCTCAGGTTCTTCCTCGGGATCTTCTTCAGGCTCCTCTTCGGGATCTTCTTCAGGCTCCTCTTCGGGATCTTCTTCAGGTTCGGCCTCAGGCTCCGCCTCAGGCTCGGCTGCGTTCTGAGCAAGTTGCATTTGTTAGACATCGTAACGCTCTAGAGCTATCTCGGTTCGGGTCCTTGCTACCTGTAGTTGCTCTTGCAAGTCTATCATCTCGGCTTGCGTCTTCATCATAATCTTCATCTGTTGATCACTAGCCTCTTGCATTTCCTTCATTGCCGCTGCCATGCGGGCAATCTCCTCCTTAGTCTCGGTTCCGTCTTTTAACAGTCCGGAAACGTTCGCTCTCGTATAGCGCATGTAACCCACATCACGCTCCAAACATGAAACAACAGCTGCGAGAACTCGCTCTAGAGGTTCGGTAATGGGTGGTAGGGTGTTGGGATAAGCAGGGTGGTTAGGGTGAGGTAACGGGGGAACTTGTTCGCGATAGACCATACGTCTGATCAAGTTAGGGTACCAATCCAAGCTAACGTCGTTTTCGTATATGCCTCCGGATAGGCGGTACCTCTTCGGTGCGGGAGTTTCGAGTTCCGGGACTACTCGGGGTGGCGATGCGGTAGGTAACTGCGGTTCCTTCCCGTGAGCATGAGTCGTCGGATCAGATGAGGATGAGGGTGGCGGCGTCGACATTCCTACAGGTAAGCCGTGTACGCGCGCGCGTATGAGTGAAAGAGGTAAAGAGAATAGATAACAAAGACTACACAAATCTATTCAGTGCGTATCATTATAACTAATGGGTCGTCGCGGTTATAGTCTAGTATGCATGCAGCTTCTAGTTCGCTATAACCAATGGCTCTGATACCAATCTGTCACACCCTCAAAATCCACTAACGGAGTTTTACCGTCAGAGGGTGTGAACTAACAGGATCGGAATCATCAGTTATAATCAAACCATAAAAACGTTTAAATGAAAATAAGTGCGGAAGCGTAAAACCATAGAAACAATGTTACGTCACGCAGGACGATTTAAAACCAATGATAACAGTTAAAAGTAAGTTTGCATAGTTAAAAGTTTATCAAGCAATGCATGTTCCTAAACCGCGCGCCCGCCTCAGCTACCTGAGAATAACATACTAAAAGTGTCAACACAAGGTTGGTGAGTTCACAGGTTTAAATAAAAATAAAGCGTTCAGCGTTTGCGTTCAGCGTTGTGCGTTACAGAGTTACAGCGTTTTGTGTTACAGCGTTTTGCGTTACCAGATAGTGTTATGTCAATTATATATCGATAGATAGCTAGTCTATACAACAAGTATTACTAAGTGTTCGACACCGAAGCTGACTCGTTTATTAAGTGCCTTGTCACCAGGTCATCCAGACCATGGTACGTGTTAGCCAAAATTACACCCGCTCGACCTCCAGTCGAGTTTAGCGTTGGGTGGGGTTTGTCAAACCCAGTAGTACTACTCAACAGTGACTCGCTATTCAAAATATTAACCGGTTCGATGTGTAGGACTTCAAATGTTTCATTTGCCACTTAGCCTTTACAAGTGATATATAATTTATAACAAAATCTTAAATGTGTTGTGGAGTATGTTATCTCCCCCAAGTGAAAAGCGTTTGAAAACAGTTTAAAGAGGGGAAAGTGAAACTCACTGTTTGTGAAGAATTTCCCAAATTAAATCACCAAGATGCGCGTCACAGAAAAACTCTCCCTAGCGTTCTAAAACAACAAAGAGATTTTTCTAAGTGTCGGAATATTATCGAGTCTCTAGACCCGGCACATAATACCTAAGCACATAACATGTTTCGTGTTTCGTTTGTGAATTGTGTGTGACTTTAACCAGCGTATTTGTGACACATTACATGTGTAAGCACTCATATACGTGTCATATATTCATAAAGTACCTCACTATCAATTATTCCCCGTAAGGGCATTTTGGTCAACAAATAACAATTAACTAGCCATTATTCCCCATGAGGGCAATTTGGTCAAATCATGGCAATCAATTAGCAATTATTCCCCGCAAGGGTATTTTGGTCAAAACAAAACAATTATATAGCAAGTATCATGTTTCATGCATTTTTACACAACTCAGCAGCTAGTTTCACCGAGACAGAAATCCTACTAGAAAGATTGTACTATTTCACCGATCATAGCATCTCAATTAATTTACCAAAAATCATCACAGAAGCACATATGTCTTAGGTTTCCAGAACATATTTAATTATATTTTTATTCTACATAGTTTTCTCACAATCATCAAATCATTACAGCAAACTCATAACAGTCAAATTCATGCGCAACAGAATGTTATTTGCAATTTCCGTTAAACGAAAAATCCAATAAATACAAGACCACTTGGGTTAAGTTCATAACTCAATAAGTCAACTTCCAGAAGTGGAACCAACCCAATTGGTCTCGTAGTTCATGAGATATAACATTTACAACACAACCTAACAGCAGGTCTAACAGCTCAGCTTTGCACAATGTTTTTGTAAAATCATAAAAGTTAACCTTTACTTGTCCAAAAATTACAAATTTATACTCTATAGAAACTAGACTCAACCTAGTTTACTGTAGTACCAATAACCTCAACAAATTTTCAACTTTACACTTCGTTACAGTCACTTAAACATAAATAACACATTCTGTCCAGAAACTGTTTGTATCCAAACTCAACATATTAACAATCTATGAACTATCATGCATTCATATAACCCTCTAGACTCCATAAACACCATCCATGCACATCAATTACACATTACATACAAGATTAGGGTTTTTTTGTTTGAACTCAAATCAAAGACACAACAATCAACATGTTACAATATCAATTCTACTTATCAATTTATTATCCAATCAACAACAAATCATATTAACTATGCATACATGAAATCGGTCAAGCTAGGGTTTTCAATTAACCCATTAAACATCAAAATCAAGTAACAAGGATGTAAAGGATGATCAATTATACCTTCCTAGCACCTAGTTCTTCAATCAAAAGCTTGAATTGAGGGTTGTATGTGTGTGTATAGTGGACGGCAGTCAAGGGAGCAAGGAGGAAGAGGCCGATCGGAGCTTGTGGGGTTATGATAATAAGTTAGGGTTAAGTTATTAAGGCTATATTTATAAACATACAAGTTACACTCAAGTCCTTCAATTGTTGTTTTTCTAACTTAACTAACTAGTTTACATCTTGAGTTAATGTTCATAACCATGTTATCACGTAACACATAAGTCTAACACATAATTATCACATAATTACTGTTTTGACGTTTTTCGTTTATTCATCAATCGTTTGCGTCAACTCGTTTGCGTTTCGGTGCAAATCCCGAAAGACTACACATGTAGTAAGTGTTAAGCGTTATTTAAACCCTAGTTTAAATGTAATGAAGTGTGCGTTATAGATTTAGTGATCTTAAGTTTGAATTGACGGAGTTGAGTTAACGGAGTTAACCTGAAATTGACGATTGTCACAATATTAAAATATAAGATATTTTTGCAAGTCAAGTGACTTAATATTGTTTTCCATAAGATACGAAATGTAAAATCTTTTTGGTGAGTTAATAACTCATTTTCTCCCTCTAAAATAATGACATATTGTAAAAATATTTACAATTCTAAAACACAAAATTATAAATAAGGTTAAATCAAAACAAATCATGCCAAGCAACTCTACAAGGTATAGAAATCGGGCACGATCAAAGTCTTTTGTGAAAAGGTCTGCAAAGTTGTGATCAGAGTGGACCCTTTCAATACTAACGAGTTTTCCGGTGATAACAATAACGAATGAAATGCATGCGGATGTTAATGTGTTTTGTCTTGGAGTGTTGGACCGGGTTTTTGACAATACAAAATGATGTTTCGTTATCACACTTAATAAGGGTGTTAAAGAAATTCATACCGTAATCCAGCAGCTGATGCTGGATCCATATCACTTGTGAGCAGCAGGCGGAGGTAGGGGTGTGTTTTTTAACCGTACCCGAATAACAAACCCGAACCAAAGTGATATGAGACCCGAATAACCCGACCCGAATTCACCCGAACCGATTAAACTCCTAACCCGAACCCGTGATAAAATATTTGGGTCGGTATTTGGGTTGAAATACCCAAATTCGGGTTGATCCGAATAACCCGAACGATGCATGTATCCCTAATTTTTATTGGGTAGTTTAGCGGTGAAGTATCATAGTGACCTTATCTATTCTTGTTAGGCGGTTCTCAGACTCCAATTGATATTGGATCTATCACATTAGATCCCAATGTATTAATTACCATAAAGCATGTTGAGAATGTATCTTCAATTCAAAAACTTAAATAGTATAGTATTTAAACCAATATGTATTGAACATGTTTTTTCAATCTACACAAGTATTGTTCCACATGCTAAAACACTCAATCCCGTCTAATGCATGCTTGTATGATAATTTTTCATATTTTGCTAAATAATATGTGTTATTGTTGAATATGGCTGTATATTATGGTTTTATAATCACTCAGAATATATTTTTTTTTAATTTATGATATTGTTAAAGGTGGATAATTTTTTTTAACTCGACCTGTTTAACCCGAAAGCCGAACAAACCGAACTGATTTGGGTCGGTTCTCGGGTCAGTTTGTTTTGTGCTCAAACCCGAATAACCCGACCTGAACAACCAAAAACCCGAATATATAACCCGAAGAACACACCTGGGGGGGGGGGGCAATGCAATCAGCTTCAGATGTGGAGGTGGATAGGGTGACCTGCTTCTTGCATTGCTAGGAGATTAGCAGGTCACCCAAGAATTGACATCCTCCGGAAGATATAAGGAACCAAAAAGTAACAACCTTGGTAGGAGAAATCGATTGAAACGGAAAACAAACTAGTTTGAATCGCATTTTCTTCCATGCGATACGATTGTGTTGCATCCATGCGATGCGATTGATTTGCATCCATGCAAATGCGATCCGTTTAGGGAACGCTATTGGAACCTAATGCGAGTGCGACTCGGATCCCATGCAATTCAGTTCAGAACAGTAACCCATTAACTAAGTTAAACCAAACCACTAACTTGAGTAGCATGGTTTAGTTAGAAAAATAATTTATTAGCATATATACTTGTTAAACATCTAGTCGTGCCCAGTTGAAGAAATGTGTTATCATAAGCTCCAAGCGAAACCGGATCCAAGTGAGTTTCTAGCCCCTTTTCTCTGTGAAGTTTTCGGGGTTGTGTGCATACTCCTCTATGATTAGTTAATGCACTTACCTTAAGTGGTAGGTATATCTCATGTGAATGTTTTATGAATGATATAAAAATGTTGAATGTATGTAGGAAAGGTTAGGAGTATGCAAATATATACATTTGAATATATATATATATACTTGTAAAGGCAAGGTACGTATGATTGTATGGAAGGAAGGGACCAGACCCTGATAATATTTGAGATGATAGGGACCGAAACCTAAAAATATCTGAGATGATAAGGACCATACCCTTATAATATCTGAGATGATAGGACCAAACCCTTATAATATATGAGATGTTAGGGACCCGACCCTTATAATATTTGAGATGGTAGGGACCAGACCCTAATAATATATGAGATGGTAGGGACCGAACCCTTATAATATATGTGAGATTATAGGTCGAAAAACTCTTTAAAACGTAGAAATTTATATGTAATAAGTAGGTTAAAAATATGAAAGTATGAAAGTTTGAAATAATGAATGTATAAAAGTATGAATGTATGTATATATGAAAGGAAGGTAAACAAGTTAAGTATACAATATGACTCTTCATATGTGTATATTTAAGTATGTGAATGTAATGTATGTTTCCTGATTAACTATAACTCACTTAACGCAGCTGACTTTTAGTATGTACGTAGGCAAATAGGATGAAAGAGTTGTGTCACACCCCCATCTTAGGCCTAGGAGTGTGATCAATAGTTGGTACCACATTTGTAAATAAATCAGAGGAGCGGGTTAATGCGGAAGTCTTATAAAAACATGTGGATTTAGTTTATAGATATTTACAATACAAAAGACGAGGCAAAAGGTCTCGTTTAGTTTTACTTGTTTATAAGGTTTACAAAAAAACATCATATTTAATATTTAAACAAAATTATCCGAGCCATCGGATTCTTGAGCCCTTCGTCCTTCAAGCTCTATTCTTGGTTACTTGCAAAATATTAGAAAATACGTCAGCAACGAATGCTGGTGAATATGCTGACGCTAAAATATTTTCTTTACTTAATCACCCCGCGAGACCACGTAAGTCTCCACCCATCTTGGCTTAGGAATAATCAAGTTAAAACAAACATCATTATAAATTTGAGTCTCTACACTAGGTCACCCCAGCAAAACACCGCAGCGTTTTGACGTACTTAGGTACCATAAATATACACATGGTCATTCTCACTCGAACGTACTTAGGTCCGGCCCATCGTGGCTGGAGATCGTGACCAAGCGTGGTGCGATGTGCCCACCGCATTTAACCACATATGTAAGGATCCAGATAAACGTATACTACAGCCTGAGGGCTAGGCTTTTACTCTTATTTATAATGTTTTTAGAGACACTTAGTCTCATGTAAAGTTTTTCATATAACACTTTTACTCGTTTGAAAACAAGTTTGTAAAAGTGGGGCGTATTCACCTTTTCGATTTGGATCGGTTTCCAACACCGTCCGTGGGTCTTTCCCTTGCTATCTCGCACCTATAGTACGAGTATAACTTTTCATTAGTCGGATATACAATCCAGCTTAAGACCTGTAGTCTTAGTTTTATAAACTTCACCTCAATGAACCTTTAGTTCAAAAATCTCTTTTTACTTTAAAACCTTTAGTTTCAATTGTAATTTATAAACCTTTTAGTTTATTTATAAAACCCTACGTTTCTTCTTCTTTAAGAAACATATTCCTTTTCTTTATTATTTAGGTATACTCATTATACTTAAATAATATCTATAACAAATAATATTTATACAACACACATATATATATTTATACGTCATAATAGTTCTTCGGGTTTGGATACGGAGATGCTGTCACATCAGAGGGATAGTTGAAGAATGCATCGACAACTTCGTTCTGTTCAGGGATTTCATTGGCCTGTTCTTCAATGGATAGAATTTCGCCTTGGTATGATGGAAAAATTGATGACGCCTTACCCTTGAGTTCATGGAGAAATTGCATATAGGGATTGACAAAACCATAGCTTGGGGTTGAGCATTGATCTTCCATTGGTGTGGTTACTTCATTTGGATTGTCAGGATATTCTTCCTTGGGTTCTGTTTCCTCTTCTGATTCCTCTTCCGGTTCCTCTTCCGGTTCCTCTTCGGTTATTGCAAGCACGTGGATCTTCTTGTATGGTATCGTCACTCTCACCTTGGGCTTGTGAGATGGACCTTCCTTGTTGATGTGGGAATCGGCAGAATCCATAGTTGAAGTGCCGGTATGCCACCTTCGTTGATCGGAGTGGCATTGCATCCAGTCGGATGAAGGAGACCTTGGTTCCTCCTTGATTGGTCGGTTGGAGAGGAAAGCGTATGAAGGGTGAAGATTCGGTGGTAAGTGTGTTGAACCTCCAGACGGGTAATATGGCGGGATCTCGGTTGGTTGATAAGTAGGAATCTCGGAAGGATGATACATTGGTACTTCGGATGGCTGATACATGGGTAAGCTTGACGGATGGTAGCTAGAGTGCCTTGGTGCTTGGTATACTTGATGTGGAGTGTTATCCAGATGGTAAATGGGACTTGGTTCAATATTGGGATGTTGATCATATCCCTCGTTGGAATTGAAGAATGATTCGAAGTAATCCTTACTCATGATGTCCTTTGGGAATTTGTAATACTTTCTTGCTCTTCTCGCTTCATTGTCATAATACTCCATTAATTTCTCGTAAGACATCTATATTAGGTGGTTTAGATTGAGGAGAGGGAAAGAAAGGGTTACCAGCCAAACTTATCCCTATTCAAATAAACAAGTAAATATTTTCTATGCTTGGATCGAAGCTTGGGTATTGTTTTATGATACCCAATTCGCTAAGATCGATGGTTCTAATACCAACATGTCACACCCCCATCTTAGGCCTAGGAGTGTGATCAATAGTTGGTACCACATTTGTAAATAAATCAGAGTTGCGGGTTAATGCGGAAGTCTTATAAAAACATGTGGATTTAGTTTATAAATATTTACAATACAAAAGACGAGGCAAAAGGTCTCGTTTAGTTTTACTTGTTTATAAGGTTTAAAAAAAAACATCATATTTAATATTTAAACAAAATTATCCGAGCCATCGGATTCTTGAGCCCTTCGTCCTTCAAGCTCTATTCTTGGTTACCTGCAAAATATTAGAAAATACGTCAGCAACGAATGCTGGTGAATATGCTGACGCTAAAATATTTTCTTTACTTAATCACCCCTCGAGACCACGTAAGTCTCGACCCATCTTGGCTTAGGAATAATCAAGTTAAAACAAACATCATTATAAATTCGAGTCTCTACACTAGGTCACCCCAGCAAAACACCGCAGCGTTTCTGACGTACTTAGTTACCATAAATATACACATGGTCATTCTCACTCGAACGTACTTAGGTCCGGCCTATCGTGGCTGGAGATCGTGACCAAGCGTGGTGCGATGTGCCCACCGCATTTAACCACATATGTAAGGATCCAGACAAACGTATACTACAGCCTGAGGGCTTTTACTCTTATTTATAATGTTTTTAGAGACACTTAGTCTCATGTAAATTTTTTCATATAACACGTTTACTCGTTTGAAAACAAGTTTGTGAAAGTGGGGCGTATTCACCTTTTCGATTTGGATCGGTTTCCAACACCGTCCGTGGGTATTTCCCTTGATATCTCGCACCTATAGTACGAGTATAACTTTTCATTAGTCGGATATACAATCCGGCTTAAGACCTGTAGTCTTAGTTTTATAAACTTTACCTCAATGAACCTTTAGTTCAAAAATCTCTTTTTTACTTTAAAACCTTTAGTTTTAATAGTAATTTATAAACCTTTTAGTTTATTTATAAAACCCTACGTTTCTTCTTCTTTAAGAAACATATTCCTTTCTTTATTATTTAGGTATACTCATTATACTTAAATAATATCTATAACAAATAATATTTATACAACACACACACACACACACACACACACACACACACACACATATATATATATATATATATATATATTTCTATTCTTCCTTTCTTTTCTTTGTTTTATATATTTCTTTTATTCTCGAGGTATTGTATATAATCTCGACTTAGGGTATTAAGCCTTTATAATATTTTATTATTATTTTAGTCAGGCATTATGCCTACCTTGGTTGGCTTATGATACCCTATTTAATTTGAGCAGCACTTCGTCGCCGCTTGATCTATCACTATTCCTTCCTCGTCTCTCCCTTGCAACCCTTCTCCACACTTGGCACGCTTCTCGAGGCACCAACACTTCTCGGCACGCACTTTGAGATGATCGTTGGGACGTCGGAATAGTATCGCCTTCTTGATATACACGTCGTCGGGAAATGGCACGAGTATCGAGGAATCAGGCACGTTTATCGAGATGGATCGAGGGCACGAACTTCGAGGTGTAGAGAGATGTTTAGAGAGAGAGAGATATGTGTGAATTTTGGTGTGTGTTATGAAGAGCCCGGACTTTCTATTTATAGACAAGATTTTGGATCCCATCGCGTCCTTGGCTAGCCCGTCGCGTAGCGCGACGTAGGCTTGGCCAATCAGCACCTAGACCTGCCACATGGCAGGCGTCGTGCCACGTGGCGATCCGTCTGCCACGTGTCGACACATAATGCCACCGTGTGCCACGTGGCACACATGTCACAACCTGTCAGACAACCCTATCGTGGTAGGCGATGGGTGTCCCTTCTGATCCATCGCGTATCGCGATGGGTCAGGAAAACCAGAATTTTCATTTTAGCCTTTGAGGTTTGGAAATTAAGAGTTTTGGTCCCTTGACTTTTATTCTTGACATTTTTGGCTCGAAATTTTCGTGATGTTACAAGCTGGCTTGTGGGAGACACATGGCGTTGAACTGAAAAGACTGGCATTTTGAGGAGAAAAGTTATGGTGTTTTATGTTATGTTTAAGCAAGTTGAATTCTGCTAAGACAAGTATTTCATGTTTTGTAATATATTGAAATTTTAAGTCTTTCTCGCAAAGTTTTAATTCACTCTGATATTTAGAACTGTATTTTTGAGTAAATCCAACGACAATATAGGGCATCTGGGCCGGGGCTATACACTAGGTCGGTGTTACCAGCAACAGATAAAGGGTTGGCAGCACATCCCAACTCCTTCAATTGTTGACAATAAGCTATGCTGAGTGAATTCTAGTTAATCAGGCAACATACATTAGGCCAGTGTTGCCAACAACAAACAAAGGGTTGGCGGCCCATCCCAGCTCCTTCAATTGCTGATGGTAGGCTAAAAGAGATGGCATGTTGCGAAGCTTGAGACCAACGATGATATTGAGAATCCACCTTCTTGATCCGTTTCCAGACTTTGAGGGTTGTGGATTTAGTTTCTAGAACTCGGATGAGGAGATCGTCAAAGAGATTTCCATAAATCCATTGAAGGACAGTGGAGTCTATCTTTTGCCAAGATTTTGTCTGGAGTAGGAGAGCCATTGATGTGGGCAGCGGCGTTGTAACCCCGAGCGTGTAGTTGGAAGAGCTTAACCCATGAGGAGTAAGTCACCTTCGTACAATCTAACATGTGAACCTTATGTTGAATGTTGGTTACCGTGTAAATCGTATGGAGTGGGTATTTTTGGTGGCAGCGCCGGTTTCTGATTGTGCCATAGCAAGGAAATGGGCAATAGCATACTGAAGTCGATGAAGAGAATTGAAGCAGACCGAAGTCAGTTTCTAATACCATGTAATAGATATTCACCGATATGTCAATATTGTTCACAAGGGAAATACTTATGCATGTATCCCTAACAAAGAGTGATCTATACAACGTAACGATTAAATGCTTATTGGTACAATACTAAGTACAAAATACTTTGCAATTTGCAAATATGTGTATGGCTAGAGTTATAACCTGAAAATTTTTGGGGTTGTCACGACAATTAAAAATAGAAAAGAAAAGTTATAATAAACTTAAAATTCTTAAAATTTGATTATGTAAACCTTGCTCACCAAGGAATATGAGTGTTTTTTTTAACTCCGGCCCTAATAGACCTTCATGATTGTGACTTCAAAAGAAAAACACCACCATGAACATTTCCAATGGTTGACTTTTCAAACAATGGCACCTTTATTTTTGTATACTTATATAGGAATTTTGATGATTTCAATGAACTTTTTTTAAATAATATATATACTCTTCATATTGAAATGGTCTTTTCTATTTTGATACGTTATTACGTTACCATCAAAATTCAAGACAATGGTTGTAATATGTTAATGCAAAGAAAGAAAGTCACAAAGAATACTTTATGCGAGGCATAGTTAATTATTAAATAATTAAGTTATAAGATTCTTATAGGTACATACGAAGAAATGCGAAAGACCTAAAATGGACTCAACTTAATACGAGTTTTTACACGTGTCTACGGGAAACAATTAGGCATGCAAACGAACCAAAACGAATCAAATGAAGCCGCTTTCATGTTCGTTCATTTAGCACTAAACTTGTTCACAAGCGGTTCATAAATGTTAAGCGAAAGGAAAATCTTGTCCTTGTTTGTTCGTTAAGGAGTAACACTTTTACGAATGATTAACAAACGCAAACGAACATATACAATTTAGGGAAAACAAAACATTATTAATCCAAAACATTAGACATAATCACCTGATTAAATATAAAGTTTAGCACTTAAGATAATAATAATAATCATAAACATAATCATCCCCAATCGACGGTCTTATTATAATAATGTAAACAAACAAGCTAGATTTGTTGTTAGTTAAAGCAAGACTTTATATAACAAACCACTAACGAACTAAAAGTAAATATTAATAAAATAATAAAATTTAAATGTTATATTGGTTATTATAAAAAAATAAATAAAACAAACATTTAACTAACGAACATAAACAAACGACCATAAACGACAAAAATGAACACATTATCGAACGTTCATAAACACAAATGAAAGAACGGGATCTATGTTCATGTTCGCTCATTTAACTAAACGAACAAAATTTCTTGTTTGATTCATTTACGGACTTTAGGTTATTTCCTTATCTCTTGTGCCTAAATTCTCACATTTCAACTTCTGATATATTTCATAATTATTTGGTTTTGCTTTTAAGAAAGCATAATATGTATTTAAGTTTTAGTTTTAAGTTAAAACATAATTTGATTAAGATGGTGATTACTTAATGCAAAATTGCAGTTAGGGTGTTCTGGAAAGTTTATAAAAAATAAACTTAGGCCTATATCTTTCTGAAATATCTTGGTTGAACAAGTCGAGGTCTCCCTTTCTAAAATGAAATAACAATTCAATTATTGGAAGTTGATGGAGTGTGTAATTTCCTAGCAAATAACCATACGTTGAAACATGTAACGTACAATTCAATATTTTAAAAAAGTCAACATGTTTCAAGCTAACATATGGGACAGTAGATATCATACATGCAACAATACCATCTCTATATAAACTGACATGTGATTCTTCTTCATGACACTCTACGTTGAAGACGTTATGGAGCACAAAGGCCGTATTAGTTCATTCGTGTTCTTTTTCACCTTGCTTTACGTTTCTTGTATGGTTGAGTCTGCGGAAGCCTCTACTCAAAAGCGAGCTCATACCGGACAAGTAGATTTATGTGCAGGTATGCTCATATTCATATCGTTAGTGTACATCTATTTATTCGGGGACAATTTTCTTTTTTGAAAGTGTGTTCGATTTTACATCGATATATAGAGATATCACAAAGATGTTAGATGAATAGTAGTTCTTTTTATTATGCTTTAATTTTATATTTATTTTCAGTTTTGTTTGTTCTTCGAGACGAAGATAAATATATTAAAAAGATGAAATGATGATGAAGGGGGTGAGGCGAGCAAGTATGACGTCCAAAGTTACATATGAGAAAATAGAGTAAACTATCATTTTCGTCTTTGTGGTTTAATTGGTCACTTTTATCCAAAAAGTTTTGTTTCCTCCCAAGTATACCATGGTTTCATTTAATTGTCATGTTGGTCTAACTGACTAACACTGTTAGTTGTGTCATGTTAAGTTAATATAAAATGGCCAAAATACCCTAACTAATAAAACGCATAGACGAAATTTTAGTTTACTAAAAAATATGTGATTCATCAAGTATAAAAACTCAGGTTAGAAACATGTTATTAATGTTTATGTTGTTATATTTGTCTCCATTTTGAAGTAATGTTTGTGTAGACTATATTACCATATATTTTTCCTTAATCCACATTCATTTTAGGTTGTTTTGGTACAAGATATTTTAGGGGCACAATGGAACTTGTCCAAGCAAGGGGAAAGTCCATGTCCAACATTGGATGTTTGGGTGCCAAAAAAAACAGGCTTCACCGAGTTTGTTAATATCAGCGAACAGAACGAAGTGAAAGGTGGATTCTCCATAGCCGTATTCTGTTATGCCGTAAATTTGCTACCCTATAACGTTCGACCGATATTCAAACCATTTGTCAACAACACCGGCGGGATGAATGGTACCTATGATGACCTCCTACTCCACATTAAAGGCCAGGTACATATTTCTTGTCATATTTGTAACCAAGTGTTCCCCTAATATAGTGTTTAGAGTTTTTAAGTCTGAAATAGTTCTTAATTTTCGATACTTTAGAAGTGCCAGGCTGTGGCAGGAGATGTGACTATACGTGCGAATCGCGCTCAAAACGTTTCCTTTACAATCCCCTATCTAAGTGCCGAAATTTATATGCTTGTGCATGCTGCACATGAATGGAACCAAACTCTCGGGACATTCTTAAAACCATTTAAACTTAGGCTGTGGATCACATTAATTTGTTCATGTATCTTAACCGGAATTGCGGTTGCGCTTTTAGAGCATCGTGCCGGTAATCCCAAATTTGCAAGCCCATTCTATAAGCAACTCATAATGATCATATGGTTTCCTATTTCAACAATCTTCTTCCATGAAGGTACTTAATTATTTCAAGCTATTTGGCTAGCTTAATATATCTTATACATACTCTCTAAATATATGTGACTACATAATTTGAGTATTCTATATATATACCAACAGGTTACATCGTATATACATACTTTTAAAAAATAATTTGTACAATGATTTTTGCAGGAAAGATACGTAACAAGTGCTCTAAAGTTGTGCTTGTTATGTGGCTATGTATGATATTCATAGTACTTCAGATTTTCACCGCTACTTTGTCCGCATGGTTGACACTAGATCAACTGCGTCCTAGAATGCCTTCAAATCATGAAAAGATTGGATATCAAGGTGGTTCCTTTATTAAGAATTTGATCATTGAAAAGTACAAATGCTCGGGAGCATATCTGTTGGTTGGATCAGAGTTTGGAAACAGAGAAATAACAAAGACAGAAACTTGCAGAATGCCTTTTTGTATTATAACTTCAACGATTACAAAAGCAGAAAACAATTGAATACTTGCATAAAAAAACTTAAACAGAATGACTACTTAAATAGGCTAAAAACTAGACTTGTTCTTCCTAGAAAGGTGGCACTCCTCCTTCCTTTTCTGAACGACTCCAACGTTCACACGAACGTTTATTCATTGCTGCTTTCTCGGTCAGCACTACTCCACTTTACTTGTTCAATGCCATATCATCAATCTTAGTCAGCATTATCCAACATTCTCCCCGTTAATGCTGACTTGGTTAATGTCCTCCACTCCGATCAAGCTCCTCATTTCTTTGAACTTTATACGTGGCAACGGCTTTGTTAAAATGTCTGCTTTCTGCAGCTCTCCCCGTACATGTTCAACATGTATTTGATCCCGATCCACACACTCTCGTATGAAGTGAAACTTCGTATCAATATGCTTGCTTCGTTTGTGAAATACGGGGTTCTTCATCAAAGCTATTGCAGACTCGTTATCAACCAAGAGTTTTACCTTCTGCGCCTCACTTCCAGTCAATTCACTAAGCAAATTTCGCAGCCACAACGCTTGGCAAGCTGCTGCTGTTGCAGCCATGAATTCAGCCTCACAGGAGCTCAACGCAACAGTCTGTTGTTTTTGTGAGGTCCAAGTGATTAAATTGTTTGAATAATAGAACGCCATACCCGTGGTGCTCCTTCTATCTTCAATATCCAGCCCGTGACTGCTATCGCTGTACCCGCACAGTTTTCCATCTCCAGCCTTTCTATACCACAAGCCAAACCCGGTTGTACCCTTGATGTAACGTAAAATCTGCTTTACTGCTACATGATGGCTCGCTTTAGGTTCTTGCATGAACTTGCTCACCACCCCAACCGAATAGCTTAGATCAGGTCGAGTATGAGTCAAGTACCATAGACTGCCAATGATTCTCCTGAACTCAGTGGCTTCCACTGATCTGCCATTCTCATCTTTTGTCAGCTTCAATTTTGCTTCCATAGGAAATTGTGTATCATTGCACGTTGCCATTCCAGTACTTTCAAGTATCTTCTTTGCATAACCTTCCTGTTTAATGAAGATACCTTGGTCACCTTGCTGAACTTCGATTCCCAAATAGTAACTTAGAAGACCCAAGTCACTCATATCGAAAGCTTGCTTCATTTTTTTCTTGAACTCTTCAATTTCCCTTTCATTAGACCCTGTTACAATTAAATCATCAACATACACACCCACAATTAAAGTTGACCTGTTGTTTTGCAACTTGTATACTGCTTGATCTTGTGCACACTTGATGAAACCAACTTCTTTTAAGGACATATCAAGCTTTGTGTTCCAAGCTCTTGGAGCTTGTCGAAGCCCATAGAGTGCTTTGTGTAACCTGTACACCCAACCTACTTTCCCTTTAATCTCGAAGCCCAACGGTTGCGTTACATACACCTCCTCTTTAAGCTCTCCATTTAAGAAGGCTGACTTGACATCTAAGTGATGAACAAGCCAGTTTCTTTCAGCTGCAATTGATAGTATCAAACGAATGGTCTCCAATCGTGCCACCGGTGCAAACACTTCCTCAAAATCAACACCTTTTCGCTGCACATACCCCTTTGCTACCAAACGAGCTTTGTACTTAGTTACCGAACCTTTCGCATCCTTCTTTACTTTATACACCCATTTTAACCCAATAGCTTTGTTTCCTTGTGGCAGTTGGGTTAAGGACCAGGTGTTATTTCTTTCAATTGAGTCTAGTTCAACCAGCATTGCTTTTCTCCAAGACTCCTCCTTTGAAGCTTCCTTAAACGAAACAGGTTCGTCATCAGCCAGAAGAAGTTCGTTGTCCTCATACAACTTACGTACTTCTTCATCGGTCATTGCAGAAGCCTGTTGATAAACATCTTGAATTTTCTTGAAGCCCTTTGGTGGTGTATGATCAAAAAATCCATCATGGTCTTCCTCATCTTGCATGGGAAATTGAGGATTTTCTTGCAAATTTCTTGTGGGACCAGCAGATGTAGGTGAACTTTGGTCTGCTGGACATGGGGTATTTTGGTTTGAATTCCCATGCAAGTTCTCCATGTGGTTGATATCTTCATTGGGATTTGGCTGTAAAAAAATTCCTGTTGACATGGACCTTTCACTTTGTACCTCCTTCCAATCCCATCCTTTTGTTTCATAGAAGGACACATCACGTGATACAACTACCCTTTTCTCCTTTGGATTGTACATTCTGTATGCCTTACTTCCAGGCTCAACTCCCAAGTAAATCATAGGTCTGCTCCTGTCTTCCAACTTTTGGAAGTTACCTGTTAATTTCATTGCGTACCCAACACACCCAAATACTTTCAAGTATTTTAAGTTTGGTTTCTTCTTCATCCATGCTTCATATGGGGTTCTATTCTTTACAGCCTTTGTAACAATTCTGTTGAGTAAATACACAGAATGGCGCACAGCTTCTCCCCACAATGGTTCTGGCACTTTAAATGATTTTAACATAGAACGAGTCATGCCCATAACCGTTCTATTCCTACGTTCCACAACACCATTTTGTTGTGGAGTGTAGGGGGCTGTGGTTTGCCTTTTGATCCCCATTTGATTACAATAGTTTGTAAAAGCTTGGGAATTAAATTCCCCACCCCGGTCTGTTCTCAACATACTGACCCCATGTTTAGATTGTTTTTCAACTCTTTTCATAAAGATTTGAAACTTCTCTAAAGCCTCATTCTTCGTTTTTAACAAATACACCCACATGAACCGACTAAAATCATCGACTATGAGGAGGAAGTAACGGTTACCTCCCCATGTTTGGGGCGTGATCGGGCCACAAAGATCGGCATGTAGCAACTCCAATGGCTTAGAAGCTCTCCAATTGACTTCTTTTGGAAAACTTTTCCGAGTTTGTTTGGCTACCAAACATGCTTCACAAAGTTGTTCAGGGTGTGAGATACACGGTAGACCTCTTACCAGCTTTCTCTTGGCCATCGATTCTAACACATGGAAATTGGCATGTCCCAACCTTGCATGCCATATCCAAGCTTCATCGTCCATGCTAGCTTTCAAGCACACTGGTTTTGCAATTTTTAAAGTTATTCTATATAACCTGTTTGCTGATCTTGGAATCTTCATCACCAACCGCTTGTGACTATCGAATACCCTCAGGAATTCATCATGCATCCAAGCATCATACCCGACTTCAGTTAACTGTCCGAGGCTCAAGATGTTACTTTTCAAGGCTGGTATGAAGTATACTTCAGGAATCATTAGTTGATCCCCATTCTTGCATTGAAAGAGTATTGTACCCTTCCCTTTGATCTCTACTCTTGAGTTATCACCAAACCGTACATGGCCCGTTATGCTTTCATTCAATTCTGCAAAGGAGCTTTTCATGCTTGTCATGTGATTACTTGCACCGTTGTCAAGATACCACAAATCTTCACTCTCTCCATTCCGGGTGGCATGACTCTTAGGAAACACCTTTTCCTCATGCAATAACACCATTGAAGGTATTTCTTCTTCACCAACACACAACATTAACGTCGGTCCATCCTCCGGTTCCTTTGTCAAGTGCACTTCTTGCTCTTGTTTGTTCTTGCACTCAGACGCATAATGCCCAAGTTGTTGGCATTCAAAGCATCTAATGTGACTCTTCTTGTCACATGGTTTTCGGTTTGTGTTGTTGGTGTCTTTGTATGACTTTCCTGCATACCGGTCACCCCGACCTCGACTGGATCCACGACCACCTCGTGTGTTGCTTCTGCCTCCTCTTTCTCCATTAGTGTGCCCACGTCCACGCCCGGACCCTTGCTTATTGTAAGTCTTGGCACTTGATGATCCTTCTGCTTTAGTGAAAAGCAAAGCATTTTCACTTGAAGATCCACCTTGCCTCAGTTTTACTCGATCCTCATAGGCCTTTAACCGCCCAATTGCCTCCTCGAAAGGCATGCGTTCCAAATCAGAATACTGCTCCATGGTCGCAACCAGATGAATGTATTTTTCAGTTACAGTATCGAACAATTTACGTACCAGTTCCTCATTCTCCAACACGGCACCCACACTGTTGTATTTAGTGATCATACCGGATAGTTTTCCGGCATACTCGTCAATCGATTCACTGTCTTTCATGCGCATTGCTTCAAATTCACTTTTGAGTGTGTGTAATCGAGCCTTTTGAACCCGATCTACACCCACGAATCTTGTCTTCAAAGATTCCCACACTTCACGGGCCGTCTTTTTCTTGGCAACTTGCAGCAATATCTCCTCCGGAATTGCTTGGAAAAGGAAGGCTCGAGCCATCTTGCTCTTCTTTTCATCCGCAACCACCCCAGTCTGCGGTTCGATAGCCTCCCATAAGCCTTGAGCGTCCATTATGGCCTCCATCTTGATGGCCCATGTGGTGTAGTTTGAAGAGGTAAGAGAGGGACAGTAAAACGGGAACGAGTTTTCTTTTGGTTGGTTTAGATTGGTAGCTAGTGCACTCATGGTTGCTGAGTTTATGTATTTGGGCATATGATAGGATCGAAATCTTGCTCTGATACCAAAATGTTGGTTGGATCAGAGTTTGGAAACAGAGAAATAACAAAGACAGAAACTTGCAGAATGCCTTTTTGTATTATAACTTCAACGATTACAAAAGCAGAAAACAATTGAATACTTGCATAAAAAAACTTAAACAGAATGACTACTTAAATAGGCTAAAAACTAGACTTGTTCTTCCTAGAAAGGTGGCACTCCTCCTTCCTTTTCTGAACGACTCCAACGTTCACACGAACGTTTATTCATTGCTGCTTTCTCGGTCAGCACTACTCCACTTTACTTGTTCAATGCCATATCATCAATCTTAGTCAGCATTATCCAACAATATCTACAGGCTCTCAACAGCTATGAAGAGTTTAAAAATGCTTTAGCAAATGATAGCGTAGACGGTATTGTGGATCATCTCTACTATATTGATCTCTTTCTCGCTAAGTATCCGTCTGAGTACATGAAAGTTGGACCTATACACCGGGAAGCTGGAATTGCGTTTGTGAGTCTCTTGCTATTTTTTTTTTTATTTTGTTGCTAAGTATAAGTCTGAATATAAAGTTAAAAACTCTGAACTAATTGAACTGATATCATGTGTTTAATATCCAGGCGCTACCTATTGGATCCGAGTTACTAGAGAACCTTTCTAGGGCAGTTATAGAGACCACCGAAAGCAAATTTATGACAGAAATGAAGAGCAAGTATCTTGGGATTCCTACTACTTATACATACAAACCTAATCAACCCCATCCACAGAGTCTTGATGTAAAATGTTTTGTTGGATTATTTACATTCATGGGGATTGTGACTATAGCAGCGATTATCTTCTCCGAAATTTCGCTTAGGCATATAGATAATAAGATTGGAATTGACGATGAAGAAGAAGAAGGTAAAGAACAAACTATAACGTTCGAACTAGTTCAGATTAGGATCCTTGATTAGAAGACATGCATGTACATTTGAGTAGGTGCACAGATATATAACTTACACGGGCGGAAAAACATCAGTGTTTTATTTGATGGTGTTCTGTGTATTGATTAGAGGGGTTAATAATGCATAATACATAAATATGAAGTAAATAGCTTGTTCTCAATCCTCCAAAGAGGAATGAATGATCTTATGATCCACTACCATAGCTAGCTAGCTTAATTTGTACCTTTTGTTTGATTTAAGTACAATCAATTAATTTTTTCACCTTGTATAATTATCTTAATGATATTCATAGTGAACACAAATGCTTTGTGTAATACTGATCTTGAACTTAGTAACAACTAGATAGGTAAAAGGTATTAGCTGTTGGATCGTGTGTATTAACCATTCGGATAAGGTCCCTTTGTCGGGAAAGTAGGACAAAGGATGAAGCTAGTCAAGAGAATGTGGAACATTTGTTATGATTAGCTGAAACAACTTCGAAATTACGATATTGGAGCATGCGAAATTACTTGGCTACTATTCTACAATATGAATGTAAACATGCTCCTATATTCTTCACAACTCCATGTCCTTAACCATATGCTAAAACTCAAGGAACCATTCCAACACTTTAAAGACCAGGTCAAGCATCTTGCAGCTCAACTACACACTTTAATGACCGGGTCAAGCTTCTTCTAGTTCGGATTGACCCACCCAGATCTGGTTAGCATATAATCCAACTCCGGTTTATAATCAGCTAAAAGAAAATAGATCACACATTTGAAGCGAAACACAACATAATAGAGAGAAATCGTAGAGCTTAACTATGGTCCCTCCGAGAACTCACTTGATGTATAGAAACAACTAAGAAATTAGAGTTTAAGAAATCATAATAATAACTTTTGTGGTCCCTGTATAAGAGCAAAACAAGCAAGCTCACATGTGATTGCTTCGAATTAATCCATTATGGCATCTAGGGAGGATACATAACTTCCTCAATTACAATGCATATTACTTCCTAACAATCGTTGATGACTACAGTAGAGGAGTTTGGGTGTTTCTTATAAAATACAAATATTAATTTAAATCACACATTTGCTAACCATTTTCTATAACATGACTAAGACCCAATATGGAGATCCGCAAAAAGAGTTTCATCTCATATCATGAAAATGGAATTGTCTTTGAAAACTCATGTTTCAACACACGCCGACGAAGCGGAGTGGTCGAAAGAAAACACAGATACACATATTACATATTGCTAGATTCTTATGGTCCAAAGAAAATGTACACATAAAAAGCTAAGGGGGATGCATTTTAATGGCGGCATGCATCATCCATCAATAGCTTACTTTCCACGGTTTAGAGGGAACAAGACTGTTTAGAGTTTTGTTAGGAAAAGTACCAACTTAAGATCACATGAAGGTGTTTGGTTGTCTTGTTTAGGCCCGATATACGAAGGGGTAGACAAATTTGACACACGTTAAAGAACAATGAGTATATTGATCAAGGAACAACTCAAGTACCTCAAAACAATGATAACACCCAAACAAATCATGATGAACAACAAGACAATAATCAAGACTCAACCCAATGGAGATGCATCACCTTCAAAGAATCCCGATTCGAGACAATAACCAAGAGACACAACTTGATGAAGTTCACCACATAAATGCTCGACGTGGCACCACAGCAAAGACATATGCCGAAACACTTGGATGAGTATCACGTTGATGTTCCAGGCCTTTCTGGACCATGCGCGTCCCATTCCAAGATCAAAAACCTCGATGGTACATCCTTCGCACGCTGTATATAGATTATTTAGTTTTGTTCAAAATAACAAACTACAGAGATGTAATAAAAAACGATTAAAAATATAAAATATAAAAACAAAAACAAAGTTATTAAGGATCTTCATTGATTTTGTTTTAACTACTGTTTCTTCACTCCTTTTCTGTATCTAGTCCTATACACACACGAGTCACTAATTCAGGTTATCGACCGCTCATTAGTTCCCTCCTTCAACATGAAACATGCAGAAAATTTTGTTTGTCCATTTTTATTCCATCATTCTTAATAGATTCGATGTACACAAGATGTAATTGATGTAAAAACAAAAACAAAGTTATTAAGGATCTTCATTGATTTTGTTTTAACTACTGTTTCTTCACTCCTTTTCTGTATCTAGTCCTATACACACACGAGTCACTAATTCAGGTTATCGACCGCTCATTAGTTCCCTCCTTCAACATGAAACATGCAGAAAATTTTGTTTGTCCATTTTTATTCCATCATTCTTAATAGATTCGATGTACACAAGATGTAATTGATGTAAGAGACAATGTCAAAGAAAAGTAGGATGAAAATGACAAGTGTAGAGGAAGGATTATAAAATTAATAATAAAGGATGAATAACATGGACAATCCTACTTGACCTTTGGAATACATTCTATAATGGATTTGACTTTTGTATGATTCTTTTAGCATCATCAAGAGTCACAAACATATAATAGCTACATGTGACATGTAATTAGATTGATTAATCAACTTCAATATGGTACTAATGACCAAACAAACCGAATGGTTACATAACAGTTGCATACAAAAATTTCCCGATTCAATTTTTCACTTTACACTATCATACACCTGAGGTACTGGTTGGTTTGCCTAAGTCAACAACCGTTCCACCTAGTCGTTAACAACCAATAATTTAGTTTAATGATAGAGTTGATGTATACAAGCTACTAAACATGACACAAGTTTAAAGAATCAATATAATCACTCTCCGTTGATCATAACCGAACGAAATGGTACCCTTTCAATGTCAACAAAGGTTGAAAACTCATTCTTTAGTGGCTGTTTCCATGGTTCACCGTCCATTTGCATATAAGCTTTTTTCCATGCTCCACCCCTTAACTCAAACCGAATTGCTGCAGCCTGGTGAACGAAATGTTGTATGAGTTCCGAGAAAATGTTTTAAAAGTGTAAATAGACAAAAGAAAGGAATCTCTTTTCTGTTTATCATTTTGGCATTTGTATTAGGGATGTGAATTTATGACATGACATGAACTTGACGTGAAGTTTGTGGGTTTGGGTTTAATAAAAAATGGGTTCAAGTCAGTTTTGGTCGAACCTGCGAGCACGTTTAGCTAAACGAGGTAGGTTCGGGTTGACCTGGCCGATTCACGCCTAGATCCATTTAACCTTTTATTTTTTAAATATTTTTTAAATGTGTTTTTGTGTGGTAACTGAATATTCATGTCAACCCGTGAATATTCATGTCGTGCTCAGGCTCTTAGATTTTTGGATTCATATTAGGTTTGACTCGTCAACCCACAAACACGATTCGTTTAACACACTTAATACAATATGTTGATATAAACGTAACGCCTTAACGAGTTCAATTTTGTAAAAAAAATCAAAGATATAAATTTAATATGTGGTACCTGTGCGATGTGTTTGGCTGAAATAAGTTCAACCATGACAAATGACGCATGCCATCCATGTTTAAATCCAAAAACTTCTAAGACACCATCATCCGCATTAGCCTCAATAAAGCCTCTCTGCATCGTTACCATTAAAGTTACTTGTATGTTATGTATCCTTACATAAAAAAGTAATGATGTTGATTTGGTACACAAGATTCCTATATTTTGCTTAGGGTCACATACATCATATAATCAAATAGTGGCGGACGCAGGATTTTTTTACTAGTGTCACTTTTACTAGTATCAATGATATTTTGTCATCAATGTGGTTTGGCCTAAATTGCCAGCTTAATCCAAAACAAAAAATTGTATGGGACACAAATTGTATGGGACACGTTAACTTTTTTATTTTTTTAAGGTCCATTAAGAAAGGTTAACAGAAAAATGTAACAGTATTAAGTCATCTGGATAAAATGGCAAAAAACAGAAACCACGATGTCTCACACGCAAAAAAATAAAATTAGTTAAAGTGGTAATTCTAGCCAAACCACATGTACGAAAACGATACGTAACTATAATAAATAAGTGAAGAAATACTTGAACCATTGTGCATGTAACTAATTATGATAAATAAGCACTTACTTTTTCCATATATTCTTGTTTCAATTTACCCCAAGGATTTCTTCCACTTGCATAGCTATGAAGATTCAAAGCAACAAGAGACCTAACACTACAAGATCATAAATTGTCAAAAAAACAGTATAAATTAAAAAATGCTAACTGGATTTGACTCTAGAAGTCTAGATTTTGACCGAACTACGTGTCCGGTCAAACTTTGACTAAAGTAATATTACCTTGATGGGATAGGGACATGCTCCCACTCTGAGCTGTTGAGTCTTTTAACATGTAACCTCAAAATATTCTTTAGTCCCCTGCATTCATCAGATTGTTAAAAGTTAAAACCAAATGAAATTTACAATGCCCTTTTTATTTTCATTTAAATACTATTTTAGATTATTTTATTTTTTTAAAAAGGCAATAATAAGTTTGCTTATTTAAAGAGTGGAGTGTGATTTCTGACATGACACGAACCTAACATGAAATTCATGGGTAGTTAAGGGTTGACTTTGCGGTTTGAAGGTTGACCTCATTTAAGCCACTTGTTTTTAGAAGTTTGTTATAAAATAGTGTTTGGCGATGTAATTTAAAAGATAAAAAAGAACTTAGCATTCAGTTTTATAATTTTAACATCATTGATTTTATGCATTGCAAACTTTTTTTGTAAATTTGTAGTTTTAGCGTATTAATATGCAAATATATATATTAATAAAAATAAGATTACATGTTAAACCGCTCATGTTCATGCCAACCCGCGAATACACATGTCATGTTCGACTCATTGAACATGACCCATTATTTAGCACCACTAATTTCAAGCCAAAAAGTACTTAAATGTGATCAAATTTTACCTCAAACCAGGGTCACTCATACAAGGTGTAAAAAACCACCCTTGTTTGCAACTATATCCAGAGTATATTATCTGTGACAACAGAAAAAAAATCATAAATAAACAAAAAACCAATCATTTAGGTATCTAAAAACCATATAACATAGATATATTAGAGATTGACACTTTGAACCATTTTATTTTAAACGGATAAACTAAAAGAAAATTTCAAGCGGATCAGAATGACCCATAGTGTAGTAAAATATAACCTGACCCGACCCGTTTGAATCCGTATTAAATTACACATTTTGACCCAAACCCGTTACCAAGTCATATTAGCGACATCAGCAAACCATATGATGTTTCTTGAGAAGTCAACTAAAGTCAAACCTTGTTTGAAATAGGACCTTGAGCAAGGTAAGGTTTTTCATTCCTTAAATGATGGAAACCATAAGCCACTTGAGCATCCATTCCTGCATCAAGAAATATTCCACATGAATAAGATATTAAAAAAACATTAAACAAATATAAGTATATATTCTATATGTTAATGCCCAAAAGAATAAATAAAATAAAATAACACACCTATGCTGAAATAATTATAGAACACTCCTTGGTAGCATGAAACTTTCTCAGCTAACTTCCCTTGAATTTCTAAATCCTACAAAAAATGGAAAATAAAATGCATAATAATAACGGTTAATTAACATAAACACTGATAATATTAAAAACTAATTATTATTATTATTAAATTTTACAAACCTGATCAAGAACAACTTCCTCAGTTTGCTTCAAAGAATGAGGTGTATCCAAATTTTCACCGGATGGCATTGATATCGAAAGTTTCCAGCTTAACAAAATAACATATATGTTACAACAATATTAACATAATATTTCTACATAATTGGAGCCTTAAACATGTTTAAGAAAAGTATAATGTTACAATAATCTTATTATTTTTAATAATAGGATATAGGAAACTTTTCGACCCCTGGGCCCGTTTGACTCGTTTCTTTTTTGGTTGTGTTATGTATCCGACCCACTCAACCCGTTTAAGATAAAACCAAAATCGAAATGTCGAATCGAATCATTATTAAAAAATTTAAAATTTTGTTTTTATGAACATGAATATTATTACAAAAATAATCTACTCCCTTCGTCCCTCTACAAGTGTCATGGTTTGAAAAACACAAAATTTAAGAAAGTTTGAATGATTGCACTCTTTTTAACAAATGACTATAATGCCCTTGACATATATAAAAAGACAAAATTTTAGAAAGTTTGAATGGTTGAACTTTTAATGGTAAATTTGGAAATTAATTAATAAAGTTTGAAAGTGGACACTTGTAATGGGACAAACTAAAAAGGAAATGTGGACACTTTCAAAGGGACGGAGGGAGTAATATTTTTAAATTATAGGATTTATGAAACCTTTTCGACCCATTGGGCACATTTGAACTGTTTCAAGTTTAGCTATTGTATATAACTGGCGCTTTCAACCCGTTTAAAATAAAACATAAAAGGAAATGAAAATTATTTGTTTAAATAAAAATTATTCACCTATCGAGGCGGCTAGTTGGTGCATAAGTGACCTTATCAAGAGTCCTTTTTATGGCAGCTTTCCAGCTAAAAGGAAATGAACCACCCTGAAAATAAGTTCAACTAGACATCAGGAACACGAAAATAAAAATAACAGAAAACCGAAATTGTTATGAAATATGACTAAAATACCCATCCAAAACTTCTGGACAAATCGTTCCCTGTACCGAGAGGAATAATTGCTGTTGGTGGAATGGGGCTTCGACCCTGCTTCTGAAGCTCTCCAAGGCATCCGAGAACCCAACCAACCGTCCCATCGCCTCCAGCGACCTTTTACACGAATAATAATTCAAACTTTTAGCATTATATGTTATATTACTTTATTGTAACTTTAAAAAATCTCAAAAGATGGTACAGATATTTTTATTCAAGGGTAAAAAATCTTTAAAAGATTAAAGATTTTGCAGTTTGTTAATATTTGGCACATTTGGATTTTTGTGCTAAGGGTGATCATATAAATATTATGACTTGAGTGTCAATGATATCTTTTTAATGTTCGGATAAATAAAATCCGAATCTCATTATTTAGATTCGAGTAATCAGTTTTAGATATTCGGTTTCATACATGTGATGACAAACATGATTATCTAGGGGTATAGTAAAAGTTTTTGTACTATACCCCTGGATTATCTAGGGGTACAGTAAAAGTGAAAGTTATTGTACCCCTAGGTAATCAGTTTTCGATAGTCAGTTTCGAACTAATTATCCAAGGGTACAATAGAAGCACCTACATGCCCTTGTTTTGTAACATAATTTGGGAGACTTTTACATATCACAAGTTTTGCATGTCTCATAAATATGACATTAATTAATTCACCAAATAATCATAATAAGTCAAAACTCAAAGTCTCAAAACACATAATCATCATATTATAACAACTTGAAATAGAAAACAATCCAAACACTACACTTTTACACTTCGTGTTATTTCAACTAATTATCCGATTCTGATTATTCAGTATCACATAATCGTTTTTGAAACGTATAGGTTAGCATTTTGAAATATGAAAAAGGCGAATTAGAAGATTTCGAAGCAACAAACACGGATTTTGGGCCCCTTAGTGACGATATCAAGATACTAAAAGAAAGGAAGCACACATATGACATACCACAATCCTTAATCTTTCTCGCGTTTCTTTGGCACAATTATCTCCATTTGCACCAAACTTCTCCAAGCAACCTAATCCGTATTCAACAAAGTCGTTCGGCCTCACATCTTTAAGATCAAAGACCTGGCACAAGAAAGAAAATAAATTAATATAGGAAATATATTATTATTGTTAAATGAAAATATCAGAATATTGTTTTTAGCCAAAACCCATAAAGATTAAGACTTAAAACCCAAATTATCATTTTATTTTACTTGAATTCGTAACTGATCTTATGCAAGAAATGAAACATTCATAAAAAAGATGTTAAAAGTTGATACTGTTCATAGAGAAAATTAAGCATAAATGGTGAAATGATGCGAAAAATTAAACATCATCAAAATATTGAAAATAAAAAAACTCATGAATACTGGGTTTCTAATTTCATAAAAAAATCATGAGATTAAACAATTTCTAACTATTAATATGGATATCTGATTTCATCAAAAATCAAGAGACAAACATATTTAAGCACCTACAAATAAGGTAAATTAACCAAATAATGCTATAATAAAAAAATCATCATAAAACCATTAATAATAAAAAATAAAAACAAAAACCTGTTCTTGACCCATCAAATTCTGGGAAATAAGGCAATAATTAAACATCATAAATTAAAAAAAAATCAGGAATCATGGGTTTCTAATTTCATAAAAAATCAAGAGATTAAACAATTTTAGCCCCCATTAATACCCCAGTTTAACCATAAATGGCGAAAATAATACTATAATAAAAAAATCATCATATAACTTTTTAAAAAATAAAATAAAAACCTGTTCTTGACCCATCAAAACATCAGTAAAAAAATTTTAACCAAAAAAAACCCTCTTAAATCATGTGTTTCAAATTTCATAAAAAATCATGAGATTAAACAATTTAAGCACCTATTAATAGCCAAATTTAACCATAAATGGTGAAAACAATACTGTAATAATAAACAAATCATCATTAAAAAAAAAACTGTCCTTGACCCATCAAATCCTGTAAAATATGCAATTATTAAACATCATTAAAAAATTAAAAAAATAACTCATGAATCATGTGTTTCAAATTTCATCAAAAAATCAAGAAATTAAACAATTTCTGCAACTATTAAACAACATCATAAATAAATGAAAAACCCTATTCTTGAGTCAATAAAATATCACCTAAAAAATAAAATAAAATAAAACTCTTAAATCATGGGAATCAAATTTCATCAAAAATCAAGAAATTAAACATTTTATGCAAACTATTATTAGCCCAAATTAAGCATAAATAGTGAAAATAATACTATAATAATAAACAAATCATCATAAAATAATTTAAAAAAATAATAAAAAACACTAAAATTAAATTTAAAAAAAAAACCTGTTCTGGACCCATCAAATCCTGCAACCTCTGTTTAAGGTCCGTCCCATGCCTGCCACCACTTTTGGAATTGACAAACACCACCACCGGACACTCTCCACCGTCCGTCTCCACAGACAACTTCCCACCGGACTCCACTATCGCCTTACACTCAATACTCTCTCTCATACCCACACGCAAGTACTCCGCCATCGTTATCTTCCGCCTCAACTCCTCTTTCGGTACACTTATTCCTGATAACGAACACCGTCTGATCGAATCCATTAGCCTTGACTTCACCGCCACCGTGTTCACTCTATTCCTCTCCGGCGCCGGTGAGTCCATGTTGACTTCTTTCTTCAGGTGGGTTTTCACAAAAATCCAATCTTTGATAATAATATTAATATTAATAGTAATAGTAATAATAAAAATTAATAATTTGAAAGAGACTGTGCCGGCAAGGAGCCGTTTGAAATGTGGTGGGTTTACTTTTTGTCAAATGGAAATTAATAATATTAATATTAAGAATAAGAATAATGATATAATATTATTATTGGTAGGTTTGATATATGACGATTATGCCCCTCGTGTGCTTTTTGGGTTTGGACGAAAGAAATGGCTCCACGTGAGGTATGTTATGTTATGTTATGTATGTACTTTTGTTTGAAATATATATATAAAGTTTTGGTATTTACAGATTCTACCTTTGAGATAGATTAATTTCACAAAGACCCTCTTATATATTTGTTAAATAGATTATATGCATATACATAACTCATGAGATTAATATAGGAATGTCGGTGTGACAAGAAATTTTTTTTATTTTTCAAAATATGTGTATTTTCTTGTTTCGTTTTTTTTTTATATCATAGTAAACGTAATTGATACTAACCAAATTCTTGTTACTGTAGCGTCTGTGTTTTCTCGGTTTTATCAACAACGCTCATGTTTTTCTAGCGTTCGGGTTTTCATCGAACTAATAAACGGTGTTTTTAAATATTTTTATCGAACTACATTTTATCTTTGTTTTTTTTGTTTTAAAAATTATAATTTGAGGAATTCATATTTTAGGTTTAGTTTTGATACCATAACGAACGTAGCTGACACCAACCAAATTCGTGTTGACTTGCCATTGCAATATTCATGTTTTTTACTATCCAAAATTCATCGCACAGCATGCGGAGGAAAATACGAGTAAGATATGTTCATGGTTAATAGAATATCTTTTTAGGAAAAGACTCACAAAAATTTTATTGATTGTTTATGTGTGGTTGTTGATACTATAGTGTTATTTATTAAGCATGTCATGTACGTTGTGGCAGTTCACACATCATTTGTACTCGAATAAACCTAAAAGTTCCTGATATACTTCTGCCTGTTTATTACCCAACTACTCAATTTTACTTTTTCTCACAAAGGAATATCGTTCTTTACCAAATATTTTGTGTACTTTAACCTGATTTATTTTCCCGATTCCATCATCTGATTTGTAAAGGACGGGATTTCCAAACTACCCGATTGAAGTATCTGAGGTGTCTCCTAAAAGTTTTTTTCCTTAACAGTAATAAAATATTAAGTAAAGTTTTTCTTCAAATAAGTTTTTAATAGAAAATGTTTTTGTTATTGGCTAGTATTTATATATATATATATATATACATATATATATATTAATAATAGTTAAACATTGAATATATATATATATATATATATATATATATATATATATATTATTAATAGTTAAACATTGAATAATGGACATGCTATAATTATTTGGGCCCATATGAGGCTCCCTTAAAGAGAAGGGGTGTGAATAATAAATTTGAATCTAAGTATCCAGAATAGATTATTTTAAAATTTTAGTTTTATTTTCACGGCTTTTTTAAAAAGTGTTATACTTTTGACAGATTGACTGCCAGTTGGACACCTTTTGGCGTATTTCCAGGTCTGCTGGAAAAGTGGAAATTATTAATTATTTTACTAACAAAACCCATACATTAAAATTAATTTAAAATTATAATAAAATAATTAATTAATTAAATACTTTGTGTCACTTAAGCTTTAGCCTAGTGCTAGGAGGGATTCCCTTCTTTGGTGGATTTTCAGGATCGAACCTGGGCTGTGATGGTGTTATGTATATATAGGTGTTTAGGAGTTTAAGAAATAGCCAATTTATCATTCAAAAAAAATAAATTAAATACTTTGCAAATCATATTATATTTGGAGAGTTTTTAACAATATGACTAAATCCTTTTTTAAAGACATTTAGGTGACAATACAATTTGAAAATAAGATCGCAAATTATATAGTAATAATTTTAAAAGGAAAAGATTAAAAATTAAAATACAAAATAATAGAAATTGTCATTTATGTTTGTATACAATTTTACTCATTATCTACTTTCTTCAAAATTGATTTGTTTTATCATTTACGTCTACAAATCCAACATCGTTTGTCATTTGTTCTTAAACCAATTAGTTTTTCTCGTTAAGACAAATCATGTGGCTTGCACATTGATCAATTTACCTATTTAATTAAAAGTATTTTAATAAATGAAAAAACAAATTAAATTACTTTATAAATATATATACGTATATATACACAACATATCGCTTTCTCTGTCTCTCCTACTTACCACTCAAGGCACAAGATCGATCGAATACTTTATTACTGCAAGAGAAAACTGACTCAAAAACTCATTACAATAATTCCGTTGATCACACATCTAAAGCCTCTAATCAAGCCCTATATTTATAATCTAACTCTAACTTGGTGACCAAGACATTACCATAATAATCATATTACAATTAGGAAACTAAACCAATTTGACCAACTTAGGTCCTTTCATATTCACCAACTTGTGAACACGGTCCAAAATTACCAACAATCACCCCCGTAAATTCGAAATCGTAAGTGTAACTTGATTTTTATTGTTCTTCTGTAACATCCTGCTTTTGGTTATAATAATAAAATAAATTTCTTTTATTTTATAGTGTGTCGTTTATCGGTTTAGATAAATAAACTAATAGAAGGCGGGCTTGGACTTTAGAAGATGGAATAAGAGACGGAATGGGCCTTAGGTCCATGGGCCTAAAGGAGTATAAATACCCCTTAAACCCTAATCCTTTCCATTTTTATCAATCTCTACACCATAGCCTACACCATCAAAAACATACACAAACACCATCCTCTATCCCGAACCAAGATCCGAAGGCGAAAACCCGAGCTTGTTGGTGCTTGAACGTCGTGACGAGCCAAACCTACATCAAGACTAGCTCGAGTTCGTTAACCGACTCGCTTAAGGTACGTTTATATCGAGAAATTGTTCGTTTAGGTCCGGTTTATATCTAGAAATCTTAGATCTATGTTTAAATGGTAAAAACGAACCCGATGCATCAAACCTTACTGGAATTCGTTAACATTTGATGGTTTAATTGTTCGATTAACGAGCCGTATGTATATATGGGTAAATCGCACCCTTTAAAACGTGATATTCATATGATTAATGGATTGGGGTTTGTTGGCGCTGGGATTCCGAGTTCATTGATACCTAAATCGTGTTGTTTCGTTAAGAATCGAAGGTTTATTGCAGATCTGATACATGTTGAATAATCTGTGTTCTTATTGATTTTGGCATTGACCCTTAAGTCAAAGATTCAGATAAGACTGATGTGGATTCGTTATGATTGAACGAATCATTGGTAATTCGTTACGTTAAAATAACGAATAAGGTGATTCGTTACTCACTCAATTCGTTATGATTAAGATAACGAATCAGATGATTCATTACTCGCCAATTCGCTAAGATGAGATAAAGAATCAGGCCATGTTCCGATGACTAGCCAGGCCATGTTCCGATGACTAGCCAGGCCATGTTAAGATAACGAATTAGGTGATTCGCTACTCACCATTCGCTATGTTAAGATAACGAACCAGAATAACGAATCAGCTAACGAATCAGATCATGTAAGATAACGAATCAGTAAACGAATTAGGCTTAATTCGTTATAGAGAATGAGTTAGCGGTTTAGATAATAAATTAAAATCCTAATGGAAAATGTGTTAAGACAGTTAATGAAAATAAGATTTTTCCAAGTTGACCTGGCAGCTTAACCCCAGCCAGGGGCTCTGCCTCTTGGACCCCGCTAGGGGCTGCCGCTCCTAGAACCCCGCTGTCAGAGGCGCTGACCCCGGACCCCCGTTAGTTGAGGGTAATAATTAAACTAGATACACGATATGGGTAGTGATAGTTAAATTGATACGTGTAATTGTTATACAGTTAGTCGTGCACAGCTAAAGAAAAGAATAACCACAAAAGGTGAACGTAACCGAGTTCATGTGAGTTTCTAGCTCCATTCCTTGTTTTGTTTTCGGGGTTGTGTGCATACTCGATGTGATTAGTTAAAACACTTACCTTAAGTGGTAAGTGTATGCCATATATGATATAACGGATAGATATGAATGACTGCTTGTCGGTACGTGAACGATCTTAGGATATTGCGCGTACTGTCAGGTTATAAATAAAGATATGAATGTTATATGTAATGTATGGATGATGTATGAACGTTATGAATGAATGCCTTTTGGGACGTGAACGATCTTCGGATATTGCACGTAACGACAAGGAGTATGATTGTTAAATGAATGATGTGAAGAATGCCTAGAGTGTTCTTATGCTACGATGTAATCGTTGTATATGAAAAGTAAGTGTATGCAGGTACAGGAACGGTAAATGAGTTCTACGTCTGACATAGTAAGTTAGGATGACAAATCCCTCTAACTTCCGCTGGTATAGACTTGGCATGTGATGGTGTAGTTAAGGATTGCGGGCCTTATATGTGTTATAGATGATAGATAAGAACGTAGTTAAGGACTGTGGGCCTTATACATACTTCTGATAGGATCCAACATAGGAAAGGACTGCGGACCTTATACGTGCTGTAATTGTATTGTGGTAGCATAGGGGAGGACTACGGACCTCGCACGTGCTATGAACTAGGTTGCAACATATGGAAGGACTGCGGACCTTGCACGTACCATAAATGGTGAACATAGGTAAGGATTTACGTGTTCACGACCTTGAGTATAGGTATAGAAGGCGGACTATGAGCATACTCTCGGTAGGCTGAGGTAGGTAATAGTATGTATGCATAAATGTATGTTGGAAAGGTAACTGGTTAAGAATGGATATGTATCTTCGGATATGTATGTATGATATGTCGCCTGGTTAACTAAAACTCACTTAGCGTAGCTGACTTTTAGTATGCACGCAAGTGAGTAGATTGGGACAGCTAACTTGAGCGGGCACATGGTGGGCGAATAAGAGACTGGCATCTGAAGACTCAAGATGTTTTTAATGTTAAATGACGTTTATTTTGAAAGACAAGAATGTTTAATTAAGACAAGTTATGAGTTATTATGTAATGTTTTATGAAAGTTTTAATATTCCGCGAAAGTTTTATTTAACTCTGATGTTTAAAACTGTGTTATGAGTAAATCCAACGTCCAAAGTGAGGCGCCGGGAACGGGGCCTTACATCTTCATCCATTGATCATCTTCAGTTATTGATCCAGTACTTCGGATCATTGTTCAAATCTGATTTCCATCTTTGAAATCAAAATTTGAATTGATTAACCAAGAATATCAAACAACAATCTTCTTGTCACTAACTTGGGCAACAAACATGACTCGGCTTTGGTTCCGCGGTTCCCCGAATTGATAAACAAGATCTGCAATGACATGAAATATATCTCTCTTCCTTTTAACCGAAATGATGTTAATTTCAGGCGGTGGTGGGTGTTAGATCTGAAACCCTAACTAGAGGTAGTGATGGATGTCCAACCACCAAAACCCCATCGTGCATCATCTTCCTTCCAACACAACAGCGGATCCTTCAGATCCGGCCCGAATTCTGGCTCTGGACCCATATCCAAAAGAACATCCGGGTCATAGCTCCGGACCCGTATCAAACACATATAACTTGAATCGTCGTTGGTATGGTGGTGTGTGTGTGTAACATCATGAAATTTCGGGTTCAAACTGTCAAGTTTTCTAAGTCAAGGGACTAAACACATCAAATTTCCAAACCATAGGGTTTAAAATGAAAAATATGTTTTCCTAACCCATCGCGATACGCGATGGATCAGAAGAGAGACCCATCGCGTATCGCGATGGGTTGTCTGACACAGTGGATACGTGTCAACACGTGGCACAACGTCCGCCGCATGTCACCACGTCTGCCAAGTGGCGCAACGCCTGCCACGTGTCGCCACATGGCAGGTCTACGTGGTGACTGGCCAAGCCTATGTCGCGATACGCGACGGGCTAGCCAAGGAGGCCATCGCGTATCGCGATGGGCTCCTGAAAATGCCTATAAATAGAAAGCTCTGGTTCATTTCATTTCACACTAAAATCAGCTCATATCTCTCTCTCTCTCTCTAAACATCTCTCTAAGATCCTACAATCATACCCTCGATCCACCTCGAAGTTCGTGCCAATTTCCGATCGTTACCTCATTTTCCGTGTAGTTTCCTCGAAGTTTGTGCCACTTTCCACCGACGCATCAACCAAGAAGGAGTTTGCCATCTCTCGACATCATGATGACTATCCTCGTAAAGCGTGCCGACGGGTGGTGAAGTATTGGTGTTTATCGTTTGGCGTGCGAAGGAAAGGTGTCGAGAAAAGAAGTTGAGCAAGAATATAAAGATGGTGAAATGGTGTTGAAGTGCTGCTCGAGTAATTAGGGTTTTTAAGCCGAGCAAAGGTAGGCATAATGCCTGAATAAAATAATAATAAAATATTATAAAGGCTTAAACCTTAAGTCGAGGTTATACTCGATATCTCGATAAATTAAAAGATAATATAACAAAGAAAGAATAAAAGAAGAAATTATGAATATTTATAAATATGTATATATGTGTAAGTATATATATATATATATATATATATATTATTCTTTGTTATGAAAATATTATTTAAGTAATAGTAACTATTCCTAAATAATAAAGAAAAGAAAAGAATACGTTTCTTAGAGAAGAAAAAACGTAGGATTTTATATATAAACTAAAGGTTTATAATATTACTTTTTAACTAAAGGTTTTAAAGTAAAAGAGATTTTGAACTAAAGGTTCATCAAAGTAATGTTTATAAAATAAGACTAAAGGTCTTAAGCCGGATTGTATATCCGACTAACAAATGGTTATACTCGTACTATAGGTGCGGGATAGCAACGGGAAAGTCCCTCGGACGGTGTTTGAAGCCGATCCTAATCGAAAAGGTGAATACGCCCCAAACTTTACAATTGGTTTTAAAATAAGTCAAACGTGTTATATGAAAAAGGTTTACATGGGACTACGTGTCTAAAACATTTATAAACAAAAGTAAAAGCCTATCCCTCAGGCTGTCGTGTACGTTTGTCTGGATCCTTACATATGTGGTATTACGCGGTATGCGTATCGCACCACACTTGGTCGTATTACGCTTTCCTGCAAGGAGCACGACCATGTGTATACGAACGGTACTTAACTTAGTTGAACGCTGCGGTGTTTTCTATGGTACTTAGGTAGAGACTTGAGTTTGTAAATAGTATTATAACTTTGTTATTCCTAAGCCAATATGGGTCGAGGCTTGCGTAACCCTCGAGGGGTAACAAAGTAAAAGAAAATATTTTAGCATCAGCATATTCACCAGCATTCGTTGCTACGTATTTTATTAACATTTTGCAGGTGATCAAATTTAGAGCTTGAAGAACGAAGTGCTCAAGATATCCGATGGCTCGGATCTTTTTGTATAACTTTAAAAACATTAAAATGATGTTTTGTAATTAACAAGTAATTCTTTTTTTATAACTTAAACGGGTATTTTAGAATCCCTTCTTTTGATAAGTAAATATTATATATTAAATCCACAAGTTTGAAAAAGACTTCCGTTTAAACACGTAACTCTAATTTATTTACAATTGTGGTACCAACTGTTGGTCGCACTCCTAGGCCTAAGATGGGGGTGTGATAGGTTGGTATCATAGTCATCGATCTTAGCGAATTAGGTATTACAAGATAATACCTAAGCTTCGATCCAAGTATAGGAAAATATTTTCATTACTTTTTTTATTTGAATAGGGATAAGATAGGCTTGTAAACCTTTTCTTTCCCTCCTCACTCTAAACCACCCAATTATTTAGATGTCTTTCAAGAAGATGATGGATAACTATGTACGAAAAGCAAAAGAGGCTGGAATTTTTGAACCTCTACCAAAAGATAACATGAGTGAAGATTACCATGAGGATTTCTTCAACCAAGACATAAAACATGACCGAACCAAGCCAATATACTTTTTCGGAACCGAGCATTATCCGATCAACCTTCCCGATAGTCCACCTATGCCAAGAAGTGAACCCCCATGGGATTCAAGCTACCATCCACCAAGTATACCCATGTACCACCCATCTGAAGTCCCAACATATCATCCTTTCGAAATCCCAACTTATCAACCATATGAGATTCCGCCATATTACCCAACTGGAGTTCTGACATACTTACCTCCAAACCCTCACCCTTCATATGCTTTCCTCTCCAACCGACCAATCAAGAAGAAACCAAGATCTCCCTGATTTGACTGGTTGCAATGCCATTCTGACCAACGTAGATGGCACACTGGAAGTTATGCCTTTGACTCTGTTGACCCCCCGTCCCAACAATGGTGAAAGATCATCCCGCAAGCCCAAGATGAGAGTAATGATGCCGTATGAAAGTTTCCGTATGCCCTCGATAGTGAAGGAGATTGCTCAATTAATGGAGGAAGAGGAACCTGAGGAAGAAGAGGACCCGGAGGAAGAATCTGAAGAGGACGCTGAAGGGGAATACCCTGAGAATCCTAATGAAGTATCAACACCAATGGAAGAATCGCTCTCTCCCCAAAACCCAAGTTATGGCTCTGTTGATCCTTATGTGCAATACCTTGAGGAGCTGAGAAACAAAGCATCATCAAGCTTTCCACCCTACCAAGGCACGATCCCAACGGAGGAAGAACAAGCGGTCGAAATCCGCCAACAAAACGAAGCTGCCGAGGCGTTCTTCAGCTACTCATACGATGTGACCGCATCTCCGTATCCAGAGTCGGAGAACCATTATGACGTAGTGATGATGGGTTACCGCGACCCGCCGCCAAGATACGGATATCCTAACAAAATCCCTCAGTCACAGGAAGAACATTTGGACCGATACTTGCATGAAACGGATGACTTGAGAAAGAAGATAGCTATGGATGTGAACAAAAAGAAGAAGATAGGAGAGACGCTTCTTCGGAAATGTAACAAACTGACCAAGGTGATAAAGAAGTATATGAAAGACTGAAGATGAGTGATGGAAAGGAAGCGTGTATGTTAAATGTAACCTTGTGTGATATATGTGTTATGTATGGATTAGAAAAAATATATACATCAAGTATGGATGTATATATATGTTTGTGTGATGTAATAATCTATGTAGATATTATATATGATATATACATATGTTAAATAAATAAACTAACATGTATGTTTAATAAGAGAAAATTTGTTAAAATTTCAGTTAAAGAAAACGTAAAAAAGAACAATGTCTCAACAAAGTAATAATATTGAGAAAGCTTGAAAAGAAGCTGATAATCGAAAAGAAAAGGGGAAAGACCCCGAGAAAGAACAAGATGAACCAATTCCCGATAAATACATGAATCAAATACAGATTATGATTAAAGAAGCAGTTAGGGAAGAATCTATGGCTAGATCACAATCTAAACACTCTAAACATTCTCAATCTATTGAACTCTCCCGAAAATCCGTTAAATCTGTCTGAAACCATCCCGTGTTGAGGAGAGTGTTCATGAGTCGAATGCCGATGGTGAAATCCGTCAAGATTTTAAGAAGTTGAACATTGGTGGTGGCTCGTTCAATGACTTCAAGTATTTTGGGCCGAAAGAATTTCATGGAGACAAAGGAGCTATCACGACTGTAAGATGGCTTGAGGAGATGGAATCGATTGTTATTATAAGCAAATGTTCGAGTCAAGAGATGATACAATACTCCGCCCATATGTTTAAAGGTGAGGCGTTGGAATGGTGGAACACACTAATCTTGAGCAAAGGACGTCAAGTACTATACAATCTTTCATAGTAAGAATTCAGAGCGATGTTGATGGCAAAATTTTGTCTTATGCACGAAACTGACCAAATCCTAACCAAATTTCTAAATCATAAGGTCGTAGGGACAAAACTTCGAGAGTACAACACAAAGTTCCATGAGTATTGTTGCCTGGTTCCCCAGCTGGTTAACCCTGAGTCCAGCAAAGTAACACGATATATATGGGGATTGCCGCGGGAAATCCGCAACATGGTAATGTCTCATCTTCCTCAAACGGCCGACTCCGCAATGGAATTGGCTGGATATCTGATGGGCGGCCTTGTACGCAATAAAGATGAAGACAAGAAGGTGTCAACGACCAACAATAAAGGGAGAACAGGTGGAAGCGCCCATTTCAAAGGCAAATGCGCAAGTCAAAGTCGAACTGGGTTTAACTCAAACGCTCTATTTTTTTAAGATCTGTAGAAAGCGCCACCGAGGGCAATGCCGACACGTTTCATCTTATTCAACAACTGTTTGTGAATCATGCCAAAGACTAGGCCACACAACTGCTGATTGCTGAAAGAAGAAAATGACATGCTATAATTGCAAGGAGATGGGGCATCTAAGCTTCGAGTGCCCGAAGAACAAACCCGCGACTGGTGGTGCGGGTGGAAGTGGCCAAAACAAAAAGGGAAACGCAAGAGTCTTCGTTCTTGACACGAAAAAGGCTGCTGACATGCCGGAAACCATCACCGGTACGTTTCTAGTCAACGACACCTATGCTAGAGTTTTGTTTGATTCGGGTGCCAATTTAAGTTTTACAGATTATAGCTTTTGTAGTCTATTAAACGAACCTTTAACAAAACTAAATAAAACTCTAAGCATCGAGACTGCTAGCGGCGAAATAGTCAAAATCTTCGAAGCCCTTGAAAACGGAAAAATTCTCTTAGCTGGTTATATTCTGCCCATTCAACTTTTACCAATGACTCTTGCTGGTTTTGACATTGTACTTGGTATGGATTGGTTATCCGACAACTATGCTCGTATCATTTGCAATAGCAAAACTGTTGAACTTCGAGCCCCTTATAAACGAACCATTCGAATTGAAGGGGACAAAGACGCTGGCCAAGTTAGCATAATTTCCATAATTAGGGCTAACAAATGTTTGAATCAAGTATGCTTAGCATTCATGGCCTACGTCACTAAAGAATCCAAACCAAAGGAGATAAAGGACGTACTTATAGTCTCCGACTTTTCTGATGTTTTTCCTGATGAACTTCCTGGAATTCCTCCCGATCGTGAAGTGGAGTTTAGGACCGATCTTATCCCCGGTACTGCTCCGATCGCAAAGGCACCATATCGTCTTGCTCCGATTGAAATGAGGGAACTAAATAAACAACTCGACGAGCTTCTCGAGAAAGGCTTCATTCAACCGAGTTCATCGCCATGGGGAGCGCCAATACTTTTTGTCAAGAAGAATGATGGATCCATGAGGATGTGCATCGACTATCGAGCTCTTAACAAAGTCACAATCAAAAATCGTTATCCACTTCCTCGAATCGATGATCTATTTGACCAACTCCAAGGCGCAAGTTTGTTTTCCAAAATTTATCTTCGTTCTGGTTATCATCAACTCAAAGTTCAATCTGAAGATATTCCGAAAACTGCCTTCCGAACAAGTTATGGCCATTATGAGTTCACCGTTATGCCATTTGGACTTACTAATGCGCCAGCCGCGTTCATAGATATGATGAATCGAATCTGCAAGCCTTACTTAGATAAATTTGTTATCGTATTCATCGACGACATACTTATTTATTCTAAGTCTAAGGATGATCATGAAAATCACCTTCAAACCTTACTTGAAATACTTAGAACCGAGAAGTTGTATGCCAAGTTCTCAAAATGCGAGTTCTGGTTGCACGAAGTACAATTTCTTGGACATGTCATAAATGTGAACGGTATTCAAGTCGATCCCGCTAAAATCGAAGCCATTTCGAAGTGGGAAATTCCAAAGTCGCCAACCGAAATTCGAAGTTTCTTGGGTTTGACCGGCTATTATCGAAGGTTCATCAAAAATTTTTCTCGTATAGCTGTTCCTCTAACTTCTCTAACTCGCAAAAACATCAAGTACGAATGGGGAACAAAAAAACAAGAGGCATTCGATATATTTAAGCAAAAGCTCACCCAAGCACCTATACTGGCCTTACCAGAAGGTACTGAGGACTTTGTTTTCTTTAGTGATGCGTCTCATTCTGGTTTTGGATGCGTACTAATGCAACGAAAGAAAGTGATCGCTTATGCCTCTTGTCAACTTAAGGTGCACGAAAAGAACTATACAACCCACGATCTAGAGTTAGGCGCCATAATCTTTGCACTTAAGATATGAAGGCACTATCTCTATGGAGTAATATTTATCGTTTATACCGATCATAAAAGCTTAAAGCATATCTTTGATCAAAAAGAGCTTCACATGCATCAACGACGATTGATGGAGACTCTCAACGAGTACGACTGCGAGATCGTTTATCATGAAGGCAAAGCCAACGTTCTGGCTGATGCCTTAAGTCGTAAGGAACATGAAAAGCCGAAAAGAGTCCGACCATTAAGGCTAGAACATCAAGTAGATCTTCTCGAACGAATTAAATATGCTCAAACTCAAGCGATCAATGAAAACAAGATCTCCGACGAAAAACGCAACGGCACTATTGACTCGCTAGTCAAGGGTGATGATGGTATCCTTACACTCGGAAATAGGATTTGGTTACCAATCGTTGGGGACTTGCGTGAGAAAATTATGAATGAAGCTCATATGTCCAAGTACATGATGCACCCCGGTAGTGACAAAATGTACCAAAATCTTAGACCAAACTACTTGTGGAATGCGATGAAAAAGGACATCGCTTCGTATGTTGCGAAATGTCTAACATGTTTGAAGGTCAAGGCTGAACACCAAAATCCTTCGGGATTGCTTCAGCAACCCGAACTTCCCGTATGGAAGTGGGAGTTAATAACCATGCATTTCATCACCAAACTCCCGAAAACGACTAGACAACATAATGCTATCTGGGTTATCGTGGATCGATTAACAAAATCCGTGCACTTCATACCCATCAATGAATTGTACTGAATGGATAGATTAGTGCGTATTTATGTGAACTACATCGTTTCTTTGCATGGAATACCGCTATCTATAATCTATGATCGAGACAGCCGCTTCACGTCTCATTTCTAGAAAAGCTTCCAACAAGCCTTAGGCACCAAGCTAAACCTTAGCACAGCCTATCATCCACAAACTGATGGGCAAAGCGAATAGACAATTCAAACATTAGAAGACATGCTCCGCGCTTGTGTGATTGACTTAGGTGGGAGTTGGGATGACCACTTACCTCTAATGGAATTCTCGTATAACAATAGCTATCACACGAGTATTCAAGCCGCACTATTCGAAGCGATATTTGGTCGTAAATGTAGAACGCTCGTGTGCTGGTATGAAACCGGAGACAATCAATTATCTGGACCCGAGATAGTCCAAGAAACCACCGAAAAGATTCTCCAAATCAGAGAACGACTTAAGACGGCACGCGATCGCCAAAAGAGTTATGCCGATGTCCATCGTAAGCCGTTGGAATTTAATGTTGGTGACAAAGTTCTTTTGAATGTCTCGCCATGTAAAGGCTTCGTTCGCTTCGGAAAGAAAGGAAAGCTAAGTCCTCGATTCGTTGGACCCTTCGAGGTACTCGAACGAATTGGTATTGTTGCATATCGCTTGAGACTACCCGAGGAATGCAAGGGATACACGACGTATTCCATGTCTCAAATCTGTGAAAGTGTTTAAATGACGAATCTCTATCTATGCCATTAAAAGATGTTGAAATTAATGAAAACATAAAATTTGTTGAAAAACCAATTCAAATAGAAGATTCGAAAACAAAGAAATTAAAAAGACGAACGTTGAAAATTGTTAAAGTCAAATGGGACTCACAAAGGGGCCCTGAGTATACGTGGGAACTCGAATTCTAAATGAGAAAGAAATACCCCCATCTATTCTAAAGAAGCAATCTCGAGGACGAGATTTATTTCAAGGTGGGGAGGATGTAACATCATGAAAATTTCTAAAAAATGTCAAGTTTTCTAAGTCAATGGACCAAAACATCAAATTTTCAAACCTTGGGGTTTAACATGAAAAATCTGTTTTCCTGACCCATCGCGATACGCGATGGATCAGAAGAGAGACCCATCGCGATACGCGATGGGTTGTCTGACATAGTGGGCACGTGTCGTGCCATGTGTCAACACGTGGCACAACGTCCTCCACGTGGCAGCACGTCCGCCATGTGACAGGTCTACGTGGCGACTGGCCAAGCCAATGTCGCGATACGCGACGGGCTAGCCAAGGAGGCCATCGCGTATCGCGATGGGTTCCTGAAAATGCATATAAATAGTAAGCTCCGGGTTCATTTCATTTCACACTCAAATCAGCTCATATCTCTCTCTCTAAACATCTCTCTAAGATCCTACAATCATACCCTCGATCCACCTAGAAGTCGGTGCCAATTTCCGATCATTACCTCGTTTTGCGTGTCGTTTCCTCAAAGTTTGTGCCACTTTCCACCGACGTATCAACCAAGAAGGAGTTTTCCATCTCTCGACATCATGATGACTATCCTCGTAAAGCGTGCCGATGGGTGGTGAAGCATTGGTTTTCATCGTTTGGCGTGCGAAGGAAAAGTGACGAGAAAAGAAGTTGATCAAGAAGATAAAGATGGTGAAATGGTGTTGAGGTGCTGCTCGAGTAATTAGGGTTTATAAGCCGAGCAAAGGTAGGCATAATGTCCGAATAAAATAATAATAAAATATTATAAAGGCTTAAACCTTAAGTCGAGGTTATACTCGATACCTCGATAAAATAAAAGATAATATAAACAAGAAATAATAAAAGAAGAGATTATGAATATTTATAAATATGTATATATGTGTAAGTATATATATATATATATATATATATATATGTATATATATATTATTCTTTGTTATGAAAATATTATTTAAGTAATAATAACTATTCTTAAATAATAAAGAAAAGAAAAGAATACGTTTCTTAAAGAGGAAGAAACGTAGGGTTTTTTAAATAAACTAAAAGTTTATAATATTACTTTTTAACTAAAGGTTTTAAAGTAAAAGAGATTTTGAACTAAAGGTTCATCAAAGTAAAGTTTATAAAATAAGACTAAAGGTCTTAAGCCGGATTGTATATCCGACTAACAAATGGTTATACTCGTACTATAGGTGTGAGATAGCAACGGGAAAGACCCTCGGACGGTGTTTGAAGCCGATCCAAATCGAAATGGTGAATACACCCCAGACTTTACAATTGGTTTTAAAATAAGTCAAACGTGTTATATGAAAAAGGTTTACATGGGACTACGTGTCTCTAAAACATTTATAAACAAAAGTAAAAGCCTATCCCTCAGGCTGTCGTGGACGTTTGTCTTGATCCTTACATATGTGGTATTACGCGGTGTGCGCATCGCACCACACTTGGTCGTATTACACTTTCCTGCGGGGAGCACGACCATGTGTATATGAACGGTACTTAGCTAAGTTGATCACTGCAGTGTTTGCTTGGGGGTACTTAGGTAGAGACTTGAGTTTGTAAATAGTATTATAACTTTGTTATTCCTAAGCCAAGATGGGCCGAGGCTTGCGTATCCCTCGAGGGGTAACAAAGTAAGAGAAAATATTTTAGCATCAGCATATTCACCAGCATTCGTTGCTACGTATTTTATTAACATTTTGCAGGTGATCAAAGTTAGAGCTTGAAGAACAAAGTGCTCATGATATCCGATGGCTCGGATCTTTTTGTATAACTTTAAAACATTAAAATGGTGGTTTGTAATTAACAAGTAATGCTTTTGTTATAACTTAAACGGGTATTTTAGAATCCCGTCTTTTGATAAGTAAATATTACATATTAAATCCACAAGTTTGAAAAAGACTTCCGCTTAAACACGTAACTCTGATTTATTTACAATTGTGGTACCAACTGTTGGTCGACTCATAGGCCTAAGATGGGGGTGTGATAGTGTGGTCATGCCCACGATGGTGGTGGTGGTCATAGGGTAGCCGAATTTAGTATTTTACCGGAGATGGGGTTTTGTTTTGGCCGGATTTAGTGTTTTATCGGAGATGGTTTTTTTTGGTCACTAGATTTGATGGCTTGCGGTGGCGTGTGATAGTAACACTCGGTGGTAATGTGATGATGGTGGTTGTTGAATGAGAAAAAGAAAAGAAGAAAAAGAAAGAGAGTGTGTGAGAGAATATATATATATATATGTGTGTGTGTATGTGTGTGTATTGATATTTCAATTTATTAAAATTATTTTAATTAAATAGGTAAATTGACCAATTTGCTCTCATGTGGGTTAGGAAAAAAACTAACTAGGTTAGAATCAAATGACAAATGATGTTCGATTTATAAACGTACGAAATAAAACAAATTTGTTTTGAAGATAAAGGACAACATGTGAAATTGAATACAAACATATAAGATAATATATGTAATATTCAAATAAAAATAAAGAATATTTGTTTATTGATTTCTATTAATCATGAGCCAGATTTAAGGAGGTAGTTCTTACGAGTGACACTAATGTTGTGTTTGTTTTTGCATCTAAGGTCTGCAAGAAGTCTATTTTTGCGAGCGCGCAGACATAAGCTCTTGAAGACTGTTTGTTTTAAAAAAAATAAAAAGATTTGAAAACTGTTTTTATGGTCTTAAAAAATAAGCTTTTTTCACCATCTTCACACTTCTTCACACTTTTTAACATTATACCAAGTACCAACACCCAATGTCGACACCACCACCACCCACCGTAAGCCACCACCACCACCATCCACCGTCCTCCGCCACCACCACCCACCACCACCGTCCTCCGCCACCACCATCCACCACCACCACCCACCGTCTGCCGCCACCACCACCGTCCACCACCACCACCCACCGTCTGCCACCACCAACGTCAACCACTCACTACCACCACCGTTAACCACCCACCACCACCATCGTCCATCACCACCACCACCCCCGTCGGCCACAACCACCGTCCACTACCATCACCATCCACCACCACCACCCACCGTCCGTCGCCACCACCACCCGCCACCACCATCCACCACCACCCGCCACCGCCACCGCCACCACCCACCGCCCGCCGCCACCACCACCACCACCCGCCACGACCATACACCACCACCATAGTCCAGCACCCATTGTCGGCCACCATCACCGTCCACCACCCACCACCACAACCGTCCATCGTCACCACCCACTTCAATAGTTCGTACACTGCTACCAATTATTTTAGCAGTCTACAAACGTTATATGACTTTTATCTACTGTAATATATATGATAGGTAACTAATTTTCAACTTATGCAGACGATATCTAGTTTATAAAACAAACAGTATTATATTTTCAGATTGCAGATCTTCAGACCACATATTCAGTTGCAGACAATAAATCAGATGAAATCAGATTGCAGACAATTTTTATCTTCAAAAACAAACAGCACCTAAGAAATAATAAATTAAATTCATCTCTACTACTAAATACGGTATTTATTTTCTGAGTAGACAACAACAATTAGAGCGTGTTTGGTTATACGAATTAACATTTCTAAATGTTTCTATGAAATTTGAACTTATAGTCGTCGGAGGACGTTTCTTATGCAACATTTAATTCTTTATATATATATATATATATATATTAAATCTAAGAATTTTAGAAAATAGAGATTATAGAGAAATTCTACGAATGATCCCTATTGTTTGAGTCAAATTTTATGCATGGTCTCTAATGTTTAAAACTTGCACGCAACGTCCCAAACCACCAACTTTCATTTCATTATTGGTCCAAAAATATAACTCAATTAACTTTTAGTATTAAATGTTACACGTGAGGGGGTAGTTTGGTCCATTTAGTTCTTTCAGCTTTCTCTCTTTCCTCTTATATAACAAAAACTCTTTTTCACAATCATCCCCAACCTCAAACCTCAAGACAAGATCTTTTAATCCCAAAATCAAATAGGGTTCACTGTTAAGAAATCTACAAAATCTTTACCATATATTGATTACTATGTAATTATGTAATTTGACATTGTATATGCTTTGTCCTAACTATCATGGGTGGTTTCATTGAATCAACTCAACTAGATTTTCAAACCATAGATCCGTTATCCAACCAAAATACTTCAGTAACCAAGAGTTATATCTAAATATATTATAACCAAGAGTTAATTGCCATTAAATTAATAGTTGTTTTTCTTCCCAATATAACATACGTGCAAACAAATCTGGTATGGATTCTTATATACTCTAAAAGTCGAGTATCAAGTCTCGCATCACCATTTAATTGATATTCGGTAACAATAATCAACATGTTAAATTCATTTATTTTATGCTTTACAAAGCCACCCCCACTGCCACACATAGCTGGAAATAAATGATTTCATGCAACATCTCGTTTTCTCGTTTCGGTTAATAAAATAAATTATGAGTTTTTATGAGTCGGCCTTGTGTTGGGTTAAATAGATATGAGTTATGGACTTGGGTTAAAAAGGAAGGAAGAAAAGACCATGGGCTTGAGCCCATGACCCATAGTATATAAACCATACTTATGCATTAATCCATTCATTTCCACTAACCCCATACACCATAAAAAACACACACTTAGCTCTCTCTCATCCTACTTTCTCACTCTAGCCGAAATCACCAATAAACCCAAGCATCAACCAGAGGTAATGATAGTATGATATTGTATAGATCCAAACCCGATAGATCTAGTCGCGAAACGATGAACCGACACCCTCAACAGTTAAAATCATGAGATCCGAAAGGAATTGGGTATAAACCGGTCGAAAGACGAGCTTAAGGGTCGCCATAGCTTAGATCCGGATCGAACGGGATGAAAAATGGTGAAAAACGGTGGAAAAACGAAGAGATCTCCCTTTTCCGGCGAGATTTCCGGTTTTCCGGCGACGACGGCGCCGGAAAGGCGGCGCCGGTGGTGAGGGGAATGTTGGTGAATACGATGAAAAGACATCTGACATTCCGGTCAGATGCCCTAAACCCTAGGCGCGTGTAACGAACTGGGCACGCCCATTCGTTAAGGAAGGATAACGAACTAGCTTCATTCGTTAAGCAATTCGTATGCTAATTCGTCAAAGGAAGAATGACGAACTAGCCCCACTCGTTAAGGAAATTCGTTAAGTGAGGGACGAATGAACCCCATTCGTTATAAGGTTCATTCGTTAACCGGACCAAGAGAATAAGGTCCAATTCGTTATAAAGGACAGTTCGTTATAAAGGTCCATTTGTTATGAGATAACGAATCAGTCAATTCGTTATGAACCCCCATTCGTTAAAAGAGCTGAATAACGAATCAGAATAACGAATCCGGGTAACGGATCAGATCATGGGCAGATAATGAATTAGGTTGTGTTCAGATAACGAATTAGGCCTAATTCGTTATGACAAATGAGTTAGAGAATACTATAATAATTTAAAAATCCTAATGGAAAATGTGTTAAAACAGTTAATGATAATAAAATTTTTCCAAGCTGACCAGGCAGCTTAACCCCAGCCAGGGGCTCTGCCTCTTGGACCCCGCTAGGGGCTGCCGCCCCTAGAACCCCGCCGCCAGGGGCGCTGACCCCAGACCCCCGTTAGTTGAGGGTAATAATTAAACTAGAAACACGATATGGGTAGTGATAGTTAAATCGATAGGTGTAATTGTTATACAGTTAGTCGTGCACAGCTCAAGAAAGGAATAACCATAAACGGTGAACGTAACCGAGTTCAGGTGAGTTTCTATCCCCATTCCTTGTTATGTTTTCGGGGTTGTGTGCATACTCGATGTGGTTAGTTAATACACTTACCTTTTGTGGTAAGTGCATGTCTTATATGATTTATGTATGGATGAATGTTTGACGATGCATGAACGATCTTCGGATGTTGCATGTACCGTCAAGGGATAGTTTAAAGATATGATTGATATGTATATGATATATAAATGATGTATGAACGTATGGAAGTTATAATTATGAATATATAGAAATGTATGAAAGGTATAGTTATAAAAGGGAACCGACCCTAATAACGTCGGCGAATGTAGGGAACCGACCCTAATAATGTCGACGAATGCAGGGAACCGACCCTAATAATATCGGCGAATATAGGAAACCGACCCTAATAATATCGGCGAAGGTTATAGGGCGGAATGCTTTTTAAAACGTATATGTATGAATGAAAGTATGTATGTAAGTAGAAAGAAAGAATGAAAGTACGTATGTATGTAAGTATGTAAGTAAATATGAAGGTATGTACCTTCGGGTGCATATGTAAGTAAGTGAATGTATTGTATGTCGTCTGATTAACTAGAAGTCACTCAGCGTAGCTGACTTTTGGTATACACGCAGGTTAACAGAGTGAGACAGCTGGCTTGAGCAGGACACATGGCAAGATTGAAGAGGCTGGCATCTGAAGATTTGTCATGATGTTTTGATACTATGCTTTGTGTTATATTTTAAAAAAACAAGTTACGAATGATTGTAATGAATGGTTGACCATTATTATTATTCCACGAAAGTTTTTAATTAACTCTGATATTTAAAACTGTGTTTATGAGTAAATCCAACGTCCAAAGTGAGGCACCGGTAACGGGGCCTTACATTTCAATAAGGGAAAATTCCGAAAATAAGCGTTTATGAAAACAAATTTCAAGTTTTAAGTGTCATTTGCAAGAAATTTCATAAATACGTATTTTAAACTAGTCGTGGCGAGTAGTTTGTAGAACCAATTAAAACTTTCCATGTGCGCTTAAACTAATCGTAACGAGCATATTGATTACTCATTTACTCGTCACGACTAAATAAGTTTCATGCGTCGTAATCAATGCTCACGAGTAATTCATAAGTCCTTTAGTTGCGACAAGTAGATTGTAAGGTTAAACTAGTCGCGACGAGTTACCTACTAATAAACTACTCATGTAGGGAATGTAAACCGGGTAAACTAGTCGTTGTGACTAAAGGACTTATGAATTACTCGTGGGCGTTGATTACGAGGAATGCAACTTATTTAGTCGTGACGATTAAATGATTAGTGAACATGCTCGTTTGGTTAGTTTAAGGGCATGTGACAAGTTTTAATTGGTTCTACAAACTACTCGTGTGTTATCATAATATACTCGTCACAACTAGTTTATAATACATATTTATGGAATTTCTTGAAAATGACACCTAAAACTTGAAATCTGTTTTCATAAACACTTATTTTCGAAATTTCCCTTTCAATAAAATATTTATTTACCTTACTAGAAACAATTGAATTGATAGGTAAAAGAATATCATTATAAGGTATGAAGTTCATATCAAATAGGTGCAATTTTTTAAAGAGAAAATTACTGTTTGCGTCTATGTGGTTTCAGGGCGTAGGCACAATGAGCCTGTGAAAGTTTTTTTGAACTGGTTGAGTCCTTGTGGTTTCATAAATGAACCATTTGAGTCCCTGCCGTTAATTAACATTGTTAGCTTTAGGGGTAAATTCGTCATTTTACTTATATATATATATATATATATACACCTTAAAATTTTCATAACTGGTCACCTTGAGTCATCTTCCCCTTTTAACAAAAATAAATGACCTAGACTAATTTTTTTAGCAAAAATAAAAAACCGAACTACCTTTTCAACATATATTCACGAACGGAACTACTCTTTTTAACAAAAATAAATAGACAAAAATATTTTTTGGCACACAAAACAAAATGAATCACTTTTTTTAAAAAGTAGTTCATTTCGTTTAATAAAAACTAGAATTTCGACGCGGGGGGTTGTGGAACGCTTAGATCTTAGTGATCGAATCAATCGAATTTTCTCAATTTTGATCACGGTTTTGAAAAATGACAAACTACAGTAGAAACTCGATAAATTAATACTCGATTATTTAATAAACTCTCTGAGATAATATTTTTTGCTGGTCCTGACTCGGGGATAGGGTGCTAAATTAATAATTCGCTAAAATTATAAGATAATACATTTTTGATAATTTCTTTAGACCCCATATAAAATATAAATTAATAATTCCTTATATATAACATATTACATGAATGATTTATGAAGGTTTTTTGAAATATGACTCAATTGTCTTTTGTTTTTTTAATCAATTTTCTCTTGAATCTCGTCTCTAATTTTCCTTAGCATGGTAAGAACTTCTGGTGTTGTTTTCTCATAGCTCAACAAGAAATTGTTCAATGTGATTGCAGCTTTAATAGCTTCGTTTCGCGATGGGGGCTCCATTGTAGAACTTTCATCATATTCTTCATCGATATCGTCTTTATTAATTCCAATAACGCTTTCAATAATTTCTTCATCAGTCAACAACTGTGCAACTACATTTTCTTCTGGGTGAGTCAGAATATTTTCGACATCCATGCATTGTATACAATAATTAAGTGGAAGCTTGAAAGGTGTTTGTAAACTAAGTATTTTACTATGAATTAATAAAATATTAATTAATATATAAATTAATAATTATTAATTTATCGATTAATTAATAACTCTTTTAATTAATAAATTTTGGTGGTCCCAAGTGTATTATTTTATAGAGTTTCTACTGTAATTCAAAGTTCAGTTTTAACTCATCGTCATAGCTCAAATGAATTAAAATAAAATAACGGCACAAAACATAGGCTCAGATCTCCGATATGGTTGCGACATATGTTGCCGTTCCAAATAACGGAGCGTCATCATAGCGAAACGCGGTGTACAAACAAATAGTCAAGGCTGCCCTTTGACAGAATCTCCAAATATGCGACGAATTTCAACTCGAAATCAATTTCAACCTATTAGTGGTAAAAGTTACAATAGCTTTAATTTAATCTCAAAATTGAACCTTGACTTTGAGAATGATTAAGTGAATTTCAATACCCACTTCACAATTCACTTTTAAGATTATTATTCACTTTGAATTAATCATCAACCAAAAGCAAAAAATAATAAAAATAAATAACAATAGAAATAACAGGAAACAATAGCAAAAATAAGAAAAGTGAGTTAAAAGATACACCTAAAAATAGAAGAAAAAAAATAACACAAACACACTTCTCACTGCAGTAAAAAAATGATAAGAAAACAAATAAAAATCCACAAACCTGTTAATGAATATTGTGGTTCAGTTACAAACAATTGTTTCTTACACATAACCAGCAGGATTGCCCGGCCAAGATGTAGATAATCAATATTTTTTACTTTAATCAAGTCAGCACATGTAAGTTGATCATCACGACCGTATCAGATAGAATGTAACCTCAAAAACATAAAGCAAACGACTCTACGTCTTGTAAAAAACCCAATCATAACATTTCCTTATAACTACATTCAAGTCTTCATAGTTATAGTAAAAAATAATATTAATCTTTAAACGAATAAGAAAACGAACCATAATAGGCTCAGATACATGATCATCATAGCCGTTATCATTGAAACCATGTCAACGTAAGTCGTAAAGGCGTAAAGCCAGCGACAAAACACTAAATCACAGTCGGCAAATGCCAAATTGGCTCAATCGCCACCAAGGGTTATGAATCAGAGCCAGGTAACGATAGATGATCATCATCATATGCTCAAATACATGATCATCATAGCCTTTGTCAACCAAGCTGCGCCAAAGTAAGACATTGGTAAAACAACCATCTAGAGGATGCCGATACAACCCACAAACCAACCATTACGATTTCCAAACTCGACAATGGGCAAAATAGTCACCGAGAATAACAAATTATTGACAACCACAAAGCCGTTGCTTCGGCAAAACACTACCACGCAACCACTACCTAGAGTCAGGAAAATGAGCCTGACAAAAGTGGGGCGAATTGTCACATACGGTTCGAAAAAGGAACCTGGAAACAATCATGAGACTCGTAATAACCATATTTGTCCAAATTATGGTATAAATTTACTCGAAAAATTGTCAAATAAATTTAACAAAACCAACCTTTCTCTTTTTGAATACTATAGTATGTTGAACAACAAAGATGAGTACCTTCCTTCATTAGTGGGAACTGTAGTCCCGAATCTAGATCACTACAATTATGATATCAACAAACAAGTATTGATGCGGAACAGAAACACAAATACGTAACACGAGGATTGCTTCAAAACACATGTATTATTGGAATACGTCGGGTGCTTAAGCACTATTACAATCACGTCTAGTAAACACGTAGACGGCCAAACAAACAAGTGAACGAACAACCTAACCCTATACAATACATGTTCTATATATAGGGAGCAGACACAACTGGCCCAACACCTAACCAAAAGCCCACCGAGATCCCAAGGGATCTCGGTTTACATCATTGCCCGTAGCCCAAGCCCAACATACAAGCCAAACCCAAACATCAGATAGACTAAATACAAACCACTATAATCTAGGCCCAAAAATCTCCCCTTTGTTTGTAGCTTATTCTTCAGTCATGCTCCATGTAGTCAATATCAACATCTTTCAACGCGCCAGCCCAAAACTTGCACCTGATAATAGAAGCGACCATACCAGTGAATTCTTTAGCAGCCGTTTCAAAGATCGGATAATCAATTATCTGGAATGCACTTAGGGTCTTGATGTCTTTTTCTCCCAACTTTAGTAAGTCTCTTGGATCAACAAATCTATACTGCCCTTTTCCTTTCTCCAACTTGATAACAACTGTGGCAGTTACACTATCATACATCCAAAATCTCATGCTGTCCAAAGTGCCATCTGGGATCGCTTCAGGTACAGGAATATGAGTGGCCTTGTCCGTAGCAGGCCACATAACATTGACTATTGTTTTCCTTGTCCTTGGATCCTGGACTTCCTTTGCCTTCTTCAGAAAAGACTCTGCAGTATTCATATTTGGGAAGCCTCTATCGACTTGATTTCTCAGAAAGTTCCAGAAATCTATACCACGTTTATCATTCGTTGGGTTGGTGAAAGGAGAGTTATCAGGTCACTAAGATCCACCTTCGTCAATGATCCAAAATCTTTCATCTTCTTATAATACTCAGTAGCCCCCGACTTCCTTTTAATCCACCACATGTTCTTTTCAGCGTAAAAACCCCATGACACAACTCCCGAACGATCGCCATATTTTTCTGAGAAGCCTTTAGGGAAAGTGACAATGAATCTGTCTGGATGATCTGATGATTGGACATTTTGATTTGAGTTCTTCATTACCAGCAACCGTTTCTGAATTCTATCGGACTTTTCTTTGGAGATTGGTGGTGCTTCCATATATTGTTTCAATGTCGCATACTCATCAATGCTCTCTATAGGGCGAGTAGTAGAGCTGCCACCTTGATCAACGTTGGGCGTTTTAGAGACCACATCATCACTGCCTTTAAACTCATCTCCAAACTTTTGAAACAGTTTTTGTTGGAGGTCAAGATACAAAGCCGTTAATTCTCCCATGTTGGACTGTAGTTCTTTAATCTTGGTGTCTTTATCAGAGTTGCCTGCTTCCAGTTCTTGAATACGTACATCTTTGACAATAGAATCTTGTTCAAGCTCAAAGACTCGACGTTGGAGAGCTTGTACATCAACCGGAGCATCTTCTAATACAATGCCTTTGCCTTTATTCTGCATAAATTTTTCTTGCATGGCAAGAATTTGGGCAACTTTATCAGAAACACTTGAACTTGACTGACCTTGTTTTCTGGGCCTGATAAGCTGGAGAGAGCAGCATTTAACGGTACATCAGTCTCATCTGTGTGTGGAATATCTAACTCAAAATAAAAATCACGAAAAAAGTCATCAAACACCTGATCTTGAATCAGTGTCTCAGCAGTGGGTGCACTTGGTTCAACATGAGTCTCTGTAGCATGTGACTCAGGTTGGTGAAAATGTTGTTGTGGGCTATCTGTTGCATCTGTGGTTGGTGTTGTGGTTGTCTCATGTTCACTGACCAGCATGCCAGGCCTCGCATCTTTCTTTCTTTGTTTGCGTGGACCGAGGTCTGCGGCTGGATCTTCAATCATATCTTCTTCAATAGTTTCAGCAACTGTCTAGGAGGCTTCAGAGCAGTTGACTGAAGTTGTTCTTTGAATCTTTCAAAATATTCTAAATCTTGGGCACTCGGAGCAGTCTCCAAGTTACGATGTTCTCTCTCTTCATCTTCGTCATTAGAGGTCTCAAAGGTCGCACTACGTGGTTGAGCTGGTGCCACATGCTCATCAGCAACCTGACCTATAATTGGTTCCACTTCTGTTTCAGCAAATCGTCCAAATTTTACCAGAGCATTGAGTCCCTGATATACAATCTTGGATTCTTTTCTGGACTGTTTCATTTACCCAAAGGTGTTGGGTCCCATTGACTTCATATCCAAAGTATCAACAGACTTGATGAGATCTGTCTAATGCGAGTCGAAGATCATTTGCAAGAATCTCGGATATATAAGGAACGTCTCTTTCTTCTTCCCTTTCAGATTGCTCATCATTTCATTGAAAACAAACTTGGAATAATTGTAATTCCAATCCATGATTAGAGCAGTGACAGCAGACATCTGGATATGGCTTATTTCATCAGAACCCCCTTTTCTACCCAACACGCATGTGAAAAACGTGTGAATTAAGAATTTCTAGTAAGGGTGAAATAGCTTCTTGATTGCCGGAGGATAAGTACCATCGTAACCCATTCTGGTGAGGATCTTAGTAACGTCAGTAGTGGAATATTCTATCGGGTAATCAGGTTGATCACCAAACAGTAACACCTCTCTGATGATAGCCTCGGTGATATTAACTGGCTTCTTTTGAACTTTGGAGTCTATAGACACGACTCCATCTTGCCCTCGTTGGTTGATTGAGGCATTGTTCCAAAACTTCGTGATCATCTTCTTGCATATAACAGGATTTTCTCGTTGTGCGTGAGAAATCCTGCACGTGTTGAGACCGAAAATCATAGACTTGAATTCTTTGTGAGCCAGTGGTGGATCATATAGGTGTCCAGCAATATTGTGTGTATCAACAAACTTTAATGGAGTCTAATCAGCTATTACTGCACCAAACGAATCAAGTTAGTAAAAATAAAATCATTAGCTGATTTGGGCTTAAGGATTAAAGATTTTAGCCCAATAAATTATTAAAGGACCATAAAAACATAATAACAGTATGGGTTAGGCCCAACAGTGAGATTTAGGCCCAACTAGATAGATCTCGGTCAACGAGGTGAGTTCTCGGTCAACATCAGAGTTTTCGGTCAACGAAAGTCAATGAAAGTCAGCGTAGGTCAACCGAGAATGGAGTTATCGGTCAGTATTTAACCGAGAACAGGAGTTCTCGGTCAAAGCGAAGAGATCTCGGTCAACGAGAGTCAATCCGAGAACTCTTTGACAATAATGATGTTGGATTCAATTTATACCTCAACCCTTATGGGCCGAGAACCCATAACGAATGATCAGCCCAGAATAATAAGCAACCCAAAATGATAAGCAGTCCAAAACACATTGGACCCATATTGGAAATACACCGATTTTAAAAAATATGTTTCGAGGAGAGTAATTTCGAGAAAAAAACAAACAAAATAAAATAAAATTAAAATTAAACTGAATAAAATAAAACCAATCAACGTATAAAAGAACTCCCTTGCATTTTGTAAGATCGGGATCAAATTTCAGTTTCTGTAAAAACACCGCCTTTTTATGAAAAGATCCGAACATGGAATCATATCGTTTAAGAGGCTGTCACTAGGATTCATGTTCAGCGTTATTATGACATAGAGAAGCAGGTTGATAGCAGGTATAACAAACTTCGCATGATTTCATTGTATCAGTGATATGAGTTAGGTTCAGTTCGGCATAAAGCTTAGATGGACATCACTCATGGACCTGTGCTGCCTCCTATCTCTTCTCAAAGCGTATTTGGCTTTCCCCAGATCACCCCAATTGACTCCAACCCCCTAGTGATTGATCAAAAGATTTTATAAAAAAGCAAATTTAAGCTTTAAGGTTGAACGTTGGACTTACAAGCCATCCGGACTTACATGCCTTTCATTCGAGACATGACAGGACTTACTTGTGTGCCCCCATCTCTGTAGTTCTAGTTTGACCCTCTAAGCTTTTAAAACAAATATTTTAATAGGATAAAATAAACTCTTCTATATATATATATATATATATAATAGTAACTTAACAACACAATATTTTTGGTGATCAGGACACTAACGGGCTCGTGTATGACTGGGTAATTGCTTTTCTGCCTATCATTCGGAGAGATGTATATGAAGACACGCACATTTCTTCAAAATAACTCACCACAGTAAGTTTAGCAAATTTAGTTTATATCACTTCAACTTTTACGCATCATGGAAAGCTACCATACAAATCAATGACTGTTCTAGAGCCTTTTAAGCTTAATAAATTCACCCGTTATGCACACAAAAACAATTTATCTATCTTTTTCCAAAGGTTGGATCAGTTTTCATTTGAAAATATTTTGAAGGTTCTAAAAAAGCTGTTAACTGAATGGTAATATCACTTCCCAGGGAGTTACATAAAAACACGTGTTAAGAATTCAGTCACCCCGGTCACTTTAAAATTTCAGGTAAATGGCTATCCAGTATGACCACAAGTGGTTAACCGGACCAAACATGTATGAAAACACACGTCCTTCCAACCCAGAGTTACCGACATAATTTTAAGTGAAATAATACGAAAGACAAAACACATCATAATCGCCTCGGGTGCTATCAGCCTTTAGGTAAATGGCAATCCTGTGACTATACAAGTAGAGAACCGGACCAACCATATACAAGTATATGTCCTTCCAACTTGAGCAACCGACATAATTTTAAGCGAGAATCGTGAAACAAAAATTTTAATAATAAAAACAACGCACACACAATATTTTTGTTTTTTTTAATAATAAAAACAATGCACACGCACTATTTTTTATTTTTTGATTTTTAATAATAAACAAACATGTACAAATTTATACCCAATAAAGACTCAATCCTCAAAACGAAGCATTTTAAGAAAACTCACAAGCACATTAAATTTGGCTGTTCAGACCGGTTTTGTAAATAAGTCCGCCACATTGTTGTCGGTGTGAACTTGTTCAAGGTGAATCAATTTACGATCGAAACAGTCACGAATAAAATGGATTTTGATATCGATGTGCTTGGTTTTAGAGTGCTGAACATGATTTTTCGCAATAGTAATGGCAGCATCATTATCATAAAAAATGAGAGTATCAAGAAATTCCAAACCGTAATCCAGCAGTTGGTTTTGCATCCAGATGACCTGAGAACAGCAAGCTGATGCGACAACATACTCCGCTTCGGCGGTTTAAGTGGACACTGTCTGTTGTTTCTTACACTGCCATGAAATTAGACGATCTCCTAAGAACTGGCATCCAGCGGATGTGGATTTCTTGTCAATGTCATCTCCACCATAATTGCTATCAACAAAAGCATAAAGATCAAATTCTGATTATTTGGGATACATAAGACCTAACTTCGGTTGTCCCTTCAGATATCTAAAAATACGTTTAACAGCAATTAAATGAGAGAGTTTAGGATTAGCCTGGAAACGAGCACATTGGCAAACTGCAAACATGATGTCAGGACTACTGGCTGTGAGGTACATCAGAGACCCGGTCATCGATCGATAGTATGTTTGAGCTACGGGACTCCCTTCAGGATCAGATGAAATTAGTGGCATTACTGCCATGGGAGTGTTGGCACTTTTTGAGTCTTGAAGTTCAAACTTTGCCAGTATATCCTCAACATACTTCTTGATGCAGTAAAATTCCTGCCGAGCTTTAGCACACCTGTAGCCCCATAAAAGTAGTCATTTCACCCAACGAACTCATTTCAAACATTTTCTTCATTACACCTTCAAATTCTGAGCACAAATCAGCACTGGTGGATCCAAAAATGATGTCATCAACATAGATCTGGACTAGAATCAAATCTTTTCTGACATTTTTCCGGAACAAGGTTTGATCAATGGTCCCTCGCTTGTAGCCATGATCTAGAAGATGTGCAGTCAGAGTAGCATACCACGCTCTAGGAGCCTGATTTAACCCATAAAGTGCCTTGTCTAGCTTTGTAAACATTATTTGGTTTCTTAGAGTCAACAAAACCTGGTGGCTGATCCACATAAATCTCTTCTTTGACTTCACCATATAGGAAAGCGGTTTTGACATCCATCTGATACACTGTGAATCCCATGAATGATGCATAGGCCAAAAAAATTCTAATGGCCTCAAGTCTAGCCACCGGGGCATAAACTTCCGTGTAATCTAGTCCCTCAACCTGACGAAAACCATGAACTACCAACCGTGCCTTGTTCCGAACAATAATCCCGGTATCGTCTTGTTTATTTCGGAAAACCCATCTTGTATCGAGTGCTTTTTTTCCTTCTGGTAACTTAACCAATCTCCAAACTTTTAGTTTATCAAACTGATTCAACTCTTCATGCATAGCATCAACCCAACTCGGTTCTTGAAGCGCCATTTCTACCTTCTTTGGCTCTGTTTGAGAAATGAAACATGAGAACAAACAGCTATTTATGTGTCCAGTCTGACTTCTGGTGGACACACCAGTTTCAAGAGGACCAATGATGTTTTCAACTGGATGATTTTTCTGAATTCTTGATGGAAATAACTGATCAGAGACATCACCGGTAAATTGTAAGTTAGACAGATTCTCATTAGCATTAACAAGAGGATTCTTCCATCCAGATGTCGCTGTACTGTGAGAGTAAGAGGTACTGGCGACATATTCATTTGGAATATCATCTGGATATAGTGTGCTCCCGAAGATCTGATAGACGGAACTCTCCCCCTCAATTGTAGCAGCATTTTCAGACGAATTCGGTGAGCTTTCGGTGTCAGGAGTTTTATTTGGCTGAGCGTTGGTTGTGGGTGAGTCATTACTTAATTCAGTGACATCATCATCCAGGAGTGGAGAGATGTGAGATAATGCTTGTGAGTCATCTTTTGCAGCTTCCACGGTAGGACCACCTGAAGGTTCTGTGTTGAGGATTGGTAATACGTTAAATGGTTTGAAGAGTTTATTATAATTAAATAACCAGCCCGGACCGACACGAGCATAAGTCTCATTTTCTTCCAGCCATAGAACTTCATAGGACTCTAAAATCTGCTTGGTTATCTTGTTGTAGACCCTGTAAGCTGTATTGCCTGCATACCCAACAAAATAACACTCATCGGCTGCGGCCCCGAATTTTGGAGTAGTCTCGAGATTCAGCAATGTGCACGGACACCCGAAAGCTCTGAAATGTGCAACATTTCGTTTATGACCATAAACAATCTCGTATGGGGTCTTCATCTTGAATTATCACCCGATTCTGAATGTAACAGGCCGTATTAATAGCTTCTGCCCAGAAGAACAGAGGCAGTTTAGAATCACACAACATGGTCCTTGCCGCTTCGATGAGAGTTCAGTTTCTTCTTTCAACTACACCATTTTGTTGTAGAGTTCTTACGACACTGTACTGACATAGCACCTCCCTTTCTGAACATAAATGATTCAATGATGCATTCTTGAACTCCATTCCATTATCACAACGAATTCCTTTCAGCTTCAAGTTAAGTTGATTCTCCATTAGCACTACAAACTTCTTGATTAGATCTGCAGTTTCACTCTTATTTGACAAGAAAAACACCCAAGTGAAACGTGAGTAATCATCAATAATAACAAGACAATAAGAGCTACGAGAAAGACTCAAAACATGGACAGGTCCAAAAAGGTCCATATGAAGCAATTGAAAAACAGATGAGATAGTATTGACCAACTTCGGCTTATGTGTTTTTTGATGATGTTTACCCAAAGCACAAGCCACACATTTTTTAATAGTTACGAAATCCTTAATGGGTAGCCCACGCACCAAATCATTTTTAGCAAGACGGTTAAGGTTTTTAGAATTTGCATGACCAAGACGACGATGCCACAACATAGCGTTATGTTCAGACACTTTTGAAAACAAACATGTTATTTCATCAGGAACATTTTTGTTCATGTCGATCACATAAGCATTATCTTTTCGTTGTGATCGAACAAGAATCCAGTCTTCCGGTATAATTATACCAGGTTTCAAAATCAGACACTCTTTCTTGGTATAATGAGTTGAAAAATCTTTGTCACAGATTTGTGAGACGCTCAAAAGACTGTGCTTCAATTTAGGAACAAAATTAACATTTTCAAATTTCAAAACACCGTTACTTACAGTACCCTTCTGAGTGATCTTTTCTTTCTCTCCTCCCACAAAGGACACATACCCACCATTAAATGTCTGAATGTCGTGTAGTTGGGTAATGTCCCCTGTCATGTGCCTGGAACAGCCACTATCAACATACCAATGTGTAGGTTCCCAGCCGGATCTACACAGGAGTATCTCGTAACACGAGGGTGCGGAATCCCCACGTAATACGATACGAGCGTAAGGTATATAATACGTTGAACCGATAAACAAACACACGTCACAATACTAATAAACACGATTGTATTGCAACACTTCAACACGTGATATCAATTATCACCAACATACGTTCGGAAAAACTTAACCAAACTAAGCCGAAGTGAGGTTTAAATAACCTCGACAACTTCGCCTAACATACTAGGCGAAGTTATCATAACTTCGCTTATCTCCAAGTTCGCCTACATCCCAGGCGAACTTGTGTAAAACAATATTCAAAACTAAAACAAACAATCTAACACGGTTACAGACACATACAAAACACGAGATACTGAACTACTGAAATTATGCACCAACAGACTCCCCCTTGGCAGTAGCTTCATATCTCTATCTTCATTCTCGTGTCTAGTAATCCCAAAAATCTCGTGTCACCCGTATTCAAGCATAAACGCCCTCTCTTACACAGACAGAGACCACCCTCTGGTACTTCTTGGCTTCATCTTTCCACGCAGGAATATAGAATATCTTCTTATCGTTCAGTACCTGCAAATCAGCTTGAGACAAATTTACCAAGTGCATGGGATCATACACTCTCAGAATCTCCTCCTCGTCTTCATCTTCCATAACAGCTTCAGCTGTTTGACTATCAACGTACCACCACTTGAGACTCTTTAAAACATCCTTGGGCATTGTCTTCATCAGCACTTCTTTCAAACACCGAATCGGCTTATATTTCATCACCATCCAAGGTTTCCCATCAGCTCGCATTCCCTTTTCCTTATCTTCAACTAACTTCCCTTTCTGAGGTTTTAACAACTCAAACTTCTTCTCTTTCACACTTTCTTTCCATACAATCTTCCCAATTATTCTAGCCATATTGTCATCACTCCTGTTAATCAATCTCAATCTAGCTAAATCCTTTACCTCACACTCAGGCAAGGTATTGAGAGATCTCAACGTCCTCTTAAAATACTGAATCCCATCATAGCTTTTAATCACAAATAACTTTAACTGCTTATCATACAGCCAGCAAATAATACTCTTCTTCGACTCAGTGTACCCTTTGATATTGTAATTCTTTTTGAACACTGTTGGAACCGCTGGCTTCTTTGACTTAACAAACCACTGAGCGTAACCGTCTTTCCATCTCGGCTGTTCGTCCCATTCAGACTCATCTGACACATCCATATCTTGACTCACATTCACCTTGTTAACGTCTAAAATATCATGTTCTACACTATCGTCCACAATCTCACTTTCTTCTATCTCACTATCAATCACAATCTGTTATACTATCTTTTCAATCTCCTCAATAGTTAACACATCTTCATCACCCACATCATCATCACCCAACAGTTCCTCATCATCAACAACCACGAAATTTTCACCACCTGATCCACCTGCCGTACCAGTTGACTCCCCCTGAGATGTGGAAGTCCCAAGAGTTTTTTCAGTTCTTGGCAACTCACCACCTACACCTTTCGATGCATTGGGATCATCGTCTCTATCTTGACTCTTCTTTGTTCTCAACTCGTCGCCCTTGCAGCTCGTCTCCCCCTGAGATGCTAAGAACTGTTTTAGAGCATCAAATAGTTTACCGTGTTCAACAAGGAGGAACGACTGAATCTGATTTTCTGCTACAAGTCGCTGGATAGCTTGAGTCTGGATTAGATTGATTCTTGACTGTTCAGCAACTACCCGTTCAAGAGCCGCTATCCTTTCAGAATCAGAAAAGGTAGCATCAAAATCAAAACGCATGTGAGACACGTCTTGAGCATAAGGTGGAGGTATTCCCAAACTGGCTGGAGTATCAGAAGCAGGCTGAATAGTAACCGCGGGTGGTATTGTGACAGATAACCCCGCAGTAGCAACCAATGTTGACTCAACAAATCTTGCAACAACCTCCGATGGAGTAACAGTAGAAGGTGGCAAGGAAACTATCTCCGGAGCAGAAAACTGAAACGTGGTTGGTGGAATACCAAATGATCATGACGTTGTCATCACTGGAACACTGGAGGTAATCGGTACTGCTATAGTCATAGAAGCAGGTACCATAGTCATACCAGATAACGAGGGTGGAGAGAAACGCACCACCCTTGAGCTTTCACCAACTCCCGAACTTTCACCAGCTATGACCTTCTTCGATCTTCGTACCAACTTGTCTAACTCCTCCTCATAGTCAGATTCACTGTCATCCGAGTCTCTCTTTCTCTTGCCATGTATTCTTTCTTGTCTGACAAGAATCTGTTGTGCTTCAGCGATATCATCAGTGGAAGAGTTAGAGTCGGTTATCTCAGAATCCGCCACAGACGTAGCAACCATGGAAACATTCACACCAGATGCCTCAGCTACTGGGGATCGAACCTCAGCAGCTGGATCAATTTGTTCCATATCAAAGAACCCTTGCCCACCAAAAGCTGCTTCAAGATCGACCTGTTCTTCCGGAGCTGCAACAGGATCAGCAGGCAGTGCTAGCTGTACCACAGGTTGTAGTTGAACCACAGGAGGTGGTTGAGGAACATTAGCCTGTTGCGGTGCCGGGTCATGAAATTCATCTCCTAGAGGAGAAATATAAGTAGGGTTCACCAAATAACCAAACAGTGCTGTATGCCGCGGACGAAGCTCTGGTTTGCTACGAGCACTTGACGACCTACATTGCGCAAAGATTCTCTTACTTACACTCTCAACATAACGAATAGGACGTTGTTGAGGCAGCGTAGGGGCTACATGATTCAAAATCATCTGTAAAAATCTCGGGTACATTAAAAATCTTTCCCTGGCGACCGCGCGTCTTTGACGATCAATTTCATAAAACACCATCTGACTAAAGCTGTATGGCTTGTTGTAAGTCAGAGCTGTCATTGCAGATTGCATCGTTGCCCCCATACCGTCTGTACCAGCTTTACGACCTGACATGCACACTATCATCACGTGCATCAGAAAACGCCACTGATCCAATAAAAATCCCTTTCGCCTTTGAGTGTCACCCAATGGACCCGAATAGCCCATACGTAGAAACGCACCATCTCTGAATGAAGCCGAAAAATCTGTTGGATCATCTGTAGTTTCAGCCCCGAACTACAAGGCGAGTCTGATTTTATCTGCCGAGAACTGCACCACCTGATTGTTCACTGTAGCGCGCATAACCGGAGGATCAACTCTACAGTCATATATTACCATTGGACAAAAGTCTTCAATATTTGGTAGAGAAATGGGGAGAGTAGTAGTGATGGCGTGAAATATACGTGAGCGAACGAGGAAGGAGATGATCTCGCGATAGTCGTCGTTACCACTAGCATCCGGATCCAAAGTGATATACATGTTGTGATCCAGAAAGAACTGTCGGTTGTTGTCACCACCTTCGTCACCACCAGCACCACCAGCCCCTGCCACAGCAGCCATATCTGCACAACAAACGGTCTAAGTTAGAACATCGACGTAGCAGATCATAACTTCGCCTGTTACCATGAGCGAAGTTATGATAACATCTAATGAACTTTTAAATAATAAAAGCATGAGCAGGCGAAGTTAATGATAAAAGCTTGAGCAGGCGAAGTTAAATGTAAGGCGAAGTTGTGTCTAACTTCGCCTAACCCTAACTTCGCCTGAGAAACAAACCAGAACACCTGACTAAAGTAATCTTGAACAGGCGAAGTTATGCCCAAGGCGAAGTTGAGGACAACTTCGCCTAAACCCTAACTTCGCCTGTAACTGAAACGACGTATTACTGTTAGCCGATCAAGGTTTTGTTTGAAGTATTTGAGCAACAAAACATGAAATGATAGTTCTATTGAGATCTAGAAGACTAAATGGGTTACAAAAACAGTAGAAACAGGTAGTTTATCGGGTGTTTAAATGGTTGCACAAACTATGTCACAAATCGGACCACAAAGGCTTCTGATTAACACCATTAATATGAATTACAGGTTAAACCGATCCTACACACCTTTATCACGGACAAGAAACAGATAATAATGAGGTTTGATTCAGTGTTTAAGTTCGCCGAGGGTTAGAATTGTGGTTATAAGTTCGCCGATAGTTTGAAAGTTTGTAAAGTGTTTGACTAAGTTGACCCTTTGTGACACCTTATATAGATTTTAAGGTACATGGGCGAAGTTAAGTTTAACTTCGCCCCTCTAATAACTTCGCTGGTCAACTTCGTTGTCATAATAACTTCGCCTGATCCAACTTCTTAATAAACAACATCGCCTTGAATTAGAATAAAGAGAAAATGATCAAAACTAGTAACCAAGTGTTTATTAAAACGTACCAAGGTATAAAACAAAAAAAGATAATTAATTAAACGGGATCAAATTTCAGTCTTGACGAGGACCTGCATATTTTAGAAAATATCCGAACAGGAATCATACTAATTAAGTGGCTGTCACATAGATCCATGTTCAGCGGTATTATGACATAAAGAAACAGGTTTTAAGTAGGTATAAAACTTAGTATGGTTTTCAACGCTTCTGTGATACGGATAAGGTTCAATTAAGCTCAAACTTTAGTTGGACATCACATGAGAGATTGTGATGCCTCCTATCTATTCTCAAAGCGTATTTGGCTTTCCCCAAGTCACCCCGAGTTGACCTCGACCCGTAGTGTCTGATTAAACAGTAAGTACATATCGATCTTTAGAGTCTTCTTCCCGTTCTCTTTCTTGCCTCTTGATTGATATTTGAAACAACATATGCTTCAGAAGGCTTAACAACACACACACACACACACACACACACACACACACACACACACACACACACACACACATATATATATATATTTAATAAAGACATTAATACAGCTTCAACTTATAGACAACTGCAAGTCCCGAATCTGGATTACTGCAGGTACTATCTTCTCGGGAATCAGAACACTCACGGGCTCGTGTATGACTGGGTAATCACTTTTCTGCCTATCATTCGGAAAGATGTATATGGAGACATGCACAACTCAGAATGATTCTCCACATTAAATTGAGGAGATTTAGTTTGTATCACTTCTACTTTTACGCACCATAGAAAGCTACCCTAACATACAATGGTTGTTCTAGAGTCTTTTATGCCTAATAACTTCACCAGTTATGCACACAGAATTAGTTTTTCTATCACTTTCCAAGGTTGGATCAATTTTCCTTTAAACATTGTATTGAAACTTCTTACGAAGTTATAGACTTGAAAAATTATATCATCTCCCTTAAAAAAAAATTTAAATTCTATCGCCCCAATCAAGTCAAAGTCGTCAGGTTAACGGCTATCCTGAAGATCCATTGGATCAGCTGGACCGACCACATACGAGTATGTTTCCTTCTAACTAAGTATGAACGACTATTTTTCAGCGAAAGAATAAAAACCCATCATAAATCGCCCCGGTCACTTTCAGTCATCTGGTTAATGGCTATCCTCATAATCTACCAGTAGAAGTGAGGACCAAACATATATGAAGATGTGTCCTTCAAACTTAAGCAACCGACATAATTTTATGCAATAGTGATTTTTTTTAAATAACATGGAAAACAAGGTTACTCGGGATTGATCATCCCATTAAGCTCAACAAGATTTTGAAAACGGGATCGGTCAAACGCTTTAGTAAAAAGATCGGCAAAATTATCCAAAGAATCAACCTTTTCAAGCACAATTAATTTCTTCTCAGCACAATCCCGTATAAAATGATGACGAATGTCAATATGTTTAGTTTTGCTGTGTTTGACAGGATTGTTAGTTACTGAGATTGCAGCAGTGTTATCAATGCAAATAGAAGTTTGAGTGAAATTCAGACCGTAATCGCGCAATTGCTGTTGTATCCAAAGAACCTGGGAGCAGCAGTTCGATGCTGCCATGTACTCTGCTTCGCAGGTGGAAATGGCTACTGAGGTCTGCTTCTTGCACTGCCACGACACTAATCTTCCTCCCAGAAACTGACATCCACCGGTTGTTGACTTCCTGTTCTGATTGCAACCACCATAGTCAGAATCTGTGTAAGCTACCAAATCCAGTTCTCCACCTTTCGTGTACCACAATCCCAACTTAGGCTTGCCTTTGAGATACCGCAATATTCTCTTCACTCCCTTCATGTGAGATTCCTTCGGGCTTGCCTGAAAACGAGCACAGAGACAAACTGCAAACATAATATCAGGTCTAGATGCAGTTAGATACATTAAAGAACCTATGATTGCTCGATATTGGGTGGGATCAACGTCTTCATCACTGTCAGAATCAGCACCCAGTTTGTGGTTGACGCAGACTGGAGTATCAAATGGGGTGCTATCATCCATCTTGAAGCGTTTGAGCATATCATGGACATATTTTGTTTGATGAATAAACATCCCATCTTTCTTCTGATCCACCTGCAATCCCAAAAAGAAAGTTAATTCGCCCATGGCGCTCATTTCAAACCTCTTTTTCATGACTTCTTCAAATTCCTGACACATGGCGACTTTTGATGCAGCAAAAATAATGTTGTCCACATAGACTTGAACTAGTAGAAAATCTCCCCCTTTTCTCTTGACAAACAGCGTGCTATCGATCTTTCCTCTTTCGAACCCATTCTCAAGCAAGTAATCGGACAAGGTTGCGTACCAGGCACGAGGTGCCTGATGTAGCCCATATAAAGCTTTATTCAGTTTGTACACATGATCAGGAAAATCTGGGTCAGGGAATCCTGGAGGTTGTTCAACATACACCACCTCATCGACTTTACCATTAAGAAAGGCACTTTTCACATCTAACTGGAACACTTTCATCTCTTTGTGTGCAACAAATGCCAAAAATAGTCTAATTGCCTCCAATCTTGCCACAGGAGCAAACACTTCGTTGTAGTCGATTCCTTCTTGCTGATTAAACCCTTTTACTACCAGCCTTGCCTTGTTCCGTATGATTATCCCTTTCTCATCTCTCTTACATTTAAAAACCCACTTTGTACCGATAGCAATCACCTTCTGTGGTTTTTCAACTAATTTCCATACTTCCATCTTCTCACTATGCTAATTCTTCTTGCATGCCTTCGACCCACGAGCTATCCTTTAGAGCCATTTGATAATTCTTCGGTTTAATCTGGCTGATAAAGCAGGTGTACAAGCATTCATTTATGATACCCGTGTCTTTAATGCTTGCATAAACACATGTGTGTTCATCCAAACTTCTTCTTGTTTGAACACCGTCAGACAGATTACCTAACACGTTCTCCAAAGGGTGATTTTTGTGAATTGCAGTAGTCTGAACCGGACCGACTTCCAGATTGTTTTCTAAATTCGAAGAGAGTTCATCAGTGGTTGATTGATGTTGAGAGTGAAATGGATTGTAGAATTCTTTTTCAGTAGAGGCCGCAGGAGTATTAACGGCACTTGATGAGGAATGTTGACTTTCTTCATATCGCGGACGTTGCACAATATTCTCCTCCTCGTCATACAGAATCTGTGAAGCAATTTTCTCATCAACTTCTGCAAAATCCAAGTAAGGCATATTAAAAGATTTGAATAGTTTATCATAGTCGAAAGCTTTAGCGGGTCCCATGCTAGGCCTTGGTGATTGGTAACTCGTAATGTCAGTGTTACATACCACCTCAACCTTGCTGTTCGATAAATTAAAGACTCTTCTGTTGGGAGTCCCAACAACATATCCGACAAAAATACCTTCGTCGGCTTTCTCACCAAATTTTGAGTTTGTCTTTAATATCGTACATGGGGACCCGAAAGGTTCAAGACTATTCAAGTTTGGCTTTCTACCATGCATGAGTTCATAACAAGTTTTATTTAATCTTTTAACAGTTAAAACATGATTAAGGATATAATAGGCTGTGGCAACAGCTCCAGCCCAGAACACCACGGGAAGTTTAGCATCTGCCAGCATGGTTCTGGCTCCTTCGATTAGCGTTCTATTCTTCCTTTCAGCTACCCCATTTTGTTGCGGAGTATACGGGGCGCTGTACTGATGTTCTATCCCTTTCTGTAAGCAGAACATCTCCATCTGATAGTTCTTGAACTATGTACCATTATCACTCCTGATGTACTTAACCTTTCTCCCAACAATATTTTCAACCTTGGTAATCAAGTTAATTACCAACTGAACTGTCTCATCTTTTGCCTTCAGAAAGTATACCCAAGAGTATCAAGAGTAAACATCGGTAACAACCAAGCAGTATGACGTTCCACCTAGACTCTTTACATTCACGGGACCAAAGAGATCCATGTGAAGTAGGTCTAGGGTACTGACAATTGAGTTAACCTTCTTGGAGTGATGAGGTTTTTTGTGTTGCTTTCCTTTCTTGCACGACACGCATTGATCTTCAAAGTTAAAATTCTTCAAGGGAACACCAAGCACCATCCCATTCTTGACAATGTAATTCATTTTGCGAAGATGTATATGTCCCATTCTTCGATGCCATAACTCTGACTCCGACTCAGTTGCCTTTGACAGAAGACATGACTCTTCTGTGGTAATCTCAGTTGACCTCATATCCATCACATACGTGTTCTTTTCTCTTGGAGCTCTCATCACCACCCAGGCCTCTGGTATCTTGAAACCTGGATAAAGAACGATTGCCTCATTTTTAGTAAAATACACCGTGTATTCTTTGTCACAAATATGAGACACACTCAACAAGTTATGCTTCAACTCTTCCACAAAATTCACCTTCTCTAACTTCATTCTTCCATTTGTCACAGTTTCAATACCACTGATTCTACCTCCACTCTCTCCAGCGAAACTAACCCTTCCTCCTTGAATAGATTTCCAGTCACGTAACAAATTCTTATTACCAGTCATGTGCCAGGAACAGCCACTGTCAACAACCCACAGATTGTTTACAGCCCTGTTTGACTGTTCCTGCATAATTAAAGCAATAGATTAAAATCTGGGGACCCAAGACCTACTGGTCTTGGGTCGATTAAATCTGTTGACCGGCATCCAGTACTTTGGTTGCCCAAAGTCAGTTTGAGGATGGTTTCTGTAAGTTCTGAAAGGAAACCTTCTAGAAGACTGGCTATGAGGCCATCCAAACCTTAGTGAAGCAACTGAATTATAATTGTTGGTTTGGTAGTTAACTGGGAAAAAATGAGACCGATTTCTTTGAAATCTTGGATTAGTCCAGTGTCTGAAATTTGGTGTGTTCGCATTCTTACCAGTATCATAATTATTATTCGCTTTATTCTCAGTTTTCGGAGGCCTCAGTCCTTTAACTTTTCTCAGTTTTAGAGGACAATCAGCAATAAGGTGTCCTACATGATTGCATCTGAAACAACTTCTGATTTGAACTTTCGTCTCAACAGTTGTTGCAGATGTCGAGGTTGCATTACTACCCGTTTGTCTAACATATGGTGGGACGAACGGATTTAAGGAAGAATTCTTTTCATCGGGCTTATATTCCTCCCCACGTTTTAGTAACACTACCTCTTCTTTTATCTCACCCAATTCGGATGACTTGTCCGAATTTGATGAGACAGAGCTAGGGACAGAGATCGCAATATTAGAACTTGACTTACTCGTCTCGCTCTTATCAACTTCAGTTTCTTTAGTAGAAATTTTGATTGGAACTGTCTGACTAATCTCAACATTCGCAGGTTGCTGATTACTAGGATTATAAGTATAGTTATTGTTATACGGTGGTGGAACTTCAGAAAATCCAATTCCCCCTTTGTTAACTGGGGAACGTTGAACATTTATGATGTGATCTAGCATTGCTGAAGAATTTCTAAATTGTTCAATTTTTCTGTTTAGTTCCACCACTTTTACCTGGTAATCAGCTATCTGTTTATCTTTTTCAGCAATTAGTTTGGTTTTTTCATCTAACACTTCATAACTAAGATCAATTACTTGTATTTTTTCAGCTAGACTCGTTTTAAGACTTCTGATATCCTTTTCACTAGCTTTTATTTTTACCGAGTAACTGTTTTATGTAGTTTTAGTATAGTGATGATCTTCTTTTAACGTTTTAAATTGTGCGTCCAAACTAACAAACTGATCAGTTATTGTTTTCAATTGTTCAGACAGATTTTCACATTGCATACAACTTACCTCAGAGAGCTGATCGTTCACTTCTGCCATATATGCTTGATTTTCTCCCGTCTCCCTCTCACTTCCTCCAGTTTCGATGTTTACCAAATTAGCCTGTTCGAACACTTCCTCAACTTGTATATTCTAGTTGTATCCACCATTCTGTCTAGATACCATAGCCCTATTCTCACTACCACCCCCATTCTGTTGTGCAGGTCTGTTCTGACTTCGTTCGACTCTCTCATTTGTACATTCCTTAGCAAAGTGACCATTTTGTTGACAGTTGTAACATCGAACCTTTGATTTATCAAACCCTGGTCTTTCTCCAACGAACTTTCTACCCGTTTTCTTCATGAATCTCTTTACCCTTCTTACTATCATAGCCATCTGCCACTGCAGGTCCATCTCTTCTAAATCATTAGCATCGATCGGATCATAGTCTTCATCCAAAGTTGCAGGGTCGACTATTTTACCTTTGATATAGTTCTCATAAGATGCAATGAAAGATGCATAGAGAGCAAACTGCTGTTCAGCTGATTTAACACTCATGGGCATCTTTGAGTAGTTGTAGCTCGGAACATTTGATGAGAAATTTCCAGTTGTGGCTTGAGGTTTTGAAGGATTACTACCTCCAGCTACGAAACATACGTCGCCATCCATATTGAGAATCACATGACCATCACGAGTTGAGTTTGAGTTTGATTCTCCCTTTGAGTAGTAGGCAGAGGATTCTGATTTTGAACTTGAGCTTGGAGTGACTTTCGCACCATACATTCCCGGATCCTGAACCTGATCAGTTGGTGTCTCCTTCCGAACCATATTAAGTTCAAAATTTCGTAACTTATTGACCGCTGTTTCCAAATCAATCCTGGCAAAGTCTTTATCTTCTCTCATCAGAACAGTGTACATTTCCCATTTCGATAGAAGAGCATCAAGAAGTTTCTCTACTATCTCTTTTTCCTTGTATTCAATGGAGTAATTACTAAGTTCGGTCATCAAGTGATAATATCTTGTGATGATATCGTCAAGTGATTCATTTTTCAAATACTTGAATACAGAAAATTGGGTTTTTAACAGCTTTGTCTTGGAAGCACGTATCCCCACATTACCTTCATATCTATTTTCTAGTGCTTCCCATAGCTCTCTAGCCGTTTTGTACTTCTTGAAGGTATGAAGAATCTCTTGTGGAAGAGCCATTGTTATTGCTGCATGAGCTTTACTCTCTGCCTCATACGTTTTCTTTTCCTCCTCTTCCATCTTACTATACTTCTTAATTTGTTCACGACCTTCAAACAAGGATGTTGGTGGAATGTATCCGTCTTGAATGCAAACCCACATCTTAGCATCTTGATACTTCACATACTGTTCAAACCGATCTTTCCATGCAACGAAATCGGTACCCTTAAGCATTTTTGGAGCTTTAGTTGCTGAACCGGCTTCAAACTCCATTTTTACCAGTTCTGTAATGTTTATTGAAGTCATAGTTGAAAGAAATACGACTCGAAATACAAAGAAAGTATTTTTTAATTTATTTTGTAAACAGTGATCAGAAAGCGAAGTTATTATAACTTCGCTTGTGGCTAACTTCACTTGAACCTTAACTTCGCTGCTTCCTAACTTCGCTTGTACTTAACTTCGCTGCTTCCTAACTTCGCTTGTACTTAACTTCGCCTTCACTATAACTTCACTTAAACCTTATAAGTTCGCTTAAACCCTACGTACGACGACGGCAACTTCGCCTGATGAACACGAGTTTTTGCAGGTTTTAATTGGATGTATTGTGAGGTATGCGAAGGTGTTTTGGGGTTTATTTGTGTGACATTCATGACAAAACGAGGTACACTATATTCATTACGTAACAAGTAAAAGATAAATCGGTTAATTCGTAGTGCTTAAACGAGTAACCGACTGATACTAATTATGAACCGTATACATACTGAGGGGTCATATACGAGTTATATATATATTATAGAGGCTAACATATTGATATTTAGGCCTTAGTACGTTTAAAACTCTTTAAACGAAAAAGGTTTCGTTTATCGATACGCTATAAGCTTAAACGCAATCGTTAATATCAAAACAAGCATTGTAGCATCCGTTAAGCCGAAAAAGATTTATAAAACACTTATATGACATGTTCTAAGAGATCCGTGAAAATATTTTCGATTTTTACAGACATATAGTATGTTTTTATAATTTTACACAAAACTAGCCGAAAAACACTCGTTTTCGCACTGTTTGACGCACCCGATAAGTTTTTCGCGTCAAAAACCGAACCCGATGTAAATTTAGAATTGGGCTTTCGTTTTTAGGCTTGAAAAATTGGTTAATTGGGCCAAAGTGGGGCCTAAGGGGGGCCCAAACCCTTGCGGCCGCCACTATTATTATTATTATTATTAATTACATTTAATATATAAAAGAAATGAAGATATTTTGGGAGACTTATTGCAGAAGCCATCATCCTCAGCTGATCTTCAAAGGTTCCTTTTAAAACCCTAGCTAAATTCTACTAATTTCACCATGTTAAACTAGTTTTAATCATGTTTAAAATCATAAAAACATGATTTAATTGCTAAAAATCATTCCTAACCATGTAAAAACCCTAAAAATCAAGTAAAACTATGTTTTGATGTTAAACATGTTTACAATCCAGGAACATATACTTTTTTGGTCAAAAACGCGGATTAGAACATGAATACAACGTTTTTACGGTTAGAAAGTTCGGTTTGAACCCAAAACCGAAACCCTAATTATCAAGGCTGTTACATGGATGATTTATGCTTGGTTTGATGTTATATGATATGTAGATATACTGAGTTTGCAACCCGAGACCCGGAGAATCGTTTAAGCTAGCAAAATTCATCGAAAACCGACAAGGTAAACCCGTAACACTCGTTTAGGGGCTGTTTGGTATTAGGTTGTGACGTGCTTGTTGTTAGCTTGTGAAAACTTGCAGGGACATTAGGGATCATATAAATGAGTCCCTGTTCAAATTTGGTAATTTTTCGATAAACGGAGAATATTTGGTGAATTTATTTCCGTTTATGAGCGTTTATTTGGGAAAAATAGCTAAACATGTTAAAAAATTCTGAAACTTGGTTTTGGAGTTTAATATGGGATGGTAAGATCACTGGTAAAGTTTGGGAATCATTGGAAATGCCTAAGTATGGTTTGTACAATCATGGTTAAACCGAATTTTAACAGCCGAAAAACGCACAAAAAGGCATTTTGTCAAAAGAGTTAGGTTCTGTAAATTTTTCAGGGGCTATGTAATGACATTGAGGCCATTGGTAAAAATTATTGGATTTTTCGGAGGTCGTTTGATATAAACGGGCCATTTATTACACGATTATAACCTATTAAATGAATTTTTATAAATAAATAATTAATCATAAAATTTTTGGAAATATTTTTATAAAATTCTCCATGTCTTAATGTATTTTTACAAAAATTTACATAATTTATATATAAGTACATATTTAGTTATGATTAATCAAAGATTTAAATTATAATTGTTTTAACGAAACCGGCAGTTTTGTGTTTAACGGACTGACTGGTATGTCAAAATGTCAAAAGTGGTCAAATATCATATTTTTGAATGATATTGATAAAAACGAACTTGTTACGAAAATTCCGGACAAATCGGGTGGATTGGGCGCGTTTTGTATAATCAAACCCGTGTGAAAACGGAAACGAACCCTGCAATCAAACCAGACACCGAAACCTTAAAATTCTTTCATAAATCAAATCATTTTATCATTCAATATATTTACTTAAGTTTATGTGATCTTACCTAATCCCGAAACGTATAAACGATCAACTGAGCTAGGCTCGGAAAACGGTGAAACTGAGCCAAATCCAGTTTTAAACATTTCATAGTATACAACGTCACAATCTAAGACTATGGTCATGTCCTGGACCTAACAGCTATACCCAGATTATCTATACAGCCCGACTTAGCTTGAACACTGTACTAGTATTAACGATACAATACCGTTTATAGGAATCAGGCTATAAACGAGGCACCTGACATATTGATACGTAATTTCTGTGCAAACTACAATAAGGTGAGTTTCACGACCCCCACTTTCTAAACTGTTTTACGAACTTTTGGGGTGGAAAGCATGTTTATACACGTTATCGATCTGAAAACGAGTTGGAACATAATACATATCTGAACAATTATATATGAAAAGTCCCTACAAACATAATGATTAACTACGTGCTGATGAAAGATGATTATTATCGTTGATTGATATATTAAGTGGAGATAATACGAATTTGCAAAACATAATGAAATTACACGTGACAGCAGGTTTATACAAACATGTTATGTAATGTTAAACATAACTAATTTTGGAGATAACGTGGTCTGTGATGATTATGGGGCTATTGTGGGCAGAAAGGGGGCCACAATAGTAATAAACTAAAGTTGAGTATGGCCTATGAGCCAAGTTCTGCTGCAACTTATAAACTAAAGTTGAGTATGGCCTATGAGCCAAGTTCTGCTGCAACTTATAAACTAAAGTTGAGTATGGCTTATGAGCCAAGTTCTGCTGCAACTTATAAACTAAAGTTGAGTATGGCTTATGAGCCAAGTTCTGCTGCAACTTATTAAACGAACTAACTTGATTGTGACATGAATGTTAAGAAAATAATGTGATTATGCGTATTGAGGGCGGATGGGGAGCCACAGTATTTAGTGATACGTGATAAATACTATATGTGTATATGTGTCTATATACATGCTACGTGATTAGCCATAGGAAATACTATGTGTAGAATATATTAATTAATTGCGTGTATACTATATAATGTTTGAGTTACGTGGAATCATCGTGAGTGGAAAGGGGGATCACAGTAGTTGATGTTAACACAGAACCGTTGTGGGCGGAAGGGGGGCCACAGTGGTAGATTAAACACGGAAATTGGAAACAGCTAGTACGAATAAACAATAACGATTTTACCAAAATTTCGAATTTATTTTATAAACTTACATGTTTGCATATGTACACACAAGGATATGGCTGTATATATTTATACAAACGTAACTACATATTTTTACATACGCGGTTACATACAAACTATGACTGTGTAATACGCAGAACTGATTTCGTTAAACTTATGAAACTCACCAACTATTCGTAGTTGACCTATTTTAACATGCTTTTCAGGTAATCAGATATGAGAAGTAACTTTCTGTGCGTTACGTGTCTGATTGGGGATTGCTGTTATGGGCATTTGAGTTAGAAGTAAAGTAATTGAAGAACCGGTTTGATTGTATCACTTAGTTTGTAAAAGACGTTAGAACGATATAATATATTGTAAATTAGTTAGTAATGTTTCTTTATGAACAATGTATTTGATACCAGTTTTATCTGTTGCATTTCCGTTTTACGCTTCCGCAATTCGCTTAACGGGGTGTGACAATTTGATGGTGGGAGATGGGCAAGACACAAAAACTAGATATTTCAACGTAAAATCGTTCCGCGAATAGTCTAACGGAACGATCTTAACACCCGTGTGATAATCCCGAACCACACAATCACGAGCAAATGCTCTGATACCAATTGTAGGTTCCCAGCCGGATCTACACAGGAGTATCTCGTAACACGAGGGTGCGGAATCCCCACGTAATACGATACGAGCGTTAGGTATATAATACGTTGAACCGATAAACAAACACACGTCACAACACTAATAAACACGATTGTATTGCAACACTTCAACACGTGATATCAATTATCACCAACACACGTTCGATAAAACTTAACCAAACTAAGCCGAAGTGAGGTTTAAATAACCTCGACAACTTCGCCTAACATACTAGGCGAAGTTGTCATAACTTCGCTTATCTCCAAGTTCGCCTACATCCCAGGCGAACATGTGTAAAACAATATTCAAAACCAAAACAAACAATCTAACACGGTTACAGACACATACAAAACACGAGATACTGAACTACTTACATTATGCACCAACACGATGTCTGATGATATTCCTCCATAGTTGTACCTGCACAAAGCGCGGGATTAGTTAGATTTTGGTACCCAGTCCATAGTTACACTGGGTGACCCTGACTCATCTACAGTTGTCACGGATCTCCATGACATATCCTTTTAATCGTCAAACATAGATTATGTAGATGCTTTTGTCGGAGGTTTAGGCAACCATTTATGTCTGTGTGACTTGGCATTATAAGTACGAATGATTGTCGTAACCTCCGGTGTTTTGGATTTGGAAGAAGACGAATTTGTCCTTTCCTCCTGTTTTGGTTTAGACTTAGTGTTTATATTTGAATTTGAAACACCTTTTCTAACCCTTTCACGAAACATGTTAGGTTTGGTCTGATGAGGACTAAACCTGCCAGATTTGTTTCGATTCCAGTCATCGTCAGAGGGACTAGCCTGATTGTACCTGAATCTCTGCCTGTACGAGTTATGAGGCATATAGGGCATGTTCATCTGATAAAATCCATAATAAGGGACATATGGACGATGTGGACAGTTTCTGGCAATATGATCAGGAGTGCCACAGTTAAAACAGGTTTGACGTTTTATGTAAAAAACATTTTGGGAAACTCCTCGTCTGGACTGGTTGTGTGGACCAGTTTGCTTAGAACTGCGAGAACCCCTCTTTGCTTCATAAGCTTATCACCTTGTTTGTCATTAGAGCATCCCTCTTTGACAAATTTAGGTGCAACGTATTTTTTGAATTTTTTTGAATTTTTTGTTTTTATTAGAAACCACATTATTAGAGTTCAAAGTTTCAACCGAATCAACCACACAAGAATCCTTGCTCTTTAAAACAGAGCTCACACAAACAGTCGGAATAACATAATTTAAAACATGATGTTTTAAAGAAACAATGTCATTATCAAATTCAAAACAATGGTCGTCATCCTCATTAGTCCATTCCTTCACAATTACTTTTTCTGCACATAAAGTAGACACATTATAATCATTCACATCTGAAGAAGACGGACCAACATTCACAGAACTAGTTCCATCACCTTTGTCTTGTTTACCATACTTCATGTCCTTTACCTTTTCCTCATTTTCTTTGGTAACAGGGGTAGGGACATAATTGTGGTTGTAGGGTGAGGGGAACATGACTGAATCCTATTCCCTCACCTTCATTCTCCTTCCACCGCAATTGGTTTTCAATCATTGAATTAACTACCTTACTGGAACCATCAAATTTTTTAAAATCAAGTTAAGCCCTTTCAAACTTACTAGTTAGATTCAAGATTTCTAACTTGGAGGCTTCCAATTTAGCAGTTAATTCAGCAATTTCTTGTTTGGCATCAAGGTGGTGACAAGTTTTTATACTAAAATCAGTCTTAAGCTTAGAAATGTCCTTCTTCTGAGCTTCTATTTTATCTAGAAAACCTTTTTCATTCTTCTTATGTTTGAAATTTTCTGATTTTATTCTCTCCATATCTCTAATTAGATTATCGTTATGAAGCTTATACAATTCTATTTTTTCAACACAATCTAAAGAGCATGGTTGGAAACTTACCTCAGATGAATTTGGAGAAGTGAACGCCATATATGCAAATTGAAGTTCCTTGATCTTCTCCTCGGTAGCATTTTCTTCTCCAGTGTCTTCAACATTTGCAAAGTTTGCAGTATGATTTTCAATGTTGAGTGCGGCCATCTAACCCTTCCAAGAGAATTGTTGAGCAACCATTCCTCTTTCATTATTTCCTGAGCTACCTCCAGCCTCACCTCTAGCATTTTCAACTGGAACTAATGCCCTTTCCGTGTTTCCATCCTTTGTTGGGTTAGTGCACTCACGAGCAAAGTGACTTGGCTCGTGACAGTTGTAGCACCTAAGAGTGTCTTTGGTAAAACCCACTTTCTGATTGTTAGACATGTTCCAATTATTTCTGACCGTTCTCTTAGTGAACTTCTTCGCCCGAAACACTGCCATGGCGAATTGCCAAGCGATATCCATTTTTTCAACATCATCAGGATGGATCTGATCAAGTTCAGTAGCAATCACAGGTTGGACCAAGTCTCTAGCCAAAAATGCATTATAACAATTCATGAAAGCATCCATCAAAGCAATATTCTCCTGAGTGTATTTTGATATGGAAGGAATATGACTGAAATTCTGACTAGTTGTGGCCCCTAAGTGTGTAGTTTTTGCAGTATCATTTGAGGATTGTCCAAATTTAGTGAAGAACACTGGAGCTGGTTGGGGTGGGATGGAGGACGATTGGCCTTGTGTAGATGAGAACATCTGGAAATTTCCCTGAGGTGGCTGTTGAGTAGCCTTGAACAGTGAGAAACTGTCTTGAGAAATAAGAGCATTGTTGGAGGCAACGTTGTATCCAGCCGCACTGTAAGAGCTTGTATGATTTATTGCACGTTGCTTATCATCCATATCACATGCCTTAATAGTGGCTATCATTTCACTCATAGCCATTCGGTTGAGATCTTTAGTCTTTTTGATAACCGCAACATTCATGTCCCAACTCTTTGGTAATGAGTTCACCAGCATGTTTTCTGAAGTTTGCAGATAAAACCTGCTGATCTCATTTCAGTCACAAGTGATAAGAATATTTGAAGTTGGGTTTCCAACGTTTCTCCCAGAACATGATTAAACATATTGAACTTTTGTCGCAGCAAATCTTGGCGACTTCTCTTCATATCTTCATTCCCTTCATACACTTCGATCAGTGCCTCCCATAACTCTTTAGTAGACTGAAGTTCTCTAAATTGAAGATCAATCTCGGGAGAGAGTGCCATGGTTAGAGTGGAAAGAGCTTTCTCATCTTTCTCAACTTTAGCAAAATCATCATCGTCATACTGTGCAACCGGTTTCACAAGGAGTTCAGTAGAGTTATCCTTTTGATAGGTGATTCTTTGAGGTCCCCTAACGATACTTCTCCATACTTTGGAATCTTTCATCTTAACGTATTTCTGAAAACAAAACTTTCACTCACTGAACCCCTCATGAGACAGTAGACGGGGTATACGAGTGGTGGTCCCCATGATAGAATCCAATTCCTGATGAAGTGATGCGTTTGTTGAGTTGTTACCATTGGTTAACTGTTCCATTCTGACTATATTAGTTAATTGAGTTTTAAAAGTCCAAAAAATGTTAAAGTCTAGATGTTAAGCCCAACAAATCAATCTTAAACGTAACAAACTCCCGAGAAAAGGGGATTTTGATTTGCTTCCAAACCAAAACCGCTACCTTCCCAAAACTAGCTTCTTCTTCTCCAGTTACTATTTCGCCGGAAAACAACAACACCACCAAAGAACACAATTCTTGAATCTTTGATATCACAATAACGAGCCTTAATAAGGTCTAAGGCTCTGATACCAATTATAAGTCCCGAATCTGGATCACTACAATTATGATATCAACAAACAAGTATTGGTGCGGAATACCAACACTTGGTGACTCAAGAACACAAACAAACACAAATACATAACACGAGGATTGCTTCAAAACACACGTATTATTGGAATACGTCGGGTGCTTAAGCACTATTACAATCACGTCTGGTAAACAAGTAGACGGCCATACAAACAAGTGAACGAACAACCTAACCCTATAAAATATATGTTCTATATATAGGGAGCAAACACAACTGGCCCAACACCTAACCAAAAGCCCGGTTTACATCATTGCCCGTAGCCCAAGCCCAACATACAAGCCAAACCCAAACATAAGATAGACTAAGTACAAACCACTATAATCTAGGCCCAACAGGAACATAACCACCAACCCAGATGAGAAAGAGGAAACCCCAATTTTAACATGATTGATGAAAAACCTAAACTGTATCAGCGTATATATTCTTCAATCCACGAATATATACACAACCAAAGAGTCCAATTAGTTAACTTTCAACTTAAGTGGTCAAATAAAATCAAGCTTTAAAGGTTAGAAAGTAGGTAATTACCTCAAAATTAAGGCAAAACCACTCAACCATGACCATAGTGAAAAGTCGAAGGTCCTGTTGGATTTAATGGTCGGTTCGGGTCAAGTCAACGCCGACCGACCCGAATATGACCCGGTATGAGTTATACCGAGGGTAACAAACCTTAAGCTCACTTAATCGTTAACTAAGCTCGACACAATCAATTAGAAAGATAGGGAGGTGGATTAGGCTTTAGATTGATAATTGGGCTCAAGCCCAATGGGTTTAATTTAATTAAACCCTATTTATCTTTCTATATATAGTATAACATATTGTTTATAGGTTATAGAATAAACAAACTAAAACCCTAACAGCCACCACTATTCCAGCGCCGTTTTCCCGCAGTCGTTTTTCCGGCAGCCAATTCCGGCCACCGGAATTTCGTCCCTATCATCTTCTCCGGCTACTAGACATTGCATACCATCACTACAGTCCATTATTGACCAATGATGTTGCTCTCTGCTTATGTCCGTCTATCTGCTGCTCTTTTTCGGCGAACTCGATTTCCGGGAGCTGTTTTCCGGCCACCGGATTATCGTCTCAGCCAGTAGCAGCCTCCGCCGGCCACCTGCTTATACTCGGATGTTGTTGTAGCTGAGTTTCTGGAGTCCTTGAGCCGTCGCAGCCGTTGGTCACCAGAATCTCCATCTCCGCCGTCGCCGTCACTTACTGCCGCCGTCACCGGAGTTTATTGGTTATTGATTGTGTTACCATCTAGCTTCATTCGTTAGCTCTCGGTGTTCTTCCCGGTTTTGATAACCGAGGTATAAAGCTTTAACCTTTAACTATGGTTGTTCATTTTTATATCGTGCTCGTATTTTGTTACCACCGGATCCGAGTTCGGGTTTCGGTTCGATGGTTCGTTTTACTCGTTCTTATCCGCTGCGTGTATTTGGTTCGTTTTGATTATTAATTAACTAATAATTACTTAAACGAATATAATATGTTAAAACGAGTTAAAATTGTTTGACCATTTTGTTCCGAACCACCGTTGAAACCCAACAGGTCCGCCACCACCATAGACGCCGTTTAAGACTCCGAAAATGGAACCCCATAATGGTCAAACATCACTGTCTTACTTCCACCATCGTCGCCTCCAAGGATCACAAAATGAAATCCGGCAACGACCACCACCGCCACCAAAACGGCATAAAAATGCCGTCGGCAACGATGGTTTACGACCACCCACACACCCCGTCGCGGCGCCGCCTAGGTTTTCCAAAATGGAACCCGACAACATATAGACTACCGGATGTGGATATGTCATCTCTCAGCCTGGAAAGAGAGAAGGAAGCATACAAAAGAAAAGAAAGAAAGATAGAAAGAGAAGGCAAAAAGGGAAAGAACATGCAGAAGACAGACAAGTCTTATGTGGGGAAGACACGTGTATTCTAACGTGGTGACTTCAAAACCGATGACAAAATATACAATAAACTTAGCCTAATTTACAATGAGTAAAGCACCATGTATAACAATATAAACCAGTTGTACAACCTATAAAGCACGAATTTGGTTTATGTTGTCTTTTTATATATATATATATATATATATATATATATATATATATATATATATATATATATATATATATATATAATAAGCGAATCAAACTATTTTTTTAACAAAAAAATGAATCAAACTTATTTTTTAACAAAAATTAACTAATCGAACTACTTTCTTAACAAAAATATACTAACTGAACTACTTCTTTTAACAAAAATAAAATACCGAAATACTTTTTTTAATACAAATAAACAAAACGAACTAGTTTTTTTACTAAACTAAACGAACTGAACAATTTGCTTTAACAAAAAAAAGTATACCTTAAAAAAAATAAACGAACCAAACTTATTTTTAACAAAAAAACGAATCAAACTATTTTTTTAACAAAAATAAATGAACCAAACTTTTTTTAAACAAAAATAAGCTACCGAACTTATTTTTAACAAATATAGTCGCAGCTTGCGCTAAGGTGGGGTTCGGTACTTATTTTAGAAGTAGTTACGTTCGTTTAGTTAAGTAAAAAAAATAGTTTGTTTCGTTTATTTTTGTTAAAAAGGTAGTTTGGTCGTTTATTTTTGTTAAAAAAGTATTCTGGTTCATTTATATCTTAAAAAATAGTTTAGTTCGTTTATTTTTGTTAAAAAACTAGTTCGATTTTTTTGTTGTTAAAAAAAGGTTTGGTTCGTTTATTTTTGTTAAGAAAAAAGTTTGATTCATTTATTCTTGGTTGATTATAGTTTGGTTGGTTGACTATGGCTTGATTGGTTATAGTTTGTGTAGGTTCCCTGGACGGATCGCACGAGATATCTCGATCAACTCAGGTGCGAAATCCCTGCGTAGATCGTTACGAGTATAGAACACGAATCACACGAACACACGTTATATAATAACTCAAACACGTGATACGATATCACTATTACAGACACACGTTACAGCTCTCGTAACAACTCGAACAAACTAACACGAACAACTAACTGGAACTCGACTCAAAACCAAGCCGTAACCTAGGTATATAAATACACGACAACTTCGCCTGGCATGTTCAGGCGAAGTTGTCCATAACTTCGCTTGACTAACAAGTTCGCCTAAACAACGAACTTGTCAGTAACTTCGCTTAAGACATATATAAAACATAATTAACATTACAGACTCGATTACAGACACTAGACTATGAACTACTGACATTATGCACCAACAGACTCCCCCTTGGCAGTAGCTTCATGTCTTGATCTTCAAGCACGTGTCTTGTAACCTTCAATCTCTTTGTCTTCATGCATGTACTCCTTCTCTCACACATACCGTGACTACTCGCTGATATTTCCTCGCTTCGTCTTTCCAAGCAGGAATATAAAATATCTTCTTTTCATTTAACACCTGCAGATCAGCTTTCGATAAATTAACAAGATGCATCGGATCATACACTCTTAGCACTTCTTGTTCGTCTTCGTCTTCCATCACGGCTTCAGCAGTCTGGCAATCAACATACCACCATTTAAGGTTCTTTAACACATCCTTGGGCATTGTCTTCATCGGCACATCTTTAAGACACCGAATCGGTTTGTACTTCATTACCATCCAAGGCTTGCCATCTGCTCTCATTCCCCTTTCTTTATCTTCCACTAGCTTTCCCTTCTGTGGCTTTAATAACTCAAACTTCTTTTCTTTAATACTTTCTTTCCACACGATCTTCCCAATAACTCTGGCCATGTTGTCGTCACTTCTATTAATCAACCCCAATCTAGCCAAATCCTTCACCTCACATTCAGACAATGTATTGAGAGATCTCAACGTCCTCTTAAAGTATTGGATCCCATCATATCTTTTCACCACGAACACTTTTAACTGTTCATCATATAGCCAACAGATAATTCCTTTCATTGATTCAGCATAGCCTTTGATATTATAACTTTTCTTGAACATGGTTGGAACAACAGGCTTCTTAGTTTTGATAAACCAATGAGCATAGCCTTCCTTCCATCTAGGCTGCTCCTCCCATTCTGTATCATCACCTGCTGTGTCTTGACATACATCTGACTTTTCAACTTCAGGGATCTCATGTTCAACATTCTCCTCAACTATTTCACCCTCTTCAACATCATCTTCAATCACTATTTCAGCACCAATCTTTTCAATCTCCTCAATTGGCAGCACATCATCATCAAACAACACATCATCACTAAACATATCATCATCTAATTCTTTCAAAGCATCAATCACATCATCTCCCATTTCTTCATCATCAACCATCACCACCTCATCACCACCAGAACTGCCAGCCGCACCTGCAGACTCCCCCTCAGCTGTGGAAGTCCCAAGAGCTTGAGTAGTTCTTGGCAACTCACCACCTGCACCTTTCGATGCATTGGGATCATCGTCTCTATCATTTCTCTTCTTTGTCCTTAACTCGTCGCCTTTACAGCCTGTCTCCCCCTGAGATGCCAAGAACTCCTTCATAGCATCTATAATTCTCCCATGTTCAACCAGGAGGGACGACTGTAGTTGATTTTCTGCTACTAGGCGTTGAATAGCCTGGGTCTGGACAAGATTCACCCTTGATTGTTCTGCCACGACCCGCTCAAGTGCAGCTATTCTCTCCGAGTCTGAGAGGGTTGCATCGAAATCAAACCTCATGTGAGATGTGTCTTGAGTATACTCAGCGGGGATTTCGAATGAAACCGGGACATCAGAAGCAGCTGTGGACGTAACCGCAGGTGGTATCGTGACCGACAACCCTGCAGTTGCAACGACTGTGGACTCTACAAATTGTGCAACCACCTCTGAAGGAGTAAGCGTTGGAGGTGGTAAAGACACAATAGTCGTCCTCTGGAAAGTAGTAGACGGAATGCCGAAAGCTGATGATGTAGCCACCACGTGAACATCCGCGGCGCTTAAACTTGTGACCTGTAGTGATGTAGGAACAATCGACATACCTGACAGTGCGGGCGGAGCGAAACGTACAACTCTTGAAGTCTCTCCAGCTCCCATACCTGCACCTGTCCTTTCCCGTCTTGAACGTCTAATCAACTTGTGAATAGCCTCTTCTTCTTCTGACTCACTATCATCAGCTGTCCTCTTTCTCTTTCCAAACGTCCTCTCTTGAGTCACCAACATCCTTCTCGCCTCATCCATAACAACATCAAGATCTGAGTCAGCCACCGTCGTAGCTGCTCTAGTAATACACACAGTCGAGACACGTTCAACTGGGATCTGAACGTTCTCCTCTGGATCCACCCGATCCATATCGAAGAATCCTTGACCTCCGAATTCTGCATCAAGGTCCACTTCCTCCTCCGGTGACACAACAGGAGCAGCAGGTATAGCTTGAGATGCTCCTGCCTGTTGTGGTGCCGGGTCTCTGAACTCATCCCCACGAGCTGGCACATACCCCGGTTTATTAAGTACCCAAAGAGTGGAGTATGCCTTGGACGCAGTTCAGGCTTGCTCCTCGCACTGGATGTTCGGCATTGAGCGAAGATACGTTTGCTCACACTCTCCACGTATCGTATTGGACGTCGTTGAGGCAACGTGGGAGAAACATGATTCAAGATCATCTGAATGAATCTTGGATACATGATGAACCTCTCACGGGCCATCGCTCTTCTCTGTCTATCGATCTCGTAAAAGACCATCTGACTAAAGCTATAACGTTTGTTATAAGTCAGAGCAGTCATTGCTGACTGCATGGTCGCACCCATACCATCAGTGCCCGCCTTCCTCCCAGACATGCAGACAATCATTACGTGCATGAGGAAGCGCCACTGATCGAGTAGGAAACCCTTCCTCCTCTGAGTATCACCTAATGGACCAGAATAGCCCATTCGGAGAAACGCTCCATCACGGAACGGAGCCACAAACTCTGTAGGGTCATCCCTAGTCTCCTCACCGAACCGTAAAGCCACCCGTAGATGAGAACTGAACCTCTTGATTGTTGACGGTTGCTCGCATAACCGGGGGCTCAACGCGGCAATCGTATTCCACAGTCTGCCAAAAATCCTCGATATTGGGTAAGGAAATCGGCAGAGTCGTAGTGATAGCGTGGAATATCCTCGAGCGAATGAGGAATGTGATTATCTCGCGGTAATCCTCAACACCGCTCGCTTCTGGGTCTAAGGTGATATACATGTTATGACCCGGGAAGAATTGCCTCTGATTATCTCCATCGTCTCCTCCAGCACCTCCAGCACCTGCTACTGCAGCCATATCTGCAACAAACGAACCAAGTTAGATAAACGTTAAGGCATAACACAAGTTCGCTTGTTACCATGAGCGAAGTTGTGAAAATCTGTATAGGCGAAGTTAAAGGTGGGGCGAAGTTGGGCACAACTTCGCTTCAACTTTAAGTTCGTCTAATAAACAATAATTAAAAAAGGGTTCAGGCGAAGTTAGTGATAACTTCGCCTCACCACAACATCGCCTCAGGCGAAGTTGAGCCTCAGGCGAAGTTACGGATAACTTCGCCGAAACCCTAAGTTCGCCTGAAACTGAATCGGCGATAGTAAGATCGATTCAACATCGAAAATCTGGTGTTTCGGTCAATTTTGACGATTAAGAACTCCCAAACACAAGATATTAAGGATATTTAGACGATCAGGTTGTTCATGAACACGTAAAAACACGCTTTAAAATCCGGTTCAAAAATCCGTCGGTCCGAGGTATCGAAACAGGTCGAAACGACCTTTGATAAGCATTGACAACACGATGTACCGACACCACGAACCTTGAAATCGAAACGAAATCTGGAAAAAAGAACAAGGAATTGGAAAAACAACAAGTTCGCTGAAAACTGGTTAAGTTCGCCGGAATAAGTTCGCTTAGATCTGTGAATAATGAATCGTTTGACCTTTGAAAATCCTTATATAGGGGCGGAGTTATACAGGCGAAGTTACGGTTAACTTCGCCTAGGCGAAGTTATTCACAAGTTCGCCTGTTTAACAACTTCGCCTATATTTACAAAATCAACCCTTATAATTTGAACATTTTGCAATTAACTTTTAAAATTTCCCTTTAGGAATTAAATAACACGATCAAGTCCAAGTAACCAGTTATAAAATCATAAACTACCTAAGTACGAAAAACTTTTAAAAAATTAAAGTACAAGGGATCAAATTTCAGTCTCGATAGGGACTACTACGTTTTAGAAAAGATCCGAACAGGAGTCATACTAACTACGTGACTGTCACATAGATCCATGTTTAGCTGTAGTATGACATAAAGAAACAGGTTGTAAGCAGGTAAATAACTTAAGATGGTTTTCATCGTTTCAGTGATACGAGTTAAGTTCAATTAAGCTCAAAATTTAAGTGGGCAACAACTCAGAGATTATGATGCCTCCTATCTATTCTCAAAGCGTATTTGGCTTTCCCCAAGTCACCCCGAATTGACTTCGACCCGTAGTGTCTGATTAAGTTTGTAAGTACTCTTCATCTGCTTCCCGTTCTCTTTCTTACTCCATGATTGAGAAGTCTTGACATTTTCAGCTCTTAGAGTGTTTCAATAACTCTAAGTATATATATATTTAATAAACATTTGCATAGACTTCAGAGTAGTAATCAACTGCAAGTCCCGAATCTGGATCACTGCAGTTTCTTCACACACTATCTTTACGGGAATCAGAACACTAACAGGCTCGTGTATGACTGGGTAATCGCTTTTCTGCCTATCATTCGGAAAGATATATATGAAGACATGCAAAACTCTTAAGGAGTTTCCACATAAAATCGAGTAGATATAGTTTGTATCACATCTACTTTTACGCACCATAAAAAGTTACCATGACATACTATGACTGTTCTAAAGCCTTTTAAGCCTAATAACTTCACTAGTTAAGCACACAGAATCAGTATATGTATCATTTTCCAAGGTTGGATCAATTTTCTGTTAAAACATAGCAAATAGAACTTCTTACGAAGTAGTAGACTTGAAAAATAATTTCATTTCCCAAAAAGAAAAATTTTAACATCAATCGCTCCAACCAAAACAAAGTCTTCAGGTAAACGGCTATCCCGAAGATCCAATGGATCAGCTGGACCGACCACATATTAGTATGTGTCCTTCTAACTAAGTATGATCGACTAATTTTAAGCGAAAGAATGAAAACACATCATAAACCGCTCCAGTCACTTTCAGTCATCTGGTTAATGGCTATCCGCATATTCTACAAGTAGAAATGAGGACTAAACATATCCTAAGACATGTCCTTCAAACTGAGGCAACTGACATAATTCTAAGCGATAGTGATGTTTTTTTTGTTTTTGTTTTTTGTTTTTTTTTAAACGAACATAAAAAGCATGGTTACTCGGGATTGATCATCCCATTCAGCTCAATAAGGTTTTGAAATCTTGTTTTGTCAAACGCTTTAGTATATAAATCAGCGAAATTATCAAGCGTATCCACCTTTTCAAACACAATCAGTTTCTTCTCAGCACAATCCCGTATATAATGATGACGTATGTCAATATGTTTAGTTTTACTGTGCTTCACGGGATTGTTAGTTACTGAGATAGCAGCTGTGTTATCAATGCAAATAGGAGTAAGTAAGAAATTCAGACCATAGTCGCGCAACTGTTGTTGAATCCAAAGAACCTGGGAGCAGCAGTTGGATGCTGCCATGTATTCTGCTTCACAGGTTGAAATTGCGACTGAAGTCTGCTTCTTGCATTGCCACGACACCAATCTGCCACCAAGAAACTGACATCCTCCAGTTGTTGACTTCCGACTCTGATTGCACCCTCCATAATCAGAATCTGTGTAAGCGACTAGCTCCAAGTCTCCTCCTCTCGGGTACCACAACCCCAGCTTCGGCTTGCCCTTGAGATACCTCAGTATCCTCTTCACACCCTTCAGATGAGATTCTTTTGGGTTTGCCTGAAAGCGTGCACAAAGACAAACAACAAACATTATATCAGGCCTAGAAGCAGTTAAGTACATTAAAGAACCTATAATAGCCCGATATTGAGTTGGGTCCACATCTGCATCACCATCTGACTCAGCACCCAATTTGTGATTGACGCAGATTGGAGTGTCGAATGGAGTGCTGTCCTCCATCTTGAAGCGTTTGAGCACATCATGGACATACTTGGTCTGATGAATGAACATCCCATCCTTCTTCTGATCAACCTGCAATCCTAAAAAGAAAGTTAGTTCACCCATAGCACTCATTTCAAATCTTTTCTTCATGACAGACTCAAACTCCTGACACATGGAGACTTTTGATGCAGCAAAAATAATGTCATCCACGTAGACTTGGACCAGCAGGAAGTCGCTTCCTTCTCTCTTGAAGAACAACGTGCTATCAATCTTCCCTCTTTCAAACCCATTTTCAAGCAAGTAATCTGATAAAGTTGAGTACCAGGCACGAGGTGCCTGATGAAGTCCATACAACGCCTTGCTTAACTTGTACACGTGGTCTGGAAAGTCTGGGTCAGGAAAACCCGGAGGTTGCTTAACATACACTACCTCATCAACTTTCCCATTCAGAAACGCACTTTTCACATCCAACTGAAATACCTTCATCTTCTTATAAGCAGCAAACGCCAAAAACAATCTAATGGCTTCCAATCTTGCCACAGGAGCGAACACTTCATTATAATCAATCCCCTCTTGTTGATTAAAACCTTTAACGACTAACCTCGCCTTGTTCCTTATAATAATCCCTTTCTCATCTCTCTTGCACTTAAAAACCCATTTTGTGCCTATCGCATTAAAGTCCAAACTTCCATTTTCTTGAATTGAGCCAACTCTTCTTGCATAGCTTCGACCCACGAGCTGTCCTTGAGAGCCATTTGATAATTCTTCGGTTCAATCTGGCTGATAAAGCAAGTGTACAAGCATTCGTTGATTATGCCTGTCTCCTTAATGCTTGTGTAAACACAGGTGTGCTCATTCAAGCGACGTCTTGTTTGTACACCGGAGGACACATCACCAATCACATTCTCCAAAGGGTAATCTTTATGAATTCTCGTGGTCGGAACAGAACCGACATGCAAATTGTCTTCCAAGTTAGAAGAGAGCTCGTCAATTGTTGTTTCTTGCTGAGAGTGAAACGGATTGAAAAATTCTTCTTCAGTCGAGGCAGTAGGGGTATCGACAGCATTTGATGAGAAAGGTTGACATTTATCAAACAGCTGTCTTTGGACTAGATTTTCTTCCTCATCAAGGATCATCTTCGTAGCAACTCTTTCTTCTTCTTGTGCACTATCCAAAAACGGTATGTTAAAAGACTTAAAAAGTTTAACATAGTCGAAAAACTCAGCAGGTCCGTTGCTTGGTTTTGGCGGTTGGTAACTTGTGATATCGGTGTTACACACCACCTCAACCTTGCTGGTCAATGTATTAAAGACACGTCTGGTGGGAGTCTCAACAACATAACCGACTAAGATTCCTTCATCGGCCACTTCACCAAATTTAGAATTTTTCTTTAAAATCGAATAAGGGGACCCGAATGGTTCAAGACCACTCAAGTTGGGCTTTCTCCCATGCATAAGCTCATAACACATTTTACCAAGTCTTTTAATAGTTAAGACTCTATTCAGAACATAACAGGCTGTAGCAACAGCTTCAGCCCAAAACACCACAGGAAGCTTCGAATCAGCCAGCATTGTTCTGGCTCCTTCAATTAACGTTATGTTCTTCCTTTCAGCCACTCCATTCTGTTGCGGTGTATACGGAGCGCTGTATTGGTGTTCGATCCCTTTCTGAAGGCAGAAGATCTCCATCTCAAAATTCTTGAACTCCGTTCCATTGTCACTCCTGATGAACATAACCCTTTTATCCATAACGTTCTCAACTTTGGTAATCAAATTCTTCACCATCTGAGCCGTTTCATCTTTTGATTTCAGGAAATATACCCACGAATATCGTGAGTAATCATCAGTGATCACCAAGCAGTAAGAAGTACCTCCTAGACTTTTTGCATTCACGGGACCGAAGAGATCCATGTGAAGCAATTCTAGGGTATTGGTAATTGAATTGACTTTCTTGGTGAGATGGGATTTCTTGTGCTGCTTTCCCTTCTTGCACGCTATACATTTATCTTCAAAATTGAAACTCTTCAAGGGAACGCCCAGCACAAATCCATTCTTGACAATGTGGTTCATCTTCCGAAGATGAATGTGCCCCATTCTCCTATGCCACAATTCGGACTCCGATTCGCTCGCTTTTGTCATATGGCATGATTCTTCCGTGGCCATTTCAGTCGACCTCATATCCATAATGTATGTATTCCTCTCATGTGGAGCCTTCATCACAATCCATTCCTCTGGTATATGAAAACCAGGGTGCAACACAATCGCCTCATTCTTTGTAAAATGAACGGTGTACTCCTTATCACAGATTTGCGACACACTCAGCAGATTGTGCTTCAATTCTTCCACAAAGTTAACTTTCTCCAATGTCATCTTTCCGTTCGACACCGTTCCCATTCATGTAATCTTGCCTCCACTTTCACCGGCAAAGTTTACTCTCCCTCCTTGAACAGGTTTCAAATCGTGTAACAAGTATTTGTTACCCGTCATGTGCCGGGAACAGCCGCTATCCACAACCCAAAGATTGTTGGCAGCCCTGTTCAACTGTTCCTGCACAATAAAGCAAAAGATTAGAATTTAGGGACCCAAGACTAATTGGTCTTGGATCTATACATCCCAAACTTTGCCTTTCCAAAGTTAGTCTCTGGATAATTCCTGTAAGTCCTATTAGGATATCTCCTTGAAGATTGATTGTGAGGCCTTCCAAACCTTTGTGAATTGAAAGAATTATAGCTTGTGGTTTGGTTATTAGCAGTGTAAAACTGAGATTTGTTTCAATGAAAACCTGAATTAGTCACATTTTTGAATTTTGAATGGTTTTCATTTTTAGCAGCATGATAATTACTATTAGGCTTATTCTCAGTTTTAGTAGGCCTTACACCTCTGAATCGCTGCTTCAGAGGGCAATCTGCAACTAGGTGCCCTAATTGATTACACCTAAAACAACACCTATGCTCAACCTTTTTATCAACCGGTGTTTTAGATGTCGAGGCTTTATTACCGCCCGTTCGTCTCACATATGGTGGGACGTACGGGTTTAGTGGAGTACTCTTTTTATTCGTCTTATCTTTCTCTCCACCATTGGGTAATACCACCTCCTCTTTTGCCTTACCAGACTCGGATGACTTATCCGAATCCGATGAGACTGGACTTGGATCAGAAATTTTAACACTTGAAACAGGCGAACTTGTTTCGCCTCCACTAACATTTGGTTCTTTACAAGTTACTTTAACTGGTACTATCTGAGCAACCTCAAAGTCAACAGATTTCTGAACACTAGGGTTAAAAGTGTAATTGTGATTATAAGGTGGTGGAACCTCATGATAACCGATTCCTCCTCTCTTAGCAGAGGAACCTTGATCACTAACAAGGTGATCAAGAATAGCAGAGGAATTTCTGAACTGCTCTAGTTTTCTATTCAGTTCCACCACTTTTACCTGGTGATCAGCAATCTGTTTTTCTCTATCAGCAATTAGTTTGGTTTTTTCTTCCAAAACTTCATAGCTTAAATCAATCACTTCAATTTTTTCAGCAAGTTTTGTTTTTAGACTTTTAACATCTTTTTCACAGGCTTTTATTTTGACTTTATAGCTATTTTCTCTTGCTTTTGTAAAATGATTATCTTCTTTTAGGGTTTTAAATTCAGCATCCAACCTAACATACTGATCAGTTATAGTTAATTGCTCAGACAAGTTTTCACATTTAGAACATGTAGGTTTAGAACATACCTCGGAGAGTTGGTCTTTAACATCTGCCATGAAAGCTTTTTCTTCTCCGGTAACCTTCTCACTTTCTTCAGTTTCAACCTTCGCCAAATTTGCCTGCTCAAAAGTTTCTTTAGAATGCAGATTCCAGTTGTATTCACCATCTTCTCTTGACATCATGGCACTATAATCTTTTCTACCCTCATTATGCTGTGTAGACTTTCCTTGACCACGTTCTACACGCTCATTCCTGCACTCCTTAGCAAAGTGGCCGTTTTGCTGACAGTTGTAGCATCTCACCTTCGTCTTGTCAAACCCTGGCTTTCCACCGACAAACTTTCTTCCGGTCTTTCTCATAAACCGCTTCACTCTTCTTACGATCATAGCCATCTGCCATTGCAAATCCATTTCCTCCAGATCATCAGCATCAATCTGGTCATAGTCTTCATCCAACACAGCTGGATCAACAATCTTCCCTTGAATGTAGTTCTCATAGGAAGCAATAAAAGAAGCATAGAGACCAAACTGCTCTTCAGCAGACTTGACACTCATAGGCATCTTGGAGTAGTTGTTGCTGGGAATACTTGGAGAGTAACTACTCTTGCTTACCTGGGGTTGAGAACCACTCGATCCACCTGCTACATAGCAAACATCACCATTTGTGTTGACTGACACATGACCCTCATGTGATGAGTTTGCGCCCGACTCTCCCTTCGAGTAGTAGGCAGCAGATTCAGTCTTCGATCCTGAGCTAGTGTTGACTTTAGCTCCATACATACCTGGATCTTGAACCTGATCCATAGGTGTCTATTTTCTGACCATGTTAAGCTCAAAGTTTCTGAGCTTGTTGACTGCCGTTTCTAGATCATATGTGGGAAAGTCTTTGTCTTCCCTCATCAGCACAGTGTACATCTCCCATTTTGGTGGGAGAGCATCTAGAAGCTTCTTAACTATTTCTTCTTCTCGGTAGGAAATTGAATAGTTGCTCAATTCAGTCATCAGATGGTAATATCGAGTGATAATATCATCTAAAGATTCATTCTTCAAATACTTGAAGACTGAGAACTAGGTTTTGAGCAATTTTATCTTTGAAGCACGGATTCCTACATTCCCTTCAAATCTGTTCTCAAGAGCTTCCCAAAGCTCTCTTGCTGACGTATACTTTCTAAACGTATGAAGGATCTCTTGTGGAAGAGCCATAGTAATAGCAGCATGAGCCTTGCTCTCGGCTTCATACATCTTTTTCTCTTCTTCTTCTTCCATTTTGCTATACTTTTTGATTTGATCTCGACCTTCATACTCCATAACTGGTGGAATATAACCATCCTGGATGCATACCCACATCTTCGCATCCTGGTATTTGACATATTGTATGAACCGATCCTTCCACGCAACGAAATCGGTTCCCTTCAGCAACCTTGGGGCCTTAGTAGCTGACCCTGCTTCTACTTCCATCTTTACTAACTCAGAGATGTTAACTGACGACATCTTTCTCGAAAACAAAGAAACCCGAAAAAAAAAAATCAAAAAAAATTTCTGAAAAGTACTGTAGGCGAAGTTACGGATAACTTCGCTTAAGCCTTAACTTCGCCGCTGATTAACTTCGCTGAAGAACTTCGCAGATGATTAACTTCGCTTAAGGTAAGCGAACTTAGGAGGTAGGCGGAGTTGTATAGAACTTCGCTGAGTTAGGCGAACTTGAGAAGGTAGGCGAAGTTGCGGATAACTTCGCTTAACCTTATATCTTCGCCGAAACCCTACGTATCCTGACGGCAACTTCGCCTGATGAACACGGACGTTTTTGCAGATCTGAAATCTGGATTTTACGAGGTTTTTGACGGTGCAAAGGGTTGAATACGATGGTAGGAGGTAAGATTGACTCAAAAACACAGAAAACACGTCCCGCGAATAGTCGAAACGGGACGATTTCTACACCCGCGTGAATATCCCGAACCACACAATCGAGCAAATGCTCTGATACCAATTGTAGGTTCCCTGGACGGATCGCACGAGATATCTCGATCAACTCAGGTGCGAAATCCCTGTGTAGATCGTTACGAGTATAGAACACGAATCACACGAACACACGTTATATAATAACTCAAACACGTGATACGATATCACTATTACAGACACACGTTACAGCTCTCGTAACAACTCGAACAAACTAACACGAACAACTAACTGGAACTCGACTTAAAACCAAGCCGTAACCTAGGTATATAAATACACGACAACTTCGCCTGGCATGTTCAGGCGAAGTTGTCCATAACTTCGCTTGACTAACAAGTTCGCCTAAACAGCGAACTTGTCAGTAACTTCGCTTAAGACATATATAAAACATAATTAACATTACAGACTCGATTACAGACACTAGACTATGAACTACTGACATTATGCACCAACAGTTTGATGGTTATTCTTAAATTTGGAGGGAATTATAAAGAGTACTAAGACTGAGCAATCACTTAACCACAATGACTCATACAGATCATAAAAAAATGGTAAACTAGTAATTCCACATTTTCAGTTAATAGTAGGGACTCAAATTGTTCGTTTCTGAAACCACAGGGACTCAACCAGTTCAAAAATTTCAGGGACTCATTATGACTCCGTCATAAAACCATAGGGACGCAAACAATAATTTTCTCTTCTTGAAACCAAAAAAATGATAGAAATTAGCAGGAAAGAGATAAAGATGAGAGAATTAAATGGGCCAAACTACCCTTTCACGCGCAACATCTAACTATACTATTAAACCAATAGACTTTAAGTCAACTTGGCATATTCCTATTGGTTGTTTCCTAAACTTTCCATCTATATCTACCACCTCTCTAATTTTCATTTGAATAAAATAAATCACAATTAAATTAAAATAATCTACAATCAATTCTCTTTAATGATTAATAATTATAATTATTAATTATGAATTTCTATTATTTATATTATTTCTATTATTATGTATTCATTTTTCATTATAACATAATTTAACCTAAAAAACCCTAATCAGGTATCTCCTCTTTCACGCCTACATCCTCTTCCACCGATCTCAACCTTCAATTCATTTATCCAGCCAATTCACCGTCCACCATCAATGAAGCTTTTCTCCAGCTAGACGTTATATATACAGCATATCGGCCTACCCATGATTGTGTTCACAATCCATCAACGTTACCACCAGTCACTTAAATCATCAGGTTTTATTTTTTGTATTTTGATTCATTTGAAACTATATTAATGGTAACAAATAAAAAAGAAATTAGTAAGTTAATTTTTGCACAGCTTATATCAATTACTTAATTATTAATTTGCTGATTTGCTGATTAATTATATAATGTTGACTATTTTTATAAATTTCAACCATATGATTAAGGTTTTAAATATATCATAATTTATTATAATTTTAGATATACGGTAATTGATAATCAATTTTACATATACAGAATTATTGAATTTATGGTTAATTGTATTAGTGTTAATAAATAAATTAGTAAGTTATTTTTCTACATTAATAATTTAATGTTGTAGGTTGAAATTATGGTGTAGATTTAAAGATATCAATTTTAATTATTTTGTATTTATAATATAATTTAAGAACATCAAGTATTTCAAATTTTGAAAATCCCCTAATTAAGATCTCTTAATTTTCGTCCATAATTTATGCTAATTCATAATCCATAATTTTATATTTATAATTAATTACATTTATAATTCCTTCTTTATTTAACTCTCCAAAATTCAATCCTTTACTACTTATGTATAAATACTACGACATTGACGCAAGAATTCTTACACTATCACACCATATTTAGCAAAAACGAATTTGTTTGTTTGTAAGGTTTATATTTTTTGTCGTGCATAATTCATTATGTTTTATAGTTTTTTGGTTAAAAGTGTTATTGTTCCGAAATTAATAATTTGTTTATTTTTAATCTGTCACCACTAGAAAGATACAGTCGACAAACATCACAATGTTGAACCAATTGGATGTGCTAAACAATGATTGTGTCCTCAAGGTGTGTTTTTTGAAACTATGGCGTCTCAAGGACAATTCAAAGCGCAGAGAAGATTGGTCAATAGAAATGATTTTGTAAGACGAAATGGTATTGTTACACATTCATTAATTTTACTATATTATTCATATAACTTTGTACTAATATTAATAATAATGTATCAGGGTAACATAATTCAAGCTTATGTAAGGAAGACTTGCATCCCCAAGAATGATGTGTGGCTGGTGAGAATAGGTCGTTGATTGTTATATTGATGTTCCATTTACGAACGCGAATATAAGTTTGGCTAGACGGGAACTTGGGTATAAGCCGACGACGGATTTGGCGACCGGGTTGAAGAAGTTTGTTAAGTGGTATCTTTGGTATTATGGTCATGATCAAGGGAAAACTAAATCTGTACATTCATAGTTTTGATTTATGCTTAGTTTTAGGATTATGTTTTTCCTAATTTTATGAAAGAAGTAAAAGATCTAATGAACATGATTCTTTGCTTGAAATGAGGATGATTCAAAACAATATTCTCATTTTTTTTGTCTAATTTACATTTGTAAGTTATGAGCACAAGTTCCCCTTGTTTAATATTATACATTTAATTTTATTGTGTTTTTATTTATTTATTATACATATGATCAACATAATTTATGTTGTCTTAATATATGTCAAATCTAAACATTCATAGTTTTGATTTGTTTTTTTAGTTTTAGGAATTTTTTGGATGAGAAAAGAAGGAAGAGATCTCATAAGCATAATTGTTTGCTTAAAATCAGGATGAAAAATATTCTCGTTTTTTCTAATTTACATTTTTAGATTTATACACATTTAATATGGTATTATAGAAACCGATTATTACTCATCTATACTTAGTTTACAAAAATTTATTATTAAATCTTAATCTGAAAATGTAAAATTTAAAATATATATATATATATATATATATATATATTTATCTTAGTCTAAGAATCTCATTATTACAATTATATAGTTTGACTTTCCTTATTTGTTAAAAAAACGAATTTGAATAACTTAAATAGCTTAAATTCAAACTAAATCCATTTTAATTGAATATTTGTAACGAAAAACATTACAATGTTTTTTTTGCATTCATATTATTTACTTTACATATATTGTTCACAACATTATTAATAGTCAATTATTAATATAGATTTTTTTGCACTATTATTCGTTTACGTTTTTATTCAATATTAATATAGACCGTTTTCTCAAGCTTTAATACGTTGACCAAGTCTCTATAATTTCTATAAATATATATTACAGATTTCCAAAATAAATAATGATATTTTCAAAAACTTTCTATAATATACATCACCCACATTTAATACTATTAAATGTTAATCAATAATATTTATCAAAATATGCATCCAAATTAATGACACTTTAAATTTTAAAATAAAGGTGTATTATTTTTGTAAAACTACTAGGTTATTGTCCCGTGGGCACCACGGGTGTAAATATAGAAATCGTCTAATAAACACATATAATTTCAAACGACAATATTTCCTGTCCTCGAAAGTAAGTTAATAGAACTTGTCTAAATTCGAAGGATAGACAAAGTCTATTAAATCAGATATTAGATATAATGAAATGTTAATTAGAAGATTATCCGCATTTGTACATTCATCTTTGGTAATTTGAACCCCCCCCCCCAACATTCCCTTCACCTATATCCAATAGTCAATTCGCAAATTATTTTATCTATTCAACATGTAAGGATTGACATCTAACTGTGAGCCTCGTGTTTTTTTGATAGTTTAAGTACCTTGTGCTTTTACAAGGTGTAGGAAGAAATACTTGAAGTGTAATTTAAAATAAACATGAAGAAAATTCTATATAATTTAACTATTTATTTAACAAAAGTATCATAAATTTAGTATCTACAACTCCATAAATACTTCCTTGTATATAAGGTTTATACTTAATTTGTAGCATTTCGCTGTTGATAAATATAAAAAGGAACAAATTGGTTTTTTAATAGCTAATAACTAAACAGTTACAAATATCAATTGGCTTATATAACTTGTTTAACAATTCATAGAGCCATAAATTGTATACACTTTAATATTGACTTGAACTTGTTGGGACTTGAACTCAAAATGTTAATAACCCATAATTCTAAATCATAACACGAACCTGCACAATTTGACAAGCCTAACTACATATCCATATGGCTGCTAATAACAGTCCGGATGTGGCAACCATTCGATATAGTGACGTATTTTATTTTCCATTAGTAAGATACTAATAATGTATTCATTTTTTAATACATATAAAAGATGAATAAAATAATTTTTAGTGGTTCTTAAATATTTAGTAGTTCTCATTGAGCCTAACAGTATGTATAAATCTTACAATATTGGTTTAATTTATTAATCAATATTAATAATCTTTATATCCATGAAGACAAGTATCTACAACATATGATATATTGATAATAAAAAATCAAATTGCACAATGATCTTGGCTGGAAAGTAGTTTAATATATTAGAGAAACAGAACTTTCTCTTTTTATAGTACTCTTTAGAAATGAGTTTAATAGACTTTACCTAAATCTTGTTCATATGCAACCAATCTATTTATTTTCCTCCCGAAAAGTCATACACTTGGCCATTAACATCTTCTCCATCTTATTTTTGCGAAATGAAATCAACCACAACAGTATTATCTTAGGAGGACTTACTAATTATTATAATGTAAAAAAGGTTTCAGATTTAATAATGAAAATATTAAATTGTATAGTAATGATAAGGTAAATAAGATATTTGGCTCTCAGTATAAATATATATGCAATTTGTAAGCACCTTAATGTTGTTTTGGAATTCCAAAAAATAGGCAGTATTGTATCTAAACCATCATGGAAGAAATATTAAATAACTAATTAGTAATTAATCAATTTAAATGTCAAAATTAAATTAACTACGCAATTGATGAATATAAAGTAATAAATTACCTTGTATTCAAATTCCACTGTCAAGCTCCTGATATGTAATTATAATAAAAAAATAGTTTATAAATCTTTCGATAAATAAAGTAAAAAACCTTATACAACAAACACCAAATAAATTTAGGTTTTTACCTAACACCCGATTAGATATTGAGCATGAGATGATAGTTTATATAGCCTTTTGATATCTTATTTTCCATTAGTAAGATACTAATAATGTATTCATTCTTTAATACATACAAAAGGTGAATAAAATAATTTTTAGTGGTTCTTAAATATTTAGTAGTAATTGAAGCTTACTATTGTATAATAGTATTATTCCTCCTAATCATTATACCTGTAACAAATCGGTTTTACCAGTTTATATTACCCGACCAGTTTCATGTTCGAAAAATTTTACCAATTAAAATATCGCGTTATCGGGTAAATTAACTAATTTTATTATTATTTAATTAATTATATATTATGTAATTATAAGTTTCAAATTATGGCAAAAATTACCCATAATATACTTTAGCCCCTTTTCATTTCCATCTTCATAGTTCAGGGGTCTGCTTGCAAAACCTGATATTATAACCCATTTGCCCATCATTCAACCCATACCCGTGACCCATATAGCGAACTCGTGACCCGATTAACTTTCTTGCACCTTAATCTTCGTCGAAAATTAAAGATTAGATCGTGCATATTATTTACCATTCTATAATCGGCCTAACCGACACTCGAAATTAGGAAACAAGATCATGCTTTATACGTATTAATTGATTATCAAACCGTCCATATATCCTTTTTAGGAATACACTCTAGAGACCAATAGAAGGCAATTAAGATCGTTCGCATAACCCTACAGCCGTCGCCTATCGAACCACCTTAATCAATTAATATATCGCTGCTGTTTGATGTGTATTATGGATCGTTTATGGCCGGCTGCTTATCGGGTTCTTAATCCAGTGATTTAACATCTTTGCAGGTAATTAAATGTTTAGATTTGATCGTTTTCCTTCATACTACATTAACCCTAAGGTTAATTGAATCAACAGTTAACTGATTGATCGATCATAAATTTCTAGGGTTCTTCGTATGAACAGGGTTATACTCGTGTCTAGTTATTAACTTGTTGTTCAAGCCATTAAATAACTAAACCCCCTAGCCCAGTGGCCAGGGGTGTGCGTGCTAAAGCTGTTGTGGCTGGGAGGCGCGGGTTTGAATCCCTACCAGCCTGTTTTTGGCCTCCTTTTTTTAGTAATATAAACTCAATAAAACATGTGTTTTATTATATTTAATAGTTTAATTTATATTGTAAATATATTAACTTCTAATGGATATTTTCACAAAAACCGTCATATTAACTTGTCACTTTTCCGAATCTCGGATAAAAACTATATATATGTGTGTGTGTGTGTGTGTGTGTGTGTGTGTGTAAACTAGTTATTAAAAATTGATAAATGTTTTTATTTAAAAAGGTTTGATTTTGTTTAATAAATTATTAATTGTAAGGCCCCGTTACCGTAACCCTACTTTCGTGTTGGATTTACTCATAAACACAGTTCTAAATATCAGAGTTGATTAAAACATTTACGCGGAAAATAAAGCTTACATAAAACATTACAATATTTCATAACTTGTCTCAAAACATCCTTTGTCTTTCACATTAAAACATTAAAATTAAAACATCGTAAGTCTTCAGATGCCAGACTCTTGTTCAATGCCACGTGTCTCCTCAAGCGAGCTACCTCATCCTACTCACCTGCGTGCATACCAAAAGTCAGCTACGCTGAGTGAGTTCTAGTTAATCACATAATCATACAATACATTCTTACATTTCATACTTAACCTCTTAACTTTCTTTCATACACACCTAAGTGCTTTTACTTTAATTTTTACCTTCATACTTTCTTTACATACATAATCATACGTTTTAAAGAGCCTTTCGCCCTATAACCTCACAGATATTATAAGGGTCTGGTCCCTAGTTTTCGAATATTAGAAGGGTTCGATTCCCTAACATCACAGATATTATAAGGGTCTGGTCCCTAACATCACAGATATTATAAGGGTCTGGTCCCTAGTTTTCGAATATTAGAAGGGTTCGATTCCCTAACATCACAGATATTATAAGGGTCTGGTCCCTAACATCACAGATATTATAAGGGTATGGTCCCTAGTTTTCGAATATTAGAAGGGTTCGATTCCCTAACATCACAGATATTATAAGGGTCTGGTCCCTAACATCACAGATATTATAAAGGTCTGGTCCCTAGTTTTCGAATATTAGTAGGGTTCGATTCCCTCTTCGTTACCATACATCATACCTCGAGTATTATTAGGGCTCGGTATCCTTTTCGTAACCATACAACCATACATCATACCTCGAGTATTATTAGGGCTCGGTACCATTTTCGTAACCATACGACCATACATCATTATTTCCTTCTTTTATTATCTCTATCACGTTCATACACATAAGCATACATATCATACTTACCTTATACATAGCGTTACAACCTGACAGTACGTGCAATATCCGAAGATCGTTCACGTACCATCAAGCAATCATTCTTACATATCACATATATCACATAGGGCATACACTTATCACTTAGGATAAATGTATTAACAACACATCAAGTATGCACACAGCCCCGAAAACATAACAAGGAATGGGGCTAGAAACTCACCTGAACACGGTTACGTTCACCGTTAATCGTAATTCCTTTCTTCAGTTGTGCACGGCTGACTGTATAACAAGTATACGTATCAATTAACTATCACTTCTCATAATGTATCTCTATCTTTATATGACCCACAACGAACGGGGATCCGGGGGCAGCGCCCCTGGCAGCGGGGTCTAGGGGCGGCAGCCCCTAGCAGGGTCCAAGGGGCAGAGCCCCTGGCTGGGGTCGATCTGCCAGGTCAGCTTGGAAAAATTTTATTTCCATTAACTGTCTTAACACATTTTTCATTAGATTTTTAATTTATATTTTCTAATCGAACTTGACTTTAAGCGAAGTTAGACCTTAGGCGAACTTGGCTTTAGGCGAAGTTAAACCTCAGGCGAACTTAGCTCTAGGCGAAGTTGTCATCAGGCGAACTTGGCTTTAGGCGAAGTTACCAGTTAGGCGAACTTGGCCGTAAGCGAAGTTATCAATTAGGCGAACTTGGCCTCAGGCGAAGTTGTCATCAGGCGAACTTAGCCGTAAGCGAAGTTATCCATTAGGCGAACTTGGCCTCAGGCGAAGTTATCGCTTGAAGGTGAAGTTATCGCTTTGAAGGCGAAGTTGCCCAGTTGAAGGCGAAGTTGCCCAGTTAGCCGCTGTTTTAGTTTCTGGTCAGCATCTCGAGCGATTTTAACACCCTTGCTATGGTTCAATATCACCCACAACGCTTCCCGACCATTTTCGGTCGTTTATACACTAAAAAGCTCGGATCTTTAAACTTCAAAGATCAAGAATCATACCTTTTTGAGCTTGTTTGGATCTTGTTTACTTGCTTAATCACAACCAACTGCTCTCTCTCTCGGACCTCGCTCTCCCTCTCCTCGGCCGCCGCCGGCGGTATGTGTGTGGTGTGTGTGTGTTTTGGAGTGTTAGGGAGTATGGTGAAAATGAAAGTTATTTTGGGTTTAGGGGATATTTATATCCCTGAAATCCCATGGATCTAAGGCCCATTCTCATTTAACCCATCTCAATTAATCCAAGTCCATGGTCCGCTCCTTACCCGATATTAATTAATTACGCGAAATCACTAAACATAACTTCATTTATTCGACATTAAATTTTAGGATGTTACAAGTCTCCCCTCCTTAGAGAGGTTTCGTCCCCAAAACCTAACTATTACATAAACAAACTATGGTAAAACTTGCGCATCTCATCCTCGGCTTCCCAAGTAGCATCTGATCCCTTGCGGTGTTTCCATATCACTTTTACCAAAGGTATAGTCTTGTGACGAAGCTGCTTCTCCTTACGATCAACGATCTCTATCGGTTGCTCGATGTAGTTCAATTGTTCATCAACCTCGATGTCCATTAATGGCACGTGAGACGTGTCATCAGCTAGACACTTCCTCAAATAAGAAACATGGAAGGTTGAATGAATTCCTTCTAACTCATCGGGTAAATCCAGTTTATAAGCTACTTCACCCACACGATTTACAATCTTGAACGGTCCAATGTACCTCGGACTCAACTTTCCTCTTTTCCTAAAATAGATAATCCCCTTCCAAGGCGAGACCTTGAGCATCACATTGTCACCAACGTTAAACTCAATTGGTCGTCGCCGCTTATCTGCATAAGACTTTTGTCTGTCTTGCGCGGCTTTCATTCTTGCTTTGATCTGATCGAACTTTGAAGACGTTTCTTGAACCACTTCTAGGCTTCCCATTTCTTTCTGACCAATCTCACCCCAACACATCGGGGTTCTACATCGTCTACCGTTAAGCATCTCAAACGGTGGCATACCAATACTTGAATGGTAACTGTTGTTATAGGAGAACTCTGCCAGATGCAGATGATCATCCCAACTTCCACCAAAATCTAAAACACAAGCACGTAGCATATCCTCAAGGGTTTGGATCGTCCTTTCAGACTGTCCATCGGTTTGAGGATGATACGCCGTACCGATGTTCAACCTCGTCCCCATAGCTTCATGGAATTTCTTCCAGAACCTCGAAGTAAACCGTGTATCCCTATCAGACACGATCGATAACGGTACTCCATGCTTGGTTACAACTTCCTTGATGAACAAGCTTGCTAACGTTTCTGACGAGATGGCCTCTCGTATGGGCAGAAAGTGAGCACTCTTGGTCAAACGGTCCACAATCACCCAGATGGTATCATGTTGCTTAGCTGTACGAGGTAGCTTAGTTATGAAATCCATGGTGATGTGTTCCCATTTCCACTCAGGTATCTCTAGCGGTTGCATCTTCCCATAAGGCTTTTGGTGCTCGGCTTTGACTTGTAAGCAAGTTAAGCACTTACTAACATAATCCACTACATCATTCTTCATTCCTGGCCACCAGTAATCTCTTTTCAAGTCTTGGTACATCTTTGTAGCTCCAGGATGGATTGAGTACCTTGACTTATGAGCTTCATCTAAGATTCGACTTCTAAGATCACCATGGCGTGGGATCCACATACGGTCGAACCTAGTTCTAACTCCATGAGTGTTTTCCATCAACTCATCTTGCTGGCCATAAATCCTTTCTTTCTTTACTAACCCTTCGTCTACTAACACTTCTGACTGCACTTTGATGATTTCTTCAAAAAGACTTGAGTTCATGATCAACTTGTATAACTTCACTATTGCAAGGACTTCCTCATTCTTACGACTTAACGCATCAGCGACCACGTTAGCTTACCGGGGTAATACTTAATCTCACAGTCGTAATCCTTTATCAATTCTAACCATCTTCTCTGCCTCATGTTCAGTTCTTTCTGCTCGAAGAAGTACTTTAAACTCTTATGATCGGTATAGATAGTACACTTAGTACCGTACAGATAATGCCTCCATATCTTAAGAGCATGCACTACAACTGCTAACTCCAGATCATGCGTCGGATAAGTACTTTCATGGACCTTCAACTGTCTAGACGCGTAAGCTATCACCTTCCCCCGTTGCATCAACACGCAACCTAACCCTTGATGTGAGGCATCAGCACAAACAACAAAATCCTCGTCACCATCGGGTAAGGTAAGGATTGGAGCTTGCGTGAGTCTCTTCTTCAATTCTTCAAAGGCTTCTTCCTGAAACTTTCCCCAACAGAATACTATCGACTTTCGGGTCATACCGATCAGCGGTGCGGCTATCTTGGAGAAACCTTCGATGAATCTCCTATAGTAGCCAGCTAACCCTAGGAAGCTTCGTATATCAGTCGGATTCTGCGGAGTCTTCCAATTCGTTATCGCTTCAATCTTAGCTGGGTCCACGGTAATCCCCTCCGGATTAACCACATGACCTAAAAATTGCACTTCTCTTAACCAAAACGCGCACTTCGAAAACTTGGCGTACAACTTCTCTTTCTTCAGAACTTCCAAAACCTCTCTCAGTTGCTCGGCATGGTCAGACTCGCTCTTTGAATAAATCAATATATCATCGATGAAGACGATAACCGACTTATCCAACATCGGTCGACACACCCTATTCATCATGTCCATAAATGCTGCAGGAGCATTGGTTAGACCGAATGACATTACGAGTAACTCGTAGTGTCCATACCGCGTTCGGAACGCTGTCTTAGGGATGTCTGCCTCCTTCACCTTCAGCTGATGGTAGTCTGATCTGAGGTCTATTCGTGAGAACCAACTTGGACCTTGCAGTTGGTCAAACAGATCATCAATCCTTGGCAACGGATATCTATTCTTTACCGTAAGCTTATTCAACTCACGATAGTCTATGCACATTCTCATACTTCCATCCTTCTTTTTCACGAACAATACTGGTGCGCCCCACGGGGAAACACTCGGTCTTATGAAACCTTTGTCGAGGAGTTCTTGCAGTTGTGACATCAATTCTTTCATCTCGGACGGTGCTAGACGTAAGGCGCTTTTGCGACAGGTTGGGCTCCTGGTATTAAATCTATCTGAAATTCTATCTCTCGCTCCGGTGGCAACCCCGGAAGATCCTCAGGGAAAAATTCTGGGTAGTCGCGCACAATAGGAACATCTTTCATCTCTTTCGTCTCGGCCGTAGCGTTGACGACATACGCCAGGTAGGCACAACACCCTCGCCTTAGCAAACCCTCGGCTTTTATCATCGAAATGACATTAAGCCCAGAACTTTCCTTATCACCATAAACTGTCACCGCACTACCATCAAATGACTTTAACCTTATCATCCTACTTTTACACACTATCTGAGCCTCAAACTCAGACAACCAATCCATACCCAAAACCACATCGAACCCTCCTAAGGTCATAACGTACAAGGTAACCGGGAACTCATGTCCTTCCAATTCTATCTTACAGTTCTTAACCATCTTTGTTATTTTAACCGAAGTGTCACTGGCGGTTTCTACTACAAAAGTTTCAGACACTCGGCAGCCTTTCATTTTAGCGAGTTTACTAAATGTCGTAGCTACAAAACTTCTATTCGCACCAGAATCAAATAATACGGCAGCAGAAATGCCGTTTACTAAGAACGTACCGGTCACAACATCAGGAATCTGCCTAGCTTGCTCTTGGGTCAACATGTAGGCCCTAGTCCTCGGCCTTGCTTGATCAGCATCTTTCTTCCCACTACCTCCAGCCTCACTTTCAGTGCACTCCCTTGCCATATGACCTGTCTTGCCACATTTGTAACAGGCTGACTTCGCACCGCACTCATTAGCATAATGTCCTACCTTTCCGCACTTATAACAGACATTCGACCCCATTCTGCATTCTCCACCATGAGCCTTTCCACATTTGAGACAAACATCCGAACTTTTACCCCACCTGCACTCACCACCATGCATCTTTCCACAGGTCTTACACGATCTCTTCTCCCACACTCTCTGCTTCTTATCTTTGGGGTTCCATAACTGGGTACCGGGTCGTTTAGCAGGTGCGACCCATCTCTTCTCTTTCTTCTCGTCTCCCACCACCACATCATCCGCAGCCAGGTCTGCATAGACCATCTCTGCGAGTTCGACAGCAGAATCGAAAGTAGCAGGTTTACTTGTCCTGACTAACATGCGGACTCTCTGTGGTAATCCCCTCACATAACACTTGATTCTCTTAGCCTCAGTGCTGACCATATCGGGTACCAACCTAGACATTCGATTGAACTCTGTAGTATACTCACTATGTGTCATCGTCCCAGCTTTCAAGTTTAGGAACTTCATCTCCGCCCTTTCAACCTCGGCGTCAGCACAAAACTTCTTCATTACTAACTCCTTCAGATCGTCCCACTTCATCTCTTTGATCTCTTCTCGGGTCTTCCTCTGCTCCACACTCTCCCACCAATACATAGCCTCATCCTCGAATGATTGAGTAGCATAACCTACCGCTTGATAGGGACGGCACTCGCTAATGCGGATAACCTTATCCATGGCGGTTATCCACTGAAGAGTAGCGATTGCGTCTCCTAAACCAGTCAGCTTAGGCGGGTCACAACCTTTGAAGGACTTATAGTTGCAACCGCCTCGGCCCTTCTTCCTATCATCATCTTTCACAGACCTTACCACACTTGAGTCACCCATTTCCCTCTCGTCATCCTTCCTACCATTACCACCTGCCCCTTCAACAGTTCTTTCACGGCTTCCAGCAGACCTTCCCGGGGTAATATTTTTCACAGCAGTGGCTACAGCTTGAACAATAACTGCTTGAATTGCAGGATCCAGTTGAACTCCTTCATTGTTTTCCGGGTTTCTTCCCGCTGCGCTTCCTTCAGCTTCGGTGTTGGAAGCGGTCTCAACCGAAGGTTGCTGGACACAACGAGGCCTGCCGCGTCGTCCAGTGCAACCTCCAGCTCCAACAATGTCTCCAGCTCCAGCCATCGTATTCTAAAAGGGAAAACACAAACATCATCACTCAAGGAACTATTTAGTACAAGGATAGTAAGGCTAACAGGTAATAATAGTGGCCAGTTGTGATTAGCTGATCACGTTACTTTCCGTGTCCTATACACTTCCCTTTATGAGTCTATTTGTGCTGGTTCTACTTAAGCAGTTTGTCAAATCAAACAATCAATTATTCCTATCCCTGTCGTTCACATATCTTTTCTTTCTCATTAACATATATCATTTAATTATACAATTCACCTTTACTGATCTTGCTTGAGCGACACATGGCATTCTTGGACTGGCATCTTCTTTCCTTTCTTACTTAAATCCCATTCTCTGTTCGAGTCTAAGCATGTAGGATGCTTAAATCTCTCGAACTTTGCTCTGATACCAACTTGTAAGGCCCCGTTACTGGTAACCCTACTTTCGTGTTGGATTTACTCATAAACACAGTTCTAAATATCAGAGTTGATTAAAACATTTACGCGGAAAATAAAACTTTCATAAAACATTACAATATTTCATAACTTGTCTCAAAACATCCTTTGTCTTTCACATTAAAACATTAAAATTAAAACATCGTAAGTCTTCAGATGCCAGACTCTTGTTCAATGCCACGTGTCTCCTCAAGCGAGCTGCCTCATCCTACTCACCTGCGTGCATACCAAAAGTCAGCTACGCTGAGTGAGTTCTAGTTAATCACATAATCATACAATACATTCTTACATTTCATACTTAACCTCTTAACTTTCTTTCATACACACCTAAGTGCTTTTACTTTCATTTTTACCTTCATACTTTCTTTACATACATAATCATACGTTTTATAGAGCCTTTCGCTCTATAACCTCACAGATAGTATAAGGGTCTGGTCCCTAGTTTTCGAATATTAGAAGGGTTCAATTCCCTAACATCACAGATATTATAAGGGTCTGGTCCCTAACTTCACAGATATTATAAGGGTCTGGTCCCTAGTTTTCGAATATTAGAAGGGTTCGATTCCCTAACATCACAGATATTATAAGGGTCTGGTCCCTAACATCACAGATATTATAAGGGTCTGGTCACTAGTTTTCGAATATTAGAAGGGTTCGATTCCCTAACATCACAGATATTATAAGGGTCTGGTCCCTAACATAACAGATATTATAAGGGCCTGGTCCCTAGTTTTCGATTATTAGTAGGGTTCGATTCCCTCTTCGTTACCATACATCATACCTCGAGTATTATTAGGGCTCGGTACCCTTTTCGTAACCATACAACCATACATCATACCTCGAGTATTATTAGGGCTCGGTACCCTTTTCGTAACCATACGACCATACATCATTATTTCCTTCTTTTATTATCACTATCACGTTCATACACATAAGCATACATATCATACTTACCTTATACATAGCGTTACAACCTGACAGTACGTGCAATATCCGAAGATCGTTCACGTACCATCAAGCAATCATTCTTACATATCACATATATCACATACACTTATCACTTAGGATAAATGTATTAACAACACATCAAGTATGCACACAGCCCCAAAAACATAACAAGGAATGGGGCTAGAAACTCACCTGAACACGGTTACGTTCACCATTAATCGTAATTCCTTTCTTCAGTTGTGCACGGCTGACTGTATAACAAGTATACGTATCAATTAACTATCACTTCTCATAATGTATCTCTATCTTTATATGACCCACAACGAACGAGGGTCCAGGGGCAGCGCCCCTGGCAGCGGGGTCTTGGGGCGGCAGCCCCTAGCAGGGTCCAAGGGGCAGAGCCCCTGGCTGGGGTCGATCTGCCAGGTCAGCTTGGAAAAATTTTATTTCCATTAACTGTCTTAACACATTTTTCATTAGATTTTTAATTTATATTTTCTAATCGAACTTGACTTTAAGCGAAGTTAGACCTTAGGCGAACTTAGCTTTAGGTGAAGTTATCAGGCGAACTTGGCTTTAGGCGAAGTTAAACCTCAGGCGAACTTAGCTCTAGGCGAAGTTGTCATCATGCGAACTTGGCTTTAGGCGAAGTTACCAGTTAGGAGAACTTGGCCGTAAGCGAAGTTATCAATTAGGCGAACTTGGCCTCAGGCGAAGTTGTCATCAGGCGAACTTAGCCGTAAGCGAAGTTATCCATTAGGCGAACTTGGCCTCAGGCGAAGTTATCGCTTGAAGGCGAAGTTATCGCTTTGAAGGCGAAGTTGCCCAGTTGAAGGCGAAGTTTCCCAGTTAGCCGCTGTTTTAGTTTCTGATCAGCATCTCGAGCGATTTTAACACCCTTGCTATGGTTCAATATCACCCACTACGCTTCCCGACCATTTTTCGGTCGTTTATACACTAAAAAGCTCGAATCTTTAAACTTCAAAGATCAAGAATCATACCTTTTTGAGCTTGTTTGGATCTTGTTTACTTGCTTAATCACAACCAACCGCTCTCTCTCTCTCGGACCTCGCTCTCCCTCTCCTCGGCCGCCGCCGGCGGTATGTGTGTGGTGTGTGTGTGTTTTGGAGTGTTAGGGAGTATGGTGAAAATGAAAGATATTTTGGGTTTAGGGGATATCTCATTTAACCCATCTCAATTACTCCAAGTCCATGGTCCGCTCCTTACCCGATATTAATTAATTACGCGAAATCACTAAACATAACTTCCTTTATTCGACATTAAATTTTAGGATGTTACATTAATTATTATTGTTATAAATGGTAAACAAAACTTTTTTAGACCGACATCGTTTAGTTGGTGTTTTCGGTATTTTCATAAATTTATATATGTATTTATAATTATATGTAAATGTATGTATATAAGCTTTAATAAATATTTTGACAAATATAAATTATATAAATACCTTAAATGTATTTTTTAGCTTAAAATAATTATTTAAAATAAATATCTTTATATAATTTATCCAAAGTCTTATAAATGTTTACCTAAGTATTTTCAGATAATTTTGTGACTAAAATAATATTATTTATGAGAAACTGTTGTTAAATAAAAGTAATAAAATTAGTTATAAATCTAAGTAATATTTAACTTTCGTTAGAATGTACTCGATCATCGATACCCGAAACTTTATCTAATCTTAGTTCCGTTATTCAAACCATATTTATTTTCCCGCAATTATTGTTACTTAGGACTTCTCGTTGGTATCATTCCCGAAGAGCTTCGTTTACCGCTTTCTTACCTAATCATTATCTCTTGCTAAATTGCTAAGGTGAGTATTTCACTCCCCTCTTTTACTTATTTTTAAACCTTTTTGGGGACATGTGCGTATCATATATATTTAACTATTATCTAATATTCCAAATCGCAACTGTTAATCCTTGTGTGTATATCAGTTTATGCTTAACTTGCTATTTGCTTACTTGCTTTACTTGAACGTTACTTGCTTATTTCGGCAACCGATGTCCATTTTTATGCACGGTTTAGTCCTTGCTTTGGTAACCAATGTCCATTTATATGGATTGGTTGAGCCCTTTCTTTATGGTTTGCTTTCTTTATGGTTGATTATTTGTGTATGTGCTATGGCTTAACTACTTATCTCACATGAACAGTTTGCATCATTCTTTATTTATTATATAATATTATCGTAGTGTCTTAAACTGGTGTTTTACTCACTCAACATGTGTTGTTGACAAATATTCTATTTTATACGCATATGCAGGTTATCGTAGAAATTTAACGCAGGTTGGTGAAGATTTAGTGAAGAATTTAGTTAGAAAAATATTGTAATCAAGAAATATAAAATTTGTATTGTTGTATGAATTATGAATCTGTTTGTATTTGATTTATTTGATAATTGAATTTAATTAATAGATGTTGTCATTTAAATGTTGCATGATAGTAACCTTGTGAGCTGTGACAATCAGCTCACGCCCCGACATTTCCGCCTTAAGTTGGGGTGTGATAATACCTCCACATGGGGCGCATCACCATAAAACTGCCTCAAAAAAGCTTTTAATAATTCCAACAAAAGTCAATGATATAAATTTAAGTAAACATAATAAATAAATTAAATATGAAAATATGTTATTAAGCTTGTACCAAATGTTGTGAATCTGAATATCTTAATTTCTTAAAAATGAAAAAAAGTCAACACATTTTCCCATTTATATAGAGAATAATTAAAGATTTTAATTAAAATTAATTCATAAACTGATGATTTTGCATAATTATGGTAAATTGAATGATATGTGGTTTTGGTAATTGAATGTGATTTTAATCCGGTTATTCTTTCTTTCTTGAACTTAAACCTCTCTCTCTCTATATATATATATATATGAATATTTTATAGTTTCTCTAATTAATAAAGAAACAAATATCAGTACGGTTTAATTTAAATATATTGTAGTAATTTTGAAAAGGTAAACTTTAAGAAAGAAATGCATTAATATATTAACAACTTAAAATAAAATATCATATTTTAATATTTTTGGAAACCATTTGCATAATATAAAACAGACAATAAGCTAGCATGGTTGGTAACAACTTGTAAAATCCTGAAATTTCTGGATTAATATTTAATATAATATTTTCGTTAGGTGAATTAAATGAGTTAGTGGAATAATAATACTAAATAAAGAAAAGAATTATGGACTTGGGTAATTAAAATGGATCAAGATAGTGGGATGGGCTTAGAGTCCATGGGCCTTAGTAGTATAAATATCCACCCTAAAACCCTAAATCCTCATTTTCTTTCACCCAAATCTCTACACATTCAAAAAACACACACACCTACACCATAAACCGTCGGCCGAGAGAAAGAGAGGTGAGATCCGAGCAAGCACACGCGATTCAAGATAGACACAAGATCTAGAGCCCTTAAGCAAGCTAACCGAGACCGAAGAACGCATCGAGGTAAGCCGTTCGCCTTTAAAGTTTATGTTTTTAATAACGTTTGATCGTGAAACTTAGAACAAGATTAGATCGGGTGTAAATAGAACGAAAAACTGTAAACTTGATACCAAAACGAAACTAATGAAACCATAATCATGTACGGCTCGATTAAAAGAGGACCTTAAACTAGTATTGAACGTTTTAACTTAAAGGTCCAACCTTTACGCGTTTTCAGGCCGAACCTTGTTTAAAAACGGCCATGGGGATGTTCGCGAGACTGATTAACATCATCATTAAGGGTTACGGGTTGAACATAGGTGTTAATGAAGTTAAAATTAAAATCGTCGCCACCTGTTGATAACTTTACCTAAGGTTAACTTCACCTGTTGATAACTTCACCTAAGGTTAACTTCGCCTGAGGTTAACTTCGCCTAAGGTTAACTTCGCTAAGGTTAACTTCACCTGTTGATAACTTCACCTAAGGTTAACATCGCCTGAGATTAACTTCGCCTAAGGTTAACTTCACCTGAGGTTAACTTCACCTAAGCTTAACTTCACCTGAGTTTAACTTAGCACTAAGTTGAAATAATCTGATACGATAGGACGAGTATTGATACGTGAAACCTATATACAGTTAGCAGAGCACAGTTAAAGAGAGAAACCACGATAAACGGAGAAAGGAACCGCATTCAGGTGAGTTTCTAGCCCCATTTCCTTGTTATATTTCCGGGGCTGTGTGCATACTCGATGTGAAGTGTGAATACACTTACCTTAAGTGGTAAGTGTATGTTATAGATGTTATACGAGGTAGCTATTTTATAATGCTTGTCGGTACGTGAACGATCTTCGGATATTGCACGTATCGCCAAGGATAGTAAATTCCAAGTGGTTGTTAGTGTGTATGAATGCTATGATGTGACTTGCTTATTACGTAAATAATGAACTGATATGAAGTGTGATATAGGCAGGTAGAGGTAGAGTGTGTTAGAAGTGGCAAGAGTCTAGTAAGGGTGTTAGTGGCATAACGTGAGTGCGTGATAGGGAAAGCCTATACGTGCCTTCGTTATTAAGTGGCATAACGTGAGTGCGTGATAGGGAAAGCCTATACGTGCCCCTGTTATTAAGTGGCATAACGTGAACATGTGAGAGGGCAAGCCTCTATGTATTTCTGTAAACAAGTGGCTAAGTGGTTAGGGGCAGTTAAGTGGTTAAGTGGTAAGGTGGACAGGTTAGACAGTGGATTATGTGTCTTCGGATACATACATATTGTATGAAGTGGTTGTATGGTAAGTTTCTTGATTAACTAGAACTCACTCAGCGTAGCTGACTTTTAGTATGCACGCAGATGAGCAAACTAAAGAGCCGGCATGAGGATGGCACATAGCATGGACTGAACGGCTGGCATCTGAAGATGGAAGAAACGATGTGCTAAATATATGTTATGGTTTTAAAGAAAAGATTAAATGTTTGTAATAAACGGTTAAAGTTTTATATTCCGCGAAAGTTTTAATTAACTCTGATTTGTAGAACTGTGTTTATGAGTAAATCCGACGCTAAAGTAGGGCTACCGGGAACGGGGCCTTACACAACTTAATTTTGATAGACTTAGTAGTCGTAACTCTTAACTCGATCAATATGAAAACGTACGCCTAGCGATTTCTACAACCATGAATATAAGTAAACAAACTTTTCAAAAAACTTATGAAAGTTAATTAACTAATTAAATACACATTTACATGATTCTTTTTAATGTCACTTTATTCTTTTTGTCCTTTACAAATTTACATAGGAAGCCATATGAGAATTGAAGAGTGAGTGGATAAATAAGTTGATAACACAAAAGACAAACCACCATGGATCGTACCTCTAGTTATATTAAGAAACATGCATGCATGGGTTTTTAACTACCAATACACTATAGAAAATAAAATAACTATTATTCATTTTTCAAGCTTTGATATTTAGTAGCTAGATTAAACTAAAAATTAACACTCTTTTTTTCTTGATTATGATAAAAATAAGCATCAATTAGAGACTTAGATACAAAAATTCCGTACTAATTATTCTATGCCCTAATAATTAGATACAATATCTAATACCCTATTTAGTTATTAAATTAGACGTGAATCACATCAAATCTAATGGTGTCTTCCAAATTTAACAAATTTCAGTCCATACAAGTGACCTTCAAAGAGTCTCGGCTGTGAAACAAAGTTTGTGTGGGCAGTCGATGTATTTGTAAGTAGTCATATTTTCACCGAGTGAGGCCTTCCGAACAATCAAAGATTTATTCTCCGCAAGCCAAACATCATGCTTAGGAATGCACGGCTCCCTTACATAGGCTTGCATTCTATTGCCCTGCAAATTATTATTAAGATTAGTAAAAAGTTATATGAATAATATAGTAAATTAATGAATGTGTTAATAATACCATTTTGTCTTGAACAATCATTTTGATGGACCAATCTTGCCCGGGCTTTGAGTTGTCCTTCAGCCGCCAAAGTCTCAAAATACGCACCTTTAGGATACACTCACTGTTTTGAACATCCAGTTGGTTCAACATGGTGATATTTGTTGGCTCCATATTGCTAGTGGTGAAAAATTTAAAAAAATAAACAAATCATTTACGAACAATAACACTTTTAACCAAAAAAGTTAATAAGAAAATGGAAGACATAAAAACAACAAAAAGTAAAAACCTTCGCACAAAGCTAATCGTTTTTAATAAAGAGGCTATGATGGTGTAAGAATTAGCCTATTAAATGTACGTATTTATACCAAATGAATTAGAGTAGACTAAATTATAGAAGGAAGGTATAAAGGTAATTGATTGTAAACATAAATTTAGTAAATTTGAAATTTTTTCAAAAAAGTGATAGTAAGAAGGAATAGAAGGAAACCGTAATTAATGGATTTTAAAATTTTGAAATTTCTATTAATTAGACAATTCCATTAAGGTCTTAAATTTATCTTTTCGTATAATTAGATTAGTATAAATGTCATATTATTTAATTTAAATGTTGAATATATTTAAACATACGGAAATAAACTAATTAATATAAAAATATAAGTTACTAATTATATTATTTACAATAATATAATTAATCATCAATTATAACACCATATATTATGTAATTTAATTCATATAAGGTGTGAAAATAAAAGTTAATAATTTTGTTATATATATGTAAGTAAATTGTTAATTATATTATTGTAATTATTAGTAAATCGTAATTCTAAGTCATGGGTCAATGGGTCAACAATGGATTTGTAAGTCAATTGTTATTGTTATTGTTATTGTTAAACAATATTAAGACAATGGATTTTGGTTATAATTGTTAAAACTTAATGACTGTAATTAAGTAAATGGGTCAATTGGTCAATGGGTCAACATCCGTAATTATAGTAAAACGTAATCATTGTTAATTAATTCATATTTACATTCAAATTTACACCATAATTTATACAATCATTATGGTGTAACAAATTAATTACATTGAAAGAATATACAATAATTAATTCAAATTTACAATTTCCGTAATTAAACATACCTTAATCAAACGGGTCATCCTTTCCTAAATTTAACATGAATGGTACAAACCTTTACAACTTTATGAATTTGATAAATTTAAATAAATATAATATTTTAACAAAATTTCAATATTTTATATCGGTAATCTCTATATATTATATATATACATACTATCCGTAATCTCTATATCAAATCCGTAATCTCTTCTATTGATGAAATATCAAATAATAATCTAGATTATATATTATATATTATCTAAAAAAATAATAAAGGTGGTGAATGAAATCAACCAAAAATAATAAAATATTCAAATTGAAATTTTGAATATTTGGTTTTCGAAACTATAGCTACGATTTTAAAATATGAAATTAATTTGGTTCCTATATTTAAATGACTAATGATTATATATTTCCTATATTTATACTATAGCTACGATATAAATGACAATTTTAAATATTCAAAATGAAAATGAAAGATAATACTTTAATAGCATTGATGAATCTTATTTTAATATCTTATTGATTAATTTTATTAATATGAAAATTAGAGAAGGCATAGATATAAATGGAAAGTATGAGAATCAACCAATAGGAATGGGGGATTTTGACATAAAGCTTATTGTTTTAATAATATAGTTAGATCTGACGATATAAATTTTAATATATAATAAAAAAGTTAATTATTTATTATATATTAACTTAATACATAATCCATAATTAAACATTTTCTGAAATTTAATTTTATGTAAGATATTTTTAAATAAATGACTTCTGACATTTCCATAATTCACAAATTAGATTCCTTTATTAATGTTACGTAATATTGTTTCAAAAATAACTCACACGGTTTGGGAATGCTATGTTTTGAAAGGAATACTTACTCCTTTTGGTCGACAACGATTTTGAAAGAGCAACGTGTTTTAATATTGATAAGTTTGCTAATGATATATTGTTTCTGGAGTGTTTCGAACAGAGGTTTAACAACGAAGTGGTATTAGTAATATTATAAATGTTATCATATTATTTGTTTCATAGATTAAAATACTTGCTTATTGTTTGTTACTTGAATGGTTGAAATGTCCGAACTAAACCAAATTAGCAATGGTGATATCCAATCCCAAGACACCGTTAATGCAATATTGGAACTTTTTAATTTGTATGTTTAATATCTGTTGTTTTGGTCAAAAATCGGCTAAGGATAATGGAACCATATTAGTTTTGTGAGGTTTAGTGCTAAGGTGACAATAATGAATATATGAACAAAATGGAGATGAACACCGCGATTTATTGCGAGGAAAAACCCCTTGATCTTGATTAGATCAAAGGAAAAAAACCCCGGGTGATGACAAATCATCTATCACCACTTTATTAATATCAAATCGGGTTACAATGGGTGGAGTTTATGATCAACGAATACAATAAAGCTATGTGTGTGTGATTACAGAGAACTATAAGCTAGTGTATGCGAGTGTAAGCTAATAAGTGCGTGTGTTCCTAGTTGATCAATAACTCGTTCATATACAAAATCATAACTAACTATCTTTCCTATAATTATGCCATATTTTCCACTAGCCGTTTCTTCTCTCTTGACCACGTGCGGGAGTCGTCCACTAGCGCAAGAATAGGATGACTTAGTCTTCCAGCCATTATATCTATCAAACACAACACCATTCAAACACAATTATTAGTAAACATATAATACCAAGAATCCTTGATCCGTTACAATATGGAACATATCACAAGGATAAGTGATCCATAAACTATACAAGGATAGAGGATCCTTAACATAACTTCTATGCCCTAACAATTGCCCCCCAAAATGGCGGGTGTTAATTCAATACAACTGTCATTTTGAAATTTGAATCATGCAAAAGATAAATCGATTAGACAGTTGTCAGTAATAATTATCATCTAAAACCCTTAACCATCGCCGCCTATATATGTGATGCCTTCAATTCTTTATAACCACATATCTTGGCAACCATTCAGGTATCCTTCTTCCTCATTTTTCCTTATTATATTATTCTGAAACATGTCTGTCGCTTCTTCTTCTTCTTCTCCCTCCAAACACTCCGACCAATCCAGTGACTCCGAGTTGACGGAGATGCAACCTCAGAACCTCATCACCAATCCATCTATGGAGATCTGTAAGTTCACCGACCCCGAGATCAACGAATACCGGCCACTATTTCCACCGGAAACCGTTTTCGGACCATACAATTCTACAATCCAATGTGACGTTTATTCACAAACTTGGGTCTGTTTTCTGGCTTGCCCTTTCCTCATTGGCTATACATACTCGTTTCATCCTTTCACTCAGAGTTTCTTCGAATCCACTGGCATGTCTTATATTCAGGCCATGCCCATGATTTGAAGGGTTTTAGGCACCATTGAAAGAATCATTGAGGAAGAGAAGATCAATTTTGGCGTCCAAGAGCTGTCTCATCTTTATACCCTAACTACCCACGGTTCGAACCGGTTTTTGATGAAGTCTAAGCCTCGTCAACCCAATCCGATTTCAAAAGTAACCTTGAACGATTCTTTTTGGAGGAATCAGTTCTTTTTTGTGAATCGAAACCCCATACCTGGTGGGGGTGATTTACCTCTAACTTGGGTTAAAAAGGGTAGGATCCCGGATCCTTAACAGAGAAACAATCCGTGATAACTGATCTAACTCTTTTTTCTTGTTTGCAGTTGAGAACTTTGCTTCCTTGCCAAGATACTTGAAACAGAAGAAAAAGCAAAAAGATTTCTTGCTCTGGATTCCGAAGTCAGAACCTTCCAAGCCAGATTCGTTGAGGCTTTCTGTGACATCTCTTAGGATTCCGACATGTCAAGTAAGATTTCTATATATAAATTAAATATAATAAAATAGAATACTTATCTCTTGATTTGTTCCTACAGGTGCTCAGAAATCTCAGAAGTCCGCCAGCAAGTTTTCCTTGGAGGATATCGACAGCATGATCACTCCTCAAACTATCAAGAAGGAAGCTTTGAAGGCAGCTACCACTTCCGAGCCAAGGACCACAACTACCAGAGCCAAGTCAGCAGCTTCCAAGAGAAAGAGATCTTCAGAGCCCGAGATCCACTTCGACATGATCCTCACTATAAGTATCCTCTATCCTGATATCTTGAATTTAAGGATCCAAAATGCTTCTAACTTTTTCATAATTGTTGGTCATAGGTTGTGAATGCTTTCAAAGATCACTATGACAAGATTGTGAGCCAGATGAGTGATAGCCTTTCGGGGATGGGTAGCGCAGCGGTCGCAGAGGATAAAGCCATAGCTCAGCTCACCAAAGACAAGAAGCGGTTGGAGGATCAGTTATCCACCAAAGAAGCCCAACACAAAGAATAAGTGAAGCAGGCTACTGTGGAGGCAAAGATGTGGGCTGAAAGGTCGGTGCTGCAGGCCAAGATCAAGATGGCGATGGAAGCCAGTGATCCTGCTTTTGACAAAGCTGCTTGGGATGTGAAGAAGTGGAAGGTGGCTTTGGTGGCTCTTGGTGGTGAAGAGGATGTGGTGATGATGGATGGAAATGAAGCTGGAACCAGCGGAGCAAAGGAGGTGGTGGAGACTGAAGAAGGAAAGGGTGCATCGGACGGTGAAGAGGCCGCTTGAACGGGCGATGAAGGATATCAAAGACAACTCCAGAGCCCGTTTTTTTATTTTGTTTTAGTTATGTTTTCATGGAGAATGGTTTGTAATGGATAATAGTAATTAGGTTGAAGGATTAGTGATTCTTAAGACAATTTCAAGGGGTAGCAAATGTGGATGGATCCTCTGTTTGTAGGGATGAAGCCTTTGGTGCCCTTGACTTTTAGTTTCCTGAACTCAGTTAAACTGTTAGTAACAACTTACTTTAACCCGGATGGATGGTCCATGTTTTAAATGGTGAAGTCCGGGTTAACTTTTGGTAACTTTAAGTATGTTTTTAATAAATATTATCTTTTGATTATTTGGTTGTTACTTGTTACATTGAAAGTTTGTTTGATATAGCTTTAGCTCTATTGAAAGTTTTAAGAAATAATTTTGAGTAAAAATTTCAGGATAGAATATCCTTGTAAAAATAATCTAAAGATTTCAAATCCTTAAGCAAAAAGGTCCATAAGGATCTTAGCCAAACAAATGTAAAGTGGCAAATAGAAACCATACCATAAGGTCTAATTAGACCTAAGTTGCCATAAGTAGTGACCCTTTCATGATCCTTGTAGAAATAAGTTAAGGATTTTGAATCCACAAGTCTTGATTCTCGTAATTGAACTTAGAACATCTGTTGTAAAGAACTTATAAGATTAATTGGGGTTAGACCCATCAAACTGGGGACAAGCCCATAAAGTAACTGGGGACAAGCCCGTGAACTAGGGACAAGCCCGTGAACTGGGGACAAGCCCAAAAACTGGGGACAAGCCCAAAGTGGGGACTGGCCCAAAAATACGGATGTCAACTGGGGACTCGCCCAAACTGGGATTTAGCCCAAACGTAAGTGACGTGAAAACGCCAAAACCTTAGCTAACACGAAAATGTTAGAAACCTTTGTCTTGAGATAATATGAAAATGTTATAAACTGGTGGTATGGTACGTCTACCATAAATCGTAGGATCCTCCATATAGCCGAAGACAACGAAATTGTCAGTCACTAAACGTGTACTGGTCTGCCCCGGACTATACGTTGGATAGCGTGCGCTCCAGGCGAGAGTGTAGAATCTCTATTTTATAAGAAATGTGAAAACCTTTATACCTTAGAAGATATGACCATCGGGGGTCATACCTTAATCATGGGCCAGGCCAAGGGAAATAGTAAAATACCTTAAACGTAAAGGAGAGGTGGCCAACCTCTTAGTTATTAATCCTCTAACTAGAATCATGCAAAGTTATTTAATAGTTGGAAAAAATAAACGTTAAGAATATGTTATCCTTAAATTAATAAAAATCTTGAATGAGTAAGTAATCAGATAAATATTACCAATTTCAGGATCCTTGATCCTATAAGGATACTCCATCCTCGGAGGATACTGGATCCTGATAAGAAAAAGTACTTCTTGAGGTGGATAGAATTCCATGCTCTTGGTAACCTGTTGCCTTCCATAGTGAACAAATGATATGCCCCTTTCCTGCCTCCGACTCGATCAGATAGGGACCTTCCTACTTAGGTGTTAGCTTTCCATCAGCCGGATTGGTTGTATTCTGGAAGGCTTTCCTCAAGACCAAACCTCCTTCTTGAAATTTTCTAATCCTTATACTTTTGTTGTATGCCTCAGCTACCCTTTGTTGATAAGCTGCCATTTTGATCTTGGCTGGGTCTCTGAGTTCTTCCACACTATCCAAGTCTTCGAGAAGAATTTCTCTATTGGCCTCAGGATCACGGATGCTTGTTCTGGCTGTAGGAACCACCATCTCTGTGGGGATTACTGCTTCTGATCCAAACACCAATGAGAAGGGTGTTTGTCCTAGTGCATTCTTGGGTGTTGTCCTGTCAGCCCAAAGAACATAAGGTAGCTTTTCGGCCCACTTGCCTTTCTTGGATCCTAGTTTCTTCTTCAAATTGTTGATGATTATCTTGTTACTTGATTCCTCCTGGCCATTAGCTTGAGGATGCACCGGAGTGGAGGTAATCATCTTAATGCCCCAACTGTCACAAAAGTTAGTGGTTCTTTTCCCAATAACTGTGAACCATTGTCACAAATAATTTCTGAATGAATGCCAAATATAGTAATAATATTTCTTTTAATGAAAGATATCACCTCTTTTTCGCGAACTTGAACGAAATCTTCTGCTTCTATCCATTTTGAAAAGTAGTCAGTCATTGCAAGCATGAATACTTTTCCACCTGGTGCCTTTGGTAGCTTGCCAACAATATCCATTCCCCATTTCATGAAAGGCCATGAAGAGGATATAGGACACATTGGTTCTGTTGGCTGATGAAGGATGTTTGCATACCTTTGACAAGCATCACACTTCTTTGAGTATTCCATGGCGTCTCTCTTCATTGTTGGCTAGAAGTATCCTATTCTCAGAATTCTAGAGAATAGGGCTCTGCCTCCAGTGTGGTTACCACAGTCACCTTCATGAAAGTATTTAAGTACCTCTTGAATTTCAAGATCCTCAATAGACCTCAAGTATGGACTCGCATGAGATTTCCTATATAGAATATCATGTAATAAAATGTATTGTGATACCTTGAGTTTGAAAGACTTCGGATTCTTTGTGGCTGAAATTTCTCCATTTTGGATGTATTTTTTGATTGAGAGGATCCAAAATCCTTTGTTGTTTGAGGATGATGGATCCCAAAGTACGATTTGTTTGTCAGTTGTTATCTCCCCAACTTCTCGTTATCCTATTGCTGGCGAGAGTATATGGATGACTGGAATATTCATGTCTACTGGAATCTTCAAAGATGAGGCTAAATTTGCCAAAGCATCTGCCCCAACATTATTTTCCCTTGGTACCTGATCAATACTAAACAACTCAAAGGATTTCGCTAATTCCTTCACAACATCTAGATATTTGATTAGTTTTTCGCCTTTAACAACATATGAGCCATTAAAGTGGTTAGCTATCAACAATGAATCTATATATACTTGAAGATACTTGATCCTCATGCGTTTAGCTAATTGCAAACCTATGATCAGAGCTTCATATTCTGCCTCATTATTTGTCGCTTGGAACTCACAGGCTATAGACTGGGGTAATATGTCCCCATGTGGCGATTTCAGTAGGATACACAATCCTGTTCCTCTTACATTGGAAGCTCCGTCTATAAAAAGAACCCAAGGATCCTCGGTTTCTTCTAGTTTCTGGACCTCTAAATCAGCTTCCTTTTGCATGCCACTGCTGAAATCAGCCACAAAGTCTGCTAGTGCTTGCGATTTAATAGCTTTTTGGGCTCATACTGAATATCATAGGCACTCAGCTTCACAGCCCACTTAGCCATCCGTCCTGACAATTCTAGTTTTCTAAGCACATTCTTAACAGGATAATTAGTTCTCAAAGTAATAGTATGCGTTTCAAAGTAATGTCTCAATTTAGTAGAAGTCATTATAAGTGCAAGAATTGATTTTTCTAAATGAGAATACATGGCTTCCGCATTTAAAAGACTTTTACTTACATAATAAAAGGGATGTTGTTCACCTTCGTGATCCTTTACTAGGACAACACTTACTACATTTCCTGAAACAGCTAGGTACAGATATAAGGGTTCTCCATCCACAGGCTTCATCAAAGCTGGTGCTGAGGATAAGTAATCCTATAAGGCTTTAAGTGCAAATTCATGCTTCTCCGTCCACTCGAATTCTTATTCTTCCAAAGGATGTCATAGAATTCTTTGCACTTCTCCGAGGATCTGTAAATGAATCTGTTGAGAGCAGCTATTCTTCCCATAAATCTTTGAACATCCTTAGCATTCACAGGAGATTTCAAGTTGATGACGACTTCTATATGTTCGGGGCTCGCTTCTATTCCTCTATTGGTCATCATGTATCCTAGGAACTTCACAGCTTTGACACCAAAATGGCATTTTGATGGATTCAACTTCATATTGTACTGATCAAGGATGCTGAAAGCTTCTTCAAGATCTATGAGGTGATCCTCTGCCCTTTTTGATTTCATCACCATGTCATCTATGTAGACTTCCATAGTCTTGCCTAACTGATCCTTGAACATCATATTGACTTATCTTTGATATGTTGCCCCTGCATTTCTTAGTCCGAATGGCATAACAATATAACAGTATATGCTGGTAGGAGTCATGAATGTTGTATCCTCTTGATTAGATGGTTCGATCTGAATTTGTTGAAATCCGGAGGAAGCATCCATAAAGGTAAGCATCTCATGTCTTACTGTTGCATCCACCATGGAGTCTATATGTGGTAATGGGAAAGGATCCTTGGGGCATGCCTTGTTTAAATCAGTATAATCGACACAAACCCTCCACTTTCCATTCTTTTTAGAAACAACAACCACGTTAGCTAACCATCGAGGATACTTAACCTCTCTGATCATACCGGCCTTAAGAAGTTTTTCAAATTCTTCTTGTATGATCGTGTTCCTCTCAGGAGAAAATTTCCTTCGCTTCTGATGGACGGGTTTAACATATAATTCAAGGCCTAACTTGTGAGTAATTACCTCCTTAGAAATACCTGTCATGTCTGAATGTTTGAAGGCAAACGTGGAATTTCTTCGCTTTAGGAAGGATATTATATCCTCCTCGATCTCACTAGGGATACTGGATTCTAGGAACGCTTTCACATCTAGATCCTCGGGATCCAAGTACACCTCTTTTATGTCTTTCTCCCGAGCTTCCAGCACGTCCCTAGGATGCTGATGTGGTTTCTATGCTACCGTCTGTTTGGTTGTTGGCTTCATAGATGAAGAATAATAGTTCTTGGCTTCCACCTGATCACCATCTATCATTAAAACTCCCCAAGGGGTCGGTAATTTGATGTATTGATGGTAAGTAGAGGCTACTGCCTTCATCCCATGTAGCCAAGGCTTGCCTAAAATAACATTGCAAAAAGATAGGTTATCAATAACACAAAATTTTTTGTAAGAATTTACCCCTTCGATGTATATCGGGAGATTAATGTCCCCCAATGTTTTCTTGGTCTCGCCACTGAAACCGACTAGTATCGACGTCCTTGGGATGATCTCCGAGTCTGGTATATTCATCTTCTGAAGCACATCATGTTGGATGATATTGACTGAGCTTCCACTGTCGACTAGGACCCTACGTACATAATGGTTAGCAATAAACAAAGTAACAATCACATCGTTATGATGTGGATCCTAGATGTTTGATTTATCTTCTTCATCGAAGAAGATCCTTTTGTTAGTCGTCAAAGTGGAGGATATAACCGGTTGTTCCTCGTTATCCAACTTGGTCTCCTTGACGAGCCTCTTAGCAGCGGAGAAGGAAGTTCCACATATGTTTGAGCCACCAGAAATGAAGTTGATCACTTGAGCATCTGGTGGGGGCGGAGTTGCTTTTTGAGGAACCTCTTCATGATCTAGGATCCTTGACTTTTTCTTCCCAACAGTTTCTTAAAGTGGCCTTTGCTTAGGAGGTAACCAATTTCCCTCCTTAAACCAATGCAATCGTCCGTCATGTGGCCAAAATCCTCATGGAAAGCGCACCATTTGGATTTATCTCTGGAAGCCATTGACTTCTCGTTCTTTCGAGGCCACCTTGCCTTATGTCCTAGATCCTTCATGGCACAAATCAAGCCATGAGTGTTTTGGACAAAAATATGCTAAGGATAATGTATCCAAATCTGTAATTGTGAGGTTTAGTGCTACGATAATAATAACGAATATATGAATGAAATGGATATGAACACCGTGATTTGTTGCTAGGAAAAACCCCTTGATCTTGTTTAGATCAAAGGAAAAAAACCCGGGTGACGACAACTCGTCAATCACCAATTTATTAATCACAATAAAGGTTACAATGGGTGGAGTTTATGATCAACTAATACAATCAAGCTTTGTGTGTGATTACAGAGAATTATCAGCTAGAGTATGTGCGAGTATAACTGTGTGTCACCTAAAGTTGATCATAGACTCGGTTTATAAAGAAAAAGAAAAATACAACAACTAACCAACTAGCCCTATAAATCCGCCACTTCTCCACTCTCTTTCTTCGTGCCTTTTGACCACATGTCGTTGAAGTCCAGTAGCGAATTATATGGTGGACTAAGTCTTAGAGCCGTTGCACTTGATAAATATCAGCCTACATATAAAAAACAATTGTTAATGGTACCAACACCTGAGGATCCTCGATCCTATCACAGTTCCGGAGCCCTTCAGAAGGATAATAGATCCAGATCTGTCAATAAGAATAACATATCCTCAGAGTCAAATGTATTTGGCTTAACAATTGCCCTCAAAATGGCGGGTGTTATGCTTTACAACTGGCATTTTGAAATTTGAATTTGCTTCAAATAGATTAAATGATTAGACATATGTCAGGGGTCATTATCATTAAACCCTCAAAATTAATTATCACCGCCTATATATGCGATCCCTATAACCCTTCTATAACCACATATCCATGCGGCTCATCAGGTATCCTTTCTTTTCTCTTCTTTCTTTTAATTTTTCCAATAACAATGTCAGTCGCTTCTTCTTCTTCCCCTCCTAAACCGTCCGACCAGTTTTCCGGTAACTCTGAGTTGACGGAGATGCAGTCACAAAACCTCATAGCCAATCCATCTATCGAAATCAGCAAACTCACGGACCCCGAGATCGATGAGTTTCGCTCACTGTTTCCACCCGGAACCATATTCCGACCATATGATTCCAGCGTCCGTTGTGATATCTCTTCTCGAACTTGGGTGTGTTTTCCGGCTTGCCCTTTTCTTATCGGTTATCGATACCCGTTCCCTCCTTTTACACAAAGCTCCGTTGAATCCACTAGCATATCCTACATCCAGGCTATGTCTATGCTTTGGAGAGTTTTAAGCACCATTGAAAGAATTATCAAGGAAGAAAAAATCAACTTTGGTCTTCAGGAGTTTTCTCATCTTTATACCCTCACTACCCATGGCCCGACCCGATTCATTCTGAAATCCAAACCTCGAAAACCCCACCCGATTTTAAAAGTCACTCTGAATGATTCCTTCTGGAGGAATCAATTCTTCTTTGTGAAACGTGACTCCATACCCGGTGGTGCTGATTTACCTTTAAAGTGGGCCAGAAAGGGTAGGATCCCGGATCCTTAACAAAGACATAGTTCGTGATAATTGATCTAACTTTGAATCTCCTTTCTTTTATTTGCAGTTGATAATTTTGCTTCCTTGGGTAGATTACCTGGAACAGAAGAAAAAACAAAACGATTACTTGCCCTGGATTCTGAGGTTAGATAAGAAATCTCAAAAGTCTGCTAGCAAATTTTCCTTGGAGGATATCGACAGTATGATTACTCCCCAAGATGTCAAGAGAGAGGCTTTGAAGGCAACAACCAGCTCTGAGCCAAAAACTGTAACTACTAGAGCCAAGTCAACCGCTTCCAAGAGAAAGAGATCCTCTGAGCCCGAAAACCACTTCGATGTGATCCTCACTGTAAGTATCCTGTATCCTGCTATTCTGAATTTAAGGATCCAATATCCTTCAAATCTTTACTCAATTGTTGGTTACAGGCTATGAACGTTTTTAAAGACCACTACGAAAAGATTGTGAACCAGATGAGCGAGAAGCTGTCCGGGATGGGGAATGTTGTGGTTACTAAGGATAAAGCCTTGATCCAGCTTTTAAAGGATTAAAAGGCAGTTGGAGGATCAGCTATCCTCAGCAGAAGCCCAGCGCCAAGAAGAAGTGAAGCAGGCTACAGAAGAGGCTAAAATGTGGGCTACCAGGTCGGTGCTTTAGGCAAGGATTAAGATGGCGACGGAGGCCGGTGATCCCGCCTTCGATAAAGCAACCTGGGATGTGAAGAAGTCGAAGACTGTTCTGGCGGCTCTCGGTGGCGAAGAGGATGTGGAGATGGCTAAGGAGACCGATGCTGGGACTAGTGGGGTCAAGGATGTGGTGGAAGCTGGTGAAGGAAAGGAAGCAACCGCTGAGGATGAAGAAGCTGCGTAAATGGGCAATGAAGGATATTGAAGACAAGGCCCGAACCCATTTTTTTATGTTGATGTATTTATGAACAGTAGCTATAGTCTGTAACAAACACTAGTAACTAGGGTTTAAGGATCAATGATCCTCAAGAAAATTTTCAGGGGTACCGAAGGTGGATGGATCCTTTGTTTTATGGGGATGAAGCCTTTGGTGCCTCTGACTTTTATTTTCCTGCACTTTAAGAACAATTAGTAACACCTGCTTAACCCGGGTGGATGGTCCATCTTTCGTATGGTGAAATCCGGGTTAAGGATTTTGGATAAGTCCATGTGACTTATGTTAATAAAAATCTAAAACTTTTGACTATCTACTTGTTATTTATTATTTAGAAGATTTGTTTGATATAGTCATAGCTTTAATTAGAGTTTTAAGAAATAATATTGATTCAGAAATTTGAGGATATAACATCCTTAAGGAAAGTAATTATTGAAATTTTTTTAGGATAGAATATCCTTATAGAGATAATCTAAAGATATTAAACTTTTAAACAAAAAGATTCACAAGGATCCTAGCTAAACCAATATAAATTTATAAGTAGAAATCATACCACAAGGTCTAAGTAGACCTAAGTTACCATAAGTACAGAACCTTTGGTGATCCTTGTAGAAACAAGCTAAGGATCTTAAATCCATAAGTCTTGATTCTTGTTATTGAACTTAGAACATCTGTTAAAAAGAGCTCATAAGATTAATTGGGGTTAAACCCGTTAAGCTGGGGACAAGCCCAAATAATAAAATGTGGACAAGCCCGTGTAACTGGGGACAAGCCCGTGAACAGGGGACAAGCCCGTGAACTAGGGACAAGCCCAAAAACTGGGGACAAGCCCAAACTAGGGACTGGCCCAATATACGGATGTTAACTGGGGAGTTGCCCAAACTGGGATTTAGCCCAAACGTAAGATAACATGAAAATGTTATAAACCGGTGGTATGGTACGTCTACCATAAATCGTAGGATCCTCCATATAGTCGAAGACAACGAAATTGTCAGCCACTAAGCGTGTACTTGTCCCGCTGCCCCGAACTATACGTTGGATAGCGTGCGCTATAGGCGAGAGTGTAGAAACTCTAATTCGTAAGAAAGGTGAAAACCTTTAAACCTTGGAGGCTATGACCATCGGGGGTTATACCCAATCGTGGGCTAGGCCAAGGGAAATAGTTTAGTACCTTAAAAGTAAAGGAGAGGTGACCAACCTCTTGATCATTGAGTACCTCATTAATATCCTGCATTGTTACTTACAACTTGGAAAATACAAATGTTAAGAATATGTTATCCTTAAATAAGCAAAAATCAAAAATGAATAAATGATTAGATAGATATTACCGATTTTAGGATCCTTGACCCTTTAAGGATACTCGATCCTCAGAGGATACTTGATCCTCATCAGAAAAAGTATTTCTTGAGGTGGATAACATTCCATGCTCTTGGTAAACTGTTGCCTTCTATAGTGAACGAATGATATGCCCCTTTCCCAGCTTCTGATTCAATTAAATAAAGACCTTCCCACTTAGGAGCAAACTTTCCATCGGCTGGGTTGGTTGTATTTTGGAAGGCTTTCCTCAAGACCAGATCTCCTTCTTGGAACCTTCTGATCCTTATGCTTTTGTTGTATGCCCCAGCTACCCTTTGTTGATAAGCCGTCATTCTGATCTTGGCTAGGTTTCTGAGTTCTTCAACAGTATCCAAGTCTTCGAGAAGGATTCCATCATTGGCTTTAGGATCGCGGATGCTTGTTCTGGCTGTAGGAACCACCATCTCTGTAGGGATTACTGCTTCTGACCCAAACACCGTGAGAAGGGTGTTTGGCCTGTTGCATTCCTGGGTGTTGTCCAATCAGCCCAAAGAACATAAGGTAGTTCTTCAGCCCACTTTCCTTTCTTGGATCCTCGATGCACCTCAAGTATGGACCTGCAAGAGATTTCCTATACAGAATAACATGTAATAAAATATATTGTGATACCTTAAGTTTGAAGGACTTCGGATTCTCTGTGGTTGGAATTTCTCCAGTTTGAATGTATTTTTTTATCGGTAGGATCCAGGATCCTTGACTATTTGAGGATGATGGATCCCAAAGTACAATTTGTTTGTCAGTTGTTATCTCTCCAACTTCTTGTTCTCCTATTGCTGGCGAGAGTATATGAATGATTGGGATCTTGGTGTCTTCTGGAATCTTCAAAGATTAGGCTAAATTTGCCAAGGCATCTGCCCCAACATTCTCTTACCTTGGTACCTGTACAATACTAAACAATTCGAAGGATTTTTCTAATTCCTTCACAACATCTAGATATTTGATTAGTTTTTCTCCTTTAACAATATATGAGCCATTAAAGTGGTTAGCAATCAACAATGAATCTATATATACTTGAAGATACCTGATCCTCATGCACTTAGCTAATTGTAAACCTGCGATCAGAGCTTCATACTCTGCCTCGTTGTTCGTTGCTTTGAATTTAGAGGCTATAGACTGGGGTAATATGTCCCACTGCGGCGATTTCAATAGGATACCTAATCCTGTCCCTCTTGCATTGGATGCTCCATCTATGAAGAGGATCCAAGGATCCTTGGTTTCTTCTAGTTGTTGGACCTTTAGATCAGCTTCCTTTTGCATATTACTTCTGAAATCAGCCACAAAGTCTACTAGTGCTTGCGATTTAATAGCTGTTTTGGGCTCATACTGAATATCATAGGCACTCAGCTTCACAGCCCACTTAGCCATCCTTCCTGACAATTCTGGTTTTCTAAGCACATTCTTAACAGGATAATTAGTTCTCAAAGTAATTGTATGCGTTTCAAAGTAATGTCTCAATTTAGTGGAAGCCATAATAAGTGCAAGAATTAATTTTTCTAATGAGAATACATGGGCTCCGCATCTAAAAGACTTTTACTTACATAATAAATGGGATGTTGTTCACCTTCATAATCCTTCACAAGGACAGCACTTACAACATTTCTTGAGACAGCTAGGTATAAGTATAAGGATTCTCCATCCACAGGCTTCATCAAAGTTGGTGCTGAGGATAAGTAATTCTTTAAGGCTTTAAGTGCAGCCTCATGCTTCTCTATACACTCAAACTTCTTGTTTTTCCTAAGAATGTCGTAGAAATCTTTGCACTTCTTGGAGGATCTGGAAATAAATCTGTTGAGAGCAGCTATTCTTCCCATCAATCTCTAGACATCCTTAGGGTTTACGGGGGATTTCAAGTTGATGATGGGTTCGATTTCCTCTGGGCTTGCTTCTATCCCTCTTTTAGATACCATGTATCCTAGAAACTTTCTAGCCTTAACACCAAAATGGCATTTTGATGGGTTCAGCTTCATGTTGTGCTGATCCAGGATATTGAAAGCTTCTTCAAGATCTCTGAGGTGATCCTCAGCTTTCTTTGACTTTACCACCATGTCATATATGTAGACTTCCATAGTTTTGCCTAACTGATCCTTGAACATCATGTTGACTAATCTTTGATATGTTGCCCCTGCATTTCTTAGTTCAAATGGCATAGCAATATAATAGTATATGCCGATAGGAGTCATGAATGTTGTATCCTCCTAATTAGATGGTTCCATCCAAATTTGTTGGGATCCAGAGGAAGCATCCATAAATGTGAGCATCTCATGTCCTGCCGTTGCATCCACCATGGAATCTATATGTGGTAACGGGAAAGGATCCTTGGGGCATGCCTTTTTTAAATCAGTAAAATTGACACACACCCTCCACTTTCCATTCTTTTTGGAAACAACAACCACATTAGCTAACCATAGAGGATACTTAACCTCTCTGATCATATCGTCCTTAAGAAGTTTTTCAACTTCTTCTTGTATGATCGTGTTCCTCTCAGGAGCGAATTTCCTTCGGTTCTGATGGACGGGTTTAATAGATAAATCAAGGCTAACTTGTGAGTAATTACCTTCTTAGAAATACATGTCATGTCTGAATGTTTTAAAGCAAACGTGGATTTTCTTCGCTTTAAGAATGATATCATATCCTCCTCAATCTCACTAGGGATACTGGATCCTAGGAACACTTTCACATTTGGATCCTCGGGGTCCAAGGATACTTCTTTTAAGTCTTTCTCCCGAGCTTCCAGCACGTCCCTAAGATTTTGCTGTGGTTGCTATGCTATCGTCTGTTTAGCCGTTGGCTTCATTGAGGAAGAATAGTAGTTTTTGGCTTCGACTTGGTCACCATCTATCCTTACTACTCCCCAATGAGTTGGTAGTTTGATGAATTGATGGTAAGTAGAGGCCATTGCTTTCATCCCATGTAGCCAAGGTCTGCCTAAAATAACATTGCAACAAGAAGGGTTATCTATAACACAAAATTTTTGGTAAGAATTCAACCCTTCGATGTATATTGGGAGTTTGATGTCCCCCAATGTCTTATTGGTTTCTCCGCTGAATCCAACTAACACCGACGTCCTCGGGATGATTTCTGAATCTGGGATGTTCATCTTCTAAAGGACATCATGTTGGATGATGTTGACCTAGCTTCCACCATCGACAAGGATCCTGCGTACATAATGGTTAACAATAAACATAGTAATAATCAAACCGTCATGATGGGGATCCTGGATGCTTGATTTGTCTTTTTTATCAAAGAAGATACTTTTGTCTGTTGTCAAGGTGGTGGGTATAACCGGTCGTTCCTCGTTATCCAACTTGGTCTCATTGGCCAGCCTCTTAGCCGTGGAGAAGGAAGTTCCACATATGTCTGAGCCGCCGTAAATGAAGTTGATCAATTGATCATCTGGTGGAGGGCGGAGTTGCTTTTTGAGGAACATTTTCAGGATCCTGGATCCTTGAAATTTTTCTTCCCAATAGCTCCTTGAAATGGCCCTTTCTTAGGAGGTATCCGATTTCACTCCTTAAACCGATACAATCATCCGTCATGTGGCCAAAATCCTCATGGAAAGCGCACCATTTGGATTTGTCTCTGAAGGTGGTTGACTTCTCGCTCTTTCGGGGCCACCTCGCTTTCTCACCTAGATCCTTCATGGCACAAATTAAACCGTGAGTATCTACTGAGAAGCAGTATTTTGAGATGCTCGGGTAGTCTTCATCATCGTCTCCTTCTTCAACCGTGCGGACGTTTTGATTGTTGAATTTGGAGTAGGGCTTCAAATTTTTGTTCTTGAACGAGAACCCTTGTTTCTTGTCAGAAGATTCTTGCTTTGTTTGATTCCCCAGACGATTATGGATCCTCTTGTCATCTTCCAACCATATGAATCTGAGTGCCCTGTTTCTGACTTCATCTAAGGACCTGCAAGGAGTCATCACAAGATCATCGTAAAATGGGGAGCCCCTCTGAATTCCCATCTTGAATGCTTCAACACCAGTAGCCATGTCAAGATTAGGGATTTCTAGAGCTTCCCTACTAAACCTTGTAACAAAATCCCTGAGGGATTCATCACTAGGTTGGATAACTCGGTATAGATCACTAGTTAACTTCTCAAACTTCCTACTACAGGAAAATTGACTGTTGAATAAGTTAACTAAGTATGAAAATGAAGTAACAGAAAAGGGGGGAAGACTTAGCAGCCATTTTAATGCTGATCCTGTCAATTAGGATCCGAAGCCCTTGCACAGACAAGCCTCCTTGAGTCTCTCAGTAATTGGATTGATTTACATCCTCTCTCTATATTGAGCAACGTGCTCCTCAGGGTCAGTGGTCCCATCATAAGTCTTCATGTTGGGGGGTCTGGAATCGCTTTGGGATTTCAGCATCACAGATAGGTGGAGCAAATCTGGATAATTTGTGACTTCCCTTCCGGTATCTCGGGGATTGGACGTATCACCCCGGGTACGCTGGATATCATATCCTTAAGTTTCTGTAGTTCCTTAGCCATGGCTTGGTTGATACCTGCATACTGCATGGAACCACGATTAGCATTTAAGGATATATGATCATACGTATTATCTCTTTGTTGGTTCGGCATTCCAGAGGAGTGGCTTAGGTAAGAAGCGTCTGCTACAGGAGTTGGTCCACCCGAAGCTATGGTCTGCATAGGGATTATATCTCCTTCATGGACCTCGGAGGATCGTTGATGTTGAACCCCTGAGGATCCTTGATCCAGGAAGAAGGATCCTTGATTGTGGACAAAGGATACCAATGGTTGAGAGTTGAGGGATATTTGATGATATGAACCGTAGGACCCCGGTTGAAGGATGGATGATCCTTGTTGGAATGTTGAGGATCATTGAGCAAACTGACCCATGGACCCCCCGTTGAAGGATGGATGATCCTTGCTGAAAAGTTGAGGATCCTTGAGCTAACTGACCTATGGACCCCGGTTGAAGGATGGATGATCCTTGCTGAAAAGTTGAGGATCCTGAGCTAACTGACCCATGGACCCCGGTTGAAGGATGGATGATCCTTGGAGAAAAGTTGAGAATCCTTAAGCTAATTGACCCATGGACCCCGGACTAGAGGAATCTGATCCTCTGCCAGCCTCTTAGTCCTCTTGAGATCTTCTATCTCCCGAAGGATCCTCTGGTTAGTCTTGTTCTGCTGCTCCATGTAAGCCTTAACCTGCGAAAACATAGAGGAAACATCATTGTTAGTATTAACTACCGAAGTGGCAGCAGTAGTTTTCGAGCTCTGGAAGACTGGTAGTTGCATCTTGTTTCCAGCAGCAGCAACCCTTGGTGCTCCCGTCAACGAAGGAGGCATCGGTGGCAAAGTTCTTGAGGAGAGAGGAGCCGAAGATGGCATGGTTAATGCAGCATAGGTTGACTGAGAGGCCATTGAGAGTAATATGGGTATGAAAAGGTTGAAAATGATAGGGTATTTTCTGGATTATAGCACCAATTGCCCCATGGTGGGCGCCAAATTGTTTTGGACAAAAATCTGCTAAGGATAATGTATCCAAATCTGTAATTGTGAGGTTTAGTGCTACGATAATAATAACGAATATATGAACGAAATGGATATGAACACCGTGATTTGTTGCGAGGAAAAAACCCCTTGATCTTGTATAGATCAAAGGGAAAAAAACCCCGGGTGACGACAACTCGTCGATCACCAATTTATTAATCATAAAAAAGGTTACAATGGGTGGAGTTTACGATCAACTAATACAATCAAGCTTTGTGTGTGATTACAAAGAATTATCAGCTAGAGTATGTGCGAGTATAACTGTGTGTCACCTAAAGTTGATCATAGACTCGGTTTATAAAGAAAAGAAAATTACAACAACTAACTAACTAGCCCTATAAATCCACCACTTCTCCACTCTCTTTCTTCGTGCCTTTTGACCACGTGCCGTTAAAGTCCAGTAGCGAATTATATGGTGGACTAAGTCTTAGAGCCGTTGCACTTGATAAATATCAGCCTACATATAAGAAACAATTGTTAATAGTACCAACACCTGAAGATCCTCGATCCTATCACAGTTCCGGAGCCCTTTAGAAGGATAATAGATCTAGATCTGTCAATAAGAATAACATAGAGTCAAATGTATTTGGCTTAACAATGTGTATCCATAGAGAAGCAGTATTCTGATATGCTGGGGTAATCTTCATCATCATCTCCTTCTTCAACCGCTCGGACATTTTGATTGTTGAATTTGTAGTATGGCTTCGAGTTATTGTTTCTGAACGAGGATCCTTGTTTCTTGTTAGGATATTCTTGCTTCGTTTGAGCCCCAAACCGTTCTTGGATCCTTTTGTCATCTTCTAGCCGTATGAACCTCAGTACTCTGTTCCTTACTTCATCTAAAGACCTGCAAGGAGTCATCACAAGATCATCATAAAAGGGGGAGACCCTCTGAAGTCCCATCTTGAATTCATCAACAGCAGTAGCCATATCAAGATTGGGGATTTCCAGGGCTTCCCTGCCAAACCTTGTAACAAAATCCCTAATGGGTTAATCATAAGGTTGGATAACTCGGTATAAATCATTAGTTAACTTCTCAAATTACATACTACAAGAAAACTGACTGTTGAACAAGTTAACTAAATGAGAAAATGAAGTAACAGAGTAAGGAGAGAGACTTAGCAGCCATTTGAGCGCAGATCCTGTTAGTGTGGATCCAAAACCCTTGCACAGACAAGCCTCCTTGAACCTCTCAGGAATTGGATTGATTTCCATCCTTTCCCGGTATTGAGAGACGTGCTCCTCAGGATCAGTGGTCCCATCATAAGTCTTCATGTTGGGGGTTTGAAACCGCTTTGGGATTTCAGCATCACAGATAGGTAGAGAGAATCTTGATAACTTGTGACTCCCTTCAGGTATTTCAGGAATTGGCCGGACCACCCCTGGTACGCTGGATATCATATCCTTAAGCTTTTGCAGTTCCTTAGCCATAGCTTGGTTAATACCTGCATCTTGCATGGAACCACGATTAGCATCTAAAGGTATAGGATCATACACGTTACCTCTTTGCTGCGTGAATGTTGGCATTCCAGAAGAGTGGCTGAGGTAGAAAGTGTCTGCTATAGGAGTTGGTCCACCAGTAGCGATAGTCTGCATTGGGATAATATCTCCTTCATGAACCTCCGAAGATCTCTGATGCTGGATTCCAGAGAATCCTTGATTCTGGGGGAGGAATCCTTGAGGCTGGAAGATATAGGATCCTTGGTAGCATAACCCAAAGGATCCTGGTTGAAGGATCGATGATCCTTGCTGAAAGATTGAGGATCCCTAAGTCTGCTGACTCATTGATCCTAACTGAAGGATGGACGATCCTTGTTGAAAAGTTGAGGATCCTTGAACCTGTTGACCCATGGACCCCGGATTAAGGATAGATGATCCTTGATGGAAAATTGAGGGCCCGTGAGTCTGTAGATTCATGGCTCCCAGTTGAAGGATGGTTGATCCTTGAGTAGGTTGAACCAAGGATATTGGAGTGTTAAAATCCAACATCCTGGGCATCAGGGGAGTTTGATCCTCTGACGGCCTCTTAGTCTTCTTCAAGTCTTTTATTTCTCGAAGGATCCTTTGGTTAGTCTTGCTTTGCTGCTCCATGTATGCTTTAATATGTGAAAACATAGCAGAAACATCATTGTTAGTATTGACCACCGAAGTGGCAGCAGAGGTTTTCGAGCTCTGGAAGACTGGTAGTTAAGTCTTGTTTCCAGCCGTTGTAGTCCTTAGAGGTGCTGCTAGCGGGGGAAGCATCGGTGGCAAGATCCTTAATGAGTGAGAAACGGATGATGGCATGGTTGATGAAGCAGAAGATTGTTGAGTGGCCATTGAGAGTGGTATTGATAGAAAAGGTTTAAAATTGATAGGGTATTTTCTGGATTATAGCACCAATTGCCTCACGGTGGGCGCCAAATTGTTTTGGTCAAAAATTGGCTAAGGATAATGGAACCAAATTAGTTTTGTGAGGTTTAGTGCTAAGGTGACAATAACGAATATATGAACAAAATGGAGATAAACACCGTGATTTGTTGCGAGGAAAAACCCCTTGATCTTGATTAGATCAAAGGAAAAAAACCCCGGGTGATGACAAATTGTCTATCACCACTTTATTAATATCAAAATCGGGTTACAATGGGTGGAGTTTATGATCAACGAATACAATAAAGCTATGTGTGTGTGATTACAGATAACTATGAGCTAGTGTAAGCTAAGCAGTGCCTGTGTTCCTAGTTGATCAAAAACTCGTTTATATAAAAAATCACAACTAATTATCTTTCCTATAATTACGCTATCTTCTCCACTAGCCGTTTCTTCTCTATTGACCACGTGCGGGAGTCGTCCACTAGCGCATGAATAGGATGACTTAGTCTTCCAGCCGTTATATCTATCAAACACAACACCATTCAAACACAATTATTAGTAAACAGATAATACTAAGAATTTTTGATCCTTTATAATCTGGAACATATCACAAGGATAAGTGATCCATAAACTATTCAATGATAGAGGATCCTTAGCATAATTTCTATGCCCTAACATATGTGATATGGGATTGTTACTTTTGTATTTTTAACTTCTCTTTTGTTATGGAGGAGAGGATATCGTTTGGTAAGAATAGTGCTACTCATATGAAAATTGTTGAGGCAAACTTTGTTAACAAATCTAAAGAGGAACATTGAGGATATTTATGACAGTGTTGACAGTGCAGTTTCAAAATTAGTTACTAAGTCTAAAACAAAAGATGTTATAGGTGATGTTGGGATCGGAAATAAAATCTTATGAATCATTTTATATGTTATTATTATAACATATATGTTTATTAAAACTCTTGTAATTGTTTATAACATATGAATCCATTTTTTTTTTATAACATATTAATTATATTAGAGTTGTACTTTTAATTTCAAATGATGCAATTATCGTTTAACTAATATTTATGACGTAATACCTTATAATTCGAATTTGTAGCAGCCAAGCAAGTCCAAGAGACTCATAATACAAAGTTGATAATTCATTTCAAATTTCATATTGTTTGAAGGAGATGTAGGTTGTGGGTTATAATTTACTTTTAATTGGTTATTTGGTACCATATTGTTCTTTTGTATTATTAGATCGATTATAAATATGTTTTGGTATATTGTTAGTTCAAATACTAGCTAGATTATTATGAACTTGAAACTATGACCCGGGTTTGAAAAAATTAAGTATATTTTTTACAAGTTCTTATGATATTATTTTTTATATTTTCAACATGTGTAACACGAGCTCTAATATAAATATCAATAATAACGATTATATTAATAATAATCATTCCTTTAAATAAACATTACGGTTATTGATGTGTAACAAATGTCTTAGATAAAGTTCATCTTTTGAATCAACATTGAGATAGAAGTTTTGTTGAATCAAAATTGTAAAATTGTTTTGTTTATTTAGAGACTAATTTCTTTGTTTGCTTATTATTTACTCATGATATAAGTTATAAAATATTTCAATTTTTTATTTATCTTTGTTAGTCTTTGTATGTTTTTGTATTTGATTCAAATAAGTCGTGATGTCTTATAATTCATATAAAATTATCATTTATTTACAAATACAACATTTTCATTTCATTTTTATAAATACAACAACGCCATTATAGATATACCAGATGATCTTTTGATTGGTGATTCATCTTATCTTATTTCTGATCTGATTGATTTTGTATATCCAACATTATTAGAAAATTTTAATGATATTTCATATTTTCAAGAAAGAGTCATACTTGACCTTTTAAATGAGGTTGTCCAAGATATTAATGACAAATTCTTGTCTTTGTTTCCCAGAGAAGAAGTTTGTTTCCCGGCCAATAATGTTACTAAGGAATTTTGATCAGAAGAATGGTTTATGCAACAGAACCAGATTACAAGTAATTAACTTGGGGAGGCGTTTTATCGAAGTAAAGGTTATTTCAGGTAATAACATTGAGTTTCGGACTTATATAACTCGTAGTGGTCTAACTCCTTCAGATAAGAAACTGCCATTCATATTGAAACGAAGACAGTTTCATGTTACGGATTGTATTGCAATGACCATTAATAAAAGTTAAGGCCAAACACTAGCAAGAGTTGGCATATACCTGCGAGATCCGATGTCTACACATGGTCAACTATATGTGACTTTATCACCAGTGAAGAGTAGAGACGGTGTTAAAATGCTTATATTAGACAAGGAAGATAAAATTACAAATAAAACTATAAATGTTGTTTATAAGGAACTATTTACTTTTTAAAACTGTAAAATGGATGTTATTTTGTTAAATGTAATGTTTTTACATGATTTATATATTAGTTGATGCTAGATACGTGTGGATGTTACATGATTTATATTTTTTCACCCGTGGCGCCCACGGGTCAATAACCTAGTTTAACATCAAAAGTTAACTAGGTTATCTTTTTGGACCAACAATGCAACCAGAGTTGGTGGTTAAGAACCATGCATGCAAGTTTTAACACTAGGGACTCTGCATAAAATTTAGCTCAAACTACATGGATTGTTCGTGAAATTCGCTTTAGAAGATATTAAATCTCTATATTAGATTAGCCTATACAAATAGAGTTCCACCCACCTGTTACATGGCCTTATAACCATGCCTCAAATCATAATACTATGGAGCGTCACTATATTTTCCATCCCTTTCACCAGTCGGGTAACGCCGAAGGGGCTAAAAATATGGGGTTCGTCCCCATTTCAGCCAATCACTTATTTTTTGTTGCTTACTTTAATAACTAACCACAACACCCTTGTTAAAGAGTTGGACAGTTGGTGACTATCTACAATGGGCAAATGGAGATCAATCCTTAATTAAAGGCCCTGGGATATAGGGGTGTGTTTTTTAACCGTACCCGAATAACAAACCAGGACCGAAGCGACCTGAGACCCGAATTCACCCGAACCGAATAAACTCCTAACCCAAACCCGAGATAAAATATTTGGGTCAGTATTTGGGTTGAAATACCCAAATTCGGGTTGACCCGAATAACCCGAAGTATAATACATCGAGGAAATTTTTTTCATTTTTTTATAAGGTAGTTTAGCGGTGAAGTAACAAAGTGACCTTATCTATACTTGTTCGGCTGTTTTCAAGACTCCAATTAATATTGGATCTATCACATTGGATCCCAACGTATTAATTGTCATAAAGCATGTTGAGAATATATATCTTCAATTCAAAAACTTAAATAATATAGTATTTAAACTAATATGTATTGAGCATGTTTCTTCAATTTAAACAAGTATTGATCCACAGGTTACAACACTACATCCCGTCTAATGTATGATTGTATGATAAATTTCATATCGTGCTAAATAATATATATATATATATATATATATATATATATATGTTATTGTTGAATATGATTGTATATTATGGTTTTATAACGGCTTGGAATATGTTTTTTTTAATTTATAATAATGTTAAAAGTGATAAAGTTTTTTTAACATGTTAAACCCAAAACCCGTCCCGAATATACCCGACCCGTTTAACCCGAAACCAGAACAAACCGAACTTATTTGGGTCGGTCCTTGGGTCAGTTTGTTTTGAGCTCAAACCCGATCCGGACAATCCGAAATCTGAATAAATAGCCCGAAAACACCCCTACTTGGATGTCCTTACCAATGAAGAGTTTTCCATCTATCGAAGCTCTTAGTTGAGGTGTCATTATATAAGGACATCGGTTTGCCTTGGAGAGGGCCCAAAGTAAAAAAAAATGAAAGTTTTATTTAATTATAATGTGTAATGAGTAGGTGTTAAGGTAAAAGTTAAAAAGGGTAAAGATATTTGTAGAGTAGAAGATGAAATCGAGGGGTTTTGAAGAATTTGTAAAGATTATATGACGCATGATCTGACAGCTAAGGACGCTTAAGGGCTGGCAAAACATTGGAGATATGTTTGATTAAAGTCAATTGACTACATGATAATAACGTGGCGCAATAACCAGCCTCTTCACATAGAGTGAGTAGTTTTGTGTTGTTTTAGAATAACACTACCCTATTAATTGGTTAAGGTGACACTATACTATTGATCTGTTAACTATTTAAGTGAGTAGTTTGGTGAGTGTGTAAATGCTTTAAACTAGAAGCAGAGAACTATCATGTTCCAATAGTCATGTGATCTGGATGGCTGGTTCGATAGGTAAGAAGTACCAATCCAACTAAATACATGTGGACAAGAAATGAGATTATAAATGAATGAGTGGACCAAATTAAAGTGAATTAAATCATATAAGTGCCTCAAAATTAAAAGCTTCACCTACAACATTAATTAAAGTATATAATAATTATATGGTTGGTTGTTCAAAGAAATTTTAATAATTATTGATTTCCCTGCGTGCGTTACATGGGCACCTTCCGTAGGTAAAGATCGGATATGAGTAAAACCAAATTTGGTTAGTATTAGCTATGTTCGCTATAATACCGGAACTACACCTACAAAAGATAAACTCACAAAACCAACATGTTTAAAATAAAAAACCAAATATAAAGTATCGACACTCGTACAGTTTATTATATAAAAAAAATTAACATATTGAAAACGATGTTTGTTCGGCTAGTAAAACCCGGACGCTGGTAAAACTCATTTGTGGAAATGACGAGTTGACGCGCATCCGGTTGGTATCAATTACGTTCGTCACGATAAAAGAACCCAAAAAATAAGTTTGTTAAATTAACATATTAAAAAATTTTGAAACATTTAAAACGACGTTTATTCGGTCGTTAAAGCCTGAGCATTGGTAAAATTCGAGTATTATCAGTAAAATCGAGTGTTGTCAGTAGAACCCGAGTGTTGAAACCCGGGCGTTGGTAAAACCCGAGTGTTACGGCGACGAGTCAACCTAACTACGATCAATATCTATTATGCTCGTTACAATATAAACAACAATGTTAATACCTGAGCGTTATGGCGACGAGTCGATATGAATTCAACAGCATAAATTACATTCGTTACGGTTTAAACAATATTTAAAAAATAAAAAACGTTATACAATTTTTTGAACGACCAGCGAATCATCCAAATGGACTACTGGCTAAATTCACCATATCATGATACACTCATCTTTCGATCTGGGAAAAACACTCACCTAAGATCAAAGCTCGTGAACACTCGCTTGAATGCAAGACAGTGAGGTGAGATAAAACTTGTTCAGGTCAAGGATCCAACTAGTGAAGGCCACATACTTACGTAATCTCCCGTCATCACCTGGTGTCGTCGAAACTATGATGAGGGCATAAATCAAACATTGGTCACACAAAATAACAAGTCTTTTCTTTACCATTCTACCATAAACTCACTACTATACAAAATTCTCTAAAAATAACAATAAAAAAAATCAGAAAGCCATCTTGTGGCACGACAACTCACTTTCAATCATATGTTATAATTACAATTATAATTATAATTAATATAAAATTATACAAATACATGCCAATACCAAAAATGGCAAAATTGTACACGCATTGATCATTCTCTTTCTCCGTATCATTACGACGGTAAAATAAAAATATAATGTGAAACAAAAAATGAAAAATGTTAGAATAATTTGTGACCATACAAAAACCTCTTTAAAAATAAATTAAAAAAAAATAAAAAAATCATAACTTAAAATATAAATAAAAAACGAAAAAAAATTAAAAAACTAACATGTTCAGCCATCATTCCCGTTAAAAAATACAAAAAAATAAAAGAAAATGATGAAAAGGCACAATGGCGAGATCAAACACACAATGACAAAATTGAGCAAAATATACAATTATAACTAAAAAAGACATAATAGATCGCAAAATATAACATAATGCCGAACAAAATATAACATAATGTTGAATAATATAACACAATATAAAGAAAAAAAAAGACACAATGTCAAAAAAAAACACAATCAATAACAAAAATAAACATAAAACACAATGATAAACAAAAAAATATGACTTTTTTCACTTACTATTGTGTTTTTTTTTGTTTTTTTAACGAGATAGGCGGTGGAAACATTTTTTTGTTTTTACATTTTTTGTTTTTTTATTAAATTTTGAGTTATGATTTATTTATTTATTTTTATAAAAGAAACTTTGATGATTTCTTTGTGTGACTAGAAATCATTCTCATCATTCTCATTTTTATTTCCATTTATGAAATAACTTGACTCTTCATTACAAATATAAGCCAATACCGAAAGGTCATTTAACTATCTATTTAGTATAGAATATCAACATCTTATAAAAGTGTTTTGTTCTTTAATTTTCATGAACTAGACAGAGAAAATAGACTGAGACTAGTGGCACATTCATAAATAAATATTAACCGGTTTACATAATTTGTAGATGCCCGGTTGGTACAAGTTGGTCGGTGATATTAAGTTAATAAGTAACTTGATTTAAGAAAATATAATCGTATTAGATTTTCTCTAAAAGCGTCGTATGTTGACTATTTCAATATCATGGTTTCTAGAAAAGAATAATTTGCTCCGAAAATGAATAATAAACTCCGAATATTTTAAATAGCCTTTGATTGATTTAACTTCTAGACCACTTCTATACTCTATAATAAAAGTATAAGTTTTGTCGTTTGACACTTTTACATTAAACCTCATCATTTTTAACAAATTTATAATAGTAAAATAATACTTATCATTTTTACAATTTATGCTTCAAAATTTGTTAATTTAGTATTTACTTCATTTTTTTTCAAATGTTTGATATTTATAAATATCTTTAAATTTAAAATTGTTTTAAAAAGTGTTGTGCAACAACTGTATTAATAATATTTAACGGAATAACGAGTTTATTGTTTCTTATATGCTAAGTATTTATTAAATATTGTATTTTAAAGAAGTACTCGTGTAGTACACGGGCCTCAAACTAATTTACTGATATATACCTACGTAGCTAGGTACCCGTAATTGGAAGGTGAATGGGAAAACAATCTATATATATATATGGGAAAACAATATATTGTTTCTATATAATATTTAACGGAATAACGAGTTTATTGTTTCTTATATGCTAAGTATTTATTAAATATTGTATTTTAAAGAAGTACTCGTGTAGTACACGGGCCTCAAACTAATTTACTGATATATACCTACGTAGCTAGGTACCCGTAATTGGAAGGTGAATGGGAAAACAATCTATATATATATATATTAAAGCAATAGCCTTTATCTCAACTTCCCTTCTTCCTATTGGTTGTTGCCTAGACTTTCCATGTATATCTACCACATCTCTAATTTTCATGTTAATAAAATAAACTAAAATAAGACACAATTAATTTTATTTAATGATTCTCTTTAAATCTTTAAATTATTCTCTTTAAATTTAATTATGTTTAATAATCGTTTTTGTTATTATTTATCAATCCACGATATAATTGTTATTATTTATCAATCAACGAGTTTTATTACTTATGTTATATTTATTATTCTGTATACTATAATATAACTTAACATAGCACCTCAAATCAATTTTCATCTTTAACTCCTCCATTCTCATTGACGGTTCCTTCCTGTTCCACATATGACTACCTTCAATTCATTTATCTGTGAAATTTACGTTCCGCCATCGATGAAGATGTTCACCATCAACGTTACCTCCGGTCAGTTTAATCATCACGCTTCCTACCAGGTTTAATTTATTTAAAATAATTAATTGATATTTCATCCATAGTCAAAATTCAACCAGATGGAGTAAAAATTCAGATCCGTAATCAATAATTGTAAATATATGTAAATTAGGGATAGATGAATATAAATTTATTAACGAAAACTTTAATTACGGAATTTCTATATTTTAATATGTTATTATATATTATATATCATTTGATTAAGGTTTTGATCATCCTTAAGGGTTACTATAAATACGAATTTTGACCCATTTACTAATTCATAATAAGTCAATCAAGGATTTTAATATATGAGGGTCATTCTAATTTTAAATATATGTTAATTATTATTTATTATTTATAATTATAATTTATAATATTACCACTTACCATATGTTATATCAATTAATAAGTTGTTAAATTGTTGTTTAATGTTGTTTAATTATATTATAGATACCGATTTTGAACCCATTGGGTAATTCAAAATTAGTCAATCAAGGATTCAAAATTAGTCAATCGGATTTTGATCGATTCACTAATTATTTCGGGAGATATTTTAATATGTTATTATATTATATATATATATATATATATATATATATATAGGTGATGGATCTTGCGATAAGTGATATATATATATATATATATATATATATATATATCATTTGATTAAGATTTTGATTAAGCATCCTTAAGGGTTACTATAAATACGGATTTTGACCCATTTACTAATTCATAATTAGTCAATCAAGGATTTTAATATATAATGGTCATTCTAATTTTAAGTATATGTTAATTTATAATTTATAATATTACCACTTACCATATGTTATATCAATTAGTGAGTTATTAAATTTCTGTTTAATGATGTTTAGTTATATAGATACCGATTTTGAACCCATTGGGTAAATTAAAATTAGTCAATCAAGGATCCAAAATTAGTCAATCGGATTTTGACCAATTTACTAATTATTTTAGGAAGATTTGATAATCAATTCAAGATATACAGTAATTATTTAAGTGATTAAATTGATGATTAATTATATTAATGTAAATAAATAATTTAGAAACTTTTTTACTTAATAAACTTATTCCTTATGTTTAAATATAGTCTAGATTTAAATATTTAAAGATTTAAACATATGAATTGAATTATTTTGTATTTAGTTTATACTTTAATAACATTACATTTTATTAATTCAAAATTTCAAAATCCGTGAATGCTCATTCCATATTTTTAGTCCATGATTTGAAAGCTAATTCAAATTCCCTAAATTTATGTTTTTAATTAATTCCGTATATACATTCATTTTTTATTCAAATCTTCCAAAGTTTAATCCTTTACACTATCACACCCCCTGACTTATATAAATACCTCACTTTCACACCCCAAGACTTGCACTATCACACCAAATATAGCTTAAACGACTTATTTTTTTGTCTCTAAGGTTTATATTTCTGTTGTTTATATCACCCATTTTGTTTTTAGTTTTTTTTTGTTAAAAGTATTATTGTTCATCAACAAATGTTTTATTTATTTTTATATTTTCACTACCAGAAAGATGGAGCTAACAAACATCACCATGTTGAACCAATTGGATGTTCTTAACAATGACTGTATTCTCAAGCTTCGTATTCTGAAACTTTGGCGTCTCAAGGATAATTCAAAGCCCGGAGAAGATTGGTCAATTGAAATGACCGTGCAAGATGAAAATGGCAGTGTTACACATTCATTAATTTTACTATATTTTTCATACAATTTTCAACTAATGTTAATAATAATGATTCAGGGTAATAGAATGCAAGCATATGTAAGCAAGCCATGCATCTGGAAGCATGATGCATGGCTTGGTGAGAATTGATCTTTGATAGTGAAGAAGGCTTCTCTTGGAGCCAATATGTCTACTTACAAATAAATTGACTGTCCACACAAGCTTTGTTTCACAGCCGAAACCCATCTGTCAAATTCCTACGAATTTGAAGGTCACTTATATGGATTGAAGTTTGTTAGTTTTGATGACATAAAAGCCAAAAACTTTTCCCAGAATGGAACTATTTGTTAGTTGTGGCTTGAGTCAATATGTGGAGTTTGTAACTGGGCTACTATCGCATTATTATTTATAGTTTTATTTTTAGGTCTTATAGAATTTTATTATATTTTAGTTTTTTTTTTGAATGGCCAACAAGTTATATTGTAGCTTTTAAACTTTCAATCAATTATTCAAAGTATTAACATAATTATATTGTTATTTATCGTTATATAGATGTATAATTAATGTAACTATGACAAACATTTAACAGTTGATTTGACTAACAATAATAATTTCCTTAATTACATATCAATATTAATATTTGAATAATTGTATTTTAATACGTTTATAAACTTCTTATATAATAGATTTTAATACTTTCAGACAAATTAAACTTAATCAAACTACCAAGTCATTTTAAGATTTCTCAAATTTTGAAACATATATATTTTTTATTTCTAATTTTATTTTTTACTTTGTGATTGATTTTTTTCTTTTTATGGTAATGGTGTCAACAAGTGGATTCATAAACATTCAATTGAGTATCTTTATATTATTTTCTGCGATTGTATTTTAAATGTGATAGGCTAAAACAAGAAGAGTTTAAGGATCATATACTTGCATTCTTATTTGATCATTCTCAAAGAAAGTTGAGTAGTTCAATAAATGAAATTGTTTCATAAGATTATAATTATTAGGTATGGCTTTTACACATTTCATTTTTGGATACATTTCAAAAACATAACATTTATATAAAATTATTCGTTCATATAAATACAAAATTTACAATATATTAACATATATTTATAATTGACGTATTTTTATATAATTTTCTCCTGTTTAGCACACGGGTCACTACCTATAACCTATTAAAACATATATTTTCGAACGTTTTTTATAATTTTACAAGGTTTTTGGGCATGTAACATATGAATTAAATAGATTTTGCATCTTTTTTTCTTAATGTATTATTTTGGTTCATGGTTTAAATTAAAAAGATGATTGAACTTGTAATTTTATTCTTATAAATACCTTATAATTCATATAGAATTATATTTTTTTAGAAATACAACTTTTTACAATTCATTATAGTGTATAACATATGAATATATGTGGCATATTATATATTTTCCACCTGTGTGGTAAACGGTTCTTTGATTACTAACCCGTGTGAACATTTCTATTTTTATTTTAAGATAATTTATTTTTTTACAACCAAAACTTAGTCTTTGTAAATTTATATATTAAATCCGTAAAAATGTTTATTTTCCTAAATATCTTTTTTATACACACAAAATGTAATATAATAATATCAGTATGGATGTTTTATTTTTAAAATAAATCTCACCAAATTTTGGTTAGCCACTTTGAATTAATAGTGCATAAATATATAAAACCTTATTAAAAAGGTCATAAATAAATATTATTATATGAAATAACTGGATTTACGTATTATATATCATAATTGTCATGAATCAAGGGGATCATTAAAACATCATTTATTATTTTTAATATTCTTTTATGAACAATCTAAATTATGAGTAATTTAATTAAATTATTTTTAACACATAACCATTTTCTTACGCAACGACACAAAAATAAGTTCGGAAATGTTAGATAAAGAAATAATGAATTACTTGAAGACAATGTTGGATTCTAAAAATCCTTTGGTTCAAGGATACTGGATGGTTAGTGATTGTTCTAAAACGATCCCGATATGGATTTAAAGTTGTGCATTATTGGAACAAGGCAAAAAGATGCAAGGACTTACAACATGCCAAAAACTTCTAAGTTGCAACGTTAATCGTTGATGATATTAGTGACACAATAAATAAGCGTGATATAATTGTAACAACTCAAAGCAGATCTCTAGCAAAAGTTGGAATATATATAAGAGACCCGTTTTACTTACGGTCAACTATATGTTGCTTTTTCAAGAGTAAAGAGTAGAGATTGTATTAAAATACATATTTTGGATAAGCAATGTAAAGTTACAAATAAGACAACAAATATGGTTTATAAGAAAATATTTAGCAGCTTATGAATTTGTAATTTTTAAAGTTTTAAATTATATTTCCAAACAATGTACTATAAATCTTTTGTTTTAGTAAGTTTATGTTTTTAAGTACTTTGTTTACATAGGAATATGAATTGCAAATATATCAAATAATTCTCCACATAAACATATGAAACAAACTTTTATCATCTTAAATATGTCTTTTGTTGACGATTTCTATATTTCCACCCGTGTCTTACACGGGTTAATAACCTTGTACCATAATATACAATTAAGCTTTGTAAAGATGAATGCAATGATTTAAAAACCAGTTTTTTACTTGTATCGGTTGGGCTAAAAAATGGTACAACCGGGTATTACTGAGAGGTTTAACCGATTGAATAGTTTACCTTATAATTTTCTATAAATGTAACTTAATTCCAAAGATAACCCAAAACTAAATGATTTTTATAACAAAAAATAATCCAAAAGTTAATCCATATTAAAAACATAATGCAAAAACACTCAGTTTTTAAAATGTAGTCCTAAAGTTTACACTTTACACGTTTGAATGTTAATTGTTGGGATAAAAATAATTTTGAAATTATGTGCCGCAAATATAAAAAATTTCTCGGGTTTAAAACCGGTTTGCCGGTAAAAACCGATATTCTAGAAAAAAAACCGTTGGTAAGATGTTATAGCAAACCGGTCAAAAATACCGGACTCAAAATACCGGCCTACTGTGCGAAATCCGGTTTAACCGGCCGGTCTGAACTGGTTTTTAAAACACTGGATGAATGATTTCATCTTTACACTCACTAGAGGCGGAATAAAAAACACAATTATAAGGAAATGAAAAAAATGAGTGTTTAATGGAAAGCAACTATCTATTACCTCGTTTATTCCATTTCCTTAAAACACCTTAATTTCATTTTATCTATCCTATTTTCCCCCATTCTCTCTTTCACCATACATCACCTCCACCACCCATTCACCACCACTGTCGCTGCCACCACCCACCACCACCAACCATATTCACCGTCGACCACCACTATAACGTCCATTAATGCATAAACCTAAAAACCTGACTCAAAAGAAAAAAATTGCCTTAAGTTCCCCACTCTTATGGAGGACTTGCTTCCATGTGTCGCGACGCTCGGGGAGTGCAGGTACGCAGAAAATATGTTTTTTGTCGATTTGGTATGTTTGGAAGTCCGATTTCGTGTATTTTCTTGATAAATCAATATCAGTGAATGTAGACATGATTCCTAACTTACTTCAATTAATTTTTCTGCAAGTTTGACATTAAATTTGTTAATTTGTAGTTTTTTTTCGCAAACAGCTAATTCTTGCAAAATCTTCAATTAAACAATTTTAACTTGTGCTCTAAGCTTGTTTAGCCAATATAAACCCTCCTCCACCTCTGCTAATCGTATGCACTCACTCTCGTATCTCAATTTCACAACTTGGTGTCTTAATTCAAGTTCTTGGTAGACTTTTAAACGTCAATTATTTTGGTGTTCTTTCACTTTTAACGATTTCCCATGTATTTTTTTTAATTGTTTTCAGTTAGTTATTATCATTGAATCAAAAGCCCACATTCAATTTCAATGGATTGAGGGTTTCCACGTTGAATTGAATCAAAGATTATTTAGTGTTTATGTTAGGTTAAGTTTGTAGATTTTTAATTTAACGATTTGAACTCACTTAATTTTCAGTAAATTTTATGATTTCATCTTTAAACATAATTCATGGTGATGCGGGTTTTGAATTCAATTATGTATCGACATACGGACATAACCCGAACCGAACACTCATTTAAAACTTACTTAAACTAATTATTACTCGTTTTCTTGTATCGATTCGTTTATTCTAGACGAACCAAACATATTAATTAATTTCGATAAAATAAAGTTATTAAATATTTTCTTTAATGAGAAACTTTTATTATAAACTAAAATATATATTTTCTACACTCTGTAGATAAAACTCCAAATGTTAATCGATGTCCTATTGTATTATTTTAGTCTTATTTTTTATATATTATCTTTTATTCATAGTAGTTCTATTTAACTGTTAGGACTATTTTGTCAAGTATGTTTGCATCAGCTCGCTTACTCGCCTACTTATTTACTTGTTTATGTTGGGTTTCAACGGTGGTTCGGAACGAAAACGGTCAAACTTTTTTAACACGTTATACTTAAGTATTTCGTTTAAGTAATCATTAATCAATATTAATAATTTATATATATATAAACGAACTATAAAACGCAACGGATAATTAAATGAGTAAAACGAACCATAAACCGAAACCCGAACTCGGATCCGGTTACAACAATATACGAGTACGATAAATAAATCAAACCATAGATAAAGTTTTAGGCTTTTATACCTCGGTTATCGAAACCGGGTGAAACACCGAGAGATAACAAACGTTGCTAGACGGTAACACAATAACAAACAATATTCCGACAACCTTTCAAGTAGCTTGCAGCGGTAGACAGCGGCGACAAGCGGTGGCATTTAGTGGCAGCAGATGGAGGCAGTAGCTAGTGGTGGCAGAAGGCGGCAGACAGCAGCAGCTACAAATAGAACATCAACCGCAGCTTGCGGTGGTGGAGTTGCAGTGGCCGGAGGTCACCGACGGCCGGAATAAGTGGCAGATGGAGGCGGCGGTGCTGGCTGGAGATCTGGAGAGCAGCTATGGTGGTGCAGGTGCACTGGAGTGCAACAACAGAAGCAAAGGGCTACCAGAATGGCAGATAGCCGGAAACCGGGTTGCCGGAAAAGCTTGGCGGAAAAACGGCGCCGGCGGCTGATGGGTGATGGCTAGGGTTTTGTTATTGTTATATTTCTTTTATTAATATAAAATGATATTATATATATAAAATGGTATTAGGGTTTAAACATCTTTAAACCCAATGGGCCTTTAGCCCAAACCAATCAAAAGCCTATAACCACCATTAGCCATGTCCAATCGTGTCTAGCCCAGTTAACACCTTAAGTAGGCTCGGTGTTCGTTATTCTCGGTGTAACTCTTACCGGGTCACAATCTAGTCGGCCCGCGTTGACTTGACCCGAACCGACCACATATTCCAACAGTCTCCCACTTGGACGGAATCGGATCAAGTAGCACAACGCTCACAGCTAGAGGCGTTCTAGCTACACATATCTGTCCCCAACCAATTATGACATTTTTAAATCCATAACCAAAATATCGTGGAATACCTTATTGCAAGATAATGAATTTATAGTAATCGTTGTCATCTATCCTTTCTGTATAAGAAATCAATTGAACTATGAGACATGGATCAAATCAATCTCATATAGTGTTCAATTATTGTAGTTCTCGATATAGAGTCAAAGTGGTCCAATCAAACACACAGTAAGTTTGGGTGAGGCCTCACACTTTACCAGTTTGAATCAACGAGGGTGCCAATATGTCTAACTGTTACATTTTCATGTAAGAGTATAGAATCCCATCTTGACTACATACAACTCCCACTGAACTCCAGAACATTCCCAACCAATGTCTTTATGGCTGGCAGTTACGCAACAGCGGTTAACATGATCAAAGAATGTCCCTCAGTAAACGAAAGTTCCAATATGTATCTCAGGTCTAAGGATACTAAATGAGCATACTATTATCAAAACATCTTATTATCAAGATCCATGAAGATGATTTGATGCGAGTTACATCCAACGTCATTCATAATGAGGCCTGTGAGTTTGGAAGTCAACTGCTTGAGTCCAAAGTCAGAATAGTCTTAATTCAGAATCGTTCCCACGAGTCTGACCGACTACGGATAATTTAGAATACAATATTCACGGATTAAACGTATTAAAATGAACACAGTTGTATTATTCAACGTTTGCATTTAACCATTAAATCAAAAGTGAATTTAAAAGTACAACTGTTTAAATGTTCATACATCCAAATACTAAATCAAAATAAATCACTAGCAAGTCTAAGCCCTATAGCATCTCTATGCTGATCATGCTTGTCCTGAGTCATCGGCTTAGCGAACGAGTCAGCTAATTTTTGATCTGTGTCTACTTTGCTTATCGCGATGTTTTTATGTTCCAGTAATTCTCGTACATAGTGGAACTAAAAATGTGCGTGGCCATATGATGAAAAGTGGCTCTTTGGCTTGAGCAATAGCACCTAAGTTATCACATATTACGTCGATCATTTTCTTAAACTTGGAACCAGATCGAGGTTGTGTATGAATTTCTTCCTCCAAGCAGATTATGAGCGAGATACATCTCGGTCATTCTGGAAGTTAGCGTCAGTGTAACACCTTACAGTGAGCTCCTCTTCCACTCCTCCAAACACGCTTACGAGACGTCAGGTCTAGTGTTTAATATAGCGCACATGACAGAGCCAATCGCTGAAGCATATGGAATTGCTTGCATGTGCTTTGTCTCAATGTCCGTTGCCGGAGATTGCGATTTGCTAAAAACGGTTCCTTTAGCAATGGAACAACTCCTATCTTGGAGGTGTCCAATGAGAAGCGTGTCATGATCTTGTCTATGTATGTACTTTGACTAAGCCCTAGAAGCCGCTCAGACCTATCTTGGTAGATCTTGATTCCTAGAATATAAGTAGCTTCTCCAAGATCCTTAATTGCAAAACAAGATTCCAACCAGTGCTTAACTCCCTTAAGCATAGGAATGTTGTTTCCAATGATCATTATATCATCCACATACAAGACGAGGAATGATATAGGCTCCCACTAACCTTTCTGTAAACACAGGGCTCATCTTCATTTTGATAAAACCAAACTCTTTGATTTCCTTATCAAAATGTATATTCCAGCTACGAGATTCCTGTTTGAAAATCCACTTGCTTCCTATTGCCCGATGTTGGGTCAAGAATTTGACCTAAATGAGGAGATTTGACCTAAAAGAAGAATATGGAAGATTGGAATCTTCTCAACCTCCTCAGAAACTGCTAAGTATTGAATCTGAGCACACCTTGGACCTTCGAGTAAGCTTTTACTTAGCCGAGTACGAGATTTTGCCTTCCGGGCAAGGTTTACTTCAAATAGTCTTCTTAATTGGATATCCGAGCAAGGTATGCTTTTTAGTGATTTCCGAGTAAGGTTCATTAATTTGGCATATCCGAGTAAGGTTCACCTTGTCAAGAAGGGTTGTTCTTCATGACCAAGTATTTTACTCTTCCGAGTAAGGTTTGGTCAACCAAGTCCAAGAAGCCAAGTAATTGGAAGACCGGGCAAGGTATTCTTTAATAATTATGGTCCGAGTATACTTGATGAGTTGATGGAATATCTCAAAGTTATATTGAGTAAGGTTCTGCTCAAGTAAGGTATGTACTCCCGAGTACGTCTTATCAATAAGTTGTTCAACTGACAATGAGCCGAACAGGATCATAGAAGAACAAGGTTGCTCGTAAGGATTTGTCGAGCAAAGTTTGATAAGTCCAAGAAGATTGAAGTCTACTCGGTGAATATTTTACTTGGTAAAATATTCATTAAGTAAAGTCTACCCGGAAACTGATTCCGAGTACACTTCTATGTTTACCAAGTCTGAAGGAAGGCCGAGTACACTGCGTACCCGGAGACTGAAGTTTAATGAAAAGCCTACCCGGAAGACTTGTTTTACACTTAGTATATTTTTGAATATGTAAATTGAATATGTACTATCAGGATAGGGTTTTTAAAAGGAATGACAGCCTGTCTTAGGTTGGCAGGTCTATAAATAGAATAATTAGGGCACGCCGCCAAAAAAAAGGAACGAGAGACACAATACGGATAAGACCGACACATTAATTGAAAGAATATTGTGTGTGTGGCGGCTGTCCTAGGATTCCTTCTAAACCCTAATCGATTATCTTTTTGTATGATTAACTATATATAAATGAAAATCTTTTGAGTGAATCCTGTGTGTGTCTTCATATTTTGAATACTCATTGCAACCGTATGTTTGTTATTGATTCCGCCTTTAACAAACGGTCATCTTTCTAAATATAGTAACCCGTCATTAACTCTCTTGTCAACACGATTAATTTTGTGTGAGTTATGACATGATTGATTAAGATCCGAGCCGAATCGACCATCATAATCGGGACCTGACAAGTGGTATCAGATCTTTTTGCTGCTATTTTTAGAAAGATTGTTGCTGATTAAGTTTTGAAGAAGAATGACGTAAGCAGAGCACTGTTCGATTGATTTGTGACGTCAGAAGCTCTGTTCTTCATTTTTCTTCCAGATCTACAAGTTTTAGGTGTTTTCTTTTCCTTATTTCACTTAAAGCTTTGATTTTTATTATTGAATCTTGTTCTATTCATATCAGACACCTTAGATCTATGAATTTATTCTCAGATCTGATTGTTTTACTCTATTTTTGATAAGAACTTAACTTTTATTTTAAGAAAATGTCTGGATATGAGGAACAAGAGGTGTCTACTAATAAGATACCTAGATTGTAAGGTCAGGAGAACTTTACCAAGTGGAAAGTGCTTTTTGAGGCTGCTGTTTGTTATAATGATGTGGATATGTGGAATTCTATCAAGAATGGCCCACAAGCTGCTGTTGAAGAAGGTGCTAATGCAAATGCTATTGCTGCTGTCAGAGAGAGAATGAGAAAAGTTGATGACAGAGCATTGGCTATGCTCAAACTTGGTCTGTCTTGGGAAATCCTCACAAAGGTTGCACATCATCAAAGTGCTAAGGCAATGTATGATGCAATCCTTGAGATGTATGAAGGGAACACTGAATTGAAAAAAATTAAGAAGCAAAGACTGAAGCAACAGTTAGAAAGATTCAAGTATAGAGATGGTGAAATGTTGAAGTCAATACTAGAACGTATTCTGAGTATTGTGAATGAGTTGAGAACAACTGATTATGTAATGACTGACTTTGATTTGAATACAAAGTTGCTCAACTCAATGCCAAAAGAATGGTATACTGCTTGCAAATTCATCCTTCAAAAGCAAAATTTCAATGAATTGAAATTGGATGATGTAGTATGTTTTCTTCAAGCTGCTGAACTTGAAATGATTGAGAATGAAATGATCAAGGAAGATAAACCAAGTTTCAATGTGTCAAATGCTTTAATTGCTCCAATGGGGAATCTTACAACAAAGAATCAACAACAAATTCCCATCATTGAAGAACCAAGTGATCACAACAATGAGACTGCTAGGTCATTCATTGGAGGTGGTTCAAGCAGTCAAGGTGGTCAACAGATGTTTAATGTTCAATTGATTGATGATGATTCAGCCTATGTGGGAAATGGAAATGCCCAAAGTGCTGGTGCAGGGCATGTTCAAGGGAGTGATGCACAAGCCCTAATGTCTATGTTCACTGAATCCTACAATGCATTTGTGGCCAAAAACTTGATTCACACAAGTGTAGTGCAGGATGATTTGAAACAAATAGATGCTGATGACCTTGAAGACATGGATCTCAAATGGCAAGCTGCAATGTTGGCATTAAGAAGCAAGAGATTGTACAATAGAACTGGTAGATCACTAGTTTCTAGTCCAAATGAGAGAATAGGATTTGACAAGTCCAAGGCTATCTGCTACAACTGTCAACAGCCTGGACACTTTGCAAGAGAGTGCAATATGCCAAGGAACTTTCAAGTCAATCAATTCCAACAGCCTAGAAACCAACAACAATACCAGCAGAATGTGCATAGAAACAACAACCAGCAGAACTTCAACAATAACCAAGGTTTCAATCCCAACAACAACTTCCATCCAAACAACAACTTCAATCCCAAATTTAACAACCACTATCAGCCTCAGATGAACAATCAGCAGGGTATGAATCAGAATCAAGTATATCAAATGAACAACAATCAGATTCAAGCTGTTCAAAACCCTGCAACTAACAACATTCCAGCAAACCAAAATCAACCAAGAAATCAAGGCAATATGGCAGTAACTACTCAGCATGAAGACTGGAGTAACCATGAGGAAGATATAGCAGATGATATCAGAAGAGCTAATGTGGCATTCATGGCCATAGACTCTGCATCTTCATCTAAGGTACATTCTGATCCTAATGCTGATTTACTTAAACTTGTCAATGAATTAAAAGAAAAGATTGGTAAGCTGGAAAGTGAGTGTTTAAGAAGCAAAGCATTATCAATGCTTATGAGGCAAGTGAGATTGTTAGTGAGGAAAGAATGAAAAGTTTGGAAGAGGATTGTATGAATAGCTATAGAGCTCAGACAAGATTCACAACTGAGATTAGTGGGTTGAAGAAGATGGTGATTGATGAAAAGGTGCTGAATACAAAGCTGCAAATTGAAAATGAATTCCTAAAGAACTTAGTTTCAACTGGAAACATTTGTGGAATTCTGAATAAAGTAAAGGAAGATGAAAAGTACAAGGCTGTTCCACCACCATTCAACAACAACTTTATGCCTAAAGTTGACAAAGAGAAGAGAAGTGCTTATCTACAACAATTCAAAGATGTGTTTCAAGACAAAGAAGCTGTTGCAGATTTGTACAAGAATGTTGAGGTGAGTGAAGATGGTGAATTTGTTATGAAGAAAGAACTGAAAGAGGAAAAGTCAATTGGGGTTCAAGTCTCTGAAGATGACTTTGATTCAGATGAGTTGGATCAAGATGATCTGAGTGATTTGAGTGATCAAATTACTGAAAAGGAAATTCAAGCTGCTGAAAAAGGAAGAAACATAGAAAGCCTGAATCTGTTGATCAACTTCCAAAGTATCCTCCAGTTACACATAAAATGAAAAGAATGAATGAGCAAATGAGAAGAGAACATGTTTCTTTTGACATTGGTGAAAAGAGGAATGTGTGTTACAATGCTGTCAGACTTCCAAGCAAAAAGTTTTTGAAAAAACTAGAAAAGAACAAGAAAAAGAAGGTAAATAAGGAAGAAATGGATATAGAATATTTTACTCCTATTTATCCTATCTTTTCAAGTGTTGAAGACTTTGATGTGGGTGAGGTAGAAACTGTTGAGGAATATGAAAGAAGAAAGTCAAGATATAGAGAGAATGAAGATGATCAACCACTGAATTTGAAAAGGGTTGTCTTTGTTAAAGGGAATGTGGAAAGAAGTGATATCAGAATGGCTGAGTTTGTTCCATTCTCAATTGATTTTGACAATCTGAAAAACAAAAAGACAATTGGTATAAAAGAGCCCAAACCAAGTGAAAGATTCAGGAGACTAAAAGAACATGAAATGTTCAAAAGAAAGGTGTGGTGTAGAAGGTGTGATGAATATGAACACCATACTGATTCATGTAATGAGAGACTCAAGTTTCAGCCATTTCATGTCCCAAATGGAACAAAGTTTGGTCAAGACTTTGTTTTGTCCAAAGAGAAGTATGCCATGTATTTGGGAAAGGGAAATGTGAATAGCATAGAGACAAGAGTTGAAGTGAAGGCTGAGACCAAGAAGAAGAAGCAAATGACTGAGAATGTGAGAAGAAGTAAATCACCTCAGAAGCAAAAGCAGGTGATAATGAGGAACCAGTCATTGAAATTTACCAAAAATACTCATTCAGTCAAGTCTGATGAGTCACAAGAATCATCAGGCAGTGAGAAATCAAGAAGAAAAACTGTATATCAAAGAAAGAAACAAGCTGTACTCACTGGTGATGAGAAGTTCTTGTTAAAACATGGATATGAACCACAAGGTTTCACATGGAAACCTAGAACTGAAGCTAAAGTTGAAGCTGTGACTAATGTAAGAAACTTCTCAGAAACTAAGGACTATGTCTTACAAGAAAAGAGAACTGCCTCAGTTGAGCTTGACAATTCAGCTTCACTTGTCAAGACACCAAGAGAGTGTGGATATGAGACTGATCATTCAGACAACTTGGAGATCACTCATGAAGATCCTGAACCTACTACACTCACTTCCCAAGCTGCCACTGATTGACACTGATAAGTTGCAAGTTGAAGAAGCTTGCATCTCATCACTGAACTAATCAAATTTCTCTTTGTGCAGGAACAGGCCACTCCATTGAATGATATATGGTATATGGATAGTGGTTGTTCTAGGCACATGACTTGTGACAAGAGGTCACTTGTGAATTATGTAGAGAAATATGAGGGTCCAGTTGCCTTTGGGAGTGATGAAAATGGTGGAAAGAATGTAGGTAAAGGGATATTGACAAATGGGAAGGTGTCTTTTGACAATGTCTTTCATGTTGAGGGACTACAATACAATTTGTTGAGTATATCTCAAATGTGTGATAAGGGTTACAAAGTCAGTTTTGATGATTCTCATTGTTTCATCTTAAAACCTGAGTTTGTGATCCCACCTGAAATGATTATGATGATGGCACCAAGAAATGGCAACCTGTATGAGTTGAATATGAAAGATGCTATTTCAAGAGGTGGTGCATGTTTTGTTTCCAAAGCCACTGAAAATGAATCTAAATTGTGGCATAGGAAGTTGTGTCACGTGAACTTGAAGAATATGAATAGACTGGTCAAGGGTGAACATGTGATTGGTTTGCCTACAAGAGAATTTAAGTTAGATGATCATTGTGACTCATGTCAGAAGGGAAAAAAACACAAGTCTACTCATAAGACAAATCTCATCAATTCAATTGATCAACCTCTTAAGTTACTTCACATGGATCTTTTTGGTCCTGTGAGTGTACCAAGTATTGGAAAGAAGAGATACTGTTTGGTGATCATTGATGACTATTCAAGATATACTTGGGTTTATTTCCTAAGTACCAAAGATAAGTCTGCTGAGTTGATCAAGGGTTGTGTTACAATGATTGAAAACAAACTGAATAAGAAAGTAAAGATGATGAGAAGTGACAATGGTACTGAGTTCAAGAATGGAGTTATGGAAGAATTTTGTGCTCTGAAAGGAATAATGCAACAATTTTCAGCTCCAAGAACTCCTGAACAAAATGGTGTTGCAGAAAGAAGAAACAGAACACTAATAGAAGCTGCAAGAACCATGTTGGTTGATGCTAACTTACCTGTCACATTCTAGGCTGAAGCAATCAACACTGCTTGTTATGTTCAGAACAGAGTGCTTGTGAACAAAAGGCATAATAAAACTCCTTATGAGATTTTCAACAATAGAAAGCCTTACATCAAGTTCTTCAAGCCCTTTGGGTGCAAATGTTTTTTATTAAACACTAGAGACTATTTGAACAAGTTTCAAACTAAGTCACTAGATTGTTTCTTTGTTGGATATTCTACTCACTCAAAGCCATACAGAGTCTATGTGAAAGATCACATGAGTGTGATAGAGTCATCTGACATTATTTTTAATGAGAATCAATTCAACACAGTCAGTGGTGCAACATGGCTGTTTGATCATGAAAAGTTAATAAAGTCATTCAAGATTTATTCTGAAGACTTTGATGATACATTCTACAAGACCAGTGTACTTGAAGAAAATAAGAAGAAAGAACTGGACTTGGAAGAATTGTGGAAAAAAGTTGCTAGGAAAGAAAAGGAATACACTTTTGTGAAAAGCTCCTCAAGCAAAGACATTGAACAAGATCAGGAGATGACAAGTCAAGATAGTCCTAATGAACAAAATGATCTTGTTCAGAATGGGAGTGTCACAGGCAACAAATCCAATGATGAAGAAGCTACAACAACAGCAAGATTTCAAGACTTGTTTCAAAGTTTGAATCTGGGAAACAATGGTACATCCACTTTAGGACAAACCAATGATGAAGCACCAGAGTTTCATGATGCAGAAGCTGATTTGATTATTGAAGAACCTGAAATCAATGAAACAAATCTTGACACAAATTTGTCTACAAATATGATAATACAAACTCCTACTGTTGAAAAGAATCATCCTGCTGAAAATATCATTAGTGACTTGCATGAAAGAGTAACAAGAAGTCATTCTGAGATAGCAAACATCTGTCTGTACTCTTGCTTTCTATCCCAATTAGAACCAAAGAATATTGCTCAAGCTTTAAAAGACAATAGTTGGGTAGAGGCAATGTAAGAGGAATTGGCCCAGTTTAGAGATTTACATGTATGGGATCTTGTAGACAAGCCACATGACAGATATGCAATTGGAACCAAATGGGTGTTCAGAAACAAAAGGGATGAAAGGGGTTTGGTGATTAAGAACAAAGCTAGACTTGTAGCACTGGGATGTCTTCAAAAGGAAGGGATAAACTTTGAGGAAGTGTTTGCACCAGTTGCAAGACTGGAAGCCATAAGGATTTTTCTTGCATATGCTGCCTCAAAGAACATTAAAGTATTCCAGCTTGATGTCAAATCTGCATTCCTTAATGGAAAGATTGATGAAGAAGTGTATGTGGCTCAACCACCAGGTTTTGAGGATCCCATGTATCCAAACAGGGTGTATAAGTTAAACAAAGCCCTTTATGGATTGCATCAGGCTCCTAGAGCATGGTATGATGAGTTATCAACTCATTTACTTGAAAATGGTTTCACAAGGGGAGCCATTGACAAGACACTCTTCTACAGAAGAAAAGGGTCAGATTTGCTGCTTTTACAAGTCTATGTTGATGATATCATCTTTGGATCTACAAATGAAAATATGTGTTTGGAGTTTGAAGAGGTGATGAAGTCCAAGTACAGCATGAGTTCCATGGGTGAAATGAATTTCTTTCTGGGACTGCAAGTTCAACAAAAGGATGAAGGAATCTTCATTCACCAAGCTAAGTATGTGCAGGACATTCTGAATAAGTTCAACTGTCATGACTACAAGGCTGCCTCAACTCCAATGGACACCAAAGAAAAGATGATAGCTGATGAAAAGGGGGAGTCATTTGATGAACATGAATACAGAGCCAAGATTGGATCTCTGATGTATCTGACTGCAACAAGACCAGATATCATGTTTGCTGTTTGTGTATGTGCTAGGTTCCAATCAAATCCAAAAGTCTCCCACATGAATGCTGTGAAAAGAATATTCAGATATTTGAAGGGAAGACCAGACTTAGGGATTTGGTATCCAAAGAACCAATTCTTTGATCTGATTGCATATACAGACAGTGATTATGATGGATGCAATATGAGTAGAAAGTCAACATCAGGGGGATGCCAGTTTTTGGGTGAAAGGCTAGTGTCATGGCAATGCAAGAAACAGACCACAGTGTCAATCTCCACTGCAGAAGCTGAATATGTTGCTGCATCTGCCTGCTGTGCACAAGTTCTCTGGATTCAGAATCAGTGCTGGACTATGGTTTGAATTTTCTAAACACCCCTATTCTGATTGATAATACTGCTGCATATTTTACTGTTAAGAATCCTGTGCAACATTCTAAGACTAAGCACATTGAAATCAGACATCACTTCATCAGAGATTGCAGTGAAAAAGGTTTGATTGAAATGCAAAGAGTTGATACAAGTGATAATCTGGCTGACCTATTCACCAAACCACTTGATAGAACCAGGTTCAACTTTCTTTTGAAAGCCCTGGGAATGATCAACTCTGATGAAATCTGATTAAGGATGTGTGCTTGGTTGTGTACCTCTATGTGCTACTTGAATATTTTAGAAGAGGTCACACATGTTGAATATGTTGCTGAATATGTTGCTGAATATGTTACTGAGTATGTTCTATGCTATGTGACTTAACTGTTTCTATGTGTGTCTCTATGTGATAACTGTTTATCTTCTTAGAGATTACACATATTGAATATGTTTCAACTGAATGTTGATTGAATATGTTTTGATTATGTCACTGTTTTGAAGTTAACTGATAGGTGGTTAAGTAACTATCTGTGCAATTTGTTTGAAATTGATGATAATTCTTGACTATCGTGTTAACTGATCTGATGTTATGATAAGTAGTTTGATCTGTTTAGGTGAGATTAATTGCTTATATAATGTCATGAGTAATCACATGTTTATGGTTACTTGAATATGTTCTTAATCTGATCTTCTGAAGTTGTTAAGATAGAATAGACATTGAATGTGAGTACAGTCTGTTTTTCTTGATGATGAAAGAATGATTAAGATTTGAGTATGTGATGCAACTGTTTATGTCAAAATGTGTTTTATGACAAAATTAAGTGATAAAATGAATTTTCTAATGAATTTTGCATAAATACTATATTTTGGTCAAAACATGAGCAAGTTGATTAATGGTGTAGAGATATGATAAGATTATTCAGTTCAAGCTTTTAAGAAGCTTAATAGAAGGATTTTTATAGGGAAAGGTCTCAAGTAGTTATTTTTGCTGAAAATTATGTCATTTGCCCAGTTGGAAGGACATGCACTTGTGTATGTTTGGTCCTTAAATCTCTATAGATTCAAAGGATATCCATTGACCTGAAAACTGAATGCATTTGGGGCAATTATGACTTGTTTCTTATTTCTTCACTTAAAACTATGTCAATAACTCTAACTTTGATAGGACATATATTCACATGTATGTTTGGTCCTGTTGACCACCTTTGGTCAAACAGGATAGCCATTAACCTGACAATGAAGAGGTATTGGGGTGATTGAATATTAAACTGTATTTATGGGAAATGATAGTACGTTGACTACTTAGCTGATCATATGGAATTATTAGGCTAAAAAGGCCTTAGTATAGTCATTAACATGTATGGTTGCTTTCCCATGATGATGTAAAATCTAAGGTGATATAAACATAATGAATATGCTAATCTTTATGTGGAGATGCATAGTTGTTTTGCATGTCTCAAGATAGATCTCTCCGAATGATATGGCAGAAAAGTGATTACCCAGTCATACACATGCCTGTTGTTATTTGGTCAACCAAAATGAAACATTTTTTTAATATGACGAAGAACATGCTTTAAGAAAATTTGAGAAAATATCAAAAACAAGGGGAAGAATGAATAAGTCAACCAAAAGTTGATAAATGTTTTAAATATATTATCAAACAAGAGGGTTACAATAAGAACTACAAAGATGTTGACAAAATCTGTCTCATCTTGAATGAAAGGCATGTTGCTAACTGTAAGTACAACGTTCAACCTCTATACATGTTTGAATATCAAAAGTCCAAAAAATACAATAAGTTCTGTCATACAAAAACTATTTTTGACCAAATACAGGAGGTTGGAGTCAAATTGGGGTGATCTGGGGAAAGCCAAATAAGCTTTGAGAAGAGATATGAGGCATCAGAGCACAGTGTTGACCATTATTGTATTATGCTCAAATTGAACCATAATCATATCACCAAAGAGATGAAAATCATGCTAAGTTTATACCTGCTATTAACCTATCTAAGTTGTCATAATAATGCTGAGAGTGAAGTATTGAGAAAGCTACTTAGTCAATATGATCCCATTCCTGAGATCTTTTCAGTTTATAAAAGAAATTGTTTTGAAGTAAAGTATAACTGAAATTTGATCTCTTAATGCACCATTTGCTCTTAAACTGTGTTCTGAAATGATACATAACTTAGAAATGTCTTTGACAAGTGGTTTAAGTCAAAAAGTGTTGCATTTTGCCTAAAATAGGTTGAATATGTAAGCTCGAGTAAGGTTTGATGATTTATAACCTTCTCGAGCACAAACTGTTTGAATATGTATTTTCGGGTAAGGTTTACCCTTTCCGAGTACAAAACAGTTGTTTATGTGTGAATATGTTGTTTCGGGTAAGGTTTGACAGTTTTCAACCTTTCCGAGTAAGCTTAGTCATTTCTGACTAACTTTCTGATTTTCGAGCATACTTTGAAGTGTTTACACTTTTCGGGTAGAGTACACTGTTGGACTCATTTTCCCGAATAAGCTTAAAGTCTTGAGATGATTATGTGTTGAAGTAGCTAACTGTTAACAAGAAATTCTTGTTTCGAGTAAGCTATGCATGTTATATGTTAGCTTCGAGTAAGCTATGCATGTTATATGCTGATTGTGTTTTCAAGCAAACTTTGTGAACTTAAGTGAGTACACCGAGTAAGCTTTGGGTGAATATGTTGTTAAGAAAGGTTTGTTAATCTTTCCGGGCACACTTAGATGTTACTGTTTAAGTTTGTCATGTTTCGGGTATGTTTTGATATGATAAGTTTCCTCGAGCAAGGGCATACCTGATGATTGAATGTGTTTATCCTAGCAAGCTTAGTGCTAACTTAGGATTTTCGAGCAAGCTCAATGAAACTTTAGACTATAGCACACTTAAATGTTTATATGGTTAATTTCATTCCGAGCATGCTCTGTGATATGTGTGTTTATGATTTCTTTGAAATTACAAGTGTTTTCAGGCAAACTTTGTTTTCCGAGCACACTTTATATTTCGGGTACACTTGTGTTCCTTCAATATACTTGGTAATTTTTCAAAATTTAACTTTCCGAGTACACTGTCTGCTAGAATTTGGTTTCGAGCACACTTTGTATTATATGAAGGTTATTCGGGTATACTTTACAAAAGGTTGTTGTCCGAGCACACTTTACATTTGAAAGAGTGTTCGAGCACACTATGTGATTCATACTTGAATGAATACGTTGTTTGAATATGATTAGTTAATATGACCAAATGTGATTATGATTTTTAGGGTTCATGCTAGATGAGTTTTAATTTGAATTTGAGAAATCTTTGTGAGGATCTTAATTGATTCTCAGTGAGAATGTTTATTTGATAACTATACTTGATTATTTGTCTTGTGATTTATTTCTCAAGAAATCGAGTATTTCAGGTAAGCTTTGTTCATTATATCTTAACTTTAAATTAATTTACTTGATCGAGCAAGGTTTAAATAGAGAAGTATTCGGGCAAACTTTATATTCAAAATGAAAATTTTTCGAGTAAAGTTTGACCGAGTAAGGTTTATTAGTGGAAGTAGACCGAGTAGACTTTGGATAAATTAATTTTTCGAGTAAGGTCTTATGATCTTAAATGAGATTAAATGTTTTTAATATATCAAGTGGATAACGTTACTGGTTGACAGCTAGTAATTCACAAGAAGACAAAAAACATTTAAAACCCACTTTCAAAATGTATAAAAGAGGGACTTAGGCAAATTTTTCTACATTATTTCCCTCTATCTCTCTCCTTCCATTGCAAAACCTCTCTTACTAAGAAAAATAACCGACTTATCGAATTCAAGATTAATCCAAACCCTAATTTTTATCAGCCACTAATTCCGACTCGGTAAGCATAAAATTTTATGTTTTCCGATCACGATTAGATTGTAATGTGACTTGATTATGTATTCGAGTACTAACACTCTGTTTATGTGTTTAGGTTATTAATTTGTCGAAGAACAGGTTCTTGAAGATTTCTTTCTTTCTTCTTCATTTTTATAACTTGAAATTGTCTAAAGTATTAAACTTTATATCTAATTTCACTTTGAATATGTTTGTTTGTGAATTTCAGCTATGGCAGACAACGAGCCGAAGTATGTTTTTGAGCCGAAGCACAATATGTGCACATTGTTACAAGTGACACCAAAAAAATACACCAATGGCTCGAATGATTTCATGGATGGCGCGGTCAAATATCAATTTCGCTCTCACTGAAAGTCCAACTATTTACAGAAATCACTCCTTGGATTTCTGGAGATCAGCAGAGCTAGTTGAAGACGGTAATGAAAGACGAATAGAGGCAACCGTGGCCAGACAGGAGATACAGATCACTGAAAGGTTGATCAGAAGGTGTTTATGACTGAATGATAATGATCACAACCACATAAACTTTGATACAAAGCATCTATTGAAGATTTTCAAAGAAACAATGGGGTATCAAGGAAATGTCCATGAGGGACAGTTTCAGAAGGGTTTATTTCCGATGCTGTACAAATTTCTGATTCACCACATTATTCATGGATTTGCTCCAAGGAAGGGATCATGGACTCTGATGAGTCATGATCTAGCAAATGTCACAGTTGGAACTATCTTTGATCTGCCCTTTAACTTTTCCAAGATGATTTTTGATGGGCTAGTAGGGAATCTAAAGAAACCAGAGAGAAGGAGATTTTTGCAGTACCCAAGATTCCTGCAGATCATATTCAGCAGCACCTTACAAGATTTACCAACAATTGGAGACACACATAAACTGCAAGATCCTGATGCTTACAAGAGAATAAAGAACCCAGGTGTCTCTAATAACTTTGATGCAAATGTTCCGTTAGAAATTTTACCTTGGTTGTTAAACCATGATCTGGCTGTTATGCCTGTGCCTGAGCTGAGCTCAGAGGAGGAAGAAGGGAGTGATGATGAGAGTGCTGAAGGAGACTCTGATGATGATGTTGATGGCAATGACGGTGGAGATGGTTTGGAGATGGAAATTATGGCACAAGAACAGGGGGAGCAAAGAGAAGAAATTGAACAACCAATCTCAGCACTACCACACTCACCACCACCAACCTCACCACATCAAACACCACCTCAATCCTTTACCTTAGACCAACCTGAAACCTCCACACAACACTCACCACAATCACATACTTCACCACTTATAAGCCAAATCCAATCAGAACCATTTATACCTAGCACACAACACACACAATCCCCATCCATCACTGAACAACCCACTTATGAGACATTCCCTACAACCCCACCCTCAAGCCAACAAGATAACACACTTCAAAGAAATATTGATCTAATGTTGGAGAATGCTGAGTTAAGAAGGAAAATTGAGGAAGTGTTGAACGAAAATCAGGAGTTGAAATTGAGGAATGAGGAGGTGACTGGAGAGAATGTGAAGTTGTTGCAGAGACTAGTAGAGGCTGAAGTGTTGATTCGAACCCTGGAGCAGGAGGTTGAGAAAACCTCAGCTGCCCCAAAACAGGGGGAGAATATAAATGATGATGATGTGGGTATGACTGATGAAGAAAGTGTTGAAAATATTGATGGTTTGAAAATGATTATGAATGACTATGATGTTAATGATGAAAATGAAGTAGAAGTGTGTGGGGAGGAAACAAATGAAAATGAAAAGTCAAATGATGATGAGAATGTGATTACAGAAGAACTGACTGAGATCATGGATGAAGAGATGACTGTTGAAAATGTAAATGTGGATGCTACTACTGAGGAACTGGTAAACACTGAACTTGAAGATGATCAAGAAGTTAGTTCCAAGAGGGCAGAGCATGATGCTGAATTAGATCAACTGTTCAAAGAAATTGATGAATATGAAACTTTCTGATGAAGAAGAAGATGAAGAGCAGTTGAGAAAAAGGAAAGAAAAAGGTAAAGGGATAGCAACAGAGGAAGAGCCTGCTGTGTATGTTGAAAAAGATGTATCCTTTGTAGATACTGCTGCTCTTGCTGAGAAAGAAAGACTGATTAAAGAGTCAATGGAAAGGGAAGCAATTGCCCATTCCTTGACAGAAGAAGAGTTAGCACAGCAAGACTTATTGATCAGACAAGCCAACATTGAAAAAGAACTGACTGAAGATGAGGCTGATCAAGAAGTTATTGAGGTATTGATTAAGATGAAAATGGTTGAGGAAGTGGAAAACTCTTTGGGCACAGTGGTCAGCATGTTTCAATCTAAAAGTCAAACATCAGAAACTGCTGCTGAACCATCAACCAATGAAATGATTATACCTGAAGAAATTGGCGAGTCAATTGCAACTATGGCTGCCAAGAAATGGGTTGAACAAGTAAAAGAGGACATGAAAAAGAACCCTACTGGTAACTAGGGAGAAAGAAGATTTGAAAAGACTTATCAAAGAAGGAAGAGATCTGCTAAGCAGACTGATGATGAACCAATCAGGGCAATTCCCTTGCAAACACTGAAACCAGGAGAAAAATTACCAGGGGTCCCAGATGTTAATGTTCCTGATAAAGATAAAAATGTGTCTAAACCAGAGCATCTTGCCTCTGATGAACCCAAAATAGATGCCATAATTGATCTATCAGATGATGAGGAGGATGACTCTGAGGAGTCTGATGAAGTGGGTGATGACAATCCTGATCAAGGAGGTGAGAAAGTTGGAACAAGCTCCACTGCTGAGACCCCTCTAGCTAAAGAGACTTATATTCAAAGGGGAAACATTGAAATCAATGCAGAGGAAGTCTTAAAGAAGATTGAGAAGACAAAGAAAAATACTGAGCATTATAAAACTTATTTGAAAGTTAGAGGCTATCCTGAAGCTGCCTTAGAAAAATACACTGCTGAACAAATTCAAGATCTTTACAACAGTGAGAAAGAGATAGTTTCAGAAAAGTTTGTGAAACAGGATGATAAGGTGGAATTGGAAGAATTAAAGAAGAAATATGATGGTATGTGTGGATATTTGATTGAGAAAGGCATGAAGCCTGAAGTTGTAAGAAATCTGAGTAAAGAGGCAGTATTTGACCAGTATTCCAAAAGAAAAGAGAAAGAGTTAAAATGGGTCTATACTGAGAGCAAAATTCAAACTGAACTACCTGATGAGCCTCCAAAGAAGAAAAGAAGAATTCAGACCTTAAGGGAGAAGGAAAAGGAGCAAGTCAAACCTGTTGAAATTCCTATCCCTCAAGATGATGTCAAACCTGAACAAGAAACTGAACCATTCATGCCTTGGGAGAATGAGGAAATGATCAGCATCCTAAGAAACATAATGATAAACAAGAGAGGGATGACTGAAGCAGATTTCAATGTTTTGGAAAAAGAGGATTTGAAGACTCTGTTATATCTGCAAAAGGATGAGTGGGAAAAGGCATTGAGGGAAGGAGAAAATCCCAGATACTATGCTGATGGCAGATTTGTACCTGCTGGACTAGCAAGAACTCCAGGAATGATCAAAATGTTAATTGAACTGGAGGCAGCAGGACATGACATTGTGGAGATAGCAAACCTTCCTACTGAGATGGTGGAAGCCATATATGTGAAAACATTCAACTTGGGACCTCAAAAGCCCAAGAAATCAATTCCATTCAGACCTCCAATCCATCAAAGATTACCAAGAGGAAGAGGCCAAAGAGGAAGAGAAGAATCAAGCAGCTCAGTACAACAAAGAACAAGACCACAGTCTGATGTGGATCTACCCAGAGAGCTGTACTATGATTCAGTTACTGATTCTCTTAGAGTGATCATGGAGAGCAGATTGCTAAGGGTGATTGTGGTCAGAAGTGACTTCCTTGAGTATAATAAAGATCAATTAAGAAGGATGGCCACACTTCACTTGTATGACTTCAGAAACAGGGACAGATCAGCAGGAAGATAGATGAATGATTTATCTAAGTACTTACAGGAACAAGCTGCTGATGGATTCAGATTTTTGAAAGAAAAGAGAAGTTGGAGAATGATTCAACTCCACAAGTCAAAAAGGTCAGAGAAAATGAAGAGAATGGACAGGGCTGAACTGAACTACCAGATAAGAGTCCGAGATCAGAATCCGCTGTCCAACATGGATACTTGTATAAGCTTGGGAAGAAGGATGAGAAGGCCAAACTACACAGTGCAGAAGAACGGTGTCATTACTGAAGTTGAATACAAAGAAGACACTGGTTACTATGTACTGAGAAACTCTAATGGAAAGGCCTTGGCAACAATTAAGAAGGATGCAGATCTGACATGCTTACACAATGATGATCTTACTGATATTAGAGACTTGGTGATACCAGAAGGACATACTCACTACCAAGTGCTCAATATCTTCAGAGAAAGAGCAGCATCTGTAATCCAGATGAGAAGACAAGCAGCCTACAATGAAAGGAAAAGACAAAATAGATAGAATAGGCTTTGCTTTGTAATGTCTTCGGACAAACCTTTGATTATGTAACTTTTACTTATGTAATTTGATTATGAAATTTGATGTGTATTTTGCTAAGTGTAAGTAACCATAGAGTGTTTTGGGTCAGCTGAGGTGTTCCAATCTAGGGGGAGATTGTTGGGTCAAGAATTTGACCCAAATGAGGAGATTTGACCTAAAAGAAGAATATGGACGATTGGAATCTTCTCAACCTCTTCAGAAACTGCTAAGTATTGAATCCGAGCACACCTTGGACCTTCGAGTAAGCTTTTACTTAGCCGAGTACGAGATTTTGCCTTCCGGGCAAGGTTTACTTCAAATAGTCTTCTTAAGTGGATATCCGAGCAAGGTATGCTTTTTAGTGATTTCCGAGTAAGGTTCATTAATTTGGCATATCCGAGTAAGGTTCACCTTGTTAAGCAGGGTTGTTCTTCAAGACCAAGTATTTTACTCTTCCGAGTAAGGTTTGGTCAACCAAGTCCAAGAAGCCAAGTAATTGGAAGACCGGGCAAGGTATTCTATAATAATTATGGTCCGAGTATACTTGATGAGTTGATGGAATATCTCAAAGTTATATCGAGTAAGGTTCTGCTCAAGTAAGGTATGTACTCCCGAGTACGTCTTATCAATAAGTTGTTCAACTGACAATGAGCCGAACAGGATCATAGAAGAACAAGGTTGCTCGTAAGGATTTGTCGAGCAAAGTTTGATAAGTCCAAGAAGATTGAAGTCTACTCGGTGAATATTGTACTTGGTAAAATATTCTTTAAGTAAAGTCTACCCGGAAACTGATTCCGAGTACACTTCTATGTTTACCAAGTCTGAAGGAAGGCCGAGTACATTGCGTACCCGGAGACTGAAATTTAATGAAAAGCCTACCCGAAAGACTTGTTTTACACTTAGTATATTTTTGAATATGTAAATTGAATATGTACTATCATGATAGGGTTTCTAGAAGGAATGACAGCCTGTCTTAGGTTGGCAGGCCTATAAATAGAATAATTAGGGCATGCCGCCAAAAAAAAGGAACGAGAGACACAATACGGATAAGACCGACACATTAATTGAAAGAATATTGTGTGTGTGACGGCTGACCTAGGATTCCTTCTAAACCCTAATCGATTATTCTTTTGTATGATTAACTTTATATAAATGGAAATCTTTTGAGTGAATCCTGGGTGTGTCTTCATATTTTGAAAACTCATTGCAACCGTATGTTTGTTATTGATTCCGCCTTTAACAAACGGTCATCTTTCTAAATATAGTAACCCGTCATTACCTCTCTTGTCAACACGATTAATTTTGTGTGAGTTATGACATGATTGATTAAGATCCGAGCCGAATCGACCATCATAATCGGGACCTGACACCAGAACTTCGTGGGGTAGCTCAATCAAGTTCCAGACTTGATTGTCATGAATATATTGCATCTCGGCCTTCATGGCATGTTGCCATTTCTCAGATTCCGGATCCAAGATTGCAGATTTGTAGTTAGTAGGTTGGTCGCAAGACTTGGCTACTAATAAGACTTCGGGACCATCTAAATGCCATCGGTATTTAGAATTTGGTACGGGAGTCATACTACTTCTGCGAATGCTCGTGTTCGCGTCTGATGTGTTAGCAACAACAACTTGTTGATCAGACGATCCAACTTCTCAGCGGTTGATTGTGGTTCTTGAATTTCTTCAAGATCGACAATGTTATCTCCAGTTCCTTGATCGAGAGATTCTTTCTCGAGGAAGTGGCATTTCATCTTGATAGAAATCATATTTGTATCACGATGAATGAAATAATAACCGCTTTGGTTGTAGTATTTGGCGAATGCGGGAGGTGGTCATAATGGTGAAACTCCAAAAGGAGTGAGGCAAGTTAGTTCTACACGTCATAGTTCGAACCATGTTTAGCAAAGTTCGATTCCTCCTCTCGCTCACGCCATTATGTTGGGGTGTGCCAGGTGAAGTGAGCTGTGAAAAAATTCCACACTCTTTTAGATGACAGATGAACTCTGAGCTGAGATACTTTCCACCTCGATCTGATCGAAGTATCTTAATGGTTTTACCAAGTTGGTTTTCCACTTCGTTTTGAAACTCTTTGAACTTTTCAAAAGTTTCATGCTTGTGTTTCATTAGATACACATAAGCATATCGACTATAATCGTCGATAAAAGAAACAAAGTATCTTTAATGGTTTCTAGACATTGTTCTGGAAGGTCCACATACATCTGTATGTATGAGTCCTAACAGATCTCTTGCTCATTCACTTTTATGAGTGAAGGAGTCTTTGAAGAGTTTTCCAGCTAAGCAAGATTCACAATCGTCAAAAGAGTCCAGTCCTGTGGATTCAAGAATCCCTTCGGATTGGAGTCTTTTAACTCTTGCCTTGCTTGTGTGGCCAAATCGGCAATGCCATAGAAATGTATCATTGATGCCAGATCTAATATGTTTTGTAAGACTATATACATTATTGTTAGTTTGAACATCAGTCTCATAAATACCATTTCGAGGTTCAGCCTCAAAATAAAAGATATCATTCAAGTAAGCAGAAATATCCATGTCATTAAAAACGTACTTAAAACCTTGTTCAAACAACAACGAAACTGAAATGATGTTTTCGGTCAAACTAGGAGCATACAAACAATTATTCAAATGAAAAACTATGCTAGATGGACAAGTAAAATGAAAAACTCCAGTTGCCAGAACTGGTACTCTCTTCTCATCTCCAACAATGAGTTCCATGCTGCCTTTATTCAGTTTCCTCTACTTCTCAGGCTCCTGCAAGACATTAACGATGTGGAAACTACATCCGGTAACAAATACCCATGTGTTGCTAGAGACAATGAAAAGTTCAATAACGTATAAGGAAATACATCGAGAAGAGCCTTTACCATTGGCTCTCTTCATCTTGATCTCAGCAAGGTATTCAGGACAGTTTCGCATCCAGTGTCCCATTTGGCTTCATCGGTAGCACTGGCGCTCCTCAGGCGGCGGCGGTGGTATCTTTGGAACACCTTTGTTAGCATTGGTGGCACGAGGGGCAGCAATGGTAACATTCTTCTTGCCTTTACCCTTATAACCCAGGTTCTTAGGATTAGGCTTTTTGACACCAGCAGATCGGATCATCAGAACTTGATTGGTCCTTGAAGGAATGTTCATCTCAACCGTCTTGAGCATGTTGTTAAGCTCCGACACTGTCTTCACCCATCCGTTCATGTTGAAATTCATTAAGAACTGGTCATAAGAGCTGGGGAGAGAGTTAAGAATGAAATCCGCTGCCATCTCATCAGGCAGGGGATAATCAAGCTTCTTGAGCTGATCAATGTGCCCCTTCATCTTTAGGACTTGCGCACTGACGGGATACCCTTCTGCCATCTTGCAACTAATGAGTTGTTTCATGGTGTCGAAACGTTCTTGACGAGCTTGTTTCTGGAACATGCCCTTGAGTTGCTCAAGCATCTCATAGGAACCAAAGTCTTTCAATCCTTTAGCAAGCTCAGAAGTCATGGTGGCTAGCATAATCCAGGAGACATCAGCCGAGTCATCCTTATGCTTCTCAAGAACTTTTCAAGCAGCGGCTGTATTGTTTTCAGGCTCGGTTGGAACAGGTCCATCGAGAACATACAGGCGCTTTTCCATGGTGAGAACAAGTCGCAAGTTGCGGTGTCATTCGATGAAGTTGGTGCCGTTTAGTTTATCCTTGTTAAGGATAGACTTAAGGGCGTAGGGTGAGTTTCGTTTGACGACATCTGATTAATTAAGCAAAAGTAAATTTAATTAGTATTTCGACGTTGTAGTCTTATTATTAATGACCCAATAACATTAATAAAATAGGAGAATGAGAATCTGGCTTCCAGTTATTAAAGGCAGCTGTAGCACACAACATTAATAAGTGGTTAGGCAGACTTACAATGATTGCCAATTGTGAATAGAGCACAACTCTCGGTTATGAGGCCTATTGAGACAACGATTGTCTGAATAGATACGTTTAACCTCATCTTTGCCCACTTTAAGTCTCCAGACAGCTGTAGCACGTAACAGGAGAGTAAAGTAATAATTGTCCTAGTAAAGTGACGTGTGAAAGGGCCGGATGTGTCAACGAAACGCTTTCACCTTGATGTGATAGGCTAGAAAACAAATGCGGTGCTGTAGCTCCACACACTCGAAATTTCGCAATATGCCTCAAGTGTGACTTGTAGTAGGATTGGCATAAACTATTGGTTTTAAATTGGGATTAATTTTATAATTACCAAATAGAGTAAAAGTCAAATTTTACTGTATTTATTATTAAGACAAATTGATGAACCATTTCATCTCTCAGGACACCTAGCTTTAAATAACCTATTAAAAACTAAGTTTGTCGCGATACAGCTAACCAATTTTAAGTTAATAGAAAATCTATTGAGTTATTAGTTTTGGAAATCAAAACGCTTTTAATTTGCCAAACATAATTGGTTAATAAAAATGTTTATTTTCAAATTTATTTGGTATTAGGTCGGTGATATTATAATCCTATTATAAACAATCCAAGCAACCACAATAGCAAATAATAATATGTAAATCCTTATGGCCAAAAAGGTGATCGGTCTCGCTAGAGCCAATTATGGAGACCGATCGGGTCAAGGGGTTCACAACACAAAACAACCACAAGGATGGACTTCAAGGGGCATCCCGTCATCTTGTCCGAACTCCCACTAACTCCAATAAATCCTTTGAGCTCGTCCTCAGTTATCTTCGCGTCTTCTTTATTACAAATTTATAATGCTAACAATAATATCCTATTACAAATTTGAACCATCCAAATGGCCAAAAGAAAACCGAAAAATAAAATATAACCGTTTAAAACTTTGAACCATCCATATGGCCATATAACAAGCTCAACAACCAAACACAACCAAACAAACAAAGGCCGGGGCCGGATTTACATATTCAAAATAAATAATATTCGGGTCGTTTTGACTTGGGCAAATAAAATAAACAAAACTTTGACTGAGTCCAAAATTACCCGAAAATAAATCTAGATCAATAAAATTTAAACGATTTAAAGTTCGAGATGTTGATCCGGTTTAAACGAACCGGGATCGACTCGTACGTTGTAACCGCGTTTCTGATACCACTGTTGGGTTTCAACGGTAGTTCGGAACGAAAACGGTCAAACTTTTTTAACCTGTTATACTTAAGTATTTCTTTTAAGTAATCATTAATCAATATTAATAATTTATATATATATATATAAACGAACTATAAAACGCAGCGGATAATTAAATGAGTAAAACGAACCATAAACCGAAACCCGAACTCGGATCCGGTTACAACAATATACGAGTACGATAAATATATCAAACCATGGATAAAGTTTTAGGCTTTTATACCTCGGTTATCGAAACCGGGTGAGATACTGAGAGATAACAAATGTTGCTAGACGGTAACACAATAACAAACAATATTCCGGCAACCTTTCCGGCAGCTTGCAGCGGCAGACGGTGGTGACAAGCGGCGGTAGTTAGCGGCAGCAGATGGCGGTAGTAGCTGGTGGTGGCAGAAGGCGGCGGAAAACAGCAGCTACAAACAGAAAATCAACCGAAACTTGCGATGGTGGAGTTGCAGTGGCCGGAGGTCACCGGCGGCCGGAATAAGTGGCGGATGGAGGCGGCGGTGCTGGGTGGAGATCCGGAGAGCAGCTATGGTGGTGCAGGTGCACTGGAGTGCAGCAATAGCAGCAAAGGGCTGCCAGAATGGTAGATCGCCGGAAAACCAGGTTGCCGGAAAAGCTTGCCAAAAAACGGCGCCGGCGGCTGGTGGGTGATAGCTAGGGTTTTGTTAGTGTTATATTTCTTTTATTAATATAAAATGATATTATATATATAAAATGGTATTAGGGTTTAAACATCTTTAAACCCAATGGGCCTTTAGCCCAAACCGATCAAAAAGCCTATAACCACCATTAGCCATGTCCAATCTTGTCTAGCCCAGTTAACAACTTAAGTAGGCTCGGTGTTCGTTATTCTCGGTGTAACTCTTACCGGATCACAATCTGGTCGGCCCGCGTTGACTTGACTTGAACCGACCACATATTCCAACAGTTTATTCTTCTATTCACATCTTTACTCGCTTATTTGTCAAGGTGAGTTTACACATCCCGTTTTCCGCATTTACATATTTTGGGAGGTAGCATGTATACCGTATTCAATTGCATTCAAGTTTTTATCCCATCTATTCAACCTCAATTCAATTCCATGTTTATGCAAGGTTAGTTATATGCTATATGTTTATGCCTCCTGATTACGTGCTTATGTGTTTATTTTAATTTTGGTTTGGTTTGGTTTGGCCTCATCCTCATAACCATCCTCATATAAGCGTTGAGTCGCTACCTTAGTAACTTGTCTTTGTGTCAATGGGTAAACGGTCCATGTTTGATATTTAAGTTATTCAAGTGATACAAGTTAATCAATTAAATATACATAAACGCTTGCAATTTAATCTACATTATCATGTGTATTTGAAATTTTGTTATAATAACATTATCTACGTATATAACCTTACGTATTCCCACCAACTATTCGTAGTTGACACTCTATTTTTATACATGGTGCATGTACAAGTATTTGATGTTATCAGTATCAAAGATAAATACTTTTGCCTTAGGATAAATTTTCAAAAGATACTATCTGTTATATTTATTTTCATTTGTGTATTTGAGATGATTTTAATAAATTAAATAATTATTTCACAAATATTTAGTATCTCGAGCTATTGAATAGTCATACGTTATGCCTCGATGTGTAATCCGTCTTAGGTCGGGTTGTGACAACCACTGCCAACCATTTCTCATCGCCACCAACCATCGCCCATGGACATCGCCACCACCGCCATCACCCACCACCACCATCACCACCACTAGCATCACTGTTGTCAATCACTACCATTTTTATTTTATTCATTCGCGTTAATTTTCTGCCTACCAAGTATACAAAGTAATGATTTATTTCATACCCATATAGTAACTAAACATCTCAATGGAATGGTAATGATCAATTTGATTCATTTATCAATTTCATTACATCGTCCATTCAATTTCTTCGTCTATTTTGTTACCCTATACCAAATAGAATCTAATTGTATTTATATCTCTATAGAATTAAAAATAAAATTATATATTAAATTTGTCATTTTTAACGAACTAGTCAATCAAATCGCCCCCAAGGCCCTTTTTCTTCCTCATAATTAACCCACCTCATTGTAACATTCGTCAATTTTCGAACCCGAAAACCCAACTCATTAAAAAAAAATTTTATGTTATATTAATTTCCGGACTATCGTTATTTAATAAAATCAACAATTTATTAATTCATTCGATCATTGATCAGTTATTTCACTTCCCCACTCGGTTTAGTTTCATAATATATTAAAACTACTAGAAGGTGAATGATATACCTCCCCTAACTAACATTTATCTACTTTTGCACCCATAACTAAAGATAAAGGACCATATTGCAATTTAATTAAATTTTTTCTCTCTCTTCCCTCTCATTCCCACCGTCATCCGTAACCCCCTCTTCTTCTTGATCCGTAATTAACGGCCTAAATCAAGATATATATAAATATATATATATATATATATATATATATATATATATATATATATTTAAAACTTTATCGACCCCTAAATCCGTTATAAACCCACCATGTTTTTTCTTTTCGATTATTTCATTTAGATGTTCATTTTAGTTTTACCCTTAAAAATTCAGAGTTAACGTCGAAGCTTCTCGTAGAACTAACTAGCTCGCTTTGCTCGTCTCATCGTTACCGTCATCCTCATCTCTAATGTGAGTTTACATACCCCATTTACCATCTTTTTTATTTTGGGGGTAGCATGTATACCTTATTCAATTTACTCATGTTTTCTTTCTACATATATTCAAAACACGATTCAATATATGTTTATGTGTGATTATTGCATGTTCTATGATTAAGCTCTATGTGCTTAAATGTCTATTTTTCTTGGTGGTCGGTATATATTATCCTCATCTATTCTCATCTAGTATGATTATACATATACCCAAGTACATTGATTTTGTATCAATATGAACGGGTCCACATCTATTTAGTTGTTTACATTTTCATAGAAATCGTAATGCTCAACATTAACATATGAATTGTGGTTTCTATCTATATATATCTCAACTTAAAACTTATTTATTCTCACCAACATTCGTGTTGACAAACTCTATTTTTATACATACTACATGTACAGGTAATTTACATTGTTCAAAATCGAAGAAATTAGTTTTACCTTAGGGTATTATTCAAAATATACAAAAGCATGATGTAATTTATTTCTTATTATTTAAATTGTGTACTTGCTAAATGTTAATGAAATTAAATAATTGTTGTCGCTTTAATTAGAAGACGTTATGCCCCAGCATGTTCCGCCGCCTTTGGTCGAGGGGTGACAGATTGGTATCAAAGCCGAAAGTTATATGATAGGTGGTTAGATATAACGACCTAATAGCATGATTAGGGTCCCTATACGTGATATGCATTTACGTGTTTTAACCTTGAATTATATTATTGATTGTAGTAGTTTAAATGTTATTTAATGATTTAATATTAATCTTGTACACAAAAGCACACACTTATTCCGAGGCTATGCCTCACTCTCAAAAATATTTTAAAACCCTAGGACGATTTTTTAATCGGGAAATTCCTTAAGATATCCCACCTTTTTACTTTTCGCTCCTTGAGGATGATTCGGGTGACGGATATGTAGTAAACTGTAAGAGGGACGCACTTGTTCATCGAACCCTTGATACCCAGGCTTGTGAGCCTAAGGAAGTGCAATACATATAAATCTCAATCAACCGCGAGACCTGATTACCTTCCTGGAGTGTTCGGTGAGCTTGTGGAACTTATTAAGCCAAAGCATGTCACACCAATTGTACCTGAATCTACTACCCTCGTTGTATCAAACGTGGTCATGTGACGATCACACCCTTAAATCATAACCGAATTCACGTTGATACGTGGCTAAACTCGGTTCTTCCTTATGATGTTTTAGTTGAAAGAATGAGTGGGAAAAGCCATGGTGATACACGGACACCCCAACCATTTATCTCAACGCTCTCATCTCGATTTTAATTAATTTTAAATCTGTTGTTGGAAAATTAAGCCATGGTGATACATGGATATTTCAACGATGAGACTTTTGTTTATTTTTTTATGAATGATTATTTTCTCAAATTATCAATTTCATCAATACAATATGTTAAGGTTAATAAAATTTTATTTTGTATCCTCATGAATTTTCAGAAAACTCGAAATTTCACATAGTTATACAATGTTTCCCAAAACATAATTAATTTTCACGTTTCGTCATTGTAGCATGTCTTCTTCCCGCCTCATCAACCGTAACCGTTGCACCGGCAACTCGGGCCATAGCATGTCATCTCACATCGCTAAGAGAATCGTGGAAGCCCTCCCAACAATCATCTCTCAGCTCCAAACCATGAATGCCGCTGCTACCCCTGTGAATCAGAACCCAACTGCTTGCTCCTTAAAACAGTTGACAAGTGCAAACCCAACCGATTGCGTTGGAGCCGAGGGTGCTACCACCCTCCTCCAATGGTTCGAACATATGGAAAGTGTGTTTATCCATTGTGCTTGTCCGAAAGATAAGAAAACCACCTACGCCTCAAGCGCCTTCAAATCGAGTGCCCTCACTTGGTGGAATGGTAAAAAGTACGCTCTTGGGGCTAAGGTTGCCATGGCCTTGCCGTGGGAAGATCTCAAGAAACTCATGCTCGAATGGTTCTGCCCAAAATATGAATTCCAGAAGTTGGAAGAGGAGTTTTGGAACTTGAAGCAGGAAGGTGGTGATAATACCGCTTACAATAATCGATTCCACGAATTGAGCCTTCTCATACCGCATATGGTCACTCCTTTGGAGCGGTCCATTGATAAATACATCTCGGGTTTGCCTATGCAAATCCAAGATTCCGTCCTGATTCGTGACGCAAAAACCCTTCATGATGCCATCACTCAAGCCGGTACCCTCACCGAAAACCACGTTAAGGCCGGGACCATGACGTAGAAGAATTCCGAGAAGCCTACTGATAAGCCTGCACCCGATCCCACGAAAGAATCCAACACCGAATCCTCTAAGACCGAATCCTTAAAGCACAACGAAAACAACAACTCTCCCACTATTGCAACAATAAAGAAAGTCCAATTCCCAAAACTATGTTTTGGCTCAATCGCAATCCCAACAAGCCCAACCCACCAAGAAGCCCTACACAAGACCCCACCCATTATGTGATACATGTAAATTTCACCTTTCGCCTAACCTCAAGTGTCGTCAATGCACTCAATGCGATCGATTTGGTCACCCCTTTACCACATGCCGTGAACGCAACCAACTCATGATTCAACCGTATACCTCACCTCTTACCCAACCCCAAACTTTAGTATGATTATACATATACCCAAGTACATTGATTTTGTATCAATATGAACGGGTCCACATCTATTTAGTTGTTTACATTTTCATAGAAATCGTAATGCTCAACATTAACATATGAATTGTGGTTTCTATCTATATATATCTCAACTTAAAACTTATTTATTCTCACCAACATTCGTGTTGACAAACTCTATTTTTATACATACTACATGTACAGGTAATTTACATTGTTCAAAATCGAAGAAATTAGTTTTACCTTAGGGTATTATTCAAAATATACAAAAGCATGATGTAATTTATTTCTTATTATTTAAATTGTGTACTTGCTAAATGTTAATGAAATTAAATAATTGTTGTCGCTTTAATTAGAATACGTTATGCCCCAGCATGTTCCGCCGCCTTTGGTCGAGGGGTGACAGATTGGTATCAAAGCCGAAAGTTATATGATAGGTGGTTAGATATAACGACCTAATAGCAAGATTAGGGTCCCCATACGTGATATGCATTTACGTGTTTTCACCTTGAATTATATTATTGATTGTAGTAGTTTAAATGTTATTTAATGATTTAATATTAATCTTGTACACAAAAGCACACACTTATTCCGAGGCTATGCCTCACTCTCAAAAATATTTTAAAACCCTAGGACGATTTTTTAATCGGGAAATTCCTTAAGATATCCCACCTTTTTACTTTTCGCTCCTTGAGGATGATTCGGGTGACGGATATGTAGTAAACTGTAAGAGGGACGCACTTGTTCATCGAACCCTTGATACCCAGGCTTGTGAGCCTAAGGAAGTGCAATACATATAAATCTCAATCAACCGCGAGACCTGATTACCTTCCTGGAGTGTTCGGTGAGCTTGTGGAACTTATTAAGCCAAAGCATGTCACACCAATTGTACCTGAATCTACTACCCTCGTTGTATCAAACGTGGTCATGTGACGATCACACCCTTAAATCATAACCGAATTCACGTTGATACGTGGCTAAACTCGGTTCTTCCTTATGATGTTTTAGTTGAAAGAATGAGTGGGAAAAGCCATGGTGATACACGGACACCCCAACCATTTATCTCAATGCTCTCATCTCGATTTTAATTAATTTTAAATCTGTTGTTGGAAAATTAAGCCATGGTGATACATGGATATTTCAACGATGAGACTTTTGTTTATTTTTTTATGAATGATTATTTTCTCAAATTATCAATTTCATCAATACAATATGTTAAGGTTAATAAAATTTTATTTTGTATCCTCATGAATTTTCAGAAAACTCGAAATTTCACATAGTTATACAATGTTTCCCAAAACATAATTAATTTTCACGTTTCGTCATTGTAGCATGTCTTCTTCCCGCCTCATCAACCGTAACCGTTGCACCGGCAACTCGGGCCATAGCATATCATCTCACATCGCTAAGAGAATAGTGGAAGCCCTCCCAACAATCATCTCTCAGCTCCAAACCATGAATGCCGCTGCTACCCCTGTGAATCAGAACCCAACTGCTTGCTCCTTAAAACAGTTGACAAGTGCAAACCCAACCGATTGCGTTGGAGCCGAGGGTGCTACCACCCTCCTCCAATGGTTCGAACATATGGAAAGTGTGTTTATCCATTGTGCTTGTCCGAAAGATAAGAAAACCACCTACGCCTCAAGCGCCTTCAAATCGAGTGCCCTCACTTGGTGGAATGGTAAAAAGTACGCTCTTGGGGCTAAGGTTGCCATGGCCTTGCCGTGGGAAGATCTCAAGAAACTCATGCTCGAATGGTTCTGCCCAAAATATGAATTCCAGAAGTTGGAAGAGGAGTTTTGGAACTTGAAGCAGGAAGGTGGTGATAATACCGCTTACAATAATCGATTCCACGAATTGAGCCTTCTCATACCGCATATGGTCACTCCTTTGGAGCGGTCCATTGATAAATACATCTCGGGTTTGCCTATGCAAATCCAAGATTCCGTCCTGATTCGTGACGCAAAAACCCTTCATGATGCCATCACTCAAGCCGGTACCCTCACCGAAAACCACGTTAAGGCCGGGACCATGACGTAGAAGAATTCCGAGAAGCCTACTGATAAGCCTGCACCCGATCCCACGAAAGAATCCAACACCGAATCCTCTAAGACCGAATCCTTAAAGCACAACGAAAACAACAACTCTCCCACTATTGCAACAATAAAGAAAGTCCAATTCCCAAAACTATGTTTTGGCTCAATCGCAATCCCAACAAGCCCAACCCACCAAGAAGCCCTACACAAGACCCCACCCATTATGTGATACATGTAAATTTCACCTTTCGCCTAACCTCAAGTGTCGTCAATGCACTTAATGCGATCGATTTGGTCACCCCTTTACCACATGCCGTGAACGCAACCAACTCATGATTCAACCGTATACCTCACCTCTTACCCAACCCCAAACTTTAGTATGATTATACATATACCCAAGTACATTGATTTTGTATCAATATGAACGGGTCCACATCTATTTAGTTGTTTACATTTTCATAGAAATCGTAATGCTCAACATTAACATATGAATTGTGGTTTCTATCTATATATATCTCAACTTAAAACTTATTTATTCTCACCAACATTCGTGTTGACAAACTCTATTTTTATACATACTACATGTACAGGTAATTTACATTGTTCAAAATCGAAGAAATTAGTTTTACCTTAGGGTATTATTCAAAATATACAAAAGCATGATGTAATTTATTTCTTATTATTTAAATTGTGTACTTGCTAAATGTTAATGAAATTAAATAATTGTTGTCGCTTTAATTAGAAGACGTTATGCCCCAGCATGTTCCGCCGCCTTTGGTCGAGGGGTGACAGATTGGTATCAAAGCCGAAAGTTATATGATAGGTGGTTAGATATAACGACCTAATAGCATGATTAGGGTCCCTATACGTGATATGCATTTACGTGTTTTAACCTTGAATTATATTATTGATTGTAGTAGTTTAAATGTTATTTAATGATTTAATATTAATCTTGTACACAAAAGCACACACTTATTCCGAGGCTATGCCTCACTCTCAAAAATATTTTAAAACCCTAGGACGATTTTTTAATCGGGAAATTCCTTAAGATATCCCACCTTTTTACTTTTCGCTCCTTGAGGATGATTCGGGTGACGGATATGTAGTAAACTGTAAGAGGGACGCACTTGTTCATCGAACCCTTGATACCCAGGCTTGTGAGCCTAAGGAAGTGCAATACATATAAATCTCAATCAACCGCGAGACCTGATTACCTTCCTGGAGTGTTCGGTGAGCTTGTGGAACTTATTAAGCCAAAGCATGTCACACCAATTGTACCTGAATCTACTACCCTCGTTGTATCAAACGTGGTCATGTGACGATCACACCCTTAAATCATAACCGAATTCACGTTGATACGTGGCTAAACTCGGTTCTTCCTTATGATGTTTTAGTTGAAAGAATGAGTGGGAAAAGCCATGGTGATACACGGACACCCCAACCATTTATCTCAACGCTCTCATCTCGATTTTAATTAATTTTAAATCTGTTGTTGGAAAATTAAGCCATGGTGATACATGGATATTTCAACGATGAGACTTTTGTTTATTTTTTTATGAATGATTATTTTCTCAAATTATCAATTTCATCAATACAATATGTTAAGGTTAATAAAATTTTATTTTGTATCCTCATGAATTTTCAGAAAACTCGAAATTTCACATAGTTATACAATGTTTCCCAAAACATAATTAATTTTCACGTTTCGTCATTGTAGCATGTCTTCTTCCCGCCTCATCAACCGTAACCGTTGCACCGGCAACTCGGGCCATAGCATGTCATCTCACATCGCTAAGAGAATCGTGGAAGCCCTCCCAACAATCATCTCTCAGCTCCAAACCATGAATGCCGCTGCTACCCCTGTGAATCAGAACCCAACTGCTTGCTCCTTAAAACAGTTGACAAGTGCAAACCCAACCGATTGCGTTGGAGCCGAGGGTGCTACCACCCTCCTCCAATGGTTCGAACATATGGAAAGTGTGTTTATCCATTGTGCTTGTCCGAAAGATAAGAAAACCACCTACGCCTCAAGCGCCTTCAAATCGAGTGCCCTCACTTGGTGGAATGGTAAAAAGTACGCTCTTGGGGCTAAGGTTGCCATGGCCTTGCCGTGGGAAGATCTCAAGAAACTCATGCTCGAATGGTTCTGCCCAAAATATGAATTCCAGAAGTTGGAAGAGGAGTTTTGGAACTTGAAGCAGGAAGGTGGTGATAATACCGCTTACAATAATCGATTCCACGAATTGAGCCTTCTCATACCGCATATGGTCACTCCTTTGGAGCGGTCCATTGATAAATACATCTCGGGTTTGCCTATGCAAATCCAAGATTCCGTCCTGATTCGTGACGCAAAAACCCTTCATGATGCCATCACTCAAGCCGGTACCCTCACCGAAAACCACGTTAAGGCCGGGACCATGACGTAGAAGAATTCCGAGAAGCCTACTGATAAGCCTGCACCCGATCCCACGAAAGAATCCAACACCGAATCCTCTAAGACCGAATCCTTAAAGCACAACGAAAACAACAACTCTCCCACTATTGCAACAATAAAGAAAGTCCAATTCCCAAAACTATGTTTTGGCTCAATCGCAATCCCAACAAGCCCAACCCACCAAGAAGCCCTACACAAGACCCCACCCATTATGTGATACATGTAAATTTCACCTTTCGCCTAACCTCAAGTGTCGTCAATGCACTCAATGCGATCGATTTGGTCACCTCTTTACCACATGCCGTGAACGCAACCAACTCATGATTCAACCGTATACCTCACCTCTTACCCAACCCCAAACTTTAGTATGATTATACATATACCCAAGTACATTGATTTTGTATCAATATGAACGGGTCCACATCTATTTAGTTGTTTACATTTTCATAGAAATCGTAATGCTCAACATTAACATATGAATTGTGGTTTCTATCTATATATATCTCAACTTAAAACTTATTTATTCTCACCAACATTCGTGTTGACAAACTCTATTTTTATACATACTACATGTACAGGTAGTTTACATTGTTCAAAATCGAAGAAATTAGTTTTACCTTAGGGTATTATTCAAAATATACAAAAGCATGATGTAATTTATTTCTTATTATTTAAATTGTGTACTTGCTAAATGTTAATGAAATTAAATAATTGTTGTCGCTTTAATTAGAATACGTTATGCCCCAGCATGTTCCGCCGCCTTTGGTCGAGGGGTGACAGATTGGTATCAAAGCCGAAAGTTATATGATAGGTGGTTAGATATAACGACCTAATAGCATGATTAGGGTCCCTATACGTGATATGCATTTACGTGTTTTCACCTTGAATTATATTATTGATTGTAGTAGTTTAAATGTTATTTAATGATTTAATATTAATCTTGTACACAAAAGCACACACTTATTCCGAGGCTATGCCTCACTCTCAAAAATATTTTAAAACCCTAGGACGATTTTTTAATCGGGAAATTCCTTAAGATATCCCACCTTTTTACTTTTCGCTCCTTGAGGATGATTCGGGTGACGGATATGTAGTAAACTGTAAGAGGGACGCACTTGTTCATCGAACCCTTGATACCCAGGCTTGTGAGCCTAAGGAAGTGCAATACATATAAATCTCAATCAACCGCGAGACCTGATTACCTTCCTGGAGTGTTCGGTGAGCTTGTGGAACTTATTAAGCCAAAGCATGTCACACCAATTGTACCTGAATCTACTACCCTCGTTGTATCAAACGTGGTCATGTGACGATCACACCCTTAAATCATAACCGAATTCACGTTGATACGTGGCTAAACTCGGTTCTTCCTTATGATGTTTTAGTTGAAAGAATGAGTGGGAAAAGCCATGGTGATACACGGACACCCCAACCATTTATCTCAACGCTCTCATCTCGATTTTAATTAATTTTAAATCTGTTGTTGGAAAATTAAGCCATGGTGATACATGGATATTTCAACGATGAGACTTTTGTTTATTTTTTTATGAATGATTATTTTCTCAAATTATCAATTTCATCAATACAATATGTTAAGGTTAATAAAATTTTATTTTGTATCCTCATGAATTTTCAGAAAACTCAAAATTTCACATAGTTATACAATGTTTCCCAAAACATAATTAATTTTCACGTTTCGTCATTGTAGCATGTCTTCTTCCCGCCTCATCAACCGTAACCGTTGCACCGGCAACTCGGGCCATAGCATGTCATCTCACATCGCTAAGAGAATAGTGGAAGCCCTCCCAACAATCATCTCTCAGCTCCAAACCATGAATGCCGCTGCTACCCCTGTGAATCAGAACCCAACTGCTTGCTCCTTAAAACAGTTGACAAGTGCAAACCCAACCGATTGCGTTGGAGCCGAGGGTGCTACCACCCTCCTCCAATGGTTCGAACATATGGAAAGTGTGTTTATCCATTGTGCTTGTCCGAAAGATAAGAAAACCACCTACGCCTCAAGCGCCTTCAAATCGAGTGCCCTCACTTGGTGGAATGGTAAAAAGTACGCTCTTGGGGCTAAGGTTGCCATGGCCTTGCCGTGGGAAGATCTCAAGAAACTCATGCTCGAATGGTTCTGCCCAAAATATGAATTCCAGAAGTTGGAAGAGGAGTTTTGGAACTTGAAGCAGGAAGGTGGTGATAATACCGCTTACAATAATCGATTCCACGAATTGAGCCTTCTCATACCGCATATGGTCACTCCTTTGGAGCGGTCCATTGATAAATACATCTCGGGTTTGCCTATGCAAATCCAAGATTCCGTCCTGATTCGTGACGCAAAAACCCTTCATGATGCCATCACTCAAGCCGGTACCCTCACCGAAAACCACGTTAAGGCCGGGACCATGACGTAGAAGAATTCCGAGAAGCCTACTGATAAGCCTGCACCCGATCCCACGAAAGAATCCAACACCGAATCCTCTAAGACCGAATCCTTAAAGCACAACGAAAACAACAACTCTCCCACTATTGCAACAATAAAGAAAGTCCAATTCCCAAAACTATGTTTTGGCTCAATCGCAATCCCAACAAGCCCAACCCACCAAGAAGCCCTACACAAGACCCCACCCATTATGTGATACATGTAAATTTCACCTTTCGCCTAACCTCAAGTGTCGTCAATGCACTCAATGCGATCGATTTGGTCACCCCTTTACCACATGCCGTGAACGCAACCAACTCATGATTCAACCGTATACCTCACCTCTTACCCAACCCCAAACTTTAGTATGATTATACATATACCCAAGTACATTGATTTTGTATCAATATGAACGGGTCCACATCTATTTAGTTGTTTACATTTTCATAGAAATCGTAATGCTCAACATTAACATATGAATTGTGGTTTCTATCTATATATATCTCAACTAAAAACTTATTTATTCTCACCAACATTCGTGTTGACAAACTCTATTTTTATACATACTACATGTACAGGTAATTTACATTGTTCAAAATCGAAGAAATTAGTTTTACCTTAGGGTATTATTCAAAATATACAAAAGCATGGTGTAATTTATTTCTTATTATTGAAATTGTGCACTTGCTAAATGTTAATGAAATTAAATAATTGTTGTCGCTTTAATTAGAATACGTTATGCCCCAGCATGTTCCGCCGCCTTTGGTCGAGGGGTGACAGATTGGTATCAAAGCCGAAAGTTATATGATAGGTGGTTAGATATAACGACCTAATAGCATGATTATGGTCCTTATACGTGATATGCATTTACGTGTTTTCACCTTGAATTATATTATTGATTGTAGTAGTTTAAATGTTATTTAATGATTTAATATTAATCTTGTACACAAAAGCACACACTTATTCCGAGGCTATGCCTCACTCTCAAAAATATTTTAAAACCCTAGGACGATTTTTTAATCGGGAAATTCCTTAAGATATCCCACCTTTTTACTTTTCGCTCCTTGAGGATGATTCGGGTGACGGATATGTAGTAAACTGTAAGAGGGACGCACTTGTTCATCGAACCCTTGACACCCAGGCTTGTGAGCCTAAGGAAGTGCAATACATATAAATCTCAATCAACCGCGAGACCTGATTACCTTCCTGGAGTGTTCGGTGAGGTTGTGGAACTTATTAAGCCAAAGCATGTCACACCAATTGTACCTGAATCTACTACCCTCGTTGTATCAAACGTGGTCATGTGACGATCACACCCTTAAATCATAACCGAATTCACGTTGATACGTGGCTAAACTCGGTTCTTCCTTATGATGTTTTAGTTGAAAGAATGAGTGGGAAAAGCCATGGTGATACACAGACACCCCAACCATTTATCTCAACGCTCTCATCTCGATTTTAATTAATTTTAAATCTGTTGTTGGAAAATTAAGCCATGGTGATACATGGATATTTCAACGATGAGACTTTTGTTTATTTTTTTATGAATGATTATTTTCTCAAATTATCAATTTCATCAATACACTAAGTTAAGGTTAATAAAATTTTATTTTGTATCCTCATGAATTTTCAGAAAACTCGAAATTTCACATAGTTATACAATGTTTCCCAAAACATAATTAATTTTCACGTTTCGTCATTGTAGCATGTCTTCTTCCCGCCTCATCAACCGTAACCGTTGCACCGGCAACTCGGGCCATAGCATGTCATCTCACATCGCTAAGAGAATAGTGGAAGCCCTCCCAACAATCATCTCTCAGCTCCAAACCATGAATGCCGCTGCTACCCCTGTGAATCAGAACCCAACTGCTTGCTCCTTAAAACAGTTGACAAGTGCAAACCCAACCGATTGCGTTGGAGCCGAGGGTGCTACCACCCTCCTCCAATGGTTCGAACATATGGAAAGTGTGTTTATCCATTGTGCTTGTCCGAAAGATAAGAAAACCACCTACGCCTCAAGCGCCTTCAAATCGAGTGCCCTCACTTGGTGGAATGGTAAAAAGTACGCTCTTGGGGCTAAGGTTGCCATGGCCTTGCCGTGGGAAGATCTCAAGAAACTCATGCTCGAATGGTTCTGCCCAAAATATGAATTCCAGAAGTTGGAAGAGGAGTTTTGGAACTTGAAGCAGGAAGGTGGTGATAATACCGCTTACAATAATCGATTCCACGAATTGAGCCTTCTCATACCGCATATGGTCACTCCTTTGGAGCGGTCCATTGATAAATACATCTCGGGTTTGCCTATGCAAATCCAAGATTCCGTCCTGATTCGTGACGCAAAAACCCTTCATGATGCCATCACTCAAGCCGGTACCCTCACCGAAAACCACGTTAAGGCCGGGACCATGACGTAGAAGAATTCCGAGAAGCCTACTGATAAGCCTGCACCCGATCCCACGAAAGAATCCAACACCGAATCCTCTAAGACTGAATCCTTAAAGCACAACGAAAACAACAACTCTCCCACTATTGCAACAATAAAGAAAGTCCAATTCCCAAAACTATGTTTTGGCTCAATCGCAATCCCAACAAGCCCAACCCACCAAGAAGCCCTACACAAGACCCCACCCATTATGTGATACATGTAAATTTCACCTTTCGCCTAACCTCAAGTGTCGTCAATGCACTCAATGCGATCGATTTGGTCACCCCTTTACCACATGCCATGAACGCAACCAACTCATGATTCAACCGTATACCTCACCTCTTACCCAACCCCAAACTTTAGTATGATTATACATATACCCAAGTACATTGATTTTGTATCAATATGAACGGGTCCACATCTATTTAGTTGTTTACATTTTCATAGAAATCGTAATGCTCAACATTAACATATGAATTGTGGTTTCTATCTATATATATCTCAACTAAAAACTTATTTATTCTCACCAACATTCGTGTTGACAAACTCTATTTTTATACATACTACATGTACAGGTAATTTACATTGTTCAAAATCGAAGAAATTAGTTTTACCTTAGGGTATTATTCAAAATATACAAAAGCATGGTGTAATTTATTTCTTATTATTGAAATTGTGCACTTGCTAAATGTTAATGAAATTAAATAATTGTTGTCGCTTTAATTAGAATACGTTATGCCCCAGCATGTTCCGCCGCCTTTGGTCGAGGGGTGACAGATTGGTATCAAAGCCGAAAGTTATATGATAGGTGGTTAGATATAACGACCTAATAGCATGATTATGGTCCTTATACGTGATATGCATTTACGTGTTTTCACCTTGAATTATATTATTGATTGTAGTAGTTTAAATGTTATTTAATGATTTAATATTAATCTTGTACACAAAAGCACACACTTATTCCGAGGCTATGCCTCACTCTCAAAAATATTTTAAAACCCTAGGACGATTTTTTAATCGGGAAATTCCTTAAGATATCCCACCTTTTTACTTTTCGCTCCTTGAGGATGATTCGGGTGACGGATATGTAGTAAACTGTAAGAGGGACGCACTTGTTCATCGAACCCTTGACACCCAGGCTTGTGAGCCTAAGGAAGTGCAATACATATAAATCTCAATCAACCGCGAGACCTGATTACCTTCCTGGAGTGTTCGGTGAGGTTGTGGAACTTATTAAGCCAAAGCATGTCACACCAATTGTACCTGAATCTACTACCCTCGTTGTATCAAACGTGGTCATGTGACGATCACACCCTTAAATCATAACCGAATTCACGTTGATACGTGGCTAAACTCGGTTCTTCCTTATGATGTTTTAGTTGAAAGAATGAGTGGGAAAAGCCATGGTGATACACAGACACCCCAACCATTTATCTCAACGCTCTCATCTCGATTTTAATTAATTTTAAATCTGTTGTTGGAAAATTAAGCCATGGTGATACATGGATATTTCAACGATGAGACTTTTGTTTATTTTTTTATGAATGATTATTTTCTCAAATTATCAATTTCATCAATACACTAAGTTAAGGTTAATAAAATTTTATTTTGTATCCTCATGAATTTTCAGAAAACTCGAAATTTCACATAGTTATACAATGTTTCCCAAAACATAATTAATTTTCACGTTTCGTCATTGTAGCATGTCTTCTTCCCGCCTCATCAACCGTAACCGTTGCACCGGCAACTCGGGCCATAGCATGTCATCTCACATCGCTAAGAGAATCGTGGAAGCCCTCCCAACAATCATCTCTCAGCTCCAAACCATGAATGCTGCTGCTACCCCTGTGAATCAGAACCCAACTGCTTGCTCCTTAAAACAGTTCACAAGTGCAAACCCAACCGATTGCGTTGGAGCCGAGGGTGCTACCACCCTCCTCCAATGGTTCGAACATATGGAAAGTGTGTTTATCCATTGTGCTTGTCCGAAAGATAAGAAAACCACCTACGCCTCAAGCGCCTTCAAATCGAGTGCCCTCACTTGGTGGAATGGTAAAAAGTACGCTCTTGGGGCTAAGGTTGCCATGGCCTTGCCGTGGGAAGATCTCAAGAAACTCATGCTCGAATGGTTCTGCCCAAAATATGAATTCCAGAAGTTGGAAGAGGAGTTTTGGAACTTGAAGCAGGAAGGTGGTGATAATACCGCTTACAATAATCGATTCCACGAATTGAGCCTTCTCATACCACATATGGTCACTCCTTTGGAGCGGTCCATTGATAAATACATCTCGGGTTTGCCTATGCAAATCCAAGATTCCGTCCTGATTCGTGACGCAAAAACCCTTCATGATGCCATCACTCAAGCCGGTACCCTCACCGAAAACCACGTTAAGGCCGGGACCATGACGTAGAAGAATTCCGAGAAGCCTACTGATAAGCCTGCACCCGATCCCACGAAAGAATCCAAGACCGAATTCTCTAAAACCAAATCCTTAAAGCACAACGAAAACAACAACTCTCCCACTATTGCAACAATAAAGAAAGTCCAATTCCCAAAACTATGTTTTGGCTCAATCGCAATCCCAACAAGCCCAACCCACCAAGAAGCCCTACACAAGACCCCACCCATTATGTGATACATGTAAATTTCACCTTTCGCCTAACCTCAAGTGTCGTCAATGCACTCAATGCGATCGATTTGGTCACCTCTTTACCACATGCCGTGAACGCAACCAACTCATGATTCAACCGTATACCTCACCTCTTACCCAACCCCAAACTTTAGCTTATGCTTAACCATTTACTCAAGCACCCTCAACTATTAGAGCTTGTTACAATTATGGAGTCCTAGCCATTTCGAAATACATGCCCAAGACTCGCACACATGAACCAAATTCAATCCTACCCAACCCAAGCGACTCAATATCAAGCTTACCAAGCACAAGTCTATCCAACCCAAGTCACCCGAGCCCAGTTCGACCAAGCCCAAGTAAATTAACTTCAACCAATTTAAGCTCAACCCATCCAAGTAATTCAATCCCAACAAATTCAAGTCAACCCAATTCCAATCAACCAACCTCAAGTTAACCAAGCTACTCAAGGTGCTCAAGGACATGCGTGTTACATCAACGGTTCCCAAGTCTAAGCCTAACCCTTTATGAAGACATGCTATGCAAAATACGTTTATTTTTTTAGTTCTTTTTTTTAAATCTAATGTATTGACTTCATTAAATCTCCAGTTTTGTTATGAATGAGAATTATGGTTATTCATAATGATATTCAACCTCTCATTTATTCCTATTATGTGGTTTATTGCACTATTTATTGTTACACAATTTTATTATCACGATTTAAGTGGTCTATGACCGGTTATTTACTGGGACTATGTGGATAGTGATGTGCATGGTTGTCTAATAATACCGTATTTGTATCATAAACTACCTATGACCGATAGCCTTAAGAGGTTTTGCTTTAGAAATTGGGACTATGAACATGTGTTGTATATAGTTATCTAATAGGAGTCACATGTACAAAATTTATTTTGATATTTTAATACATGGCTACCCAAAATCCCCAAAACTCACCCCATTCTCGTAGTATTCCTTCTTCATCTTATCCGATTTTATAATTTTGTCTCATCTACTATCATGTTCCTTTAATCGTGTGAATTATTTGTTGTGCGAACTAATTCATGTGGATAGTTATTCTTGAATTTTATTTTCATCTACAATATCTCTATACATCAAATGTGTAAGCTACTTATTTAACTTCAAAACGTCCCTATCTATCTATTTCAATTTGTTGTTATTCTCGATGGTAACTTCAACAATTTTGTCATTTTTTTCTAGGATTATTTTACTAGTTAATTATGGTCATCAAATTCCATTCAATTTTTAGTTCATTTTCTTGATCAAATGATTCCATTTAAATATCGATTTAAAAAGTTTTCTTTTACTTTTGTTTTCAAACTCGCACAACGGGACGAACTATGTGCATCATGCGACGATCTAAATAATTATGAGCGCACACATAATTATCGAAATCATCGCATGGAACTCATGGTGAATACGGTTGTGGGTCATAACTCGGAACCTAGGATGATGTTAGGTAACGATAAAAATATTGATGTGATAAGGACATGGTGGATACGCCGCTAGTACATCCTATATATAAGTGTTATCATGTTTTTCTTTTGTAGCGTTATTTGGGTCACTTGAAGATCTGTGTTTTTTTTTGATATATAAAAAATCTCTTGGCACTTACTTACTTTCTTTATGTTATGGTTTTTCTATAATTTCGGGACAAAATTTTTAAAAAGTTGTGAATACTGTAACATTCGTCAATTTTCGGACTATCGTTATTTAATAAAATCAACAATTTATTAATTCATTCGATCATTGATTAGTTATTTCACTTCCCTCCACTCAGTTTTAGTTTCATAATATATTAAAACTATTAGAAGGTGCATGATATACCCCCCTAACTAAAATTTATCCACTTTTGCATCACAACTAAAGATTAAGGACCATATTGCAATTTAATCAAAAATCTCTTTCTCTCCTCCCTCCATTTCCCACTGTCAGCCGTAACCCCCCCTCTTCTTGATCCGTAATTAACGGCCTAAATCACGATATTGATTATGCTAAATCATTATACAATCATAAACGCGTCTGACCTCTAATTTTAGTAAACATTATTGATTTGCCAACAATTAACACCCAATTCTCCTTAAACTCGTTCGCGGCTGACCTAGGCCTCATAACACTATAAATGCTCGATCAAAACACAATTAAACCACGCTACATCATCTCTGTAGCATCCTGAACCAAAGCCCCAAATTAAATTCCAGCAAGGAAAGTGTTTATGATCGTTTGAATTCGTATTGAAGCCGCAAACCATAATCCCTCGTACACACCCAATTCGAACTAAATCAAGGTGATTATTCAAGTGTTCGTGATCGTTTTTGTGTGCAGATGACGTGTGGGTAAAAATATGTGTATTAAGTGTGTAAATTCGTGTGTTTTGATTAGTTATATATTGTGAAGACGATTACTTTGAGTGCGTTTGTGGTTACAGGTGTGCGGAGCTTAACGGAGCTTAAAGAAGATAATTTGGAGCATTCATGATGGAGTAGAAATGAATGTAATTATCTATGAGATGATAGAGAATTGAAATACGAAAACGTGGCCGCAAACGGGGAGGAAAACGGAGTTGAAACAAAGATTTTATGAAGAAAATAGTTTGGCCTAGCAGTGACCGTAAAGCAGCAGCTGGGAACTCTAAGCTACGGTGGCCAGACCTTAGCTTACGGCCTGGTCTGACGGAAAATGGGCTTTTGGTGATTTTCTTCCATATTTAAAGCCCAAAAACCCTAGGGTCGATTCTATTCAATAATAATCAGTTTGGGGACTTATTGGAGGCTAACTTACACCACCAACACTCATCCTAATCAAAAGATTGATCTATGAACACATTCTCCAACATCATAATCAAGAGCATGAAGATCAAGATGCAAGGATAAAGGCTTCAAAACCATTTCCGGGTTTAGGGTTGAGTTGCATGATTTGGTTTTGATATTCTAAACTTTAACTTTGGATTTGTAATTGATTAATCATTCGATTAATCAATTCTTTGTGTTTGCTTTTGTGCTTAAATGGTTTTAATTAATTGATTACTTAATCTTTTATCAGTTAATTGATTTGTGGTCATCAACAATTAGGATTAAGTTCTTTCGTCATTGACCCTTTTATCGTTAACCATATTATTGATTTTGTGTTTCAACAAGTAAAACCGATTATCAAATAGATTTTCATTTAACTTTGTCAATTGTTCGGATTCAGTTCTGACGATCAACACAGTCAATCGTTAAGTCTTTTGACTTACATATTTTATAAGAAACCGTCCAAAGAAGTTTATCAATTCCTTAACTTGTTGCAAAACCCGAATCCTAGAGTTTAGTTATTTTCATATCGTTGTTTACAAACTACTCATTTAAACCACTTGACATCATTTGTCCACTTTTAAGTATTTTTATAATAGAAATTGAGTTCCACTTGCACTTTCCACTGATTCCCTATGGATTCGACACCTTACTTGCCCTAGCTATTAAAGGTATTTTATAAGTATTTTTGATTGACCTTTCGACATCGATCAAAATGGCGCCGCTGCCGGGGATTCAACGCGCAAAGTGCTAGTTTTAGTGTTATTCTTTTTTTGCTTTAGTTTAGTTTTAGTTTTTTCTTTATTTGTTTGAATTTACGCGTGGTATTCTTGTGTTTCATGTGTGTAGCTAACTCACAATGAAAAGGAGTTGGGTTTATGACCCACATGAAGGATATGAGTTTGTGGAAGATGCTGATATGTACAATTCATTTCCATATCATGAACCGCCTTCATATAACCCCCAAAGCTATTACGAGCCAAATAGTTATAATCAACGGATGATCAACCAACAGGGCCGTAATGTACAATACAAGAATTATTCACCGTATACACCTAACTCTCAAGGCTTCTACGAGTCAGATAACCAAAGGAACTTCAACCAGCAGGGTCACAACATGTGTTATCAATCTGAGAAGATAATTAATGGTTACCAGTTTGAGGATGATTCGGAGTATGATAGTGATGGGCCCGAGACGCCAACTTTTGTAAGTTATCAAGAGGAGGAGGACTACTACTTCCATGAACATCTTCAACCAGTATACGAGGAGGTCCCTCAATATTATAATCATGGTGGTACGTATCAAAGAAATTATCATCAAGATCAAGAAGATTCCTCGGGTAACAAAGAAGAATCTTGGAAAGACGTTATGGATTTTCTGAAAGAGATGAATAGAGATCAAGAAGCTCACAATCAGGCTTTAAATCAGAGGTTAGAACTCCAGGAAACCTTTAATACTGCTCAGGATAAACTTGCTAGTCAACTATTAGAAGAGGTGGCTCAAATTGAACGAGAACAATAAAAGTTGGCTAGTGGTGCCATGGTTGATGAGGAAGTGGTAGAAGAGGATCTTGATCAATCAGAGAACGAAGTTGAGGATGTGGTTGTGGAGACTAATACCACACCAATTCCTCCGGTTATTGAAGAACCATCGAATGCCACAGTTATAGTTGCTAATGATGAAGTTGAAGGAGATGATTCAGACTTGTTGGAGCATAGAACTGAATACCTAGACCCGGATGAAGAGATATTAGTAGAAGAATAAGAGACTAAGATAGTTTCATATTATCCCGATAATCATCTGTTACACATTATTCATATTGATAAAGTCGGGGATGATGATTTGAACTCGAATAAAAAGAAGGTGAAATGGATGAATAGTGTGAAAAATCGTAAGAATTGGGTTATGTGGGTTCTACAGACATGTCAACCATGAGGAAGAAGGTATGGGCACAACACCTCAACTACCGAGCATACACGGAGAATTCGGTGGAAAAATGTTCAGTTCGACCACGACCGAATCCTAGTGTTTTAATCTCAAGAAAGAGGGTGCGGGCTCGATGTGTGAACTACCGGGCATATGTGGGAAACGTTGAAGGTAAATGTGCATTCACACCGGCACACGTTTTTTCATTAGACTTTATGAACGTGAAAGAGGAAACAGAGTTGAGGCAACCTAACTACCGAGCTTATGTGGGAAATTCGGTAGGTAAATGTTCCATTAGACCACCATAACCGCAAAATGAGGTAACGGTCTGGCTGAAGACCTTAGCAAAAACTTAGCGCTGACTGGGAGGCAACCCGACTTTTTGGTTTGTTTTGTTTTCTTTATTTTTGGTTTTCTTTTTGCATGTTACTTTTTGTTTGTGTTTTGTGGTCATAGTAAGCCCTAAGTGTGGGGAAGGTCATGGTGGTTTGTCAAGATTCGGTGAAGTAGATATTGTCATATCATAATTCAAGAAGTGCCGGTCAAGGTTGCAAAATTACTCATCAGCAGGACCCGTTTGACATAAGAGATATGAATCAGGTCCATGTGTCTCTCCCTATCTTTTATTTGTTGTTGACTGTTTAATATTTGTGTTTATGGGTGGTTGGGTGGCGTGATGAACTTTTGGGTCGTGTGGGTGGTGTTTATGTTTATGTTTATGTTTGCTTAAAACTTTATGTATTTTATTTTATGGTGTGAAACTTTATTTATATCCGTATATGGGTAATTGGTTGTCCCTTGAATTGCAATTGGTATGATTCTCCCGTGTTTGCATCTGTTTTTGAAAATCTGAGTTACATTGAGGGCAATGTAAATCTCAAGTGTGGGGATGGAGAAATTAAAATTTTTAGCCTTAAGAGAAGCTTGATTGTGCGCAAAAGCCGAAATTGTAACTTGTTAATTGTTAGTATTAATGCCAAGTAGAGGTCTTTGGTCACGGTCAGTTTTTAAGCTTCTCGAAAGTCTTCCCATGTAAATGTTTTTCAAAAAGAAAACTTAAAATGGACCGTTAAGATGGGGATAATGAGTCATGGGGACAGGTACACATGTTTCATATCGGCAGCCTAATTCCTTCGGTATGTGTGTGAGATTTTCTTTATATATAATACACATATAATATATAGTATATACACATGTCATATGAGTGCCATTATAGAGAGTAACCAGTATGTCCATGATATCTAGAACTTGGTTGTCTCATGCATTTCGAGATCTTAATACCACCACCTGTATGGAGAAATAGAACTGTAGAAAACCCACTTTATATTGGCCTTACAAATTAAATAATAAAATAATACTACATACCATACATTATCCATTAGGAGCCAAGTTTGTGCATTTTCCCTTTCATTTGCTAAACCCACATTACAAGCTGTGTTAGCCTTGGCCTTTTGTTTTAACCATGTGGATGAAATTGTTATGTTAAGAGTTGTATTTAAGTTGTTTGTCGAGCATAGTACACAATGTACGTATGTCTCGAGTCAGTTGTTTGTATATATTGATGTTAGTATTTGTTTAAAAAAAAGAAAAAAAAAGAAAGAAAAAGAGAAAAAAAAAAGAAAAAAAAGAAAGAAGAAAGTTGGAAAATCAAAGAAAATATCAAAAAAGAGTCGATGTTTGAGTAGTATCGTTTGTAAATAATAGTGAGTGAGTTGTTTGTTTGTTGAATAAATTGGGTTTCATCCACCATCAGTCACTAAATAAATCCACTTCCACACCCTAACCTAAGCCACATGAAAACCCTAAGTTCTATTCTCTATGCAACCGGTGGGTAATGAGTGGAGATATGACTTGCTTCCAAGCATATTACATTGTGTTCCTACTTGGTATAGAGGGCAGAGAGATACTAGCACATTTTTACTAGTCCAGATATTAAACCGAGTGGAAAGATATTATATTATGAGGGATATGACCATGTGTGTCGTAACTGGAAACAAAGTACACTCGTTTGGGCGGTTTCAAAGTTTTAAAATGTATCATTAAATTATTTGGTGGGTTATCAACATTGACAGTGTCAGTTCTTGGGAATTGGGTATGACCTTATACCTCACTAGTATTAATACTGATAATTGATGAACCGTCGATCGAGGTGTATGTGTTGCATGAGAGTTTGCTTGAGGGAAAGAAAATGATTAGTGTGGATAAAAATATGTGTATTAAGTGTGTAAAGTCGTGTGTTTTGATTAGTTATATATTGTGAACACGATTACTTTGAGTGCGTTTGTGGTTACAGGTGTGCGGAGCTTAACGGAGATTAAAGAAGATAATTTGGAGCATTCATGATGGAGTGGAAATAAAAGTAATGATCTATGGGATGATAGAGAATTGAAATACGAAGACGTGGCCACAAACGGGGAGGAAAACAGAGTTGAAACGAATATTTTATGAAGAAAACAGTTTGTCCTAGCAGTGACCGTAAAGCAGCAGCTGGGAACCGTAAGCTACGGTCTGACCGTAAGCTACGGTGGCCAGACCGTAGCTTACGGTATGGTCTGACGGAAAATGGGTTTTTGGTGATTTTCTTCCATATTTAAAGCCCAAAAACCCTAGGGTCGATTCTATTCAATAATAATCAGTTTGGGGACTTATTGGAGGCTATCTTACACCACCAACACTCATCCTAATCAAAATATTGATCTATGAACACATTCTCCGACATCATAATCAAGAGCATGAAGATCAAGATGCAAGGCTAAAGGCTTCATAACCATCTCCGGGTGTAGGGTTGAGTTGCATGATTAGGTTTTGATATTCTAAACTTTAACTTTGGATTTGTAATTGATTAATCATTCGATTAATCAATTATTTGTGTTTGCTTTTGTGCTTAAACGGTTTTAATTAATTGATTACTTAATCTTTTATTAGTTAATTGATTTGTGGTCATCAACAATTAGGATTAAGTTCTTTCGTCGTTGACCCGTTTATCGTTAACCATATTATTGATTTTGTGTTTCAACAAGTAAAACCGATTATCAAATAGATTTTCATTTAACTTTGTCATTTGTTCGGATTCAGTTCTGACGATCAACACAGTCAATCGTTAAGTCTTTTGATTTACATATTTTATAAGAAACCGTCCAAAGAAGTTTATCAATTCCTTAACTTGTTGCAAAACCCGAACCCTGGAGTTTTGTTATTTTCATATCATTGTTTACAAACTACTCATTTAAACCGTTTGACATCGTTTTTCCACTTTTAAGTATTTTTATAATAGAATTTGAGTTCCACTTGCACTTTCCACTGATTCCCTGTGGATTCAACACTTTACTTGCCCTAGCTAGTAAATGTATTTTATAAGTATTTTTGAATGACCTTTCGACAATCGATCAGCATATCATTAGCCCTCTGTCAATTTAAATTGATAGAGGCTTAATCATTCAATCTAGGAACCGATTCTTTTATGGTTTATATGATTGGGGATCAATTCAAGTAACATTTTAAATTATTTGGGTTTCGTGTTATTAACAAGATCAGTCACTTGCTTTAGTCGCAAGTGTGTTTGTTCTTAGGGACTGAACCGTCCCGGGGCGTGGGTTCGAGTCTCCTAGGCCCGGTTTATTTATTTACTTTGTTGTTTCTTTTCATTTTTTTATTATTTTACTTTATTTGAGGTGTTATTATTATTAACTAAACATTAACTAATATTATTCTAATCGTTTAACACAAACCGAACATCGACAGACTTTTCAAATAAATTTCCATATAAACTTTTCCGTATATGTATGTTTCATAAATTGGTATATAAACTGTAAATGTATATAATTTCACAAAATTATAAAATCTATATATAGTTTTCGATCTAACCTAATATGACCTTTATGAATAAATAATATTTCCTCGTTTAAACGAACCAATCACCAAAACAAGTTCTTCGTTTAATATATAACTTTAATTAGTGTTTTAGTGTTTATAATTCTATATGTAACTTGTATATATATATATATATATATATATATATATATATATATATAACTTTATCGATCCCCAAATCCATTATAAACCCATCATGGTTTGTCTTTTCGTTTATTTCATTTAGATGTTCATTTTAGTTTTACCCTTAAAAATTAGGACTTATCGTCGAAACTTCTCGTGGAACTAACTAGCTAGCTTTGGCCCTCTCATCGTTACCGTCATCCTATCTCTAAAGTGAGTTTACATACCCCTTTTTCCATCTTTTATATTTTGGAGGTAGCATATATATCTTATTCAATTTTACTCATGTTTTCTTTCTATATCTATTCAAAACACGAATCAATATATGTTTATGTGTGATTATTGCATGTTTAATGATTATGCTCTATGTGCTTAAATGTTTATTTTTTTTGGTGGTTCGTATCTCATTCTCATCTATTCTCATCTAGTATGATCATACATTTATCCAAGTACATTAATTTTGTATCAATAGGAAAGGGTCCAAATCTATTTAGTTGTTTACATTTTCATAGGAATCGTAATGCTCCTTAACATATGAATTGCAGTTTTTATCTATATATATCTCAACTAAAACTTATGTATTCTCACGAACATTCATGTTGACAAACTCTATTTTTATACATACTACAGGTACATGTAATTTACATTGTTCAAGATCGAAGAAATTAGTTTTAACTTAGGATATTCTTCAAAATACAAAAACATGATGTAATTTATTTTTTATTATTGAAATTGTGTACTTGCTAAATGTTAATGAAATTAAATAATTATTGTCGCTTTAATTAGTGTTTTTTGAGCTACTGTCCAATAAATACGTTACGCCCCGGCATGTGTGCCGCCTTTGGTCGGGGTGTGACACTCATGGCCCGCTCACATATTGGAGCGCAGTGTTCCGTGAGCATAGATCCTCCATGGCCGAGCCACATTCCCCCCCCCCCCCCCCCCCCTACAGTCACTAAACCATTACTCTTAACCTTATTGTGGTCATGTTCCTTACAAGCAGAAGACTAGAAGACTGTATTTAACTTATAAAATACAATTTAATAAATTTGCACATTGATCAACCAACTATGACGAAAAGTATTATCTCACATAACATTTTTTTTGTGTGTAAAGTAACGGTCATGTGGTACACGCAAGGAAGTGGCTCGACGGTTGTTGTCGTAGTGGATTGCCAATAGATTTGAGTGACAAGAATCACAAAACATGATATGATTAGTAAAAGTAATGTTTTGTGAATATATATCAAGTAAATCCTAACAGTTTAAATTAAGTTTAGAGTCAAGTATGCGTGTTATAAAATATTAGAGGTTTTTGTAGTTTAGAAAGGGTTTAAATATTTTTTCAAGTGCACCATCTTCAATTTAGATCTAAATGGTACTCTCAAAATCTTTAATTGAATAATACAACGAAAGCAATAACGAGCATGAAGGGATACCTTGATTCTTAACCCTAAACTGCTTCTGGTTAAATTAAATCTTATCCTAGTCAACGTGGTCAAAATTGGTTCACTGGTGAAAAAGTTCTTATTTGAACCAGTTTGTGAGGAATGTAAACCCTAAATGATGACATCTAGTTAGGTTTAGTTTAGGACCAATTTGAGCATAGAACTGGTTTTGTGTAAATGATAAACAAAAAGTTAATATAAAACTAAATGCATAACATAAGAAGCATAAAACTCAAATTTTTTTTTATTATTTTTAAATTTAGAAGTAAAAAAAAAACATAATTTATTACGAGAAACCATATTTTTAAAAATTACAATACGAAGTACATCTTATTTTATTTTTTCGATATTTATTTATGGTCTTCGGGGGTAGTTGTCATTTAGTGTTTTTTCTTTGACGCCGCTATTGCTGCCGACATGTATCAACGCATCTTACAAAAGTTTTCAAACTAGAGTTTCACTAAGGTCTGAAAAACACAACACAATTTTTGCCTCGAGCACGGTTTATGCCACTTGAAATTTCACATAAATCAAAACGTGCAAAAAGTTCTCGTTTTCTTGTTGTCAACGTTAACCCCACAACGGAAGCTTAGCGTGGAGGATGCACCACACAAACGGATGATTATGATTGCCTCTTTCTATTGTCATAATGGATAAAGCTTTTGAGAGCGTATGTAAACAAGAGCATTGTTTTTCTTTTTTGCATTTTGACAAAGTTTTTACATTTTGAATGTTGTGACTAAAGTCTAAACCAGACATCCAATATCTATTTATACTAAATATACATGGATAAAATGATTCAAAAAACATGAGAAAAACGAACTTAAATAGACTTAAAACCATTATATGGCCGTTAAGAAAATGGTAAGATTTAAAAAAAAAAACACTCTAAACTAGCTCCAAACCGATTCCTAGGATCGGTTCCTCAAAACCCGGTTCTTAAATCGGTTCCTACTTCCAAATATGAAAACTGGTCCCAAACTGTAGTTTTTTTCAGGTTCCAAACTTGTTTCGTTTGGGTTGGTTACCATTTTTAGTTTCTCAAATCGAGTTTCTCGAATCGGTTTGGATGTGCAATTCTAGTTACTCCTAATATTATGCTTACTGCATATCATACTTGCTAACAATTAATAGTATTGCCGAAGAAATAAACAACCATACCATATCAAAACCAATTTCGCACTTAAGAGACATCCGGAATGAGTGTTGCCTCTTAAAACCCCGCCCAAGGAGCTAGCGATGCCCCTTCAAAACCTTGAGGTTCTCAGGTGCATGATGTCACAATATTTTCGAACACTAGTGCATTCTACACCTTCTAACTTATATCAGTGTTTATTATATTTCCACTTTGCTCTTAAGTGAACCAATTAAACTAAAATGTCATTGCTAACACTAAAATTACCAACAATTAATGAGCATTTGGATTAGTTACTAATAAAAAAGTTATCTTCTTTTGGGTTAGAGAAAAGAGTATTTTTCTTTTGAGCAGTTGGCTTGTAGTGTCTTAAGGATTGTTCACAGGATTTATTGTTAAAGATATACACTCGACTGTTAGATACATATATGATATATAACATATGATAAAGAATTATCGGTGACATTGATCCGTTTGTCTGCCCGTCATGGCTATACATTAAGTAAGTTTAGTTAGAGTGATTCCGGCAAATTTGGCTAACCAGGCTATAAACTAGCTAGAGTGGATCCAAGCTAACTTTAGAAAGGAGAATATACGACAATGATCTTGTTATTTATAAAAATTATGACAAAACCTTTTCAACAATAACATACTATTTATAAATAGAAATATAAAAAAGGATGATTTTAATATTAGGACAATTCGGTTAATTTGTATGTGTAAACGCATATAACCATAACTGAATCATAAGAATCAATAATAAAAGAAATTATAAGCGGACCACCAGTTTCTCAATCAATTAAGTTATATCGGTTCTGTGAATGACTTAATCTGAATAAAGATTTACATATTTTCAAGCAAGAGATCTATAACATTAAGACTGGGGACATTAATAGTGGTCCAAATCATGTCCCAGAGTGAGGTTGAATAAGATGTTTTCCAGGGATAAGGTGCATTGTTGGGGACATAATTACAAATACCATTCATATTTATCACAGTTGGCTTGAGCACCTTATCGGCTTATTGTGAAAGTTTAACTGCCATTCACAGGGTTGGTAAATATGCATGTGTTGATGGTTGACACACGCATAGCAATAGCAGCAAGTGAAATCTTTTCATAATATGGTAGTTTTATGTGTGTGGCCTTATCGAGGCGGGTCCTTGATGCTTAATCGTTGATGCTTGGTTCGAACTCTTTACGTTTGGCTCAGTTTGAGCCTTTAATGAACATATCTTGAATACCTCACCGCGGCTAGGTGGCTTGTTTACACCCGTAAATATCAAGATTTGATATAGGCTTAACAGTTAACATCATGATCATGCTTAAAGTTTGAAATAGTATAGTTTGTTGTCAAAAGGTTTAAGATAAAACATTATTATGTTTTTTACCATCACCTTTGGGAGGTTAGATCCAACGTCAAGCATTTGGGTAGTTGAGATAGCTAGGGTCCATACCCAAAATCTTTATACTTCAACTCTTGCCATGTTGTACGTCTGTTTTGCAGCATGGTTTATACGTTGTACCCACACATTCTATTTACTAGCCTCATATATTATATTCACAAACCAATCAATAACTAAAAGTAATATATAGAGTTGTTTTGTGTCCTAAGGTTTCATCGAAATCACTAGTCGAGTACCAAACCCGTTTTCTCTACAATATAAGGCCTAATGTATCTATTTTGTATTTATTTGCATTATTTTAGCTAGCTTCATTAAAATTTTCTGTTAACTTCTTTATATACTTAAAACTTAAACATATTTATATAAAACAAAATTAAAATAAAATATATAAACTTGGGCCCACCTTTAATTAAAAACACATAAAGTAAAGTATCAAAATTGTTCTTAAAGTTTGATAAATTATGTATATTTCGTCCAAAAATGTTTTTTTAATGCAACTGAATCCTTAAGGTTTCCATTATAAGGGAAACTTTCTAAAATGTAACACTTTTAAAGAGAGATTCCAAACATGTCTCTTCAAAATTCAAATTCCCACCTTATCCCTTTATTAACTCGTATTCGGCTCTACGTTAGGAAATCGAGATGATATGCTTCTTAACTCGACGCATCCCCTCTATATTAGCTCATAATCCGTCGTCTCCCCGCCATGTTAGCTCAAAACTCATCGCTTCCGCTCCATGTTAGCTTAAAACTCGTCGCCTCCACCCTATGCTAGCTAAAAAATTAAATCTAACATATCTTGTTATTTTAAAATATATCTAAGAAAGGTATACATAAAATAATTTGATGGTATACATGACTTTTCTAAATCATATGATTATCCAAAATTCACTAATACAAGAACTTAAAAACCAATAAAATTTAAAATATTCAAATATTTTTTAATTAAGTTTTGGATCCATGTTTTTAGTAAAGATAAGGTAGATTTTTTTAGCTAACATAGGGTGGAGACAATGAGTTTTGAGCTAACTTGGGGGGGGGGGGGAGTTAAGAAACATATCGTCTCGATTTCCTAACGTAGAGCCGAAGTCAAGTTAATAAAGTGATAAAGAAGGAATTTGAATTTTGGAGAGGCATATTTGGAATCTCTATCTGAAAATAGGACATTTTGGGAATTTTCCCTTCCAATCATTGTTAATGTTGTTCAAATCGTTAACTTCGTTAATTTCCATCATTAAATGAGGGCTAACACCGCCTTTTCACCACCGATGGTTGCAACCAACTTACTTCCACCGCCAACCGTCTTCATCCACCATTGGTAACAACCTCCTCACTGAGAACACTTCTGCAATGACATAACAACCTTGTACTTAACTTAAAATGTAATTGAGTTAGCTGAAATGATGCAAAGTATAATAATTGGAAATCTTAACCTTACATTAAAAACTTGTAAACAACTCAAGCCAAACTCAATTCGTTGTATATTAAGGAGCTCAAGTTCCGGTCATATCGAGGTTTGTTTGCATTAAGACTCTTGAGCTCAACACATCTTTAAGTTTATAAGCTTAATTCAATCATTAGTATTTATTTTGTAATTAAACATTGCATTATATGTGCAGGGGCACATTAGTGTACAACAAAGGCTATATACAAACTAATTACGCACGATAATAAATAATTACGCAACATATAAATAATTGTGCAACTTATAGAATAATTAACAATAACTGTTATCAGTTGTGGAATTATATTAGTTCTTCGTACGTTATACGTTAACATTATTCCCTACTCAAACCTTTACCTATGTTTATATAAATAACGTGTTCATTTAGGTGTTGTTTGTTTTTTAGGACAAAAAATGTCTGCAATCTGATTTCATGCCTACAACATGAAGATGTGGTTTGAACATATGTAATATGAAAATATATTACTATTTGTTTCACAAGTTGGATATCGTATGCATAAACTGAAAATTATTAAGGGTTGTTTTCACTGGAAATAAACTGGGTTCTCCTCTTTCAATATAAAACTCCCCATATTTTCGTCTCTTCTTTTACCAAATCTATTTCATTCTCAAATCAATAATAATCATTGACATCTCCTCCAATTTCATTATGCATCAATACATCACTCATCAATATGCATTCCAATCAATTGCTTCTCGAGGAACCCATCAGAATCTGAGTTTGATTTGTTTTAATCTGGGATATGTGTGGGTATTTGCAGAGTTTCTTCCCTAAGATGATGAAAATCTTTGGAACGTTCCGTCCTCGATTGCGATCTGTAGAGGTTATAGAGGGCTGCCTCAAAGCTGGTATGTTATGATTTAGCTTTTAATTGTATAATTGATTTGTAGATTTGTGATAATCGTATGATGATGTAGAGATTTGTGATAATTGTTGGAACATTAGGTCTCGATTGCAGCGGTGTCCGGTGACGGTGTTGTTAGAAAATAAAATAAATGAAATGACCAACCATGACATTACTACAACCAATTACAGCAAGGATATAGCCGTTTCTCTCCATCAATCAAGGATTCACATTCTTTTTATATTTTAACCTTCCATTATTAAGTCAAGAGCTTCATATATTTAAATCATATTGTTCTTCCTTGTAATATAACACAAGCATCTCAATATATACACAACATGTTCTTATTTTTGTTTTCACAATACGTTTAATTTCTATTTTACAATATGGTATCAAAGTAGTGAACGATCCTACCGGTTTGTTCATTGTTTGCGTTACTCATCACCTATCGATTTCTACCATCACCAAACCGAAACTGCCATGTCTAATGACGGCGATTCAAGTGAAAATTTTCATCTTCCAATCCAGGTTACAAATATTTTAAAAGGTGGGCTCAAAACCAACTCAAAACCAAAAACAAACCTCATGCCATAAATTAAGATCACAGACCATGGCCGCCGGATTTGTTGCAACTGAACCAAAGTACATTGAACCAAAGTACATAAAGGAATCATTCACCAAACATCATGCTCCCACAATCCCGAACAAAATGGCACCATTGAACGAAAAAAATCGTATTTTACTAGAAATAACCCGGCTCTTCTGATTGAATCCCATGTTCCAAAATATTTCTGGCCCGAAGCTCTTTCCACCGCTACATATCTTATCAATAGATTACCAAAAAAGGCCCTTGATCTAAAAACCCCTCTTCAAGCCCTTTCAGAATTCACCAAATTACCCCTACCCCTTACACTTCAACCAAGAATATTTGGGTGTTCGGTTTTTGTTCACATACACAAAATCAATCGAAGCAAACTTGACCCATGTGCTGAAAAATGTGTTTTTGTAGGCTATGGGGTCAACCAAAAGGGGTACCGATGTTATAGCCCAACAAAACGTAACATATACACTACTATGAATTGTGATTTTCTGAAAACAGAGCTCTTTTATACCTCCCAACATAATAGTAAGAGGAGAAAGAGCAATACATATTGAGTTGGTTCGAATGGGTTCCAAAATGGGCCTCATCATCTGAAGAAATTAATCATGATACCTGTTTTGGATAAAAATCTGCTAAGGATAATGTATCCAAATCTGTTATGTGAGGTTTAGTGCAAAAATGGTAACGGTGAATGTATATATGAAATCTTGATGAACACAGCTGTTAGGGCCCAAATTTTATAGTCGGATCTGTGGTCAGCTTAGGATCCTAAATATGCTCAGGATCCCGAATATGTTCGGATTCTCGAATAAGTTTAGTATCCTGAATATTAATGCTAATAAATAGATATTTCTCTCTTGACGTTGATTTATAATTGCAAATATTCATTGTTGATTTAGTCCATGCGAAATACACGGTTGGTGGTTGAAGAAAACGTGTCGAATGAGCTATAACCGTTAGGAGTAAGGGCCAAGTAATGGTTAATGGTCAAATATTGACTGCATGCTGAAATCTCGCACTTATAGTTAATATTAGCACGTGGGAGAACTCTATTATTGTATTATCCTCGAATATTTGAGGTTATTTCGCATGTGAACCATGTTTGACGAGTGACTCCCTAAAGAATCGGTCAAAGACGTGGGATGAACGTTGATGAACGTTCATAGACTCAAAGAAGAGTGCTCCAGCAGCTATATTGGAAGACTCTTTCAGTTCCGGGATACTCGGAGAGTTAGTTAGGGATTTCAGCCTATCATGCCGATACAAGCATTCTGAGGATTATACTTCGGGATATCCAACTGTCCTTTATTATTTTTGTTTGTTTTGCAGATAAGACCACATGTTTAATATGCTAATATGAACGTGGGTTTGCAACGACTACTACTGAAACTTCGTCAACTTGAACGTGGGCAGCAACAAATAGTGGAGGACTTAGTCTAGGGTTTATCCCGGATTTCTCGGAATTTCTGTTCTAACTTTTTGTTTATATAATCGAGCTGATATGATCATTAGAACACACACTTCACTGCTTTAGCTACTAGCACTCATTGTAACACTTAGCATTCGATTTTCTATCAGCTCCATCACTTGTAACAACCTTTTTGTTATTAATATAATTGACGGTGATAGTTTTCACCGTCCGAGGATTTTTTGTGTCGGAGATTCTTATAATCAAGGGCTTTTTCCCTCGTAATCAAATTGTTGTGTTCACCCATTTTTCGATCAAACACTATACCTCACGTACTAATTTGATCAAAAGTTAATTTGTTAATTTTTGACCGAAACAATTTGGCGCACACCGTGGGGTAATCGGTGCTTTGATCATTATTAACCATCAATTCAAACCCTACTTTCAATATCTACAACATGTCTTTCCAACCAAAAATTGTTTCTTCTTCTGCCGCAGCTTCAGATTCCTCCGTGAAGCCTTCCATGCCTCCTCCTCCTGCTGGTATTATTCCGAAGAAACCGGACAACACTCAGAAGAAAGCTGCTACTCCCGTGTTCTCATGAGCGAGAGCGTCTCCCCAGGATCCCATTATGGTGTACAACAACGACCTTCTGTCTGTGTATAGACGGTTACAGGAACAGATGGATCGCCAGAACAAGACCAACCAGATGCTTGTGAAGGAACTGGAAGATTTCAGGAAGGCCAAAAAGCCGGTGGAAGAATTTACACCACTAATCCCAAGATCTCTGGATTTCACTCATTCAGGATCTTCAGGATTGGTGCGTCCGGAGTCGGTCATGGCAGGATCCTCAGGATTATTCCATCAGACAGGATCCTCAGGTCCTTATCAGCAGACGTTATCCTCAGGATTGTCGCAGCAGGGAGGACCCTCGGGATCGTTCTAGCAGTTCGGATCCTCAGGATTATCCCACCAGACAGGATCTTCAGGTCTTTATCAGCAGACGTTATCCTCAGGATATCAGCAACAGGCAAGATTCCCAGGAGTGCCTCCGTTGGGGTCCTTCAATGCTCAGCAGCCATTTGCTCAGACTCAGCAGTTTGGAGGGTCCTCCGAGGTGCACCAGGGAGACTTCATCCCAATGCGGGCTAACACTTCGGCCACTCCATTTGTCACTCCAGGAAATACTATGTTCGGGAATGCAAGCTACAACACCTAGAGTGCTTCTCAGAATATTAATCAGGGTAACACTTTCAATACGTTTCCCTTTAATGCTAACCAAGGATTTTTGCAGGATGCAGGTATAAGTTCAAGTTTAGCCCGGGAACTACAGAAGCTTATGGACATGATCTCAAATGTTAGGTGTAATCCGTCCCATAGCTGAAGTTCCCACTGACAGTCACAAAATATCCCGATTTGTTCCATCAATTGGTGACGTACAGATCTCAAAACGGTTTCAAACCCCAAATATGAAACTGTATGACGGTTCAACGGATCCTGATGAACACGTTACACAATATAGAGAGCGTATGGAGATCAACCCAACCCCGATGGAAACAAGGAAGCGTGTCTTTGCAAGGGTTTTGGGTCTACCTTGACTAGAGCAGCCATGAAATGGCTACTGAGTATTCATCCTAATACTAACACTTCCTTTTCTCATTTAATTAACTTGTTCAATAACCGGTTTTCTTGCAGTAGAACATTTGAGAAAATGACAGGTGATCTTTACAGGGTTACCCAGAATCCTGGGGACTCCTTGAGAGATTTTATTACCAGGTTTAGTAAGGAGTTGCTGGAAATTCAAAATCTAAACCCGGCTTCGGCAGTGGAAGGTCTTAAGTTGGGGTTAGAAAAAGACTCCTCTTTCTATGATGATCTTGTTATGACTCCATGCAGGTCATTAGATGAAGCAAGAAGTAGAGCCCTAAAGTTTATCAGAATAGAAGATGATAAGAAAAACTTTAAAAAGATCGATATCCTGAAGTATGATCAGACGAACAGAAAGGCCGAATCCCTGGGAAAATCATATCGATCAAAGCCTTACTATAAGCCTGATAACCCAAAGATCAATGCAGTAGATGATGAAGATGATGAAGAATATCCTAAGGTCTCTGAATATTGTTTTTCTGTTGATATTGGTGGATTAATGTGTGCCATGCATGATTTAGGTGAGAAAGCCAGGTGGCCAAAGAAGATGGAAAAACAAGGAGCCTACAAAGACAAATCAAAGTGGTGTGTCTTCCACGAAGACTTTGGGCACCTGCCTGATGATTGCATTACACTCAGAAGGGAGATCAGCTATCTTCTCAGCAAGGGCCACTTGAAAGAGCTACTTGGCAGGAAAAAGAGAAGAGAGCAAAATCTTGAAAAAGTTCCTGAAAAGCCGACTCCTCCACCAGCGGATGCAAAAACAATCTTGTTCATATCCGGAGGATCTGACATCTGTGGAACTTCTTATTCTGCTTCAAAAAGAAATGTTGACCAAAGAAAGTTAGAAGTGGTTGACAGACCGACAAAGACATCCATTCTCACTCAAGAAAAGATCATAACCTTTGATGAAAGCGATACAGTCAATATTCAGGATCCTCACCATGATAGTTTGGTAATAACATTATATGTGGCTAACCATTATGTGTGCAGGATCCTCATAGATGGTGGAAGCTCTGTCAACATTATTCAACTAGATGTGCTGAAAAAGATGAATATTACTGAGGATGAGATTGTCCCGAGTTCCTCAGTATTGGTTGGATTCAGTGGAGAAACTAAGAATACTATTGGGGATATCAAGCTCCCAGTATATGTTGAAGGGGTAAATAAAATGCAAAAATTTTGTGTTAATGACTATTTGTCTTGTTGCAATATTATATTAGGCAGGCCCTGGATACACGACATGGAAGCGGTCCCCTCCACTTACCACCAGTGTGTGAAACTCCCAAGTCCGTGGGGAGTTATCAAAATCATCACTGATCAACAAGATGCAAAGAATTGCTACACCTCTTCTATGAAGTGTACTGCCAAATCCCAGCAGGCGTAGCAATTACAGAAGCCAGCACGAGACATCCTGAAGTCAAAGTGCTGATAGAAACGAGCATTCTCGAGGATATTGAGTCAAAATTGCTCGATTTCCTCAAGTCAAGAGTGTCAACATTTGCATGGAAACATGAAGATATGACAGGTATTTCCGAAGATATTATAACACATAAACTTGGAATTGATAATTCTTTCAGGCCAATCCATCAAAAGAAAAGAAAGTTTCCACCTGAGAGAAACATAATTATCCAAGAAGAAGTTGAAAGACTTTTGAAGGCAAATATGGTCAGGGAAGTCCAATAACCCAATGGCTAGCAAATGTGGTGGTCGTACAGAAAAAGAATGGCAAATGGAGAGTTTGTGTGGATTTCACAGACTTGAATAAGGCATGCCCTAAGGATCCATTCCCTCTACCACACACAGATTCAATGGTAGACGCTAAAGCTGGCCACGAAATGCTGACATTTATGGACACGTCCTCAGGATTTCAGCAAATCAAAATGGAGCCTTCAGATCAAGAAGATATGGCCTTCATGACTCCCACAGGTATTTATTGTTATATTGCTATGCTATTTGGACTTAGAAATGCAGGTGCAACCTATCAGAGGTTAGTTAATAAGATGTTCAAAGAGCAACTGGGGGACACGATGGAAGTTTATATCGATGATATAGTGGTGAAGTCCAAGAAAGCTGAGGATCACCTCCAGGATCTCAAGACTGCATTTGATATCCTTGACAAATATAACATGAAGTTGAACCCTGCGAAGTGTACTTCGGAGTGAAGGCTGGCAAATTCATGGGATACATGGTCACCAAAAGGGGGATAGAGGCGAGTCCCGAGCAGATACAAGCTATCCTGAATCTGAAATCCCCAGTATCAGTTAAGGATGTTCAAAGGCTGACTGGCATGATAGCGGCACTCAACAGATTCATATCCAAATACTCAGAAAAGTGCAAAGAATTTTATGATATCCTGAGGAAAAATAAGAAGTTCGAATGGACCAGTAAGCATGAGGAAGCTTTAATGTCCTTAAAAGCTTATCTTTCCTCTGCTCCTCTGCTGGTAAAACCCGAAGAAGGTGAACCTCTATCTCTATATCTAGTTGTATCAAATAATGCTATGAGTGCAGTTTTAGCCAAGGATCTCGAAGGTCAACAGCATCCCATCTATTATGTAAGTAAAAGTCTATTGGATGCCTCAACCAGGTATTCTTATCTTGAGAAATTAATTTTAGCACTTATTATGGCATCTACTAAACTTAGACACTATTTTGAAACCCATCCTATTCTTGTTAAAACTAATTATCCTATTAAGTCTGTCTTGAGAAAACCAGAAATGTCAGGTAGAATGGCAAAATGGGCTGTGAAGCTAAGCGCATATGATATAACGTATGAACCTAGGACTGCCATCAAATCCCAAGCATTAGCAGAATTTGTGGCTGATTTCACCAGTGAACTTAAAGAAGAAGCAGACTTGGAAGTCCAACAACTTGAAGAAACCAAAGATAAGTGGACTCTAAACACTGATGGTGCTTCAAATGTTAGAGGAACATGTCTCGGGATCCTGCTGAAATCGCCACAGGGGGAAATTATACCTCAATCCATATCCTGCGCATTTCAAGCCACAAATAATGAGGCAGAATACTAAGCTTTGATAGCAGGATTACAATTAGCAATCGACATGAAAATCATGTTTATTCAAGTACATGTTGATTCAATATTATTAACTAATCACTTTAATGGTTCATATACTGTTAGAGGAGAAAAACTAATGAAATATTTAGAGCTAGTCAAAAAACTAGCAAAGTGTTTCGAAATGTTTGATATTTCACAGGTACCTAGAGAAGAGAATGATGAAGCAGATGCTCTGGCATATTTAGCTTCATCCTTCAAGATGCCGGAAGGTGTCAAGATTCCCATCATACACATCCTGAGCCCAACAATAGGAGAGCAAGGTGTCAATGAAATATCAGATAATGATGAAGATATGGGAGTCAAGAATCCTAAGGATAATGAAAGTTCTTAGATTATCCCAATCAGGAAATATATTCAGGATGGAGTTATCCCTAAGGATGAAAACCCAAGAGCTTTTCGCACAAAAGTAAACCCATATACTATAATGAATGATATATTATATAGAAAATCTCTTGCAGGACCATATCTTAGGTTCTTGGAGAAGGCGGAAGCTCAAGAAGTTCTTCAGGATATCCACGAAGGAGATTGTGGGAATCACACTGGGGGCAGAGCGCTATTCTCCAAAATCCTGAGAACGGGATATTTCTAGCCAACGATGAAGAGGGATGCTATGAATTATTCTCATAAATGTGATGCATGCCAAAGACATAGTAACATTTTGCACCAGCTAGCAGAACCATTGTATCCTGTTATATCCCCTTGGCCTTTCATGAAGTGGCGAATGGATATTGTGGGAAAACTACCAAGAGCTCTAGGAGGAAAAGTCTTTATGCTGGCTATGACAGATTATTTCTCGAAGTGGATTGAGGCTGAAGCTTTTGTTCAAGTCAGAGAGAAAGAAGTTATCTCATTCATCAAGCGTAATATCCTGACAAGATTTGGAATACCGGCAGAGATAGTGTGTGAAAATGGCTCACAATTCATCGTCAAGAGAACAACTAACTTCTGTGTCAGTTGGGGAATCAAGATGATCACTTCAACACCTGTCCATCCTCAGGCTAACTGACAGGCCGAATCAAGCAACAAAATCATTATCAATAACCTGAAGAAAAATTTGGGGTCTAAGAAAGGAAAGTGGGCCGAGGAACTACCTTTTGTTCTTTGGGTAGATAGGACCACTTCAAAGAATGCTACTGGTTAGACTACTTTCTCCTTGGTATTTGGAGCTGAAGCAGTTATCCCGACACAGATGGTTATCCCTACAGCTAGAGTCAGTCATCAGAATCCCGAAGATAACACTCAAAGTCTACTTGAAGATCTAGATTCAACAAAAGAACTCAGGGATTTAGCGAAGATCAAAATGGCCTCTAATCAGCAGAAGATAGCAAAGTCCTACAACAAGAATATTAGGGTTCACAGATTTCAAGAAGGGGATTTGGTTCTCTGAAAAGCTTTTCAGAATACTACAAATCCTGCGGATGGAAAGCTTGCGCCAAAGTGGGAAGGTCCTTACCTTATAGACATGGAAGCAGGAAAGGGGGCATACAGATTGTCTACTTTGGATGGTGACTTATTACCAAGGGCTTGGAACGCTATCCACATCAAAAAATATTTTATGTAAGACTTCTATCCCAAGGATAATTTAACAGTAATGTTAAACAACTAAGGTATGTATTCGAATTTACATTTATTCATTTTCAATATTATTATTCTTTTATCATGGTACTGACTTAAGCATCGGAGGGGTGTTAGCAAGGCTAACACCCACCCCTCACTTAGATTTGACTGTTTTATAGCCTGAAGACATGTGGCATCCCCACATGGAATGAAGTTAATTTAGGCCTTGTCGCCAGTATATATGGGCCTTGTCGCCAGTTTCTTAGACCTTTGTCGCCAGTTAAGGTATTATTCAATGCCTTCTAAGGTTTAAGGGGTTTTCACCTCTTCTTAAGATCTCCTGTAGCACACGTTTATTCATTCGTAGTTCGAGAGGCGGGGCCAGCACATGAAATATAGTGACTTGTTACCTCGTTATCCTCAGCTATTGGTTTGAATCTCAAGTTTATGGTAGACATACCATTTCCTAAGGTTTAAGGGGTTTTCACCTCTTCTAAGGGCCTTGTCGCCAGTTTAATCCTAAGGTTTAAGGGGTTTACACCTCTTCTAAGGGCCTTGTCGCCAGTTTATTTAGGCCTTGTCGCCAGTTTAAATAGGCATTGTGGTCAGTTTATTTAGGCCTTGTCGCCAGTTTATTTAGGCCTTGTCGCTAATTTGTTTAGGAATGGTCGCCAGTTTGTTAAGGCCTTGTCGCCAGAATTTCTGAAATTATTTTCAGGATAATGATAATATTGCAGGTCTACCAGTATATCCTTAGGATTGGAGGAACATCCTGAAAGGTAATCTTATTACGAGGATGAATGGTCTATACATTATCAGAGTTAGTTGCTATATGATTCGGGAATGATTTCATATTCTTAATTATCTTATATTTCATATTACTTGCCCTATTTATAAGATGAACTTTATGACTTAGTGTTGGTTTATTTAATTAGATCTAATTTGTTAAGAAACTTCGCATTGATTTATACATCCTAATGAAATCAATTTCTTTTTTTCTAAGGATTTAATAAAAACAACAGGGATTTCGAAGGACTGATATATTCTCGTAATGATGTCAACTTTAGTCGGTGCTAAATCATAAAAATTTGGTGCCACGTGGAAACAGTTTATCATTAGAAAATTTAACAGTTGAAATTGGTAAAAAAAAACAACTGTCAAATTTCGGGGACAATTGTTAGGGCCCAAATTTTATAGTCGGATATGTGGTCAGCTCAGGATCCTAAATATGCTCAGGATCCCGAATATGTTCAGATTCTCGAATAAGTTTAGTATCCTGAATATTAATGCTAATAAATAGATATTTCTCTCTTGGCGTTGATTTATAATTGCATATATTCATTGTTGATTTAGTCCAAGCGAAATACACGGTTGCTGGTTGAAGAAAACGTGTCGAATGAGCTATAACCGTTAGGAGTAAGGGCCAAGTAATGGTTAATGGTCAAATATTGACTGTATGCTGAAATCTCGCACTTATAGTTAATATTAGCACGTGGGAGAACTCTATTATTGTATTATCCTCGAATATTTGAGGTTATTTCGTAGGTGGGACCACGTTTGACGAGTGACTCCCTAAAGAATCGGTCAAAGACGTGGGATGAACGTTGATGAACGTTCATAGACTCAAAGAAGAGTGCTCCAGCGGCTATATTGGAAGACTCTTTCAGTTCCGGGATACTCGGAGAGTTAGTTAGGGATTTCAGCCTATCATGCCGATACAAGCATTCTGAGGATTATACTTCGGGATATCCAACTGTCCTTTATTATTTTTGTTTGTTTTGCAGATAAGACCACATGTTTAATATGCTAATATGAACGTGGGTTTGCAACGGCTACTACTGAAACTTCGTCAACTTGAACCGGGGCAACAACATATAGTGGAGGACTTAGTCTAGGGTTTATCCCGAATTTCTCGGAATTTCTGTTGTAACGTTTTGTTTATTTAATCGAGCTGATATGATCATTAGAACACACACTTCACTGCTTTAGCTACTAGCACTCATTGTAACACTTAGAATTCGATTTTCTATCACCTCCATCACCTGTAACAACCTTTTTGTTATTAATATAATTGACGGTGATAGTTTTCACCGTCCGGGGGTTTTTTGTGCCGAAGATTCTCATAATCAAGGGCTTTTTCCCTCGTAATCAAATTGTTGTGTTCACTCATTTTTCGATCAAGCACTCTACCTCACGTACTAATTTGATCAAAAGTTACTTTGTTAATTTTTGACCGAAACAACAGCGATGTGATTACGAGGGAAAAAACCCTTGATTACGATAATCTTACTTCGGTCAAAAATTAACAACGTAATCTTTGGTCGAACTGCTTTGGTCAAAGATTAAAAAACGTAATCTTTGGTCGGATTGGTACGCGATTATGATAATCTCCGGTTCAAAAAACCCCCGGACGATGAAAACTATCACCGTCAACTTTATTAATGACAAAAAAGGGTTACAAGTGTTGTGGAGACTAGATCGATGTTACAATAATTGCTAACGTGTAGAGAGAATAATGATTTCTGCTATGAGTGTGTGGAATACAATGTGTGTTTCTAATCGATCTTATCTCGGTTTATATCAAAAAGAAATACAACAACATTTCCTATCTATTCGCCACTATCCCACTAGTCTTCCAACGTCCATTGACCACGTGCAGGTAGCTTCTAAGTCGCGATATTTAAGGTGGACCAGGTCACATAGTCGTTGCTTCTGTTGAAAATTAACCTACACACATGAAACAATTGTTAACAATACTAACCTGTGAGGATCCTTGATCGCTGACATGATTCTGGAGCTCTTTGGGAGGATAACGGATCCAGAAATATCTTCAAGGATAATATTTCCTCAACAGGGAAAATATCAGTCCTAACAATTGCCCCCAAAATGGCGGGTGATAGTGGAACACAGCTGTCATTTTGAATTTTGAACTTCTGCGAAAACTGGGTGATGGGACGGTTTTTCCAGAGATATTTACCATTTGGTCCTTGAGTTAATGATAACCGCCTATATATGTGCCGCCCTATATCTTGCTTATAATCACACATCCAGGCGACGCATCAGGTATCCTTCTCTTTCTCTTCTTATTCTCTTTAACGATGTCTACTGTTTTGTCTTTTTCTTCCCCTTCTCGTCATTCCGACCAAGCGTCCGATGAATCTGGGTTTTCTGAGACGCAACCCCAATATTTGATAGCCAACCCTTCCATTGAAATCTGCAAGCTGACAGATCTCGAAATAGATGAACTCCGAGCGCTGTTTCCTTCGGAAATAGTGTTCCGTCCCTATGACGCCGGAATCCGGTGCGACATTTATTCTCAGACCTGGGTTTGTATGCCCGCTTGTCCTTTCTTGATTGGTTATCGTTATCCATTCCCAGCTTTTAGCCAAAACTTCTTCGATTCCACGGGCATATCCTATATTCAGGCTATGCCTATGGTATGGCGAGTTCTCAGCACTATAAAGAGAATCATTGAGGAAAAAAAGATTGACTTTGGTCTTCCAGAACTTTCTCATCTATACACCCTCACTACACACGGTCTTGCCCGCTTCATCTTGAAATCCAAGCCTCGACAACTCCACCCGATCTTGAAAGTGACTCTAAAAGATCTCTTCTGGAGGAACCAGTTTTTCTTTGTAAAACGTGACTCCATACCTGGGGGAATTGATCTTCCTTCAAAGTGGGTTGGAAAGGGTAGGGTTCTGGATCCTTAGAAAATAGTAGGATCCTTGATACTTAATTATAATTCTGAATCTTCTTTTTGTTTGCAGTGGACAACTTTGCTTCCTTGGGTAAATTACCTGGAACAGTAGAAAAAAAAACGGTTCCTTGCACTGGATACCGAGGTTAGAACCTTTCAAGCCCGCTTTGTTGAAGCTTTCTTTGATATCTCCTCGAGTTCCAGCATGTCAAGTAAGTTTATTACAATAATTTGAAGGTAAATAGAATTAGAAGAAATACTTATCTGTTACTTATCCTTTGTAGGCGCTAAGAAATTTCAGAATTCGCCTAACAGGTTTTTCTTGGAAGATATTGATTGCATGGTCACTTCTCCTGACATCAAGAAAGAAGCCTTGAAAGCAGCAAAAAGTTCCGAGCCTAAGACTGCTACGACCAGAGCCAAATCTGCCGCATCTAAGAAGAAAAGGTCCTATGATCCCGAGACTAACTATGACACAGTCCTGAATGTAAGTATCCCGTATCCTGTAATATCGCTTTTAAGGATCCAATATCCTTGTAACATATACTTCTTGTTGATGATAGGCTATGAATGCTTTCAAAGAGCACTATGAAAAGATTATCAATCAGATGAGTGAGAAGCTATCAGGACTAGGGAAAGCCGTGGTTGCCAAGGATAAGGCCATGATCCAGCTTTCCAAGGACAAAAAGCAATAGGAGGATCAACTATCCTTAGCGGAGACCCAGCACCAAGAAGTTGTGAAGCAGGCTACTGAGGAGGCCAAGATGTGGGCCGCTAGGTCGGTCTTCCAAGCACGGATCAAGATGGCGAAAGAGGCCAACGACTCTGCTTTCGATAAGGCGACTTGGGATGTGAACAAATGGAAGTCTGCTCTGGAAGATCTTGGTGGCGAAGAAGATGAGGAGATGGCTGAGGAAAATGAGGCTGGGACTAGTGGTGTCAAGGAGGTGGCCCAAGCTGGTGAAGGAGAAGGTGCTGCAGAGGGTGATGACGCAGCTTAGGTGGGCGATGAAGGATACAGAAGACAAAGCCCGAGCCCACTTTTTTTGTTTGTGTTGATGTTTTTAAGGATATTCTGGTCTGTAATGAACAATAGTAGGTAGGTTTAAGGATCACTGATCCTCAAGACAATTCTCAGGGGTACTGAAGGTAGATGGATCCTCTGTTTGTGGGGATGAAACCTTTAGTTCCTCTGACTTTTATTTTCCTGCACCTTAAGAACAGTTAGTAACTTTTACTTAACCCGGGTGGATGGTCCATCTTTAGTATGGTGAAATCCAGATTAAGAATTTTGGATAAGTCCACGAGGCTTATATTAATGATAATCTAAATCTTTCGACTATTTACTTTGTTACTTATTATTTTGAAAGCTTGTTTGATTTAATCTTAGTCTTATTACAAATTTTAAAGAATAATTCTGAATAAAAATTTTAGGATAGAATATCCTTAAGGAAAAGCAAGAAAATTTTTAGGATAGAATATCCTTAGAAAAAATTCAAAGATTTGAAATCTTTAAATCAGAAATATTTATAAGAATCTTAGTTAAACAAATGTAAATGGGTAAATAGAAATCATACCATAAGATCTAAATAGACCTGAATTACCATAGCTATTAAATCTTTATTGATCCTTGTAGAAAAGATTCAAGGATTTTGAATCCATAAGTTGTTATCTTCATAATGAACTTAGAAAATCTGTTGCAAATAACTCATAATGTTAACTCGGAATAAACCCATTAAGCTGGGGACAAGCCCAAATAAAATACTGGGGACAAGCCCGTGCAACTGGGGACAAGCCCGTGAAACTGGGGACAAGCCCAAATACGGATGTTAACTGGGGACTTGCCCAAACCGGGATTTAGCCCAAACGTAAGATAACGTGAAAACGTTATAAACCGGTGGTATGGTACGTCTACCATAAATCGTAGGATTCTCCATATAGCCGAAAGCAACAAAATTGTCAGCCACTAAGCGTGTACTGGTCCCGCTGCCCCGGACTATATGTTGGATAACGTGCGCTCCAGGCGAGAGTGTAGAAACTCTATTTATAAGAAAGGTGAAAACCTTTAAGCCTTAAGGGATATGACCATCGGGGGTCATATCCAATCGTGGGCTAGGCCAAAGGAATTAGTAAGTACCTCGAATGCAAAGGAGAGATGGCCAACCTCTTGATTATTACACATCTTATTAATATCCTGCATTGATATTTAAAACTTGGAAGAAACAAAATGTTAAGAATACGTTATCCTTAAATAAGTAAAAAGAATTTAAAAGGATAAATGATCAAATAGATATTACTAATTTTGGGGATCCTTGATCCTTTAAGGATACTTGATCCTCAGAGGATACTTGATCCTGGTCAGAAAAAGTATTTCTTGAGGTGGATATCATTCCATGCCCTTGGTAACCTGTTGCCTTCCATTGTGAGCAAATGATATGCCCCCTTTCCTGCCACCGACTCGATCTGATAAGGTCCTTTCCATTTGGGTGCTAACTTTCCATCAGCCAGATTGGTAGTATTTTGGAAGGCTTTCCTTAAAACTAAATCTCCTTCTTGAAATCTTCTGATCCTTATATTCTTGTTATATGCCCCAGCTACCCTTTCTTGATAAGCTGCCATTCTTATCTTGGCCAGGTCTCTGAGTTCTTCAACAGTATCCAAGTCTTCAGGAAGAATTTCTTCGTTGGCCTCAGGATCACGGATGCTCGTTCTTGCTGTAGGAACCACCATCTCTGTTGGGGTTACTGCTTCTGATCCAAATACCAACGAAAAGGGCGTTTGGCATGTTGCATTCTTGGGTGTTGTTCTGTCGGCCCAAAGAACATATGGTAGTTCCTCGGTCCACTTTCCCTTCTTGGATCCTAGCTTCTTCTTGATATTGTTGATGATGATTTTGGTGCTAGACTCCGCTTGACCATTAGCTTGAGGATGCACTGGAGTTGAAGTAATCATCTTTATGCCCCAGCTGTCACAAAAGTTAGTTGTTCTTTTCCCAATAAATTGGGAACCATTATCACAAATAATTTCAGAAGGAATACCAAATCTAGTTATAATATTCCTTTTAATAAAATATATAACTTCCCTTTCTCAGACTTGTACGATTTTCTGTACAGCATATTATCTAATAAAATATATTGTGATACCTTGAGCTTGAAAGATTTCGGATTCTCCGTAGCTGGGATCTCTCCAGTTTGAATGTACTTCTTGATTGGAAGGATCCAGGATCCTTGGGTGGCTGAGGTTAATGGATCCCAAAGTACAATCTGCTTATCACTTGTTATCTCTCCAACTTCTTGCTCTCCTATTGCTGGCGAGAGTATGTGGATAATTGGGATCTTCGTATCTTCGGGGATTTTCAAGGATGAGGCTAAATTTTCTAAGGAGTCGGCCCCGGTATATTCCTCTCTTGGTACCTGTACTATACTAAACATTTCGAAGGATTTTGCTAATTCCTTCACAATTTCTAAATATTTGATCATATTTTTTCCTTTGACGGTATAAGAACCGTTAAAGTGGTTAGTAATAAGTAAAGAATCCATATAAACTTGAAGATACCTGATCCTCATACTTTTGGCTAAAAGTAAACCTGCTATGAGTGCTTCGTATTCTGCCTCATTGTTGGTGGCTTGAAATGCACGTGCAATGGACTGGGGTATTATGTCCCCCTGTGACGATTTTAGTAGTATGCCCAATCCCGTTCCTCTTACGTTGGATGCTCCATCTATGAAGAGGATCCAAGGATCCTTGGTTACGTCTAGTTGCTGAACCTCCAAGTCGGCTTCTTTCTGCATCTCACTGCTGAAATCAACCACAAAGTTTGCGAGTGCCTGCGATTTGATAGCTGTCCTAGGCTCATACTGAATGTCGTATGCACTCAGTTTTACCGCCCACTTAGCCATCCTACCTGACAATTCTGGCTTTCTAAGAACATTCTTAACAGGATAATTAGTTTTCAAAAAAATAGTATGAGTCTCAAAATAATGTCTTAATTTATTAGAAGCCATAATTAAAGCAAGAATTAATTTTTCAAGGTGAGAGTACCAGGCTTCTGCGTCTAACAGACTCTTACTTATATAATATGCGGGGTGTTGTTCACCGTCATGATCCTTGACTAGAACAACACTCACTGCATTACCTGAAACTGCTAGATATAAATATAAAGATTCTCCATCCACAGGCTTCATCAGGGATGGAGCTGAGGATAAGTAATCCTTCAAGGATTTGAGCGTAACCTCTTGCTTTTCTGTCCATTCAAACTTCTTATTCTTTCTAAGAATATCATAGAAGTCTTTGTATTTCTCGGAGGATCTTGAGATGAATCGGTTGAGAGCAGCTATTCTTCCCGTTAGTCTTTGGACATCCTTGGCGTTTGCAGGCGACTTTAGGTTGATGATGGCTTCAATCTGCTCTGGGCTTGCTTTAATTCCTCTTTTAGTTGCCATATATCCCAGAAACTTTCCAGCCTTAACACCAAAGTGGCATTTTGACGTCAGTTTCATGTTATATTGTTCATGGATATTGAAAGCTTCTTCAAGATCCCTGAGGTGATCCTCAGCCTTCTTTGATTTCACCCTCATGCCGTCTATGTAGACTTCCATGGTTTTGCCTAGCTGATCCTTGAACATCATGTTGACCAGTCTTTGGTATGCTGCCCCTACATTCCTTAGTCCAAATGGCATAGCAATATAACAATATATGCCGGTAGGAGTCATGAATGCGGTATCCTCCTGATCAGATGGTTCCATCTGAATTTGTTGAAAGCCAGAAGAAGCATCCATGAAGGTAAGAATTTCATGTCCTGCCGTTGCATCCACCATGGAGTCTATATGTGGTAACGGGAAAGGATCTTTGGGACATGCCTTGTTTAAAAATGTAAAATAAACGCATACCCTCCACTTTCCATTCTTTTTGAAACTATAACCATGTTAGCCAACCATCGAGGATACTGGACCTCTCTGATCATACCGACCTTAAGAAGTTTTTCAACTTCTTCTTGTATGATATTGTTCCTCTCAGGAGCGAATTTCCTTCGCTTCTGATGGATGGGTTTAATAGATAAATCAAGGCCGAGCTTATGAGTGATTACCTCCTTTGAAATACCTATCATGTCTGAATGTTTGAAGGCAAAGGTAGATTTTCTTCGTGCTAGGTAGGATACCAAATCCTCCTCGATCTTACTGGGGATACTGGATCCTAGGAACACCTTTATATCTGGATCCTCGGGGTCCAAGGATACTTCCTTTAACTCTTTCTCCCGGGCTTTCAGCACGTCCCTAGGGTGTTGTTGTGGTTGCTATGCTATAGTCTGCTTGGCTGTTGGCTTCATTGATGAGGAATAATAGTTCCTAGCCTCTGCCTGATCATCGACTATCTTCACAACTCCCCATGGGGTAGGTCGTTTGATGCATTGGTGGTAAGTTGAGTCCACCGCCTTCATACTGTGGAGCCAAGGCCTGCCTAAAATGACATTGCAACAAGAAAGGTTATCAATAACACAAAATTTTTTATATGAATTTAACCCTTCTATATAAATTGGGAGGTTGATGTCCCGCAATGTCTTCTTGGTTTCTCCGCTGAATCCCACCAGCACTGATGTTCTAGGGACGATCTCAAAATCTGGAATGTTCATTTTCTTAAGGACATCATGCTGGATAATGTTGACCGAGCTTCCACCGTCGACTAGGATCTTGCGTACATAATGGTTAGAGATAAATAAAGTAATAATTAAACCTTCATGGTGAGGATCCTAGATGTTTAGTTTGTCTTCTTCATCGAAGAAGATCCTTTTGTCTGTCGTTAAAGTGGTGGATACTATTGGTCGGTCTCCGTTATCCAACTTGATCTCTTTGGCGAGCCTTTTTGCTGCGGAGAAGGAAGTTCCACATATGTCGGATCCTCCAGAGATGAAATTGACCATTCGTACATCCAGTTCATCCTGGTGAGGATCCTGGATGCTCGAATTGAAGAATATCCTTTCATCAGTTATTCGAGTAGTGGGGATGAGTGGCCTTCTTTCATCGTCCAGCTTGAACTCTTCTATAGGACAAGAAGTTTGAAATATGTCGTAATCTCTGGAGACGAAGTTGATCACATGAGCATCTGGTGGTGGTGGTGTTGCCTTTTGTGGATGATCTTCAGGATCCTGGATCTTGGATTTCTTCCTTCCCAAGAGCTCTTTGAAGTGGCCCTTGCTCAGGAGGTATCCGATCTGCCTCCTTAAGCCAACGCACTCATCTGTCATGTGGCCAAAATCTTCGTGGAAAGCATACCACTTAGACTTGTCTTTGAAGGTGGTTGTCTTCTTGTTCTTTTGGGGCCACCTTGCTTTTTCCCCTAGATCCTTCATGGCACAAGTTAAGCCATGGGTATCAACAGAGAAACAATATTATGAAATGCTGGGGTAGTCCTCAACATCATCCTCCTCTTCAACAGCTCTAACGTTTTGGTTGTTGAATTTGGAGTAGGGCTTCGAGTTGTTGTTCTTGAACGAGAATCCTTGCTTCTTTTTAGAGGATTCTTGATTTGTTTGATTCCCCAGACTATCCTGGATCCTCTTATCATCTTCCAAACGTATGAATCTGAGTGCCCTGTTTCTTACTTCATCAAGAGACCTGCAAGGAGTCATCACAAGATCATCATAAAAGGGGGAGCCCCTCTGAAGTCCCATCTTGAATGCTTCAACAGAAGTAGCCATGTCAAGATTAGGGATTTCTAGAGCTTCCCTGCCGAACCTTGTAACAAAATCCCTAAGGGATTCATCACTAGGTTGGATAACGCGGTATAAATCACTAGTTAACTTCTCAAACTTCCTACTACAGAAAAATTGGTTGTTGAACAAGTTAACTAAATGTGAAAAAGAAGTAACTGAAAAAGGAGGAATACTTAGCAGCCATTTTAATGCTGATCCTGTGAGTGTGGATCCGAAGCCTTTGCACAAGCAAGCTTCCTTGAGCCTCTCCGGGATAGGGTTGATTTCCGTCATTTCTCTGTATTGTGCCACATGTTCTTCAGTATCAGTGGTTCCATCGTAAGTCTTCATGTTGGGGGTTTGAAATCGCTTTGGGATTTCAGCATCACAAATAGGTGGAGCAAATCTGGATAACTTGTGACTTCCCTCAGGTATCTCGGGGATTGGTCGTATCACCTCGGGAACACTGGATATCATATCCTTGAGCTTTTGTAGCTCCTTGGCCATATCTTGGTTGATACCCGCATCCTGCACAGGACCACGGTTAGCGTTAAAGGATATAGGATCATACGAGTTACCTCTTTGTTGGGTGAAGGTCGGCATCCCAGATGAGTAGTTGGGATAAGAGGAGTCTGCAATTGGAGTTGGTCCTTCAGAAGCTATGGTTTGCATGGGGATTATATCTCCTTCATGGACTTCGGAGGATCGCTGATGTTGAACTCCTGAGGATCCTTGATTCTGAAAGAAGGATCCTTGAGGTTGGGAATTGTAGGATCCTTGGTGATACGACCCAGAGGATCCTGGTTGAAGGATGGATGATCCTTGCGGGAAAGTTAAGGATCCTTGAGCTAGTTGACCCATGGACCCTGATTGAAGGATAGATGATCCTTGCTGGAAGTATGAGGATCCTTGAGTTTGCTTCCCATGGACCCTTGTTGAAGGATAGATGATCCTGGCTGAAACAGTGAGGATCCTTGAGTCTGTTGACTCATGGATCCCTATTGAAGAATAGATGATCCTTGTGTGAATTGAGCCATGGATCCTGGACTGGTGAAATCCAACATCCTTGGCATCAGGGGAGTGTGATCCTTCGCTGGCCTCTTAGTTTTCTTGAGATCTTCTATCTCACGAAGGATCCTCTGGTTAGTCTTGGTTTGCTGCTCCATGTATGCTTTGACCTGCAAAAACATATTAGAAACATCGTTGTTAGCACTAACCACCGGAGCGGCAGTAGTGGTTCTCGAGCTCTGGAAGACTTGCAGCTGTGTCTTGCTTCCAGCAGCAGTAGAACGTGGTGCCCCCGTGATTGGCGGAGGCATCGGCGGCAAAGTCCTTGATGAGAGAGGAACTGTAGACAGCATAGTCGATGAAGCAGAGGTTGATTGAGAGGCCATTGATAGTGATATGGGTATGAAAAGGCTGAAAATGATAGGAATAATACGGATTATAGCACCAATTGCCCCACGGTGGGCGCCAAATTGTTTTGAATAAAAATATGCTAAGGATAATGTATCCAAATCTGTTATGTGAGGTTTAGTGCAAAAATGGTAACGGTGAATGTGTATATGAAATCTTGATGAACACAGCGATGTGATTACGAGGGAAAAAACCCTTGATTATGATAATATTACTGTGATAAAAAATTAACAACGTAATCTTTGGTCGAACTGCTTCGGTCAAATATTAACAATGTAATCTTTGGTCGGATTGGTACGCGATTATGATAATCTCCGGCACAAAAAAACCCCCGGACGATGAAAACTATCACCGTCAACTTTATTAATGACAAAAAAGGGTTACAAGTGTTGTGGGGACTAGATAGATGTTACAATAATCGCTAACGTGTAGAGAGAATAATGATTTCTGCTCTGAGTGTGTGGAATACAATGTGTGTTTCTAATCGGTCTTATCTCGGTTTATATCAAAAAGAAATACAACAACATTTCCTATATATTCTCCACTATCCCACTAGTCTTCCAACGTCCATTGACCACGTGCAGGTAGCTTCCAAGTCGCGATATTTAAGGTGGACCAGGTCACATAGCCGTTGCTTCTGTTGAAAATTAACCTACACACATGAAACAATTGTTAACAATACTAACCTGTGAGGATCCTTGATCGCTGACATGATTCTGGAGCTCTCTGGGAGGATAACGGATCAAGACATATCTTCAAGGATAATATATCCTTAACAGAGAAAATATCAGTCCTAACAATACCCACATAATACCCAAGATGAGTCAACGACCACAGATCAACCTGGTGGGCCTTCAATCAGTGTTCCAGACCCAATTGTTCCCAACCTTACATTTGGAGTAAGTAATTTTCAATTACCTGAAAATATAACTCATGAAAAAGTTGATATATCTAACGATCATGAAGTAGAAGAAGAACAAACAGTGCAAGAGGAACAAGAACCTGTGAATAAAGGAACAACCGAGAAATATGTCCTCCCTCCAAGAGTCAATAGAGGAATACCTGCAAAAAGATACTCACCAGAGAAACAATCTAAATCCTCCAGATACCCCATGGAAAACATAGCCGAAGCAAACTTATCCAAAGAAGCCAAAGCCTTTAACGCTTCCTTATACGCTGAACAAATTCCAAACTTTGTAGAACAAGCTTAAAATCCAAGAACTGGAAGGATGATATGGAAACAGAGATGAAAGCATTAATAAAAAATGATACATGGGAAAAATGTAACCGCCCACTAGGAAAGAAACCGGTACGATGTCGATGGGTCTTCACGATTAAACACAAACCAGACGGAACCATTGAAATATACAAAGCGCGGTTGGTGGCAAAAGGTTATACCCAAACATATGGGATTGACTATCAAGAAACATTCTCTCCAGTAGCCAAGATTAACACAATAAGAGTCCTTTTTTCTATCGCTGCCAATAAATGATAGCCTCTTCATCAATTTGATGTTAAGAATGCCTTCCTTCATGGGTAATTAAAAGAAGAAGTCTACATGGAAGCTCCACCTGGGTTCACTATAAAATTTCAAAGCAAAGGAAGTGTGTCGCTTAAAAAGAACTATTTATGGCCTTAAACAATCTCCTAGAGCTTGGTTTGGCAGATTCACGTTAGCAATGAAGGGATAAGGTTTTCGACAAAGCAATTCCGACCATACACTATTCCTTAAGAACAGAGGTAACCTTGTACCTTGCTTAATTATACATGTTGATGACATGATCATTGCAGGAAACGATGAAGAAGAAATGAGAAAGTTGAAAGCGAATTTGTTCACAGAATTTGAAATGAAGGACTTGGGAAGACTTAAGTACTTCCTTGGAATTAGGTACTAAGATCCAAACAAGGGATCTTTATATGCCAGAAGAAATACATTCTTGACCTTCTAGCCGAGACCGAAATGATTGATTGAAAATCGGTTGACACCCGATAAGGGTCAACCATAAACTCCATATGGAAAAGGAAACATAATTGACAAACAAAGAAAGATATCAGCGCCTGGTAGGTAAACTGATATATCTCGCCCATAATCGTCCAGATATTGTCTATGTAGTTGGAGTTGTTAGCAAATTTATGCATCAACCTCAAGTTTCCCATATGGAGGCGGTAATGCGGATTATGAGTTATCTTAAAGGAATAGTCGGCCATGTAGTTCTCTTTCGACCAAATAACACCTAAAGGTCCAACTATATACAGATGCAGATTGGGCAGGAGATAAAGATGATGGAAGATCAACTTCAGGATATTTCACTTTGGTTGGTGGAAACCTGGTTACATGGAAAAGCAAAAGGTAGAAAGTTGTAGCACTATCTAGTGCCGAAGCCGAATTCCGAGGAATTGCACGAGGCATGACGGAATTTTTATGGATACGATGTTGACAGAAATCGGGTTTCCTCAAACCGAAGCCAGTAGGATCATGTGTGATAATAAAGCTGCAACACAAATCTCTAAAAATCCAGTTCAACACGATCGTACAAAATATATGGAGGTTAATAGGAACATCATCAAAGAAAAACTTAAAACAAAGATTATAGAGCTACCTTTCGTTCGATCAGAAGATCAATTAGCAAATATATTAACAAAGGCCGTCAACGAAAGAATATTCAACAATTGTCTTGACAAGTTAAGCATCGGAAACCCCACTACTCAACTTGAGGGGGAGTGTTAGAAAATAAAATAAATGAAATGACCAACCATGACATTACTACAACCAATTACAGCAAGGATATAGCCGTTGCTCTCCATCAATCAAGGATTCACATTCTTTTTATATTTTAGCCTTCTATTATAAAGTCAAGAGCTTCATATATTTAAATCATATTGTTCTTCCTTGTAATATAACACAAGCATCTCAATCAATACACAGCATGTTCTTATTTTAGTTTTCACAATACGTTTAATTTCTATTTTACAATAGGTGTTGCGGTGTATGTTTTTAGGGTGGCGTCCGGTGAAGATGTCTGGTGAATATGCAATGATGTATTCTTTTATGGTTTGAAGATGACGTTGGATATTGGAATGAGATGTGAAGACATTGGATATTGCTTATTTTAATTTTTAAGACTATAGAAGTACTTTTTAAGATTTTCTTTTAAACAAACGGTCTTCAAAAGTTTATGTCTGCACGCCCGCAGACATAGCTCTCTTGCAGATCTTATAATAAAAAACAAACAGAACCTTAGGCTCACAAGCCTAATTTAGCTCGATATACGAAGCTCTAGTTGAACTCGTTTCCGCTCGGTTCGTTCCAACGCAACGCCCATAATACCATACGGTCCCTTTATTGTCGCTATGGACAATGAGTTGGAGGAGAGAGACAAGTCTCTCCCGTGTCACCAAGTGCGCTCCTGACAAAAGAGAGAGATTGGGATTGTGAGAGGAGATGGCCATTGCTACCTCGTCGTTGAAGAGCACTATTTAAAAGAGCGGGCAAGAAGATGCGTCACCAAATAAGGAGGAGGGCATGATCTCAGCGTAGTCAAACAAATGTAATCATCATATTATAATGTGTGCATAACATATTGCATCATCATGTGTAATTATGAACACTCACGAATATTGCATCATCAAACATAATTATATTTATATTTTTTCACATTACCCTTAGTTAGATCCAACGTCCAGCATATGTGTAGTTTTGATGGCTATGATATCATCTCTCAACCAATCAAATATTCAACATATGTGTTACCATTAAAGTTCCTTTATGAATTATTACCCAACATATATTCTATTTTAAAATAACTTCACGTATTATATCCACAAACTATCAAAACTTAATAATTAATACTCCCTCCTACCCATTATAAGTGTCTAGCTTGACTTTTTAAGTCTTTCTTTTACAACCTTGAGCGTAAATATTTTTATTCGTGTCATATAATACTTGATGAAAATTATATTAATGTAAAATACATTTAAAACTGAAAGCATATAAACAAAAACCTTGAAGGATCAAACTATAAATTAAAAAAACGTCTTAACAGCTGATAAACAGTATACATATCATGTAAAAACTTGTGAATGCAAACTTGGTTTCAAACCAATTAAATCGAAAACCAAATCAAAACAAAACTATTTAAAACCAAATCTTATTGCATTTTTATTTTTCAAAAGGGGTTGCGGCGCAACTTGTTGCCCGTTTGTGTGCCATTTTATTGCAATCATTTTTGGTTTAATGAGAGAATATCATTCTTGGAAAAAAAAAATTAGTCAAATCGAATTGGGTTTTGGTTTTGATCCACATTTCATAGTTTGGTATCCCAAGTTGGCGGTGAGCAAAAAAACTGAACTGGGAACCGAAAACCGGTTTTGAACCAGTAATGAATCCAATTTTGAATCCGATTTGGACCCAACCCGAACCATGGGTTGTTATCTGCTTTGCTTGTAAACATATACCTTGAAATCGGCAAACCGAATTGAGCCGTTTCGAAACCTATTTCAAACCAGTCAAACCCAATCCTTCCCCCCTAAACAACCGGCTTATAACCCGAACCATTTTCACAAAAAAAAGGGCTTTCCTTTCTTTGACCCAACGTGACGCCTTACAACCCGAATGGGTTTTTTGGGCCAAAACAGGATTTATGTCTATTGTCTAGCCCAAGATTTTTATCCATATTTTTGTAGCTCAATGTATTTTGATCCATATCTGCATTTACAAACTCACTTTAAAGAACTGACGATTTGTCAAGAACTACTTCAAAGTGGCCTCACAAATTCTTAAGTCTGATTCAAGAAAGTTTAATTATTTTTTTCTGCCAACGAATCGTTCTGTGAATTGGAGGCAATTTTTGTATGAGTTGTTCTGATATGTATATGTAGTCGTGAGGTAAAGCTTTTTGATTTCTGAAAGCAAAATCATATGTTAATCCGAAGCATCTTGTTGGCTTAATTAGTCAGTATTGAATTTGGTGTTCTAATTAAGAGTGGTGATTGATCAATATATATTTTCAAAATTACTTCACAAAAATATGTAGTTGAATGGGTTTAGACGCTGTTTATTTGACGAAGTCCTTAATTAGAATTTAGAAACTTTTTTTTGAATATTTACAATTTCAAACCAAAATATTCTTCACAACTATACTAAATAAACATAATATTTATTGCTTACCGAAACAAAGAATAATAATTTTGATTTGTACATACAAATGCTTTCCTTTAACTTCAATCCCAAAGGGCAAGTCACAAGACACAACCATTTAAGAGAGGATTAGATCATCTATTAACTTAATTTACCTTCTGGAATTAATACCCTGTCCTAAAACAACTACTAATAATAAACCTGTCATTTATAAATTGAAATGGCAAAGTACTATTTATAAACTAGAATATTATTTCAACAGTTATCCAGACAAAAATAGTTCTGCCATGCATTGGCCAACATATTCCGGTGAAATAAAACATCAAACATAATATTATAGTAACAGAAAATCAACTCTCAGTTTCCCTACTTTTTTTCAGTATGGAATCTGTCAAAGCTGACTCAGACTTTACAGCTGCATCCAGGATTTCCAAACCCTGCACAAAGAAGGCCAGTTTAATGATTATAAAGTAAATGTAATATAAAAACAAACAATTTAAAAGGATTTAACACAATGCTTCACCTCATCAACGCCAATGCTTACTTTAACTACCTCAAAGTCATTAAAAGGAACATTCAGCTTTCTAAGCATAGCAACTGAAGAAAAAGATGTTAATGGAGTAACGACTAGATCATCGGTCAAGATGAACTTCGCAGATGCTTTCAGATACCTTCCATCCACTCTAGAATCTTTAAAAGAACAAATACAAAACATCTCTTTATACCAAAATTTAACATTTTGTAATCGAGTCAAATTAGCCCAGAATGTTAATTCGTGGTCCATATAGGTACGGCAATAACTCTCGAGATCATTGAAAACACTAAGCAGAAAAATCTGGTTTTCTGAAAGATTTGTGTGCACCAACTTAGGTTGGAGAAGCATTTTCTTGAGATCATCCGACTTTATGTAATCTCCAACACTCATATTAGAAATGCTTGAATACAAGTTGTTCAAACTCCCAAAAGAACTAGCACATTCATCAACTCACCAATCATAGTACCCAAAGGAATTTCAAGAAACCCGAAAAGAAACTCCACGAAATCACAATCTGCTTCTACGAACAAGACCTTAGATGTTGATTTTTGCAAAGTAACTACCGACGGCAATCTTGTTGAGGTTCGGGAAGTTAATTTCTTAAACAAAGTTTCTTGTCTAGGATTAACAAAATCTTGGATAACCGGCGAACTAGGAAAAACCAAGTAGGTCAATGGATACTTGAATAAGAACGCTCCTTTAGAAGAGTTTTGAACAACCTAACTATGATCTTTATTGCCAACATACCATCATCCTTATCTCTCCATTTATAACCCTAACGTGACCGGTTGTTACCTTGACATATATTATAGGGGACGGGACACATTCACTGGTAGTCTCCAATCCATAGCTTTCTAACCACAATGCAAGACCACCGCCACCCATGTGGGCTGGCAAGAAAATGGTATTTACTATTAACCTTTACGTATTGATATACTCTTAATTTAATGTGTGTTATTAATTTGACCAACTCAAATAAATATATGTGTTAATTTAATTGACAAACGATAAATTTGTGTTTAATTTACTAACGGTATTTTACAAACTTTATATATTAGCCGTTGAAGGTAGCCAATTCACTCCAAATCATAGTCACAAAATCAATCATTTTTTCTCATTTTAGCATGGATAAACAAACAGTTGTGGGTGGTGCAAGCAAGAAATCTTGTGGGGCCCATTCAAGTAAACGAGGGGGATAGTTCGACCACACGAGGTGGCGGTTTGAAAACACGAGGGGGGTCATTCGACCACACGAGGTGGTGGTTCGAACACATGAGGTGGTGGTTCAAACCCACGAGGGGCCTTTTTTTGGTGGTGACGTTTATACACCACACCTACCACCACAAAATTATTATACACAACCACCATCAAATTTTTATGGCCAACAATACCCACCAAACTTTTGTTCTCAACCTAAGGTCCCATATATGGTTGCACCCGGTCGACACAACTTCTTTCAAGAAGCTTTGTCCGCATTCGAGCCCTTTGGTACGTTCAATCCACCAACTCAATGGTCCCCACATGAAATTGTGGATACCTCGGTTTATGAAGACGTTGATGATGAAGATATTGTGCTAGAAACACAATTCGACCCTAATTCGGAAGAAATGAACGTGCAAGGTGATGAGTTGAAGTTAAAGGAAATAAAAAGGGAAAATTTAGTAAATTAGCCGATCGAACATGATATTGGACTACCGACAAAGAAGTATGTTTAGCTCAAGCGTTCGTTCATGTGTCTGTAGATCGGATAAAAGGAAATCAACAAAAAAAAGGATAGTTTGTGGAAAGCCATTCTTAAACACTTCAAAGAGCTTAGGCGGAAGCGATTGAACGACTAATCAACTCAACTCAAATTGAGGAACTATAGACTAAAATTGATCGGTTAAACGGATTTTTCATTAGAGTTGTACAATTTAGATTTCATTTTAATTAATTTCGTTATATTTATTTTACTTTATTGCATTCATTATGTTATTTTTTAACACCGTAGGAAAGAAACGTAAAAGTGGGTGCAACGATTTGAATGTTATGTAAAACGTGCTTGGGATTACCGAGACAAATGCAATCAAGATTTCAAGCACGTTGATGTATGGAAGGTTGTTAAAGACCATGAGAAATGGACCAAGATCCCGTTGCTGGGCGAGGAATATGGTTTGTGTGTATTTGAAGCTAGAAATGAGCTGGTATTGCAGGATTGGTCGGTGCATACCATGAGTGTTTATTCCTCTCTTAAAATTAAGTAAAGTAAACAAATCTCGAAATCTTGAAGAATCAAACTAGAAAATAAAAAAAATGCCTTAACAAACTGATGAACGGTGTAGATATATATTGTAAAAACTTGTGAATGCCAATTTGGTTTCAAACCGATTAAATCGAAAACCAAATCCAACCAAAACTATTTAGAACCTAATAGAATTACATTTTTCATTTTTCGGTCAAACTCGAATTGGGTTTCGATATAGATCCATAAACATGATAGCAAAGTACAATTATCCAGACCAAAATAGATATACCAACATATGTATTCCGGTGAATAAAAATCAAACATGAACATTTTAGTAAATAAATCAGTTCTTAGTTTCCTGTATTGTTTTTCAGAATGGAATCTGTCAGAATTGATACGGATTTTAGGGCAACATCCAGGACTTTCAAACCCTGCACAATATACCTCAAAATTCAAATGAAATACAAAAACAAACAATCCAAAAAAAGTTAAAAACAATTCTATACCTCATCAATGCCAATGCTTACTTTAACTACCTCAAAGTCATTAAAAGAAACATTCAACTTTCCAAGCATAGTAACTGAAGAAAAAGATGTTAATGGAGTAATGACAAGATCATCGGACAAGATGAACTTTGCAGATGTTTTCAGATACCTTCCATCCACTCTAGAATCTTTAAAGTTACAAATACTATGCATACCACCAGAATAACCTTGATTATTTTGGAAACGACTCAAATTTGCGGAGGCATGTCCACCGCAAAAATAAGTATAGCAATAACTCTCGGGATAATTGAAAACACTAAGCGGAAAAATCTGGTTTTCTGAAAGATTTGTGTGCACCAACTGAGGTTGGAGAAGCATTTTCTTGAGATCATCCGACTTTAGATAATCTCCAACACTCATATTAGAAATGCTTGAATACAAGTTGTTCAAACTCTCAAAAGAAGTAGCACCACTCATCAACTCACCAATCATAGTACCCAAAGGAATTTCAAGAAACCTGAAAAGAAACTCAACGAAATCACAACCTGCTTCTACGAACAAGACCTTAGATGTTGATTTTTGCAAAGTAACTACCGACGGCAATCTTGTTGAGGTTCGGGAATTTAATTTCTTAAACAAAGTTTCTTGTCTAGGATTAACTAAATCTTGGATAACCGGCGAACTAGGAAAAACCAAGTAGGTCAATGGATACTTGAATAAGAACGCTCCTTTTAAAAGAGTAAGGATCTGTAAAATAATATCCTGTCATCTTATTTTGAACTTAAAATATGTATGTAAGAAGTGCATTTTGGAAATTAGCATCCACACCATATACTGTTATATCACCTCTACATCATAGTTAAACTAATTTTCAATAGCTTTTATCTTTAACTTAAATTATACAAATTATATATATATATATGATTTATTAAAAATGTTTAATATTTATATTTATAATTTATTTACAAAAAAATTTAGTTTATATAGAAAAATTAGTTATGATTTCAGAACCCATTCGTGCTAAACTAGGATGGACAGATCCTTAGTTCCGTCCATTCTGGTTTCCCGCGTTAGAGATCGTGCAATACAGTACATATGGAAGTACCTGATCCAGACCAATGTCAATTGTCATTTCATCTAAAAAGCTAACAGCAGTGATTTCAAGTTCACAAAGCAGCTGCACAATAGAGATTGGACTATTCGGCATCACACAGAGGTCATCTGTAACAATATAGGATGCAAAATCCGACACAAACACACCACCTTCACAATCATCACCCGAAGTTGAATCCTCATACTTGACCTCCCGATCCATCATCTTGCCACAGTACCTGCATTTTGCTAGGCTAGAAATGCTAAGACACGCACCAGACTTTCGACGTCGACTGCAATAGATATCTTGACATATATAGTGTCTAGTAGGCTCTTGGTCATTTATGTTGAGTTTAAGCTTTCTGCATACATCATATGATGAAGTTCTTGGATTAAGCAACATCCATTTGTTTTCTTCTGCCGACGTACAATTGCTAGAAAGATCAAGTAGACTCGGCTTCTGATCGGCTTAACCTCTTCATCAGGCCGTGTCCTAAATAGCCTGACAATTGCGGCCATCGGCAATGTCATAATGCTGAAAAGTGTGTCAACAAAGTTGCTGTCGGCTTCAGCAAACATCACTTTCATTTCCTCTTTGTGCACCATCAGTTTTAGAGAAAATTTGGATTGGGGAGTGTTAGGATCCATGATGGTTAAACAGTACTAAAGAAGAGGTGTGCATACTAACTGTGCAAATACTATATTAACTAATTGTTAGGACAACGAAGAGGTGTTCATTACTCAGTATTTACTTGAATATATCACTGTAAGTTAAAGAGGCTTTAATTAGAGCTGGCGTGATATGGTCAAGTTTCTTTGTGACTTTTTGGTTTTCTTTGAACGTTGTGAAGACAAAAATAACAGGGTATTAATTGATTTGATAAATAGTTTCTGGAATGTTTTGATGCAAATTCACATCATCTGATTTTTTTTTTTTATAAAAATATTATGATCATGCATTTAACTTGGTAAAGTTAATCACACATTATTCTTAAGCAATCTGTTATTTAATATATATCATGTGTATCATTTTAACCAATAAATTGAATATTATATTACAACACAAAACAAAATTACATATACGTACATACATATCTATTTGAATAATTTTCTGTTGGAAAAAATGTTAAAAATGAGTGTTTAACAAAATAGAAAAATGACTTTTTTTCTTCTAATTTTGAAATTAAATAATTGTATTTATATATGCGGTATAAAATTAGAAAAAAACTAGTTTTAGTCTTTTAGACACATGATATAATTTTATGATGTATTTATATATGCGCTATAATTGGTGAAAAGAGTTTTAGACACGGTTTTTAACAGCGTCAAAAAATAAGGTCTCTAAAGCTATTCTTATTTTTAGACACAGTTTTGTAAACCGCGTCAAATGTTTTAAAAACTGCATCAAATGCTCCGCTCTAAATTCCCAAAAATCATTTTTTGCTACGCTTTTAAACCGCGTCGCCCAACCGCAGAAAATAAGCAACTCACCTTTCCAGAGAATATATTTTTAGCCGCACTCTTAAATCTCGTCAAATGAGCATTTATAATTTGCAATTATAGCGCCAAATCCAGAATTTAACTTCCCAAATCTATTTAAACCGCTCAATTTTAACAATCAAATTAATCCACCAAAAATAACACAACTAACCAAAATGCATTAAATCCAGATTTTTTACAATATTAGCTTCAAAATACACAACTTTACAATATAGACCGTCAATCTATTAAACAAAATATAAATCCAAACTACTAATACTTCTAATCAAGTATACGAAACTTCGTGAAAAAGCCCGGCATCAACTTGTCGAGTAAGTTGTCGATTGTTTCGGCGAACACGTCATGTCTTGCACCATCTTAAAAAGAAATACATAGATTAAGTTAGCATTTAAGAAAATCAGACAATTATGAAATATAAAATACATACAAGGTCACGAAATCTGTTTTGATAAGTAAACGCAAAATCAAACGTATAATTGAGCACCATTAAAACACATTCCAATTGGATGATTGTTGACACTACAATAAATTAACAAATAATTATTTAAAACTTAAGAAAATAGCCAGCTAAGAAATATAAATCATACCGGAACCATTGTCCATGTGAAATTGACATCCCTAAGAGTAGAGCGAATTACTTCCGAAATAAGATATACATATAGACGGATTCTTTTTGCCCGCTATCATTAGAGAAACTAAAATACATGCTCATGTTTTTTTTGGAGACAATAATGAATAGTGATCAATGTTTGCTACAGAAAAAAACTTAGAGAGCAACTGTGTACTAATAAAACAAGGAAAGGCTAATTAAAATAGACTATTAAGTAAAAAAGGATATAAATATAGTACCGTCTAAATATGGTGTAAGGAAGTATTCTTTATCTTCACGAAAGCTACATAGACTAGAATTGTGTCGTTCAACTTCCGCATGATTTGAACGGCACCAATCACGTGATCATGGCTCACATTCACCTCCAAGGTCTTGTCCACCCTTTCCCTACAATCTTTAAAATATCCTCCTTGAACTTGTGATTTCCGTACAAACTCAACATCAAATATTACATAAATTAATATATACAAATACTTATAAAAACCCTTTTATATATAATGTCATTACCTATACAATATGAAACTACCCGTGTTCGACCCCATACTCATGTCCAAGAGTTTCAATTAATGTATAGAAATAAATATATATTTTTACTTACCGTTTTTTAACTATTGCATCCTGTTGACCAGTGTCATCATTTCACTACGTGAAATATGACCTTGGGTTTCACGAAAAAAGTGTGGTCGTAGGCCATTAGCCACACACATCTGGTTCAGGTCATGTGTGACCAAAGTTCACGACCTCGTAGGTATCATATGGTCACACATAGTTTTTAGTTGCCTTATGTGGTTATTAGTGTGGATAAAGGGTACCAACATTTTGCTGGCTATCAAGAAGCCTCTCCAATAAGTGTGGCTAAATGGTAGAAAATGGTCACATGACTATTTACTAGGTGTGATCATTGCACGTATAGAGCCACATGAATTTTATAATAATGTGGTCAATAGGGTTGTGGTAAGCGAGCATTGTGACCTATACCGTGTGGCTATAGCAAAGCAATGGCCACTTGAATTTAATAATAGTGTGGCTAATTATATCATACAGACACTGGATGTTACATTAAATGTGGCTAAAAATGTTTACTTTTCACTCAAACACTCCTTTGTATATTATAGTGTGACTATTGTCTTACCTTTTGTCACACATAATGTTTTTCGTAATTTAAAGTTTGGTTACTGTCAAACTTTTCGTCACACATAGGGATGTATTGTATGGCTAATCATATCATATAGACACTGGAGGTTATTCTCAATGTGACTAAAAATGTGAACTTGTCACTCAAACACTCTTTTCTAGTTTGTGGTGTGGCAATTGTCTTACCGTTTGTCACACATAATACTTTTGTAATATAATGTGTGGCTATTATCATACTTTTGGTCACACATAGTGATTTTTTCCAATGACGTTTGATGTCGTTTTGCCACACAAACAAAAACCAAGTGATGAAAGTGTGGCCAATGGCTAGTGATGGACACACAAAAATATGTAGAGTGGTTATTTTATGTCATTTGGTCACACTTAGTGATTTTTTTATGTGACGTTTTATATGATTCCGGCAAAAAAAAAAAAACGAAGCAAGCATGGTGTGGGTAATGGTTATGTATAGCCACACGAATTTTGTGTTTTCAGTGTGGCTATGTCACACTTTTAGCCACACATAATTTGTTATCTCCATCAACTTTGCTATCATTCCGTCACACAACAATGTTTGTGTTGTGGCTAATGGTCATTTATAGACCCGAATTTTTTGAAGTGTGGCAATTGTCTTACTTTTGGCCACACCTATTTAACGTGTTTCTATGTGGCCAATAGTGTGTAGTAGTTATTTTTTGCCGTAAACAAGAATGACAAAACAAAATTAGAAACAAATTATATTAACAATAATATTCACTTAAGCAAATCTATACATCTTTTTTGTAAGACATATGCAAAACAAGCTATACAATATACAAAATAACGACTACATATATACTAGCTAAGGTGTCGGTTTTCTTGGCACTGCTCCTTGTCTTCGGTTTGGTCACCCTGTCTATCGTTGTGTACTTTGCCTTTGGCTTCTTACCAGCTTTGTCTGTATTTTTTTGAGAATGGGAGTGGTGGTAGTTGGAACAAAAGAATATGAAAAACAAATATGTATAATTAATGTCATATTTTGTAATTGAATAGAACAAAATAGGAACAAACCTCCTTGTCACAAAAGATATGATCTCTTGTGATATTTTGTAATTGAATAGAACAAAATAGTAGGCTTGGAAACGAACCAAACGTTCGGTGAACTGTTCGTGACCCATTTAGCGGGAAGTTCGTTTATATTCATTTATTTAATAAACGAACGAACACGAACACAAAATTTGTGTTCGTTTAATTAAACGAACGAACATGAACACATGTTCCGTTCGTTCATTTATGTTCATGAGCGTATGTTCGTTTATTTATCTTTGTTTATGTATGTTTATTTATGCTTGTTTATGTATTAATAGAAAATAATTAATTATTATCTAGATAAGTCATCTAATTAAAGGTTTTAATTTTTTTAATTTTTGTTCATTTAAGTGTTTCCATTTTTGTTCGTTTATGTTTGCTTGTGTTCATTTGAATTTGTTCATCTATGGTCATATATGTTCGTTTATCTTTGTTCAATTATGTTAGTTTAGATTATAAACAAATGAACATAAACGAACACAAGTGTTCATAATTTTAAATAAATGAAAATGAACATGGATATTTGTTCAGTTAAGTTTTCGTATAGGTTTAAAGTTAAATGAGCGAACACAAACATGCCCTTATTTGTACTTGAATAGAAATAAAAGGGAACAAACCTCCTGGTCACATGAGATTAGGTGTTTTGGCCAAGCAACAAAAGTACCAGTTTCGTCACCAACTGTCATAATTTCACCTGCCTCTTACAGAATAATTGCTTGTTCATTTATGGCTTCATCAATACTAACTTTGTAGCAACCCTCCGGGATTGCGTTTCCACGCAACTGTTGTGGAACCGATTACCAATGAATTCTACCATGTGCCACCTTGTTATGCTTGTCATTCAGAAACAAACGGCACTCATACACCTATAAACAAGAATGGGAAATTAAGATGACTTAGTTGAAGTCAATATATAAGTACATACCCAAGGATATGCCATGCTGGTGGGAAATTAACAATGTTTCGCTCAGTACATACCTTTATTTCAGGTGGTGGGGAAGCTTCATCCGTAGATACATCAACTTTTCTTTTACGGCTTCTCCGTTTTACCTAAAAACCATTTAATAAATCAGCTTATGGATGGAAATCAATCAACAATTAAAGGGAAAACGCGAAACAAAAAATATGTAACTGTCAAGTACTGTTGGTTTTTTTGAGCCGTTACTATCCAGAGTGTGGTGTAGTTGTGTTGATATTTGGTCAACATTGTTCTCTACAGGCTTCAAGAAATTGGAATTTTTAGACTTATTAGGTTATAAAATATAAAAACTGAAATTGCCAAATACTTACAGACGTCGCGCTCTAGGGATCGACTATCATTTGGTCAACATTTTTGTCCACGGACTTGGCCTGCAATTCGGTAATAGAAAATGAACTCACTCACATTATAAATGAATTATAAAAAGTACCGATATTGTAAAATACTTACTGATGTCGCGATCTAGGGAGCGAGTACCGTTTGGACAACTATTTTATCCACAGACTTGACCTACAATTAACTTACGCAAAATCAGCACACTCACATGGGAAGTTAATTATTAAAAAAATCAATCAAACTGTCAAATGCTTACCTGAGGAGCGGATTCTTGTTGTATAACCTCACCTGAGGTAAGGATGTTTCCCACAAAACTGGCATGCAAATCAATTTATTAGGTTATGAAAAATAAAAAATCACATGGAAAGTTGTATTAAACAAAGAAACTGTCAAATACTTACTGGTGATGGCATTTTATTTTGCCCCACAACACTAGTACTTTGGTTAGAACCAACCTGTTTGGGAACAAGATTCACCTACGAATTGTGACAACAAACAGTGCCAATTATGTATGTTGAATGCATTAATTAATATGTTTATATGTAACATACGTCATGTTTTAATCAAAAATCGGCTAAGGATATTGTAACCAAGTTAGTTTTGTGAGGTTTAGTGCTAAGGTGACAATAATGAATATATGAACAAAATGGAGATGAATATCGTGATTTATTGCGAGGAAAAACCCTTTAATCTTAATCAGATCAAAGGAAAAAAACCCGGGTGATGACAACTCGTCTATCACCAATTTATTAATATAAAAATCGGGTTACAATGGGTGGAGTTTATGATCAATGATTACAAGAATATCTAAGTGTGTGAACAATCTACTAGAGATAGTTCTCGTCCAAGTGTTTGTGAGGATCAGTTGTATGTGAATGTACGTGTAAAAGGTGACCTAACTTTGATCATAATCTCGGTATATAACAAACAAAAATAACAACTAACTACTAGGTCCTATTAATCCGCCATCTCTCCACTCACTTCCTTCGTGCCATTTGACCACGTTCTTTAGAAGTCCAGTAGTGAAATAGGTGGTGGACTAAGTCTTGGAGCCATTGCATTTGATAAATATCAACCTACATACAAGAAACAACCGTTAATAATACTAAGTACCGAGGATCCTTGATCCTGACAAAACCCTGGAGCTCTTCAGAAGGATAACTGATCCAGACTGGTCACCAAGAATTACATATCCTCAATACTTAATTATTTGTGGCTCAACAATTGCCCTCAATTTGGCGGTTGATTATAATTTCACCGCTGTCAAATTGTGTTCAAAATTCAGAAAAAGGCTGTCAAATTGATAAGATGAAAAGACATAAGTAGGGGTTAGATAAAAAATAATTAACCAACATAGGGACTAAAGATAAATAATCAACTCCCTTTTAATTCGCCTCATTCCGGAAGCTTCTCGTCTTCTATCTATCTTAGCCCAGGTAATCCTTTATCCCCCTCCCTTTTATATTCCATTGTATTTGATGTCTATTGATAGTTGTTTTTCGAACTCGTCCGGAGATATGAAAAGTCAAGGGTTACTGCAAAATCCTTCGTAAAAAATTTCCAAATTCACGGACCCCGAGATTGACCAAATAGCATCCTCTTTCCCTTCCAATACCGTATTCAGACCCTATGATTCATCAACCCCAAGCGACATATCCTCAAAGGTATGGGTATGTTTTCCAGCCTGTCCTTTTCTGCTCGGTTACTCGTACCCATCCTCGGAGTTTACCCAGAGGTTCTTCAGCCTTACTGGCATTAGCTACATCTAGGCTATGCCGATGATATGGCGAGCATTGTTGACCGTTGAAGAAATCATAGCCGATCACGACCTCGAGTTTGGACTCTCCGAATTGTCATACATATACTCTTTGTACACCCATGGTTCCACTCGTTTCCTGCTCAAATCCAAACCTCACCACCTATTCTGTTCGACAAAGTTACGCAAAATGATTCTTCTGGAAGAATCCTTTTTTCTTTGTCAAGAGAGATTCCAAATGGAAATACCCTTCCTACCAAGTGGATTAGTAGGGGTAGGGTTTCTGTTTTTGTTGGTGCATGATGTCAGTAGTTCAGTATATAGTGTCTATAATCGTGTTAGTTGGATTTGTTTATGTGTTTGAGATAACTTGTTCTCACAAGTTCGCCTGTTATAAACGAACTTGTGGAACAAGCGAAGTTAGTGACAACTTCGCCTAGCATGTTAGGCGAAGTTGTCGAAGTGTATATAGGTTTAGGCTATGGATTGATTTGTGTAACGATTCCAGTACGTGTAATTGGTGATTGAATATCACGTGTTATTAGTTGCAATACAACGTGTCTTTTGGGTATTGTAACGTATTTAGCTTGTGTTTTAACGTATATCGCTTCTACGCTCGTATCGTCTTACGTAGGGATTCCGCACCTACGTAGAACGAGATATTTCCGTGTAGATCCGGCTTGGAACCTACAGTTTTTATTATTGCTTTCTGCTCAAGGTTGAAGTACTGATTTGTTTCTTTCTTTTGTACAGTTGATAACTTCGCACATCTGGCAAAGCTTCCAGGATCCAAAGAGAGAGTAGCCGTCTTCCTCGCATTGAGCCCAACAATCCGGACTTTCAAGATCAGGATCCCTGATTCTGACTCAGAAGCTAAACAGTCAGACATATCACCTCAAAGAAATATGTCAAGTAACTATAAATCATAAAGATAAGTATTCTAATTTTACAAAAATAAAATAGGAAAACTTATCTGTTTTGTTGTATTTTGAAGATATGACCAAGTCTGCCAACAAGCCTGCTGCCCAATTCCCTTTGGATGACATAGACCACTTGATCTCCCCGAAGACGGTAAAGAAAGAATCCTCCAAATCCATCCCTGCTCCTAGCCCTCACACAGTGACTACCAGAGCTAAGGCTCAGTCAGAGAAGGAAAGGAAACTACCCGAGCCACAAGCCGAAGTCCAGGATGTTGAAAAGCATCTTCAAGAAGGCGTTACTCAGGCGGTTGTTCAGGTAAGGATCCTTTATTCTTCTTGCCAGTCTTGTCATATACTTTTTGTTGATCTCAAACTTGTGACTTATAGGGCATCCAAGGTTTCCACTCCTACTATGGTTCAGTCATCAAGGATCTTGAGGATACCTTGATGGGAATGAGGACTCTTGCTACTGCCAAGGATAAGCATGTTGCTAACCTCACCAAGGAGAAGAAACAGGCTGACTCCCAAGTCCATGCTATGTAAATGAAGATGAAGGAGGGGATCAAGGCAGCAACTAACGAAGCCAAGATGTCTGCGGCAAAGCTTATCTTGCAGGCAAGGATCCAGGTTGTGTCTGAGGCGAATGATCCTTCATTTGATAGGGCTAACTGGGAGGTGGACGAATGGAAGAAATCTCTGGCTATACTGAGAGCAGCAGAGGACGAGGAAGATGCCGATGAAGGAAGCAAGGCTGCAGATGAGGGTGAAGCCGGAACAAGTGCTGTGAAGGATGCATGTGAAAAGGATGAGGGAAAGGATACAACCGCTGAAGGGGATGCTGTGGAAACGGGCAATGAAGGATGATAAAGACAAGCCCCGAGCCCGAAAGGTTTTTCTTTTATTGATGTTTTTATGGCTAATTTGGTTGTGTTCTTTAAGACAATAGCAACTTAGGGTAAAGGATCTATGATCCTTAAGACAATTATCAGTGGTAGCAAAGGTGGAGGGATATTCTGTTTGTGGGGATGAAGCCTTTGATGCCCCTGCCTTTTATTTTCCTGCACTTGGTTGAACTGTTAGTAACAACTTACTTTAACCCGGATGGATGGTCCATGTTTAAATGGTGAAGTCCGGGTTAGCTTTTGGTAATCTTAAGTAAGTATTAATAAACAATATCTTTTGGCTATTTATTTGTTATTATTTATTATTCTAAAAGTAAGTTTAATATAGTCTTAGCTTTATTGAAAGTTTTAGGAAATATCTTTGAGTAATAAGTTTTAGGATCGAATATCCTTGCAAAAGTTAACCAGGATCTTAAATCCTTAAGTAATAGAGTTTACAAAGATCTTTAGCGAAGTAAATGTAAACTGATAAACCGAAATCATACCATAAAGTCTAATTAGACCTGAGTTACCATGAGTATTGATTTTTCATCGATCCTTGTAAGAAAAATTAAGGATCCTTAATCCATAAAAGTCGATCCATCTGCGATCTTTATAATTGAACTCAAGATACCTGTTGCAAATAACTTACGAAATTAATTGGGATTAAACCCAACAGGCTGGGGACGAGCCCATAAAACAAACTGGGGATAAGCCTGTGAAATTGGGGACAAGCCCGTGTAACTTCGGACACGCCCGTGTAACTAGGGACAAACCCGTGTAACTGGAGATAAGCCCATGTAACTGGGGACAAGCCCATGAACTGGGGACAAGCCCGTGAACTGGGGACAAGCCCAAACTGGGGATTGACCCAAGGATACGGATGTTAACGGGTATTTTCCCAAGCGTAATTGACGTGAAAACGCCAAAACCTTTGCTAACATGAAAATGTTAGAAACCTTTGTCTTGAGATAACATGAAAATGTTATAAACCGGTGGTATAGTACGTCTACCATAAATCGTAAGATCCTCCATATAGCCGAAGACAACGAATTTGTCTGCCACATATAGTGAACTGGTTTTGCTTCCCCGGACTATACGTTGGATAACGTGCGCTCTAGGCGAGAGTATAGAAACTCTAATTTATAAGAAAGGTGAAAACCTTTAAACCTTGGAAGATATGACCATCGGGGGTTATACCTTAATCGTGAGCTAGGCCAAGGGAAACAGTAAAGTACCTTAAATGTGAAGGAGATGTGGCCAACCTCTTAATCATTGAACCTTTAACTAGTGTCCTGCATTGTTACTTACAAACTTAGAAAAAGATAAACGTTAAGAATATATTATCTTTAGGTTAATAATAAGAATATATAAAATGAACAAGTGATTAGATAGATACTACCAATTCTAGGATCCTTGATCCATTAAGGATAATTAATACTTGGAGGATACTTGATGCTGATCAGAAAAAGTACTTCTTGAGGTGGATAGCATTCCATGCTCTAGGTAACCTGTTGCCTTCCATAGTGAGCAAATGATATGCCCCCTTTCCTGCTTCCGACTCGATCAGATAAGGACCTTCCCACTTAGGTACTAGCTTTCCATCTGCCGGATTGGTTGTATTCTGAAAGGCTTACCTCAAAACCAGGTCTCCTTCTTGAAATCATCTGATCCTTATACTTTTGTTGTATGCCCCAGCTACCCTTTTTTTGATATGCCGCCATTCTGATCTTGGCTAGGTCTCTAAGCTCTTCAACGGTATCTAGGTCTTTGAGAAGGATTTCATCATTGGTTTCAGGATCACGGATGCTTGTTCTAGCTGTAGGTACGTCCATCAATGTAGGGATTACGGCCTCTGAGGCAAACACCAATGAGAAAGGTGTTTGACCTGTTGCATTCTTTGGTGTTGTTTTATCAACCCAAAGAACATAAGGAAGTTCCTTAGCCCACTTGCCATTCTTGGATCCTAATTTCTTCTTCAAGTTGTTGATGATGATCTTGTTACTTGATTCTTCTTGGCCACTAGCTTAAGGATGAACCGGTGTGGAGGTAATCATCTTGATGCCCTAATTGTCACAAAAGTTAGTGGTTCTTTTCCCGATAAACTGGGAACATTATCACAAACAATTTCAGATGGGATACCAAATCTAGTTATAATATTTCTTTTTATGAAGGATATAACTTCCCTTTCTAGGACTTGTACGAATGCTTTTGCTTCAATCCATTTAGGGAAGTATTCTATCATAGCAAGCATAAAGACCTTTCCACCCGGTGCCTTTGGTAGCTTGCCAACAATATCCAATCCACATTTCATGAAAGGCCATGAAGAGGATATAGGATACATTGGTTCTGCTGGCTGATATAGGATACATTAGTTTTGCAGGCTGATGAAGGATGTTTGCATGCCTTTGACAAGCATCACACTTCTTGAGTACTCCATTGCATCCTTCTTCATTGTTGTCCAGAAGTACCTAGTCCTAAGTATCCTGGAGAACAATGTTCTTCCTCCTGTGTGGTTGCAGTAATCACCTTCGTGGAAGTCTTGGAGTACCTCTCTTATTTCTTGATCTTCAATGCATCTCAAATAGGGACCAACAAGAGATTTTCTATATATAATATCTTGTAAAATAATGAATTGTGATACCTTCAATCTGAAAGCTTTAGGATTTTCCCCTGTAGGAATTTCTCCATCTTGAAGGAACTTCTTAATTGGAAGGATCCAAGATCCTGCTACTTGAGAGGATGAAGGAACCTTAAGTTTTTCTGTGCAATCCACTGTTTCCCCCATAGCTTCCTATTTTCCAATTGCCGGAGACAATATATGAATGATAGGTATCTTTACATTATCCGGGATCTTCAATGAAGATGCTAAATTTGCTAAGGCATCTGCCCCAGCATTTTCTTCTCTTGGTACCTGTATGATACTAAAAAACTCGAAGGATTTTTCTAAGGATATTGATACTTGATCATATTCTCACCTTTCACGGTATAAGATCCGTTAAAGTGGTTAGTTATAAGTAAAGAATCTATATAAACATGAAGATACCTAATCCTCATCTGTTTGGCTAAAAGTAAATCTGCAATAAGTGCTTCGTATTCTGCCTCATTGTTGGTGGCTTGAAATGCACATGCATTGGACTAGGGTATTATGCCCCCCTGTGGAGATTTCAGTAGGATACCCAATCCTGTTCCTCTTACATTGAATGCTCCATCGGTGAAGAGGATCCAAAGATTCTTGGTTTCTTCTAGTTGCTGGATTTCTAAATCAACTTCCTTTTGCATGTCATTGCTGAAATCAGCCACAAAGTCTGCTAACGCTTGTAATTTAATGGCTGTTATGGGCTCAAATTGAATATCATATGCACTCAGCTTCACAGCCCACTTGGCCATCCTTCCTGACAATTCTGGTTTTCTAAGAACATTCTTAATAGGGTAATTAGTTCTCAAAATAATAGTATGTGTTTCAAAGTAATGTCTCAATTTAGTGGAAGCTATAATAAGTGCAAAAATTAATTTTTCTAAGTGAGAGTACTTGGCTTCCGCATCTAAAAGACTTTTACTTACATAATAAACTAGATGTTGTTCACCTGCGTGATGCTTCACTAGGACGGCACTTACTGCATTTCCTGAAATAGCTAAGTACACATATAAGGATTCTCCATCCACATGCTTCATCAGAGCTGGTGTTGAGGATATGTAATCTTTTAAGGCTTTAAGTGCGGCCTCATGATTCTCCGTCCACTCGAACTACTTATTTTTCCTAAGAATGTCGTAGAAATCTTTACATTTCTCGGAGGATCTGGAAATGAATCTGTTGAGAGCAGCTATTCTTCCCGTCAGCCTCTGGACATCCTCAGCATTCACAGGAGACTTCAAATTGATGATGGATTCTATCTGTTTGGGGCTCGCTTTTATTCCTCTTTTGGTCACCATGTATCCGAGGAACTTCCTAGCTTTGACACCAAAATGGCATTTTGATGGATTCAACTTTATATTGTACTAATCCAGGATGTTGAAAGCTTCTTCAAGATCTCTGAGGTGATCCCCTACCCTTTTTGATTTCACCACCATGTCTTCTATGTAGACCTCCATAGTCTTGCCTAAATGATCCTTGAACATCATGTTGACTAATCTTTGATATGTTGCCCCTGCTTTTCTTAGTTCAAACGGCATAGCAATATAACAGTATATGTCGGTAGGAGTCCTGAATGTTGTATCTTCTTGAACAGATGGTTCCATATGAATTTTTTGAAATCCAGAGGAAGCATCCATAAAGGTAAGCATCTCATGTCTTGCCGTTGCATCCACCATGGAGTCTATATGTGGTACCAAGCAATGATCCTTGGAGCATGCCTTGTTTAAATCAGTAAAATCGACACACACCCTCCACTTTCCATTCTTTTTAGAAACAACAACCACATTAGCTAACCATCAAGAATAATTAGCCTCTCTGATCATACCGGCCTTAAGAAGTTTTTCAACTTCTTCTTGTATGATCGCGTTCCTCTCAGGAGGGAATTTCCTTCGCTTCTGATGGACGGGTTTAACAGATAAATCAGGGCCTAACTTGTGAGTAATTACCTCCTTAGAAATACCTGTCATGTTGAATGTCTGAAGGAAAATGTGGACTTTCTTCGATTTAGGAAGGATACTATATCCTCCTCGATCTCATTGGGGATACTAGATCCTAGGAACACTTTCACATCTGGATCCTCGAGATCCAAGGATACTTCCTTTATGTCTTGCTCCCAAGCTTCCACCACGTCCCTAGGATGTTGCTGTGGCTGCTATGCTATCGTCTGTTTGGCTGTCGGCTTCATAGATGAAGAATAATAATTCTTGGCTTCCACCTGATCACCATCTATTCTTACTACTCCCCAAGAAGTCGGTAGTTTGATGCACTGATGGTAAGTAGAGGCTACTGTCTTCATCCCATGTAGACAAGGCCTACCTAAAATAACATTGCAACTAGATAGGTTATCAATAACATAGAATTTATGGTAAGAACTGAACCCTTCAATGTATATTGGGAGTTTGATGTCCCCAATGTTTTCTTGCTTTCGCCACTGAAACCAACTAGCACCGATGTCCTTGGGATGATCTCCGAGTCTGGTATGTTCATTTTCTGGTGGACATCGTGTTGAATGATATTGACCGAGCTTCCACCATCGACTAGGATCCTGCGTACATAATGGTTAGTGATAAACAAAGTTACAATCAAACCGTCATGATGTGGATCATGTATGCTTGATTTATCTTCTTCATCAAAGAAGATCCTTTTGTCAGTCGTGAAAGTGGTGGTTATAACTGGTCGTTCCCCGTTCTCTAGCTTGGTTTCTTTGGCGTGTCTTTTTGGCGTGCCGCATATATCTGAGCCGCCGGAGATGAAGTTGATCACTTGAGCATCTGGTGGGGGCAGATTTGCTTTTTGAGGAACCTCTTCAGGATCCTGGATCCTGGACTTTTTTCTTCTCAAGAGCTCCTTGAAGTGGTCCTTGCTTTGGAGGTACCCAATTTCCCTCCTTAAACTGATGTAATCGTCCGTCATGTGGCCAAAATCCTCATGGAAAGCACATCATTTGAATTTGTCTCTGAAGGTGGTTGACTTCTCGTTCTTTCGGGGCCACCTTGCCTTCTCTCCTAGATCCTTCATGGCACAAATCAAGCCATGGGTATCTACGGAGAAGCAATGTTCTGAGATGTTGGGGTAATCTTCATCATAATCTCCTTCTTCAACTGCTCAAACATTTTGATTGTTGAATTTGGAGTACGACTTCGAATTGTTGTTTCTGTATAAGGATCCTTTATTCTTGTCAGGAGATTCTTGTTTCGTCTGAGCCACCAATCGTTCTTGGATCCTTTTGTCATCCTCTAGTCGTATGAACATCGGTGCTCTGTTCCTTACTTCATCCAAAGACCTGGAAGGAGTCATCACAAGATCATCATAAAAGGGGGAGCCCTTCTGAAGTCCCATCTTGAATGCTTCAACAGTAGTAGCCATGTCAAGATTGGGGATTTCCAGGGCTTCCCTGCCAAACCTTGTAACAAAATCCCTAAGGGATTCATCACTAGGTTGGATAACTCGGTATAAATCACTAGTTAACTTCTCAAATTTCCTACTACAGGAAAATTGACTGTTGAAAAAGTTAACTAAGTGTGAGAAAGAAGTAACAGAAAAGGGAGGAAGACTTAGCAGCCATTTCAAAGCAGATCCTGATAGTGTGGCTCCAAAACCTTTGCACAGACAAGCCTCCTTGAGCCTCTCAGGAATCAGGTTGATTTCCATCCTTTCTCTGTATTGAGTTGCGTGCTCTTCAGGATCAGGGGTCCCGTCATACACTTTCATGTTGGAGGTTTGAAAGAGTTGCGAGATTTCTGTTTCCCAGATTGGTGGAGCAAATATGGACAATTTGTGGCTTCCCTTAGGTATCTCGGGGATTGGACGGATCACCCCGGGTACGCTGGATATCATATCCTTAAGTTTCTGCAGTTCCTTAGCCATGGCTTGGTTGATACCTGCATCATGCATGGAACCACAGTTAGCATTTAAGGATATAGGATCATGCGTATTACCTCTTTGTTGTGTAAAGGTTGGCATTCCAGAAGAGTGGCTGAGGTAACAAGCGTCTACTACAGGAGTTGGTCCACCAAAAGTTATGGTCTGCATGGGGATTATATCTCCTTCATGGACCTCAGAGGATCGTTGATGTTGAACCCCCGAGAATCCTTGATCCTGGAAGAAGGATCCTTGATTGTGTATGAAGGATCCTAGTGGTTGGGAGTTGAAGGATCCTTGAAGATACAATCCGGAGGATCCTGGTTGAAGGATCGATGGTCCTTGCTGAAAGATTGAGGATCCTTGAGCTGGTTGACCCATGGACCCTAGTTGAAGGATAGATGATCCTTGTTGAAAAGTTGAGGATCCTTGAGCTGGTTGACCCATGGACCCCGGTTATAGGATAGATGATCCTTGCTGGAAAGTTGAGGATCCATGAGTCTGTAGATTCGTGGCTCCCAGTTGAAGGATGGTTGATCCTTGAGTAGGTTGAACCAAGGATATTGGAGTGTTAAAATCCAACATCCTGGGCATCAGGGGAGTTTGATCCTTTGCCGGCCTCTTAGTCTTCTTCAGGTCTTCTATCTCCCGAAGGATCCTCTGGTTAGTCTTGTTTTGTTGCTCCATGTATGCTTTGACCTGTGAAAACATAGTAGAAACATCATTGTTAGTATTAACTACCGAAGTGGCAACAATAGTTTTCGAGCTCTGGAAGACTGGTAGTTGCGTCTTTTTTCCAGCAGCAGCAGCCCTTGTTGTTCCCGTGATTGGAGGAGGCATCGGTGGCAAAGTTCTTGAGGAGAGAGGAACCGAAGATGGCATGGTTGACGAAGCAGAGGTTGATTGAGAGGCCAATATATGTATGAAAAGGTTAAATATTGATAGGATATTTTCTGGATTATAGCACCAATTGTCCCACGGTGGGCGCCAAATTGTTTTGGACAAAAATCTACCAAGGATAATGTATCCAAATATGTAATTGTGAGGTCTAGTGCTACGGTATTAACAATGATTGTATAAACGAAATAAGGATGAACAACGTGATTTGTTGCGAGGAAAAATATTTGATCTTGATTAGATCAAAGGAAATAAACCCTGGGTGATGATAACTCGTCTATCACCACTTTATTAATATAAAAATAGGTTACAAATGGTGGAGATATTGATCAGTGTTACAAGGAAAGCTAAGTGTGCGAGCTATGAACGAGAGATTGCTCAAGTGTGTGTGTAAACAAGTGTGTTGTAACTGACCGTCTATCTCGATTATAAACAAAAATAATAACTAACTAAAATTGATACTTTCACGCTACCACTCCACTAGCCGTTTCTTTGTCATTGACCACGTGCGGAAGACTTCCAATAGCGCAAGAATAGGATGACTTAGTCCTCAAGCTGTTATATCTATCAAACACAACACCATTCAAATACAACTACTAGTAAACATATAATACAAAGAATCCTTGATCCTTCATAATCTGGAACATATCATAAGGATAAGTGATCCATAAATTGATCAAGGATAGTGGATTATCAGCATAAATTCTATGCCCTAACAATCATGACCTGATAAGGGCATGTTTGGGATTCAGTTTGAAAAATGCTTATTGTCTTATTGGCTTTTTCAAAAAAACATTTTGAAAAACCAGGATATGGGGCTTTTTGAAAACTGCTTTTTACTCTACCAAGAAGCTAAACTAAGAAATATTTTTTTGATTGCCAAACACATTTTAACTTATTTGTTTTTTGAAAACACTAATAAGCCAATAAATATTTTTCAAACTCAATCCTGTTAGGATTAAACACACACACGAACCGAACACAAACACGAAAGCAATAAACGGACACGAGGTTTAACGTGTTTCGGTCTAAACTGATCTATGTTCCACGGGTGGCAATTAGATATTTTTTATTAAGTGACAACAATTACAAGTACATAACAATAATATATATAGAGATTAATCAAGGGTTTATATCTTATTTAACAAGAAATCCAAATCGGTTCGGGCTTCAGTTTGACCACCCTACACCCGTCTGCCCTTTGGACTTCAAATAATAAACCGGACCAACAAGGCCTATGAACCCAACACTCTCCCACTCGGTGGCCTGGAGTACTCTCGTCTGCAATCCTGATTGTACTTCTGTAATCCGAACATTAAACATCTTCTAGTTGCCACCGCCTTCTCATCAATTAACCTGAAGGCCCGTTGAAGCTCCCCGGAGCTCCAACATGTCAGTCACGGCTGAAACTTCCCCTGACCCGTTCTCTGTCCCTATCGGCTCCCACTGTAACGAACTACCGGATCCTGAGATAACTTGAGAACAAACACTCTCCATATTCAGCAAGTAATCCACTGGAGAGACTTTTATAGCTAGAAGAATGGTTTTCTTAATCCACTTTGACTGATTTAACCTTCCTAGCTCGTTCATCTGAATCTTCACTCTGCCTCTTGGTTTGTTACTTGCAAAACGAACCTTCTTCTGCCCACAAGATTATGTGAACCGGACTTTGTCTTTCACCAAAACTGGATTCACTCCTTTCGGTGACATATCGACCATATACAACGAACCCATTCTTTCCACGAGCAACCACGAGATTCCATTTAACTACTTTCCACTGCCCATTCCCGAACTTAACATCGTGCCCTTGATCATCCAACTGCCCAACTAAAATCAAACGTTTCTTTAAACTTGGAATAACCCTCACATCTTTCAAAGTCCAAGAAGAACCGGCTGAAGTTATCAAATCAACATCTCCCATACCCGTAACCTCTAGAATATCATCGTTCACTAGTCGAACCTTTCCAAAATCCCCAAACTTAATATTCTTCATCGTTTCACTACATTGAGTGGCATGAAACGATGCACCATAACCCATCACCCAAGAATCAACGTTACTCTCAAAACTAAAACCAAAGCCTCATCATTATTGACCCCGTATTCTGTGTCGTCTTCTATAACGTTCACCTCTTTGTTACTATTAGGACACTTATTCCTAAAGTGTCCCTTCTCTTTACAACCCTAGCATTCAATATCTTTACGAGTCCTAGACTTACTCCTCTTCCTGCTCCCACTACCTCGTTGTTTACCCCTACCTCTACCTTCTGTGACTAATATATTACCTGCTGATTCACCTGAAATTCTGCGTCTTGAATCTTCTCCAAGAATCAAATCCCGAATCCCCTTAAAATTAATTTTTGTAGACGACCTACAAACCGCAATCACTGTTTGCGACCAACTATCGGGTAAAGAGGATAATAACAATAGACCTTGAACTTCATCATCAAACTTAATGCCGACTGACACTAAGCGGGAGAGGTTCGAATTAAGACTATTAATATGCGTTGTAACTGACCCACCTCTTTCATTATGGTTGCCACTAGCTCTCGGATAAGGTAGACCTTATTTGCATTCGAAGGCTTCTCATACATGTTGGATAGTGCCTCCATCATACCACGGGCTGTGGTTTCTTTCATGATGTTAAACGCCACATCTTTCGACAACGATAGTGTAATACAAGCCCTAGCTTTCTTGTCTAACTTCTTCCAATCTGCTTCTGACAACTTTTCTGGTTTTTCATTCTCAAACACTACATCCAAGTCTTTCTGACAAACTAGCGCTTAAATTTACATCTTCCACCAACCAAATTTCTGTCCATCAAACTTCTGTACCGAAACCTTCCCGTCTTCTGCCATATCAATGACTAAACGAAAACCTGGATAAAAACAGAAATAGACACAACAATTGCACGATCCTGAACTTAACGACTGTTCCACTGAACTCTGTTAAACAATCAACCTATTTTAAACGCAGCGGAAATACGAATGGTAAATCAGAAACTTTAAACCGAAACGATAAAACCTGACAAACACGGTTGACACTGGTTCTCCATTTCTTTAAACGATTTCTTCTGACTGACAACGGTTCTTCAACTAAAAAATAGAATCTTGATTCAACTGTTCCTGACTTGTGCTTTGCTCAAAGACAATCTTGACCCAAATATTATATCTGCCTAAACTGCTCAAAATATTTATGATCCTCTCATAATTGGCCCTATCCTTCTTGGTATTCACAACCCACCCAAATGGATAAAAAATGCTCCTGCCCTAAATTCTTTCTTCATGTCCTTTGTTTCTTTGCAACAAATTAAAATAAATATAAAACCAATTTGCAAACCTTGAATGGCATGAACCTAGGAAACAAAATAATAATTTAAATTTCCTCTTTCTGATCAAGTGAAAACAACAAACAACGATCTCTTGAACGAAAATCGGGGCGACACTTCTTGGAACTCTACGCCCTTTGATCGATCTGAAACAACTTTTAGTGGCGGCGTTAATGGCGGTCAATGTTGGTGTATGGTGGTTGACTGAACCTTAGTCGCGATCGGTCGGGCTGGGTTTAGTGGCGGCGAAACAGCGGCGGTGTATACCCTAACGACAATCGGAAAACCTTAACGGCGGCGAAACCCTAGCGCAGTAGGGTGGCGGCGGCGGATGGTTTGGCGGAGGCTCGGCTAGTTCCCATGTTCTTCATGTGATCCCGAACCTAAGATCTGATACCACTTGTTAGGATTAAACACACACACAAACCGAACACAAACACGGAAGCAATAAATGGACACGAGGATTTAATGTGGTTCGGTCTAAACTGACCTACGTCCACGGGTGGCAACTAGATATTCTTTATTGAGTGACAACAATTACAAGTATATAACAATAATATATATAGAGATTAATCTAGGTTTTGTATCTTATTCAACAAGAAATCCAAATCGGGCCGGGCTTCGGTCTGACCACCCTTCACCCGTCTGCCCTTTGGACTTCAAATAATAAACCGGGCCAACAAGGCCTACGAACCCAACAAATCTCAAACATTCTCTAAATAGTTTTACTTCCTGGGTCGCTTCACTTGGCTTTTGACTTTTACACAACTGAAAAAAGGGGGGGGGGGTGTCATAAGCTAGGATTCGCCCTTGGGCCCCGGTAAATAAAAACCATCAACAACATGCAATTACTTTTGTGATTTCACACACCCTGGAAGCATCGCAATGACATCATCTTTTGGTGAGTGTTGAGCTTCTCCCTCGGTGAAAGTTTCGACACTCATATTAACACGTCCTCGCTTTGTTTATCATGAAAGCTTGAGACATCATAAATCTGTTCAAAATAACAGCACATTGTTTATATTATAACTACTCTCAAGTAGTAATACCGGAACAATTATTTTGTTCATAAAGTTTTTGTTTCTAACACACCTATTAAAAAATTAAACGTTTAGACCAAAATGTTTTACACTTTTGATTTAGAATTAAAAGTTTCTAACACACTCGTTAGTAATTTCAACATGAGATTTAAACATTTTAATAATAAATTGTTTCTAACACGCTTGTTAGAAAATGAAATACTTTTTCAACCAACTTAAAAGAAAGTTATTTGTAACACGCAAGTTATAAATTGTAATTGTTTTTTTTTTCTAAACCGCTCCCTAACAAGCTTAACCAATACTCATAGGTTACTTAAATTTAAAACCCCATGTGTATAGAATAAACTGTATCCAACATGCATGCTATATAACTAAACGTTTACCTAAAACGTGCTAAGACTTGGTACTTTATAAGAATCCATTTTAAACACATATGTTGAGTAGCGAGTGGTTCACAAAAATTGTTTAAAAGAGTGTTAATACCATACCGTATGCAAACCCAACATATGTAAAGAATGTAAAATATACATGTTTTTGTGAGTATATTGATTCAGCTGTTATCTTCTACAAAAACCTTTAACAACGGCTTTGACTTTGTTCTTGATTGCAAAATAAGCAAACTATATGTTGATGGTTGTGGCTAATGATTTGTGTAAAATATGGGTCTTTTAAAACAGATTTCGAGTTACTATTTGAAGAACTTTTCTGTCTCCCTACAACAACCGATGCAGAATGTATTGTAAGTTCGCTCGTGCATCCGAGGTTACCCTGGGTAAGATAGTGTTCATCGTGATCTGGAGAAAGAAAAAGGAGAAGAGTAGTTCTCTATAATTATAATAAGCAAATGCTACTAATAATAAGTATTTTTTGGTACTTTTGGTGTGTGTGATAAAGAACCTTTAGTGTTTTATTTTATACTCGAATATTATTTCAAGGTTAATATGAAAGAGTTAAGTGTCATTTTAGTATCTGTGGTTTGGCAAACTACGCAATTTTAGTAAATATTCTTTATTTTATGCAAATGGCTACCTCAGTTTTAAAAAACTTGCATTTTTAGTACTTTTTTTACTAATCCCGTCTATTTTTCCGTTAAGTTTGGGATAATTTGGTAACTTCGTTATTTTCTTTGTTTTTTTTCTTTTCTTCTAAACGCTTATATCTTGTAAACACAAAATCAACAAATCATAACATCAAAATCCAAATCCTAAATCCCCAAATCCTTTCTCCATATCATCACTGGGTTTGAATTTTTACGATATTTGGGGATTTAGGATTTGGATTTTGATATTATTGTTAGGACTAATATTTTCTCTGATTAGGATATATTATCCTTGAAGATATGTATGGATCCGTTATCCTCCTAGAGGGCTCCAGAACCATGTCAACGATCAAGGATCCTCAGAGGTTAGTATTGTTAACAATTGTTTCATATGTGTAGGTTAATATTCAACAGAAGTAACGGCTATGTGACTTGGTCCACCTCAAATATCGCGACTTGGAAGCTACCATCACGTGGTCAATGGACGTTGGAAGACTAGTGGGATAGTGGCAAATAGATAGGACATGTTGTTGTATTTCTTTTTGATATATACCGAGATAAGATCGATTAGAAAACACATTGTATTCCACACACTCAGAGCAAAACTCACTATTCTCTCTATACACGTTAGCGATTATTGTAACATTGATCTAGTCTCCACAATACTTGTAACCGTTTTTTGATATTAATAAACCGGTGTTCGACGAGTTGTCATCACCCGGGGTTTTTTTCTTTTGATCTGAACAAGGTCAAAAGGTTTTTCTTCGCAACAAATCACCGTGTTCACTCTCTTTTTATTCATATAATTGTTATTGTTATCGTAGCACTAGACCTCACATTAACATATTTGGATACATTATCCTTAGCTGAGTTTTATCCAAAACAATGGCGCCCACCGTGGGGCAATTGGTGCTATAATCCATATTACTCCTATCAATTTTCGATTTTTTCATACCCATATTACTATCAATGGCCTCTCAATAAACCTCTACTTCATCGACCATGCCGTCTACGGTTCCTCTCTTATCAAGGACTTTGCTACCGATGCCTCTGCCAATCACGGGAGCACCACGGCCTGCTGTTGCTGGAAGCAAGACACAGCTTTCAGTCTTCCAGAGCTCGAGAACCACTGCTGCCACCATGGTGGTTAGTACTAACAATGATGTTTCTAATATGTTTCCGCAGGTCAAAGCATATATGGAGCAGCAAACCAAGACCAACCAGAGGATCCTTCATAAGATAGAAGATCTCAAGAAGACTAAGAGGCCAGCGGAGGATCACACTCCCTTGATGCCTAGGATGTTAGATTTCACTACTCCAGGATCCTTGGCTTCGTTCACTCAAGGATCATCTATCCTTCAACAGGGATCAATGGGTCCGCAGACTCAAGGATCCTCACTGTTTCAGCCAGGATCATCTATCCTTTAATAAGGATCCATGGGTCAGCAAACTCAAGGATCCTCATACTACCAGCAAGGATCATCAATCCTTCAACTGGGGTCCATGGGTCAGCTAGCTCAAGGATCCTCAACTTTCCCACAAGGATCATTTATCCTTCAACCATGATCCTTCGAACTGTATCTTCAAGGATCCTTCAACTCTCAACCATAAGGATCCTTCAACCCTAGTCAAAGATCCTTCTTCTAGGATCAAGGATCCTCAGGGGTTCAACATCAGAGATCCTCCGAGGTCCATGAAGGAGATATAATCCCCATGCAAACCATCGCTTCTGGTGGACCAACTCCTATTGCGGACTCCTCTTATACTATCTAATCATCCGGGATGCCGACCTTCACCCAACAAAGAGGTAACTCGTATGATCCTATATCCTTTAACGCTAACTGTGGTCCTGTGCAGGATGCATGTATCAACCAAGCTATGGCCAAGGAACTACAGATGCTCAAGGATATTATATCAAGTGTTCTCGGGGTGATAAGTCCAATCCCCGAGATACCTGAGGGAAGTCACAAGCTATCCAGATTTTCTCCACCTATCTGTGATGCTGAAATCCTGAAGCGATTCCAAACCCCCAACATGAAGACTTACGATGGGACCACTGATCCTGAAGAACATGTGGCACAATACAGAGAAAGGATGGAGATCAACCCTATCCCGGAAAGACTCAAGGAAGCTTGCTTGTGCAAAGGCTTCGGATCCACACTCACAGGATCAGCATTAAAATGGCTACTAAGTCTTCCTCCCTTTTCAGTTACTTCTTTTTCACACTTAGTTAACTTGTTCAACAGTCAATTTTCCTGTAGCAGGAAATTTGAGAAGTTAACTAGTGATTTATACCGCATTATCCAACCTAGTGATGAATCCCTTAGGGATTTTGTTACGAGGTTCGGCATGGAAGCTCTAGAAATACCTAATCTTAACATGGCTACTGCTGTTGAAGCATTCAAGATGGGACTTCAGAGGGGCTCCCCCTTTTATAATGATCTTGTGATGACTCCTTCCACGTCCCTAGATGAAGTAAGAAACAGGGCACCTAGATTCATACGGTTGGAAGATGACAAGAGGATCCAGGATCATCTAGGAATCAAACAAAACAAGAATCCTCTGACAAGAAGCAAGGATTCTCGTTCAAAAACAACAACTCAAAGCCCTACTCCAAATTCAACAATCAAAACGTTAAATCTGTTGAAGAAGAGGATGATGATGAGGACTACCCCAGCATTTCAGAATATTGTTTCTCCGTAGATACCCATGGCTTAATTTGTGCCATGAAGGATCTAGGGGAAAGCAAGGTGGCCCCGAAAGAACGAGAAGACAACCACCTTCAAAGACAAGTCTAAGTGGTGTGCTTTCCACGAAGATTTTGGCCACATGACAGATGAGTGCATTGGCCTAGGAAGGGAAATTGGATACCTCCTAAGTAAGGGTCACTTCAAAGAGCTCTTGGGAAGGAAGAAGTCCAAGATCCAGGATCCTGAAGATCTTCCACAAAAAGCAACACCACCACCACCAGATGCTCATGTGATCAACTTCGTCTCTAGAGATTACGACATATTTCAAACATCTTGTCCTGAAGAAGAATTCAAGTTGGATGGTGAAAGAAGACCACTCATCCCTACTACTCGAATAACTAATGAGAGAATATTCTTCGATTCGAATATCAAGGATCCTCACCAGGGTGACCTAGATGTGCGAGCGATCAACTTTATCTCCAGAGGATCAGACATATGTGTAACTTCCTTCTCAGCAGCAAAAAGGCTTGCCAAAGAGATAAAGTTGGATAATGGAGACCGACCAATAGTATCCACCACTTTGACGACAGACAAAAGGATCTTCTTCGATAAGGAAGACAAACTAAACATCCAGGATCCTCACCATGATGGTTTGATTATCACTTTATTTATTGCTAACCATTATGTACGCAGGATCCTAGTAGATGGTGGGAGCTCGGCCAATATCATCCAGCATGATGTCCTCAAAAAGATGAACATACCAGATTCGCAGATCGTCCCTAGAACATCAGTGCTAGTCGGTTTCAGTGGAGAAACCAAAAAACCATTGGGGGACATCAACCTCTCAATTTATATTGAAGGGTTAAATTCATATCAAAAATTTTGTGTTATTGACAATCTTTCATGTTGCAATGTTATTCTAGGTAGGCCCTGGCTGCATGGAATGAAGGCGGTGGCCTCAACTTACCACCAACGCATCAAACTACCTACCCCATGGGGAGTTGTGAAGATAGTGGGTGATCAGGCAGAGGCTAGGAACTATTATTCCTCATCGATGAAGCCAACAGCCAAGCAAACTATAGCATAGCAACCACAACAACATCCTAGGGACATGCTGGAAGCCCAGGAGAAAGATTTGAAGGAAGTATCCTTGGACCCCGAAAATCCAGATGTGAAAGTGTTCCTAGGATCCAGTATCCCTATTAAGATCGAGGAGGATTTGGTATCCTTCTTAGGGCGAAGAAAATCTACCTTCGCCTTTAAACATTCAGACATGACAGGTATTTCAAAGGAGGTGGCCTTGATCTATTTATTAAACCCATCCATCAGAAGCGAAGGAAATTCACTCCTGAGAGGAACAAGATCATAGAAGAAGAAGTTGAAAAACTTCTTAAGGCCGGTATGATTAGAGAGGTTCAGTATCCTCGATGGTTGGCTAATGTGGTTCTAGTTTCAAAAAAGAATGGAAAGTGGAGGGTATGCGTTGATTTTACAGATTTAAACAATGCATGTCCCAAGGATCCTTTCCCGTTACCACATATAGACTCCATGGTGGATGCAACGGCAGGACATGAAATGCTTACCTTCATGGATGCTTCCTCTGGATTTCAGCAAATTCAGATGGAACCATCTGATCAGGAGGATACCGCATTCATGACTCCTACCGGCATATATTGTTATATTGCTATGCCATTTGGACTAAGAAATGTAGGGGCAACATACCAAAGACTGGTCAACATGATGTTCAAGGATTAGCTAGGCAAAACCATGGAAGTCTACATAGACGACATGGTGGTGAAGTCAAAGAAGGCTGAGGATCACCTCAGGGATCTTGAAGAAGCTTTCAATATCCTTGACCAGTATAACATGAAACTGAATCCGTCAAAATGCCATATTGGTGTTAAGGCTGGAAAGTTTCTGGGATATATGGTGACTAAAAGAGGAATTGAAGCAAGCCCAGAGCAGATTGAAGCCATCATCAACCTAAAGTGGCCTGCAAACGCCAAGGATGTCCAAAGACGAACGGGAAGAATAGCCGCTCTCAACCGATTCATCTCAAGATCCTCTAAGAAATGCAAAGACTTCTACGACATTCTTAGAAAAAATAAGAAGTTTGAATGGACATAAAAGCATGAGGCTGCGCTCAAATCCTTAAAGGATTACTTATCCTCAGCTCCAGCCCTGATGAAGCCTGTGGATGGAGAATCCTTATATTTATATCTGGCAGTTTCAGGTAATGCAGTGAGTGTTGTTCTCGTCAAGGATCATGAAGGTGAAAAACACCACGTATATTATGTATGTAAGAGTCTGTTAGATGCAGAAGCCAGGTACTCTCACCTTGAAAAATTAATCCTTGCTTTAATTATGGCTTCTACTAAATTAAGACATTATTTTTAGACTCATACTATTATTTTGAGAACTAATTATACTGTTAAGAATGTTCTTAGAAAGCCACAATTGTCAGGTAGAATAGCTAAGTGGGCTGTAAAGCTGAGTGCATACGACATTCAGTATGAGCCTAGAACAACTATCAAATCACAGGCGCTAGCAGACTTTGTGGCTGATTTCAGCATTGACATGCAGAAAGAAGCCGACTTGGAGGTTCAGAAAACTAGATACAACCAAGGATCCTTGGATCCTCTTCACAGATGGAGCATCCAACGTGAGAGGAACAGAATTGAGCATACTACTGAAAATGCCACAGGGGGACATAATACCCAGTCCATTGCATGTGCATTTCAAGCTACCAACAATGAGGTAGAATACGAAGCACTCATCGCAGGTTTACTTTTAGCCAAAAGCATGAGGATCAGGTATCTTCAAGTTTATATGGATTCTTTACTTATAACTAACCACTTTAATGGTTCTTACACCGTAAAAGGGGAGAATATGATCAAGTATTTAGAAATTGTGAAGGAATTAGCAAAATCCTTCGAAATGTTTAGTATAGTACAGGTACCAAGAGAGGAAAATGTTGGGGCAGACGCCTTAGCAAATTTAGCCTCATCCTTGAAAATCCCAGAAGATACGAAGATCCCAATTATCCACATACTCTCGCCAGCAAAAGGAGACCAAGAAGTTGAGGAGATAACAAGTGACAAACAGATTGTACTTTGGGATCCGTTGTTCTCAGAAACATAAGGATCTTGGATCCTCCCAATCAAAAAGTACACTCAAACTGGAGACATCCCAGCTACGGAGAATCCGAAATCCTTCAAACTCAAGGTATCACAATATATTTTATTCGATGATATACTATACAGAAAATCTCTTGCAGGTCCATATTTAAGGTGTGTAGAGGATCCTGAGATCGAAGAGGTACTCAAAGACTTTCACGAAAGTGATTGCGACAACCACACAGGGGGAAGAGCACTATTATCCAGGATACTGAGAACTGGATACTTCTGGCCAACAATGAAAAAGGATGCAATGGAGTATTCAAAGAAATGTGATGCTTGTCAAAGACATGCAAACATCCTTCATCAGCCAGCAGAACCAATGTATCCTTTATCCTCTTCGTGGCCTTTCATGAAGTGGGGAATGGACATTGTTGGTAAGCTACCAAAGGCACCAGGTGGAAAGGTCTTTATGCTTGCCATGACGGACTACTTCTCTAAATGGATTGAGGCAGAAGCATTTGTACAAATCCGAGAAAGGGAAGTTATATCATTTATTAAAAGGAATATTATAACTACCTTTGGTATTCCTTCTGAAATTATTTGTGATAATGGTTCCCAATTTATTGGAAAAAGAACAACTAAATTTTGTGACAGCTGGGGCATAAAGATGATTACTTCAACTCCAGTTCATCCTCAAGCTAATGGTCAAGCAGAGTCTAGCAACAAAATCATCATCAACAATCTGAAGAAGAAGTTAGGAACCAAGAAGGGTAAATGGGCCGAAGAGCTACCTTATGTTCTATGGGCTGACAGGACTACAACCAAGAATGCAACGGGCCAAACACCCTTCTCATTAGTGTTTGGGTCAGAAGTAGTTATCCCTACAGAAATGGTGGTTCCGACAGCCAGAACAAGCATCCGTGATCCTGAGATCAATGAAGAGATCCTGCTTGAAGACTTGGATACTGTTGAAGAACTCAAAGACTTATCTAAGATCATAATAGAAGCTTATCAACAAAGGGTAGCTGGGGCATACAACAAGAATATCAGGATCAGAAGATTTCAAAAAGGAGATTTAGTTCTGAGAAAAGCCTTCCAAAACACAACCAATCAGGCTGATGGGAAGTTGGCACCCAAATAGGAAGGTTCTTATCTGATCGAGTCGGAGGCAGGAAATGGAGCATATCATTTGCTCACTATGGAAGGCAACAGGTTACCAAGAGCATAGAATGCTATTCACCTCAAGAAATACTTTTTCTGATCAGGATCAAGTAACCTTTAAGGATGGAGTATCCTTAAAGGATCAAGGATCCCCAAAATTGGTAATATCTATCTAATCATTTATCCTTTTAAATTTCTTATTACTTATTTAAGGATAATGTATTCTTAACATTTTTGGTTTCTTCCAAGTTTTAAGTATCAATGCAGGATATTAATAAGATGTCTAATAACCAAGAGGTTGGCCACCTCTCCTTTACATTCAAGGTACTTTACTGTTTCCTTTGGCCTTGCCCACGATTGAATATGACCCCCGATGGTCATATCCCCTAAGGCTTAAAGGTTTTCACTTTTCTTATAAATTAGAGTTTCTACACTCTCGCCTGGAGCGCACGCTATCCAACGTATAGTCCGGGGCAGCGGCCAGTACACGCTTAGTGGCTGAAAATTTCATTGCTTTCGGCTATATGGAGGATCCTACAATTTATGGTAGACGTACCATACCACCAGTTTATAACGTTTTCACGTTATCTTACGTTTGGGCTAAATCCCGGTTTGGGCAAGTCCCTAGTTAACATCCGTGTTTGGTCTTGTCCCCAGTTTCACGGGCTTGTCCCTAGTACACGGGCTTGTCCCCAGTTGCACGGGCTTGTCCCCAGTACACGGGCTTGTCCCCAGTTTATTATTTGGGCTTGTCCCCAGCTTAATAGGTTTGATCCCAGTTAATATTATAAGTTATTTGCAACAGATTTTCTTAGTTCATCAGAAAGATAAAGTTCTATGGATTCAATATCATGAGGTTATTTCTTCAAGGATCATCAAAGGTTCTATACATATGGTAACTTAGGTCTACCTACACCTTCTAGTATGGTTTCTGTTAACAAATTTGCATTGTCTTAGTTGCAATAATCTTTTAACGTTATAAGAAATATCATTTCGTGGATACTTTATCCTACAATTTATTCTTTAAGAATATTATATCTTAAATATTTTTGGAAAGGATACTTTATCCTAAAATCTTTCTTTAAAGATTATTTTCCAAAACTTTCAATAAAGACTAAAGAGATATCGAATAAACTTTTGAAATAACAGATAACAAGCAAATAGTTAAAAGTTTAATACTATTAAGCATAAGTCACCTGGACTTACCAAAATCTTTAACCCGGATTTCACCATACAAAAGATGGACCATCCACCCGGGTTAAACAGGTGTTACTAATTGTTTTTAAGTGCAGGAAAATAAAAGTCAGATGAACCAAAGGCTTCATCCCCACAAACAGAGGATCCATCCACCTTCGGTACCCCTGAAAGTTGTCTTAAGGATCAGCGATCCTTAAACCCTACTTACTATTGTTTATTACAAAACCAGCTTATCCTTAAAAACATCAACATAAAAAACAAAAAGTGGGCTCGGGCCTTGTCTTCTTTATCCTTCATCGCCCACTTATGCTGCGTCTTCACCCTCAGTAGCACCTTCTCCTTCACCAGCTTCAGCCACCTCCTTGTCACCACTAGTCCCAGCCTCATTTTCCTCAGCCATCTCTTCATCATCTTCGCCACAAAGAGCTTCCAAGGAAGACTTCCACTTGTTCACATCCCAGGTCGCTTTATCGAAAGCAGAGTCGCTGGCCTCCTTCGCCATCTTGATCCGTTCTTGGAAAACCGACCGAGTGGCACACATCTTGGCCTCCTCTGTAGCCTGCTTCACCGCTTCTTGGTGATGGGTCTCCGCTAAGGATACCTGATCCTCCAACTATTTTTTATCTTTGGAAAGTTGGATCATGGCCTTGTCCTTGGCAACCACGGCTTTCCCTAATCCTGATAGCTTCTCACTCATCTGACCAATAATTTTTTCATAATGCTCTTTGAAAGCATTCATAGCCTACAATCAACGAGAAGTATAAGTTACAAGGATATTGGATCCTTTAAAGAGATGTTACAGGATACAGGATACTTACACTCAGGACCGTGTCATAGTGAGTTTCGGGATCAGAGGACCTCTTCCTCTTGGATGCGGCAGACTTGGCTCTAGTCGTTGCAGTCTTAGCTCAGAACTGGTTGCTGCTTTCAAGGCTTCTTTCTTGATGTTCGGAGAGGTGACCATACAATCAATGTCTTCCAAGGAAAACCTGCTAGCTGACTTCTAAGACTTCTTAGCGCCTACAAAGGATAAGTAAACAGATAAGTATTTCTTCTAATTCTATTTACCTTAAAATTACTATAATAAACTTACTTGACATGCTGGAACCCGAGGAAATATCACAGAAAGCTTCAACAAAGCGGGCTTGAAAGGTTCTAACCTCGGTATCCAGCGCAAGGAACCGTTTTGTTTTTTCTTCTGTGCCAGGTAACTTACCCAAAGAAGCAAAATTGTCCACTTCAAACAAAAAAGAAGATTGAGAACTATAATTAATGCATCAAGGATCCTACTATTTTCTAAGGATCCAGAATCCTACTATTTTCTAAGGATCCAGAATCCTACCCTTTCTAACCCACTTTGACGAAGGTCAATTCCCCCAAGTATGGAGTCTCGTTTTACAAAGAAAAACTGGTTCCTCCATAAGAGATCATTTAGAGTCACTTTCAAGATCGGATGGGGTTGTCGAGGCATGGATTTCAAGATGAAGCGGGCAGGACCGTGGGTAGTAAGGGTGTATAGATGTGAAAGTTCTGGAAGACCAAAGTTGATATTTTGTTTCTCGATGATTCTTTCTATAGTGTTAAGAACTCGCCACACCATAGGCATAGCCTGAATATAAGATATGCCCGTGGAATTTAAAAAGTTTTGGGTAAAGGCAGGGAATGGATAGCGATAACCAATGAAGAAAGGACAAGCAGGCATACAAACCCAAGTCTGAGAGTAGATGTCGCATCAGATTCCGGCATCGTACGGACGGAACACTGTTCCCGAAGGAAACAATGTTCGTAGTTCATCTATTTCGGGATCTGTTAGCTTGCAGATTTCAATGGAAGGGTTGGCTATCAAGTATTGAGGTTGCATCTCAGATAACCCAGATTCGTCGGACGCTTAGTCGGAATGTCGCGAGGGGGAAGAAGAAGACGAAACCGTAGACATTATTCAGAGACAAAGAAAATAAGAAAAGAAAAAGATGGATACCTGATGCGTCGCCTAGATGTGTGATTATAAGCAAGATATAGGGCGGCACATATATAGGCAGTTATGATTATCTCAGGGGCCAGATGGTAAATTTTTCTGGCAAACCGTCCTATCATCCAGTTTTCGCAGAAGTTTGAAATTCAAAATGACAGCTGTGTTCCACTATCACCCGCCATTTTGGGGGCAATTGTTAGGACTGATATTTTCTCTGCGGAGGATATATTATCCTTGAAGATATGCCTGGATCTGTTATCCTCCTAGAGGGCTCCAGAACCATGTCAACGATCAAGGATCCTCAGAAGTTAGTATTGTTATCAATTGTTTCATATGTGTATGTTAATATTCAATAGAAGTAACGGCTATGTGACTTGGTCCACCTCAAATATCGCGACTTGGAAGCTACCAGCACGTGGTCAACGGACGTTGGAAGACTAGTGGGATAGTGGCGAATAGATAGGACATGTTGCTGTATTTCTTTTTGATATATACCGAGATAAGATCGATTAGAAAACACATTGTATTCCACACACTCAGAGCAGAACTTACTATTCTCTCTATGCATGTTAGCGATTATTGTAACATCAATCTAGTCTCCACAATACTTGTAACCCTTTTTTGATATTAATAAACCGGTGATCGACGAGTTGTCATCACCCGGGGTTGTTTTCTTTTGATATGAACAAGGTCAAAAGGTTTTCCTCGCAACAAATCACCGAGTTCACTCTCTTTTTATTCTTATAATTGTTATTGTCATTGTAGCACTAGACCTCACATTAACATATTTGGATACATTATCCTTAGTTGATTTTTATCCAAAACAGTTATGATTTGGGGATTTAATGTTTACAAGATATAAGCGTTAAAAAGAAAAGAAAAAAACAAAGAAAATAACGAAGTTATTAAATTATCCCTAACTTAACGGAAAAAATAGACATGGTTAGAAAAAAGTACTAAAAATGCAAGTTTTTTAAAGCTAAGGTAGCCATTTGCACAAAATAAAGAATAGGTACCAAAGTTGCGTAGTTGACCAAACCACATGTACTAAAATGGCACTTAACACAATTGAACTTGGTTTTTCCTAAAAATCAACCACATAACAAAATTAGTTGAAGATGACTCGCTAAAATAAAAACTAGATCCAACAATAACTGAAGACCTAAATGGATCGTGCGTGAGAGTGGTATACGAGAAATTCACACGTTGTTCTAGAAACCAATTTCGAGCATCAACATCTCATTAATCTTAGATTTATTCTTGACATGGTTTTGTTTTTTGCGAAGCTCTTACATAGTCGAACACAACTTCATAAATAATTATCTATACCGAATATATAATTACAGTTATTTAAGTTCAAAATTGGAAAATAAAGTCATTTTTCTATTTTGTTAAACACAAACCTATTCAAATAGGTATGTATAGTTATGTAATCTAGTTCTTTTATATCAATATAATATTCAAATTATTTTTGTTATACACAGTTAAAATTAAATCATAGATGATTAAGGATAATGTGCTAATGTCTGATCAACTTTACTAAGTTAAATGGTATAATCATTATTTTTTATAAAAGAAATAAGAATATGATGTGAATTTGCATTAAAAATCATTGTAAGCACCGGCTAATAATTAAATGGAAAAGAATCGCATTCTTTTTATGTCGGAACAAATGGATGTTTCCAATCAAAAGGGGGTGGCGGCGCAGCTTGTTGTCCGCTTACCCATCTCTCTATTGTAATTGGATCTTTTTGTTAAATATATGAAAAACCGTTTAATTATAATTCCCTTTTATAGTCTTCACAAGGTTCAAAGAAAACCAAGAAGTCACAGGGAAACTTGACCGTATCCCACAAGTTCTAATTAAAGCCTCTTTAACTTACAGAAATAATCAAGTAATGAAGTAGATACTGAGTAATGAACACCTCTTCATTGTCCACAAAATTACTTTAAAAAGTGTTAGGTAAATCATGGTTTCTAATACTTCTCAATCCAAATTTTCATTGAAACTGATGGTGCAAAAATAGGAAATGAAAGTGATATTTGCTGAAGCTGACAGAAACTTTGTTACACTCTTTTCAGCATTATGATATTGCCGATGGCCGCAATTGTCAGGCTGTTTAGGAAACGACCCGATGAAGAGGTTAAGCTGATCAGAAGCCTAAACAACTTGTACCAGAGTCTACTTGATCTTTCTAGAAATTGTACGTCGGCAGAAGAAAACAAATGGATGTTGCTTAATCCAAGAACTTCATCATATGATGTATGCAGAAAGCTTAAACTCAACATAAATGACCAAGAGCCTACTAGACACTATATATGTCAAGATATTGGTTGCAGTCGACAGTCTGGTGCGTGTTTTAGCATTTCTAGCCTAGCAAAATGCAGTAACTGTGGCAAGATGATGGATCGGGAGGTCAAGTATGAGGATTCAACTTCGGGTGATGATTGTGAAGCTGGTGTGTTTGTGTCGGATTTGGCATCCTATATTGTTACAGATGAACTCTGTGTGATGCCGAATAGTCCAATCTCTATTGTGCAGATGCTTTGTGAACTTGAAATCACTGCTGTTAGCTTTTTATATGAAATGACAATTGACATGGGTCTGGATCAGGTACTTCCATATGTATTGTATTGCACGATCTCTAATGCGGGAAACCAGAATGGACGACACTAAGGATCTGTCCATTCTAGTTTAGCACGAATGGGTTCTGAAATCATAACTAAATTTTTTATATATACTAAATTTTTTTGTAAATAAATTATAAATATAAATATTAAACTTTTTTAATAAATCATATATATATGTATGTATAATTTGTATAATTTAAGTTAAAGATAAAAGCTATTGAAAATTAGTTTAACTATGATGTAGAGGTCATATAACAGTATATGAGTATATGGTGTGGATGCTAATTTCCAAAATGCACTTCTTACATACATATTTTAACTTCAAAATAAGATGACGGGATATTATTTTACAGATCCTTACTCTTTTAAAAGGAGCGTTCTTATTCAAGTATCCATTGACCTACTTGGTGTTTCCTAGTTCGCCTGTTATCCAAGATTTAGTTAATCCTAGACAAGAAGCTTTGTTTAAGAAATTGACTTCCCGAACTTCAACAAGATTGCCGTCGGTAGTTACTTTGCAAAAGTCAACATCTAAGGTCTTGTTCGTAGAAGCAGATTGTGATTTCGTTGAGTTTCTTTTCGGGTTTCTTGAAATTCCTTTGGGTACTATGATTGGTGAGTTGATGAATGGTGCTAGTTCTTTTGGGAGTTTGAACAACTTGTATTCAAGCATTTCTAATATGAGTGTTGGAGATTACATAAAGTCGGATGATCTCAAGAAAATGCTTCTCCAACCTCAGTTGGTGCACACAAATCTTTCAGAAAACCAGATTTTTCCGCTTGGTGTTTCCAACTATTCCAATACTTATTGCCATACTTATTCGCCCGACAGGGCTGCCTACGCAAATTTGAGTCGTTTCCAAAATAGTCAAGGTTATTTTACTGAGATGCATTGTATTTGTAACTTCAAAGATTCTAGAGTGGATGGAAGGTATCTGAAAACATCTGCAAAGTTCAACTTGTCTGATGATCTTGTCATTACTCGATTATCATCTTTTTCTTCAGCTACTATGCTTGGAAAGCTGAATGTTCCTTTTAATGACTTTGAGGTAGTTAAAGTAAGCATTGGCATTGATGAGTTATAGAATTGTTTTTAACTTTTTTTGGATTGTTTATTTTTGTATTTCATTTAAATTTTGAGGTATATTGTGCAGGGTTTGAAAGTCCTGGATGCTGCCCTAAAATCCGTATCAATTCTGACAGATTCCATTTGGAAAAACAATACAGGAAACTAAGAACTGATCTGTTTACTAAAATGTTCATGTTTGATTTTTATTCACCGGAACACATATGTTGGTATATCTATTTTGGTCTGGATAATTGTACTTTGCTATCATATTTATGGATCTAAATCGGAATCCAATTCGAGTTTGACCGAAAAATGAAAATTGTAATTCTATTAGGTTCTAAATAGTTTTGGTTGGATTTGGTTTTCGATTTAATCGGTTTGAAACCAAATTGGCATTCACAAGTTTTTACAATATACCTATACCGTTCATCAGCTTGTTAAGGTATTTTTTTATTTTCTAGTTTGATCCTTCAAGATTTTGAGATTTGGTGACGTACTTAAAATAAACTAAATATTGTTTTTCCTAAAACTTTTGTTTTTCCTTAATTTAAAATAAACTAAATATTGTAAAATAAGCCTAATAGCCTAACAATAAGAGATGAACATGTAGGGAGAAAGATGAAGATTTCATTAATTAGATGTGTATTACAAAGAGGGACATGAGATGTATATATAGGGTAGGAAAACTTGAGAAGAAAGCTAATCTATATTAGGTATTGATAACCATAATATTATATATTTATAACACTCCCCCTTGGTTATCAACATAATACGCGTAAAGATGTTGCCTCATTAAAAACCTTGTTAGGAAAACCCAGTGGGACAAAACCATAGATAAGGGAAAAAGAGTGCAACGCGTATTATCTCCCACTCATTTATATATCCGTCAAAATGTTAAATATTGATCTTCTGTGAAGTTGTCCAAAACTTTTGTAGTCAATCATTTGCATCTTCAGCCATTGACTTGCGAATCTTAGGTTGAATAACGTTTCATGATCTTCATTTGAAAACTTCTATTGCATCATCCCGTAAACTTATACCACTGTATTGATAACCCTGTTGTGTTTTTCTGCATTGACAATACTAGCCAAACTTGTTTTGATGAGTTAGTAAAATATATGTACATATCTTTCATACCTGAATATATTTTAACCCATTCTGATGTCTCCTAGATATACACATGCTGACAAATATAAATAAAAGATATAGAAATCATGTATAGTTAGAAATAAATATTAATGTGCATATGCATTTAATTATGATACTTTTGAACCCATAATATTTCATATTGTGATAGGAAATGATATAGAGTGCATTGTTGGACATCCTTTAACGTACTCAAAGAATGAATATTGTCTTTGGTAAATTGTCTCAACATTTTTAGATGTACTTTAATAGATTGATAAACATATAATTACACATATACTAAAAGCGCAGGTCGAGCAATAATCGCATCATGTCAAGATATTTCAAAAATTCTCCTTCTAAAAGTTCTGCAGTTTCTCTCGATAATGTGTACATCATCACTGTACACTGTGATTATATGAACCTTTAAGAGTAAAATTTTGATAAAAGTATGACTAATGACATCCAACCTATCTCCCTCCTTATCAAAAAAATTATTGATTGTACCATGCTCAATCCGATTATATTAGTCCATACTCAATAAGCATAACTCTATGCATTTTCCAATCTATCATGAACTTCTTTCCAACTTGAAAAATTTGCATGTGTATTCACTTTTCTACTTAGATCTTATGGTATGATTTCTACTTCTCAATTTACATTTATTTGGTTGAGATCTTTATAAATCTTTTTGCTTAAGGATTTAAAATCTTTCAATTTTTTTCACAAGGATACTCTATCCTAAAATTTTTTACCCATAATCATTTCTTAAAACTTTCGACAAGACTAAAGCTATAATAAAAAAACTTTCAAAATAACAAATAACAAGCAAATAGTCAGAAGTTTTAGATTATTATTAATCATAAGTCACCTGTACTTACCCAAAATCCTTAACCCGGATTTCACCATACGAAAGATGGACCATCCACCCGAGGTAAGCAGCTGTTACTAACTGTTCATAGAGTGTAGGAAAATAAAGAGAAAACAGGGGCACCAAAGGCTTCATCCCCACAAACAGAGGATCCATCCACCTTTGCTACCCCTTAAAATTGTCTTAAGGATCACTGATCCTTCAACCTAACTACTATTCTCCATTACAAACCATTATCCTTGAAAACATGATCAAAACAAAATAAAAAATGGGCTCTGGCCTTGTCTTTGATAACCTTCATCGCGCGTTCAAGCAGCATCCTCACCTTCCGCTGCACCTGCTCCTTCATCAGTTTCCGCCACCTCCTTGGTTCCGCTAGTTACAACTTCGTTCCCATCTGGCATCTCCACATCCTCTTCACCACCTAAAGCCACCAGAGCCACCTTCCATTTCTTCGCATCCCAGGCTGCTTTGTCAAAAGCAGGATCACTGGCTTCCGTCGCCATCTTGATCCTTGCATGCAGCACCGACCTGGCAGCCCACATCTTTGCCTCTTCGGTAGCCTGCTTCACCTCTTCTTGGTGTTGGGCTTCTGCTGAGGTGATCCTCCAACCGCTTCTTGTCCTTGGTGAGCTGAGCCATGACTTTATCCTTTGCGACTGATGCACTTCCCATCTCCAAAAGGCTCTCGCTCATCTGGCTCACAATCTTGTTATAGTGATCTTTGCAAGCGTTCACAGCCTATAACCAACAATTAAGTGAAAGTTAGAAGGATTTTGGATCCTCAAATTCAAGACATCAAGATAGAGGATGCTTACAGTGAGGATCATGTCGAAGTGGGTCTCGGGCTCAGAAGATCTCTTTCTCTTGGAAGTTGCTGACTTGGCTCTGGTAGTCGTGGTCTTTGGCTCGGAAGTGGTTGCTTCCTTCAAAGCCTCCTTCTTGATACTTTGAGGAGTAATCATGTTGTCGATATCCTCTAAAGAGAACTTATTGGCGAACTTCTGGGATTTTTGAGCACCTACAGAGACAAACCAATAGATAAGTATTCTATTTTATTTTATTTTATTTATATATATATAGAAATCTTACTTGACATATCAGAGTCTGAGGAGATTTCACAAAAAGCTTCAACAAATCTGGCTTGGAAGGTCCTAACCTCGGAATCCAGGGCAAGAAATCTTTTTGTTTTTTCTTCTGTTCCAGGTAACTTGGCCAGGGAAGCAAAGTTCTCAACTTCAAATAAAAAAGAAAAAAGATTCAGAGTTAGATCAGTTATCACGGATTGTATCTCTGTTAAGGATCCAGGATCATACCCTTCTTAACCCAGGTTAAAGGTAAATCAGCCCTACCAGGTATGGAGTTTCGATTCACAAAGAAGAACTGATTCCTCCAAAAGGAATCGTTTAAGGTTACTTTTGAAATCGGGTTGGGTTGTCGAGGTTTGCACTTCAGTAAAAACCATTGTGAACCGTGGGTAGTTAGGGTATAAAGGTGAGACAGTTCTTGGATGCCAAAATCAAGCTTCTCTTCCTCGATGATTTTTTAATGGTGCCTAGAACCCTCCAAATCATAGGCATAGCTTAAATATACGGCATGCCGGTGGATTCGAAGAAACTCTGTGTGAAAGGAGGGAACGGATATGTGTAACCAATGAGAAAAGGGCAAGCCGGAAAACACACCCAGGTCTAGGAGTAAACGTCACATCGGACGGTGGAATCGTACGGTCGGAAAATGGTTTCTGGTGGAAACAATGGTCGAAATTCGTCTATCTCGGGGTCAGTAAACTTGCAGATCTCCATAGAGGGATTGATGATAAGGTTTTGAGGTTGCATCTCCATCATCTCGGAGTCGTCGGAGGACTGGTCGAATTGTTTAGAGGGAGAAGAAGAAGAGGTGACAGACATATTTTCCAAAATATTAAAAGAATAGAGGGAGAAAGAAGGATACATGATAGATGGCTAGAGTATGTGGTTATAAATGGATTAAAGGGATCTAGGCGGTTATGATTAATATCAAGGGTTTTGATAATAATTATCTCTGGCAACTGTCTAATCGATTAATCTTTTGCAGGGATTTCAAATTTCAAAATGTCAGTTGTAAAGCATAAACACCCGCCATTTTGGGGGCAATTGTTAGGGCATAAAATTTATGCTGAGAATTCTTTATCCTTGATCGATTTATGGATCACTTATCCTTATGATATGTTCCAGATTATGAAGGATCAAGGATTCTTGGTATTATATGTTTACTAATAGTTGTATTTGAATGGTGTTGTGTTTGATAGATATAACAGTTGGAGGACTAAGTCATCCTATTCTTGCGCTACTGTAAGACTTCCGTACATGGTCAATGATAAAGAAACGGATAGTGGAGTGGTAGCGTGAAAGTAGGAATTTTAGTTAGTTATTATTTTTGTTTATAATCGAGATAGACGATCAATTAGAACACACTTGTTTACACACACACTTGAACAATCTCTCGTTCATATCTCGCACACTTAGCTTTCCTTATAACACTGATCAATATCTCCAGCATTTGTAACCTTTTTTTATATTAATAAAGTGGTGATAGACTAGTTGTCATCACCCTGGGTTTTTTTCTTTTGATCAAATCAAGATCAAGGGGTTTTCCTCGCAACAAATCACGTTGTTCATCCTTATTTCATTTATACAATCGTTGTTAATACCGTAGCACTAGACCTCACAATTACATATTTGGATACATTATCCTTAGTAGATTTTTGTCCAAAACAATGATGTTAATAATGAGCAGATTGATGTTTCTTTCAATCTAGGTGGTTTTCACAAAATTCAAGGTGGAGTATTCACTACGTGAATATCGACCTTCCGCCAAACATGTGGTCTGGGCGATTTGCCACACTTCGGCTTAAATGTGTGGCTAAAAGGTCTTTGACCATGTTTGAAAACCTTCCAGCATGTTTTGGCCACACATATTATTCTTCACGTGACCATTCTATACCTACTCGGATACTTTTCGCCACACTTTTAAAAAACTGTGACAAAAACTAGCCACATTATAAAAACGTGTGGCGAAATGTAACCTACAATCATAGTTTGTTTGATCTTTGATACATGTGACCAAAAACACATGCATTAGCCACAAACTGTGACATTTAACTAGCCACATGTTTTAATAGTGTGGCCAAATTTGACAAACGGCTACTGTATTGATAAGAGATGTGTCTAAAAGTTAAAAGATATAGCCACTTATATTACGTTGTGTGACCTAATGTCACATTTTCTAGCCACATTTTAAATAAAGTGGCGAAATATGACGAACAACCATTGTATTTATTAGTTATGTGGCTAAAACGCTTAAAATATATGACCACTTACATGAGGTTGTGTGACCAAAGAGTAGTTTACTTTTATTTTTCATAAGTTTTTTATTGTCACTGATACACTTATTGTGTGTGGCTATAAGTTATAAATGGTCACACTAAAATATTTTTAAGTGTGTCCAAATGTAATTAATGGCCACTTATACGAGGTTGTGTGACCAAAGAGTATCTTAGTTTTGCTTTTTATAAGTTTTTTATTGTCACGGATACACTTATTATGTGTGGCTATAAGTTATAAATTGTCACACTTAAAGGATGTTTTAGTGTGTCCAAATGTAAGTAATGGCCACTTAAACGAGGTTGTTTGACCAAAGAGTATCTTAGTTTTGTTTTTTATAAGTTTTTTTATTGTCACGGATACACTTATTATGTGTGGCTATAAGTGAGAAATTGTCACACTTAAATATTTTTAAGTGTGTCCAAATGTAACTAATGGCTACTTATATGAGGTTGTGTGACCAAAGAATATCTTAGTTTTTTTTCTAAGTTTTTTATTGTCACATATACACTTATTATGTGTGGCTATAAGTTATATATGGTCACAGTATAATATTTTTAAGCGTGTCCAATCGTCATTAATGGCCACACGTTGATTTGACAAGTGGTGACGTCATCATTGCCTTTACAATTTCTTTTGCCGCCAATTTCAAATTGTCAGGGAGATGTACCGCCGGTTTCCGATGTTGTTTAAATACCAGTCACAATCACAATCCATAATCACAATCCACAATCACAATCACAATCACAATCCACCTTTCTTCCGATTATAATTTCCGATAATGGCTTCAACATGGCTCGAACGTGCACCGGGTGCTCATGCCCTCATCTACTACGACCCCACATTTTTCACCATACGATTACACTCTTTTTCCGGCGCCTTCCGGAGGAATCAAAGGGTGAGGTATATTGACTATGTCCACCTTCAAACCTTCACGTACCAACAACTTAACCGAATGGTTAGGTGGCTTGGGTACACGACTGCTGATTATTTCAGCTTTGAAATGGTAGTGCCGGGAATCGAGGTGGCGTACATCGAGTTGAACGACTTGGAGCACTTCAAGGCGGTGTCCGTTTATGGGGCATTCCATACTCAGGTGAACCTTCGCCTCCATAGGCTTAAGGACTCCACCTACACCTCGGATGGCATGTATGAGAGGATCATGCCCTCTCATACTCCAGAAGAAAATCCGGATGTAGATTCGGATACGGAATTTGATGGCAGGACTCCAGAACCGGATGTAGATTCCGATATGGAATCGGATGCTAGGAGTTAGTTTTATGCTAAGAGTTATTATTGTAAATGTTATTAATTATTAACTGTAAATGTTATTATTATATTTTGGTTTATGCGTATGTATAGCGTATTGGATGTAGTTTTTTTAATTAACTTTAAAATAGATGTTAGTGTGATTGAATAATAAAATAGACCTAAAATTTAATTTTTGGTGGTTGAGACAGTAATTTATTGTAGTTCAGTTGATTTGTAGCGTATCTAGTTAGATATACTTGTTTTTTTATTTTAATTAACTTGAATGTAGGCTATTATTACATAAATATATTTCCAAGATTTTTGACAGGTATTAAAAGCGTACAAAGCGTGTGATTTACTAGTTTTTTTTTTTAATTTTAATTAACTTGGATGTAGGCTATCATTACATAAATATATTTCCAAGATTTTGGACAAGGAGTAGGTATAAATGTAATTAATTTTTAAAAATAATTAGCTTCTGTGCGTTTCCAAAGCGTGTGGAAACCATTTTGACATGTAGTATGCAGTTATAGTGTGTTATACACTAAACAACCAACTATATAACAACAGAGACTTTAATGACTGCAATAAAACTGGTGACTGAAATTTATTACACTTCTATATATGTTATGTGAATTCCAAACTTGGCCAAGCAGAAAAAATCTAAGGTTTCCATAGATCTTAAACTTCCCAAAGATCTTAGATTTTGATAAAATTCTTTTCAAAACTCAATGTCATCACCAAATCTTAAATCTAAGGTTGCTGGTGATGGCATTGAGTTTGGAAGCGGTTTTTCAAAACTGAAAAGGCTTCTTTCAAAGTCTGGAGGGTACAATTTTGGTATGCAGGTTAGTGAAAAGAAGGGCATAATGGTCTTTTTTTTATAAAATGAGTTGATAATGTTTTGCAGGAAACCAGCTGTTGAAAAGTATGTTGAAACATAACCAAATAGAGGTTGTGCAAGAAACAAAACCATCATACGAGAAATGATGACTGTCACCGAACACCCTAGACAACATTATGCATTTTTGGGCTTTCTTTGTATTAATGTAACTTTGATATAGCACGAGCCAGTTATGAGTGTAATGACTTTATTGATCTTACTATGGTACACTACAAGTCAATTGTGACTTTTATCGATGTAACATGATGTATGTTTGAACTTAACACCAATTGACCAAAATAAACAAAAGATGAAATGAATTCAACAAACCGGCCTGTACGTATAAGTAGTAATAGTATTAAAAACAACCAATATTTCTTTAGTTTGAATTAATAAGTACAATGTAAAGAATGGTGATATCATGTATCACAACTATATTTAAACATTATTTACATCTAACTAGCCGAACGGACACAACTGCTGGGTCGACAACCCCGACATCGGTGTCAATCTCCATTACGAATAGTTGTAGGCTTTTTCCTGGGCTTCCAGTAATCATCCGGGGACTCATTACGAAGCAGTTGATTTGGTTGTACAAGTGGCAATGTATTACCCTCATGAGGGAAAGTTACTGTACTAAATTCCTCATTGACCTCGTCATACGAATGCCTATAATTCTTGGGTGTAGTCATGAGGACAACATGTTTTTTCTATCCAGCTGATCTTGAACATAAAACACTTGGCGTGCTTGCGAGGCCAATATGAACAGATCATCCTTGTGGCCAAATTTGTTTAGGTCGACCGACGTGTAACCAAGAATATCATGTTTGACATATTTACGGTCAACCCATTGGCACATGAAGACCGAAATTCTTTTAGTATGATAATCTAGGACCCATATCCCTTGCAAAACCCCAAAATAAAAGTTTTGCCCATACGTCACCACGTCTTTTTTGATGTGCATGTCATCCGCCTCTACACCAACCCCGCTATTCTAGTAAACTCTACCATCATGAGATTTTGTACGAAATTCAAAACCGTTGATGTTGTACGAGTCGTATTTGTAAACGTTGCGGTGTGCTCCGTGTGCAATCCACTTTACGGTTTCCGATACAGAACCTGGGGAGCCCGCTAGCTCTCTTTCAACCTGAATTTCATTACAAGGATCAGATTCTTCACCTACAGTGCAGAAACTATAAAATAATTTTAAAAATTATAGAAGACTTAATAAATTGATCTACCTTGTCGCGTAACCAGTCACCAAACTTTAAAGTATGCTCCTTCTCCAGCAATGCTTGTCGTTTACCAGGCATTTGGTTTTTCAAAGAGGTCTTGTGTTGTTTGCAAGTAAGAGTATAATATATTGCGAATTAATATATATATATATATATATACATATTTATATATATATATATATATATGTATATATTAATTTTGGGTGCGCTTGCTTAGCGTTTTAGGTTTTTAGCTTTGTTTTTTGCCTTTGAACGTCTCGCGTAACTACCGTACGTTAAGGAATTAGCGTACAGTAACTGCACCCTATATATATTTATATATATATATATATATATATATATATATATATATATATATATATATATATATATATATATATATATATATATTTAGAGTATATATGTTAGTAATACTTACTCGATATACGACGCTATTTCAGGCGTATTCTGCAGCACATAGAAATGTGCACTCTTGAAAAGATCAGGAGAAACTTCAACTGATTTAACGCCTGTGACAGGACTTGTCTCCCCATTATCATCATGCTTATCATGTGGAATACCAATAGTACTCTTGATGTATTTTTGGTATTCGCTCAGAAACTCGATTGTTTCTTCCGCAATGTTCTCCTTAGCAATGCACCCTTCTGGATAAGTTTTGTTTCGCACATGTCCTTTGATAACCTTCATACACCTTTCAAAGGGATACATCCAACGAAAGCATGGTGGCCCACATAATTTTATCTCTCTTACAAGGTGCACGGTTAAGTGAACCATGACATCAAAAAATGATGGCAGAAAGTACTTCTCCAGCAGGCACAGTGTAACTATTTGCTCTTCATGCATCTTATCAAGCTCTTCTATAATGATTTCTTTGCTACAAATTGACTTGAAAAAAAACAAAGCCTGATTATAGCATTTCTCATTGGTTCTGGCATGATGGACTGTGTTGCAAGGTCAGAAACTGTTGCATAAGCATGTAATCATGTAATTTAAGGCCTTGTAGCTTCCTTTCTTTAAGATTCACCAAACTAGAGAAGTTAGAACAATACCCAAGTGGAGCCTTCAGTTTATACAGTGTTTCAAGAAACATGTCTTTTTCTTGCGCTGATAATGTGAAGCATGCTGTAGGCAGTTCTGTATTGTTGCCTTTTGCTTTCGGTTGCAACTCCTTTTTAATCCCTAAAAACTCCAAATCCTTTCTAGCTGTCAATCCGTCTTTTGTCCTACCGGGAATGTTCAGCAACGTCCCGACAATACTTTCTGCCACATTCTTTTAAACAAGCATCAAATCAATACAATGTTGGACAGTAAATACTTCCAATAGATGAGCCGTTGGTACCATATGTTTAACTTCTTCCAATATTGGTGCGGCGTTGTGTTATCCCTTTTCCTCTTACTCCCACTTAGGGATTCAGATCCCTTTCCCCATTCATTGTTAATGTTTTTGACCTCATCGTATATCTCTTCCCCTGCCATAGGCTCTTTAGCGGTTCTCATCTCCTTTTTTCCATTGAACGTCTTTGTTTGTTTTCTGAAAGGGTGGTCATGTGATAAATACCTTCTGTGGGCAGCATAACTCTGCTTCTTTGTGTGATAAAGTCGAACACACTGAGTGTCGCCCCAACAAACCACACAACCTTTGAATCCACTGTAAGGGCAACCACATAGTGTACCAAGAGCAATGTAATCATTAATCGTCCATAACACAACTGCACATAGTGTAAACATTTCTTGTTTATATGCATCATATGTTGGCTCCCCGACCTCAAATAAAGATGCTAGATCGTCAATTAAAGGCTGTAAAAACACATCAATATTGTTTCCTGGCACTCCGGATATTAATAAGGAAAGCATGATGAATTTTCTTTTCATACACATCCAAGGTGGAAGGTTGTAAATGACTGCTAAAACAGGCCAGACACTGTGGTTTCTGTTGCCTCAATGTACGTCAACCCCATCAGTGCAAATCCCTAGACGAAGATTTCTTGGATCGCTTTCGATGGTATCGGAGTACCTGTCATCTATGGCTTTCCATGCTGGTGAATCTGATGGGTGGCGTAAAACACCGGGTTTATTGGTACTCGTGGCGTGTCATGTTAAATTCTCTGCTGTGGTCTTTGATTGAAAGAGGCGCTTGAATCGTGGAATAATGGGAAAGTACCACAGTACCTTAGCGGGCGTGTTTATGTAAGTTTTGTTAGTCTTCTCATCCACCTTCCACCTTGACTTGTTACAAACTGGACATGCTTCCAAATCCTTGTAATCCTTATAGTAAATAATGCAGTCATTGATACACACTTGTATCTTTCCGTATCTTGAGCCCATGGCCTTCATCATCCTTTTGCCCTCATACATATTATTTACCATTTCGTTATCTGCAGGTAGCATCTTTTTCAACAATTTCAGAAGTTCATCAACGAACTTATGAGATACCCCGTGCTTGCTCTTCAAGTTGAGTAGTTGTACTAATGCAGACAACTTGGTGAAGTCAAGACATCCTTTATATAGGGGCTTCTCAGCGTCAACAAGTAGTTGTAGAAACTGTTGATACTTCTTGTCTCCTTTGAAATTGTCTTTTGTAGCATTTACCATTTCTACAGTTTCATGGGCATCTGTTGGAATGTTGGTATCAACAAACCCAGTATTATTATCATAATTAGTTGGAATGCAGGTGACGCAAACCCAGTTTTATTATCATAATTAGTTGGAATGCAGGTGCAGGCAAACCCAGTATTATCAACATAATTAGTTGGAATGTTGGTGTCGGCTTCTCCATGTTTTATCCAAGTAGTATAATTCTTATCAATTCCAAACCTGTACAAGTGATGTTCTACCTCGTCTAAACTAAGAGATGCGTGGTTCAAACACCGAACACATGGACATGAAACAGAAATTGGTGGTGATGTTTCCTTGCAATTACGAACTGCAAAATGTAGAAATGCCTTAACACCATCTCTATATGCTTTACTACACCTGTCACCTACTGACATCCAAAACTTATCCATCTTCCAAGAATTTTTTTATTAACTGTGTCATCAATGATATATATATATATATATATATATATATACTAATTAACGCCAATAAATGTAACTGACTCAAAGCAAAAATATTTGGTAATCACCTGAGATTAATGAAGCTGTTTGGTAGGATTGAGATTGATGAGAGTTCAATAAATACACTAGAAGATCATTTATTAGGGTTTGGTGAGATTGTGGGATATTATTTGGTCAATACTAATTGATTTGGGAGTCTTCCAGAAGATAACTTCATTAATTGGCGGGTAAAAATGAAAATTTTAAACTTCTAAATTTCGTTATATAAATATTAGAAGAGGTTCTATTACGTTCTCAGGGGGTAGTTCAAACGGTTGAGGCGCTTGTGATTAAACATAGATTGTAAATATCGCGGGTTAGAAACTCAGGAGGGAACATATTTTTATTGATTTTTGATAATAACCACTTTTTAATGAAATATTATAATAACCTCTTTTTAATGCGTGATTTTGGAAACACTTTAACTAAACTACACATTAAGCCTTTAAATGCGTTCAGAAACATAAAAATACATCATAATAGCTGGTCTAAAATCATAACAAAGTTTCTTAGCTTTTAATTATAAAACTAATTAAAAGCCCTAAAAACAACAAGAAGCAAATAAAATACAATTCTTCACTTTTTTTCTGATTAAATCCTTGAAGCTACACTCCTTGCAAGTTGATCCTCTAATGACTTATTTGCCCTTGTCAAGATAGGAATTGTGTCTGTACATCTTGTGCACACATCAGATCTTGTGGACGAAACACAATCAGACTATGTAAAGAAATCACATTTTTTGCCCTAAGTTAAAAAATATAGAGTTTAGGGTCAACAATTGTAGATGAATTCCAACTTTATTTGCAATTTCACTAACCTGAGATGCACAATTGTAGAACCTCCGACCTGGATTTTTGGTGGTCCTTGATGTTCTTAGAATGGCTTCTTTACCACAAAAACAATAAACCTGAGATCGATTGCTTCTGTTACTAGATGTGGTGGTCCGCGATGAGATTTCTTCCATGGTGAAAAAGGAGGTTTTATTGAAAGGAGTTTTTGTATAGTAGCGTTTTAGGATATTTATATATGTCTTTGTACAGTAGCGTGTGGCAAGCGTAATTGACTCTTTTGAAAAAATATATAGCATATTTTAAGCTAATTGATTACACGCATTTTTAACAAAGAAATATGAGAATCATTAATCCATATTTACCATTCATCAAAAGATGCCATACAAAAAGTACCATTAATTACAATACATCACAAAAAAACCAAGACCACCAAAGCTAACATCACCATCACTCCGCCTTGTCCGAAGTCTCCGCCCCCATCTCCTTAAAACTCATGTTGGTTGACACCGAAGTTATGGTGTCAACCAGGGTCTCACACACTGAGTCGTAGCATTCAGACTGTTGTTGCTGATAATCTGCAACCATTGCTCGAAACTCAATGTCGTCTTCCCACAACATGAGGTTACAGGATTGGAAGGTGTTTGTTTTTTCCCAAGCGAGTGTAGCCCTAATCGCTTCGACTTTCTTCAACAAAGAGTTGTCTTTCTCTTTCTGAAAATCCATCGTTTTTTTCACTATGGCCTTCACGGTTTTCTCAGAAGAATTCATTTTTATTATCTTTCTGAAACTGTTAGTGTGATTGAATAACCAAACTTAATGTAGTTAAGTTTGATTTGTATTAAGATATAGTAAGATCTAGTAAGATATAGCTTAACTTTAATGTAGGCTATCATTACCATAATATTTTTCCCGGCATTTTTGACAGGTGACGTATAATTGTGATCAATTAATTCTGACAGGTGATATAAATGCAAGTAATCTCTAGATTAAACAAAAACACATGAGACAAGTTGTTGCGTTTCCCAAGCGTGGGACACCCTTTTGTTTTTTTAATACAGTTACTATTCGTCCGGTGCGTTTCCCAAGCTTGGGACACCCCTTTGTTTTTTTATTACAGGGTTACTATTCGTCCGTGTGCGTTTCCCATGCGTGGGACACCCTTTTATTTTGTCTGTGAGCCTTTTGGTTATATATACCTACACCACATTTGTGAAACTCATATACCTACATAATTTTAAATTATTTTTTTTAGTTAATAATGGATTGCTCGTCATCATCATCATCCAGATCCTACAAGGCTGCCCTCAGAAGGCGAATTGAGGCTCAAATCGAGGTAGATAAAGCTTGTCGGGAAACTCTTACTGAAGAATTTGTAAAGACTAGCAACAGCTTGGATGCCAGGGATCTCATTACAAAAGTTCTTACTCGGATGCCCGCTAGTTGTATCTGAGATCGTGTTGTTTTGTTTATGGTTGATGTAGGACAGCGAGAGCTTGACGAGTTAAAACTTTTGGGCAAGGCAATTCTTGAACTGAATTGCTCAATGGAATTGAAGTTGAAGTTTTTTATGTCACTCAGAGATTAGTAGTAATAAAATTTGTATGTTTGTGATGGTGTGTTTATATGTGTGTTTTGGTAATAATAAAATTTTTATGTTTGTGTTAAAACATTGATTCAACATGTAACTATTATCTTAAAGTGCATTACAAACTGATAACAGAAGACTAGAGATCTCCATAAGTCCATATCATAACAAGTATCTTAAAGTACATAGCATGAAATCATTCAAACTTTTTGTTGCCTTTTCTTAAGTTTATCAATCAACTCTTCTCCGGTTAAACGAGTGTCGTCATTTTCATGGAATAGCAGTGCATTCTTGATAAGAGTATTTCTGTGTTGGTTTGTATCCGAGAGGAGGATTTTTCACAAATACTTTAACCTCAACCCTTTTAGCTGTCTTTGTTGTTCAGGGCCTTCCTTATGGAGATTACACCCCCATGGTCTCTTCCCATCATATTTCTCCATGTGTCTCATAGCAAAAATACCTCAATCTATTCCATTACTTTTTGTTCTCCATCTCATCTTCAATCTATTGATTGTTGCTACTTGGATTTGCTAAGCAATGGGGTGTTTGATTGTTTTAAGATACATGCAAAAAACGTTTCTCTACACAAAATAGAAAGCAATTTAAGTATTTTGACAATTTTTATAACAGGTATGTATGTTTTTTTGGGTTAAAAGTATATATGTTTACCAGTATATCAGGAGTCTTTCTGTATCTTTCTTCAAAATTCTCTCTAATTGCTTTTGATTTGTCTTCTAAGCTTTTAAACTTTGCATCAGCTAGTATTTCTTGATTTGCACTGTTGTCAAGTAATTCTATCACACCTGTTTGAAGATTGAAGGTAACCACAAAAAAATGATTGCGTTGTACTATTGGCACGAGCACTATAGCAACCTCCTTGAGTGATAGAATTACACTCCTTGCCATTTCTCTTTCGATGTTGTCTGAAAACACATCCAGTCTTTCTTTGTCTGTGAAACCCCTTGACTCAGAAAAATGGTCACTTGTCTGTATAATAATTAAAATGCAGATTATTAAAGCGTTTATTGTGCGTTTTCTAATAGTGCAAACGAAATAGATTAATTTGTACCAGCACATTGCTTGAAGCAAAGAATCTGAACGGTGATGCTGCAGATTTTTTCTTTTCTTCATAGTTCATTACATAGCTGAATGCATCCATTGCATTGGCGGCTATATAAATGCCAGGACAGAAGCTTTCACAGACCACCTAGAATGATTCTGTGTGAGTGGACTTGTAGACTGTAGGTCCCCCCGGGGACGTCGCCGATCGATACGAGATCCGCACGAGGTCTAGGAGTGCGGAATCCTCCTAGACTCGTTTATTGGTGTAAAGATAAAGAACACAAACACGTACACGAACAAATACACAAACAAATACAAGAACGGGATAAACAAATCTGCAGATTCTTTATAATAATAATCAAACACATTACATACCGTAACATAAACAGAAACACGTCCGACCCGAGGTGAGCTCTACCTCGGGTCGTCTCTCACGACACTTCCTCTCTTTTACTCTCTAGACAAATGAACTATAACACAATACTCTTATTTTCTGGATACAAAACCTAAACAAGACACACATATATATAGACAAAACATCTTCTCGGGCTTGGGCTTGGGCCAGTAGGCGAAGTTGTTCATAACTTCGCCTATGGCGAAGTTGTGATAACTTCGCCTAAGGCAGAAGTTGTTACAACTTCGCTGTTGGCGAAGTTGTTCTAACTTCGCCTAAGGCGAAGTTGTGCTAACTTCGCCTTTGGCGTTCCGCTGGTCTGAATTGCATAGCGACGGTCACAAAATGCACCAACATAGACCTCCTCCCAAATGTCTCCAAGACAAAAAAAATATGTACTCTGAAATTATTTCTTCATCTTCCATGACACCAGCGGATACGTCAACCTCACTCATAAGATATGGAGAGTTCAGTGTATCTGGGCTATCACTTGTTGACAATCTGGTGTCAACTGTTAAACATAAAACAACTCACATTAAATTTGACTGAAAATAATTGTAACTATAATTAAATACCTTAAACCCCTTTTGGTTTTTATTTATAATTAAATACCCTCTTTTAATGTCGCAAGCACTGTATTAACAACTTCATCAGTATCTGCGCATGAGACATTGTTTTCTTGACCACCTGCATCACCTGCATCATTTTTTACGACAGCCAAAGACGTAATATGTTCAACTGTAATTATAATTAAGCCGGTATATAATTAAGCTGGTACATATATGATATACCTTTCTGAGCAGCCACTGGACCACCAACACCAACATCTGAATCAACTGAATCACACAGATGTAATAAGTTTAAAATAACAGCATAAGTGTTTTAAGAGCGTTTTAATTATACTAATAATTAATTTAGCCCAAATACCTTTCTGAGCAGCCACTGGACCACCAACACCAACATCTGAATCTTGTGTTTTAGGTACCACATTATTAGTGAATCTGTTTTCCCATTCACAACATCTAGCAAAGATATTCTCATTTTATGGATGTCTATCATTTCCTTGACGGACCAACTCGTTGATCTCGGAGCAAATTTTATCAAATTTGTTCAACTTGTTATCCATTGCCTTATTCCAAGACTGTAAAAAGAAAATACAGTTATTGTTAATTCAAAAACATTTTCAATTTATCCCAGCCAGTTGTAATGGAGTTAAATAATAGTCAATAAGCACGATAGGCATTTGCAAACTTAAAGGTGAATAATCGCTTACATAATCATCCAAATCTTGTTCAGCTGTTTGATCGGCATTATCTATTTCAGATGCACTTTGACCATCTGTTTTTTAATTACATATAATGTTGTATTACATAAAATGCATGTAGAGATAATAGATATGAGAGTTTTTTAGAAGAAAATAACAAGTTTAATACCATGTTCTTGTTTCTCCTCAGCTGCAGTGTTTTCTTCAACTCCAGGTTTACCGGCAGCACTAACCGTCACAGCAGCGGTAGCAGCAGCAGCAGCCGCAGTCTCATCAAGTCTCTTACCAGCAGCACTAACTGTCACAGCAGCAGTATCAGCAACAGCAGCATCAGCAGTCTCATCAAGTCTCTTCCCGACAGCACTAACGGTCATAGCAGCAGCAGCCGCATCAATCCCTTTCTCGTCAACACTAAACGTCACAGTAGCAGCAACGACCTTAGTAGCGTCTTCTTCTAAGGGAGGACCATTATTCTCCAAGTATTTTTCCATCTTATTAAGAGTAGTTGTTGTTATATAGTTGACTGCAGGCGTTGTGACGGGAGTCCCAAATGGACCATATTTTTTCTGGTATTCATGCGTGTAAAGCATCACAAGGAAGGTCATCGGACCGTTGTATTGAACGTTGATACCTCTCCATTCTTCCTTTGTCGTTTTCAAGTTTTCAATAACATAGTTGCACCAGTCCATATTTGGAATATCCGAGGTTTTATCAATTGCGGCAATAAATCGTTGATTGTCTGTTGTTGATTTTGTCACAAATCCTATACAGATGTTAACCAACATAAGGAAATTAATCTTAAACAGTTCACCAACTCCTTGATCCGCGGCCAGTTTGTCTTTCACATGCTTTATACTTATTCTTGCATTTGTCGGGAATTGATTTTTGAACAAATCTGTAGTAACATCTTCCCCCAATCTTGGTCTACTCTTGCCTAAAACAGGAATCTTACCCATTGGTATCCCCAACACTTCATGTACTTTTTGTGGTGTTATTTCAATAACACCGCTCCCAATGTTCAATTCAATTAAACGGTTATTATAGTTCATGAGCAACCAACATCCCAAAGTTGTTGGAGTTTGGGTTACTTGAAGTTTTAACATTGACCCGAAACCCATTTCTTCAACACAAGTTTTTTGGGCAATGGTCATTGCCTTCACTGCATCAACAATATTAATAGGTGCACACCTATTCATAAAATTTTTGTCTACAAATTCAACAAAAGGTTGTCCCCTCTCGGCTGGCTTCTTTTCTTTAATGGCTCTCTTTTTCGGACGCTGAAATTCCGGGCCAGAGGTGCTGTGTTCCACCTGTTTCCGCTTTGACAACAACCTGTCGATTTTTGTGTCAAGGTCTGAATCAGAGTCTGCTTCCACAACATGTTTTGTTTTCCCCACCGGAGCAACTTTTTTAGTCTTCCTTTTATCAGTCTTGTTTTTTTTAAAAACTAATCACATACATAAAATAAAACACGAGGGTAGGGGATAACAAGATGAATCACAAGGAAACAGAAAACTCTTATCAAACATCACAATGATAAATTCTCATACCAAAGCCATAACACGCTAATCATATGCATATAACATGCTTTAATATTATACATAGATTTAAAAAAACAAGGATATGTATTACAATAACAACACGCTTATCAAACGCATTAATACATAAGAAGATTCAAACAAATGCTTACATTTTAAGATTAAGTAAACCTAAAACACTAAAAAAATCATAAAGTAACACCTGTTCCATCTTCATTCTGAGACCTATCGTGCTTTTGCTTCGTCCTTGGTTCCGTTCCAAAAGTAGATGAGTTAGGGTTCTTCATTTTGGTTCCGTTCCAAAATAATTAAACCACTCGAGCTTGTGCCTGTGCTTCACAGTAGAAACGAATCGTCGACGGTTTTTAGGAATATTGATTTACGAGGTTGAATTTTGGGAATACTTATCGCCGTTCCAGAAGTAGATGAGTGACTTACGAGGGTAATTATTTGACCCTTTTAAAAGAAGGCGCGTGCTTTTAAATTTTAATCGTACGGTTAGTATTGTATAGTAGCAATATATATATATATAATATTAGTGGGTGGTGGTGGGTTCAGGTGGTCATGATGGTGGTGGACGGTGGTGGAGGTGCGGTGGTTCGTGGTGGCGGATGTGTGGTGGTGGGTGGTGGTGGTGGGCAGTGGGTGGTGGTGGCAGATGTTGGTGGTGGTGGTGGTGGGTGGGTGGTGGTGGTGGGTAGTGGGTGGTGGTGGTGGATGGGTATAAATAAATGTATATATATTTATATATAATATTAGTGGGTGGTGGTGGTGTGGTGGGTGGTTGTGGTGGGTGGTGGTGGAGTGTGGTTAGTGGTTGGTTCTGGGGGTCGTTGTGGCGAATGTGGGCGGTGGTGTGTAGTATGATTGCGGATATGTAATACATGAGACAATGACGGTGCTATCCCGTATGATAACCATGATGATTGGCCCAATTATGACGAGATGATGCTAATATAACTACCTGGGTTGGTGGTGGTTATCATAATGATGCTGCTAACCTATATATACGGTTTGCTTACGCCAACCCATACGATGTCGACTGTAGCTCGTACGGCGAGCATGACGTCTATGATGATGATCACACATATATATGATGAGGACCAATTATATGTACCTATATGACAATACGCCACACAGGCGCGCGTACACACACACACACACACACACACATATATATATATATATATATATATATATATATATATATATATATATATATATATATATATATGTTGATGATGATGGTGACACCGATGTTTAATGACATGTAACCCGTATGATCGACGACGACCATGATAACGTATACGATGGTCATACTGATGGTAGCATGTACGACTGATGATGTCGTTTGATGACGACAACAATTCATAAGATGGTGCCGACAGTGATCGCTAATATTGGGGGTTTTGTTTACGATAACCCATACGATGCTGACTACATCCCGTACATGGCAATCGGATGATGATGACGACACTGATAGAGAGATATATGTTACCCGTATGATCAACGACGACTACGATAGCCTATATAATGACAACGTTGATTACCCGCACGTCTGATGATGATTCCGTTTCATGGTGATGGTGATCGATGATTATGATGATGATAACCACTATAATACATGATAACGATGATAACTTTATGATGTTGATCATCATCATAACACATATGGCGATGATGATAACCTAGAAGATGATAATGATACAAAACTACATATGATAATGATAACACTAGAATGTTATGAGCCTCTCTATTATGAAGTTGTAAATCTTATCCAGAAAATCTTACTAACGGTTAAGATAATACTTCAATAATGGATAAAATTTCAAATTTATTTAAAAAATACGATTTATTAAACGAACTCAACTTTTAACGAAATTTAATACCGGAATGTTAGTAAAAAAACTAAAAGTAAGACTATGTTTTTATACTATTTTTTTAAAAAGTTATAAAACAAAAAACCAATATATATATAAATAATTAAATGTGTAGAAATAAATAAAACCAAAATTCAAAACCCTTTTAACTTCAAAACCCTAAATCGACTTCTACTTCGCTTTACTGTAATTCGTAGACATCGCTTATCCTGGAAAGAACATAAAAATGCCACGTCTCAATAATGGAGTTAAGTTCCTGGTAGATATCGACAGTGATTCCATGAGTAGGATGGTATGTTAATGTTATCTGGTTTATTTTTTTTTATGAAACATTTTACAGTTTTGCAACATATACATTCTAAGAACATTTTTTGTGTTACTTATTGCTCATTCCTAAAGCTGTTCAACCAATGTTTGCTGACATGAAATCGAATACCGGCTGTTGTTTGATTTATGATCAAAGTGGTAGAACGTTTTCTGTTGTTATAATCAAAGTGCTTGATGACTTTTATTTTGGAACCGGTTGGACTGAATTAATCAGAGAATGTTGTATACAAGCTGGAACATATGTTGTTTTTGAGCTTAAATCAAGATCTATGTTGAATATGTTTACCAAAGAAACGTAAATGATCAATCCGGTACTATGATATGCATTCCAGTCAGAAACCGACATGTCCATTACTTGGTAAGTTTTAATTTCTGTTTTTAATGATTGTTTCCAAATTCAAATGTCTTTTAATTAACATGTTTAATAGGATTTCCCTGAGTGGTATGTGATTCAAGAATTTGGTGACAATTACATGAATTCGCTTTTCGAGCTTATTGCTCCAGATAGATTTATGTTTAAAGTTTCATGTCTTTGGGATGGAATGGGTTGTAGGCTAAAGGATGGATGGATTGAGGTTTTTAAACAAACCAACTTGAAAGGTGGTTCGTTTGTTGTGTTTGAAATCATATCAGATAAGACATTTCATATTAATGTCTTTCATGAAGATGGCATAGAACTTATCATTCCTGGTCTAAATCAGTTGTTTCTCAACTATCAATTAAGCAATCAAGGTAGTTCCTCCCAAAACCCAATTCATCTTGATGAGCAAGATGATGACTCTAAAATCGTCTTCACATGAACGTCACCAAGAAATTGGTAAATTGAATTTTTAAATTTCTTTTTTATTTACAAGTATATTTGAAATTTGCTTTTCACAGCGTCTTTCGCGTCACATTGCCACCAAGATTGATGCCTATGATGGAATGCCAATCACTTTTGTCAATCCCGAAGGTCGTAAAAAAATGAGACTTCATGGTGAACTGTCGGACCTGAAATTCAGATATCGATTACCAAAATGGAAAAAATTCAAGGTGGAAAATGAAATACAGATTTGTGATAAGTGCAGATTTGAATATGACTTCAATGAAGCGACGTTGTTAGTTTCAACAGTTGATTAGTGATTTGGTGATGTTTGGAACATTTGGGAAATATTTGGTGACGTGTTTGGTGAATTTTGGAACATTTGTGATTTGGTTGGTTATTTGTATATGTATGGTTGTATTGATACACTTTTTAGTTTATTGTATTGAATGTTGGTTGGTTAGCTTTTAAATGCTTTAATTTTATAGTTTCTTGTATCATCTATTTTGTTATTCACTCTTATTTTGTTTCATGGAATGTATTGTAATGGTGCCTTTTGTATGAAAACTTTTAATGAATGGTAATTATGGTTAAATCTAAAAATAAAACAAAAAACACTTTGTTAAAAAACACTATTACGCTTGTAACACGCTAATATACATAAACATATATAAATATCCTAATACGCAATAAACGCTTATCCAACCGTCTTCTGTCAAAGTGCCTATTTTCAGCCACAGGTTCTCTGTCGTAAAAACTATGCCAATAATCTATTGGTTCTTAATTAAAAGGGAGACAAAACTCAAAAAGCTCCAAAATATTGGCTCCAAATATTCAAAAACTCCAAATTACAATTAACACTCCAAAAATCAAATTACACTCCAAATTATTAAAAATTTTCCACTCCACAAATCAGCCGACAGTGATTTATACTCCAAATTACACTCCAAATTATTAAAAAACAATCGAAGATGAAGCTTATAGATGAAAGAATCGAAGAAGAACATGTTTTATACTCCGATGAGGAAGCCAACTACGACGACGACGCTCAATCAGACGACACTGAAGGCTACTCCAGCGAGGAAGCCAACGACGATGACGGTCAAGCAGACGAGGTTATAGGGACGATGGTTATCGAACCCCTCAACAGTTTGGAGGCTATCGAATCCCTCAAGAGTTTTGCTACTACGAAAAAACCTTCAAGGGGGTTGACGAGGTTACCTAAGCTGCGTACCCAATATGCAAACTCTGGTGGTGTCAAACTGGCAGTGGAGTTTGATAATCTGGGTAGGTTCACTGGCTAAAACAGATCAAAGTTTGCAAGTTTTTTAGGGGATGTTGTAAGGTAAATAGTTGGCTTGAGACATTTAAGTTGGAGGGAGGTCACAAAGGAGCTTAGAGATAAACTGTGGGAACAAATAACGATTATTCTTTATTTCTATTTGTGCATTTTATATATTGAGATGTAATTTACCTTTACTGTATTATATTATGCAGAAATATTTTGAGATTAAGGCTTGTCGCAGGCCTTCTGTGATGAATCGGCTCGGGCACCTTCTTCGGGATTTCAGAAGAAAAATGTATGCCAAATACATTATGCCGAACATCGGTAAACCTCTGAAGCTGAAGGCGATACCCAAGGGATATAGGACGATGATCAGGCAAGAAGACTGGGATCGCTTCGTTGAGTACACACAATCAGAGCAGTTTCAGGTATAAATCCTCTACTCTGCAAACGTAGATTGATCGACTATATATGGTTTATATTTTTTTTTAAATATAATGAAATGATTAATGTGTGGTTGAAGAAAAAATCGGCTTCATCAAAGGGAGCTCGAGCAAAGAATGTTTTTGATCATCACATGGGATGAGGGGGTTATACCTACCTTCGAGAGAAACTGGTAATCACCATCAGCTGCTTTCTCTCCAGTTCAATGATTTGTTGGTTATGTGTCTAACGCATGACCGTCAGCTGCTTTCTCTTGAATATTTTACAAGGTCAAAAAGAAGGAAATTGGACCGGATGAGATCCCCGGTCGTGCATTAATGTGGATGAAAGGAAGGGAGGACAAAGATGGTGCATACAAGAATGTTGTTGTCGAAGGCGTGGCAACAAAATTAGTATGTTTTTGTATTAAACTTTTTAAATCATGTTAAAGTCAATTCATTGCCTTATATTGGTGTCAAAAAAAACTTGAGTCTGTATAACTTGTCTCAACACTTTATGTGGATACATAAGCGTGTTACAAGTGTATTATAATATTTGTTTTCTTGCAAGCTCAGCATGAGGAGCAGATCGCCTCCGGAGCCCTGGCACTTGAACCGTGCACAGATGTCGTCACCTTAGTGCTTGGAAAAGAGAAAGGTGGGTTTTTAAAAGGGATTGGGTACGGACTGACAACAGGTAAATATTGGGGTGTGAGTCGGGTAAAAGGCTCGTTTAAGCAACGGATTGCCCAACTTGAGTATGAGGCAGTGAAGAGAGATGAAGTGGTGAACAGGTTGACGACTCTACTTGAATCCACGAGTGCTATGCTAGCAAGCCGTGAGAAGGAACAGTTAGCATTTGAGGCCAGGTTCAAACATCTCGAAGGATTGTTGCCGCAAATGTCAGCAAGTCAAGTAAGTGACGTATGCTACATATTATTAATGCATTCGACATACATAATTGGCACTGTTTTTGTCACAATTCGTAGGTAAATTCTGTTCCCAACCAAATTGGTTCTAACCAAAGTACTAGTTTTGTGGCGCAAAATAAAATGCCAGGACCAGTAAGTATCTGGCAGTTTCTTTGCTTTTTACAACTTTCCATGTGATTTTTCATTTTCCATAACCTAATAAATTGATTTGTAGGCCAGTTCTGTGGGAAACATCTTAACCTCGGGTGAGGCTGTGCAACAAGAATCCGTTTCTCAGGTAACCATTTGACAGTTTGATTGATTTGTTTTAATAATTAACTTTTCATGTGAGTGTGCTGATTTTGCATAAGTTAATTGTAACCCAAGTCTGCGGATAAAATAGTTGTCGAAACGGTACCCGCTCCCCATATCGCGACATCAGTACTTATTTGACAATTTCAGTACTTTTTATAATTCGTTTCCAATGTGAGTGTGCTCATTTTCTATTACCGAATTGCAGGCCAAGTCTGTGGAAAAAAGTGTTGACCAAACGGTACCCGCTCCCCATATCGCGACATCAGTAAGCATTTGACAATTTCAGTACTTTTTATAATTCGTTTACAATGTGAGTGTGCTCATTTTCTATTTACCGAATCGCAGGCCAAGTCTTTGGAAAAAAGTGTTGACCAAACGGTAGTCGATCCCCATAGCGTGACATCAGTAAGTATTTGGCAGTTTCAGTTTTTATATTTTATAACCTAATAATTCCTAACAATTCCAATTTCTGTTATATTACCAATGAAGCCTGTAGAGAACAATGTTGACCAAGAATCAACACAACTACACCACACTCCGGATAGTAACGGCTCGAAAAAACCATCAGTAAGTTTTGGCAATTTCAGTTTTTCCTTTAATTGTTGATTGATTCATTGAATGGTTTTTAGGTAAAACGGAGAAGTCGTAAAATAAAAGTTGATGTATCTACGGATGAAGCTTCCCCACCTGCTGAAATAAAGGTATGTACTGCGCGAAACATTGTTAATTTCCCACCAACATGGGTATGTACTTATATATTGACTTCAACTAAGCCATCTTAATTTCACATGCTGGTTTATAGGTGTATGAGTGTCGTTTGTGTGTGCATGACAAGCGTAACAAGGTGGCAAATGGTAAAGTTTATTGGTCACCGGTTCCACAACAGTTGCATGGAAAAGCAATCCCGGAGGGTTGCTATAAAGTTAGTATTGATGAAGTCATAAAGGAACAAGCAATTATTCCTTGTGAGGCAGGTGAAATTGTGACTGTTGGCAACGCACGTGGTTCTTTTGTTGCTTGGCCAGAACACCTAATCTTATGTGATCAGGAGGTTTGTTCCCTTTTAACTTAACCAAAAAAATATCTACGTTCTTTTTCATTTAGTTTAAAAATGAACACTTGTGCTCGTTTATGTTCGTTTGTTTATAATCTAAACTAACGTAATTGAACAAAGATAAACGAACTTCCAGCCGAAAGGTTCACGAACAGTTAAACGAACGTTCGGTATGTATGTATGCATACTATTTTGTTCTATTCAATTACAAAATACGACATTAATTATACATATTTGTTTTTCATATTCTGTTGTTCCAGCTACCACCACTCACATCCTCAAAAGAACCAGACAGAGCTGGCAAGAAGGCAAAGGCAAAGTACACAACGATAGACCGGGTGACCAAACAGAAGACAAGGAGCAGTGCCAAGAAAACCGACGCCTTAGCTAGTATATAGGTAGTCGTTATTTTTGTATTTTGTAAGATATTTTGCATATACATTTGCTTAAGTGAATATTATTGTTAATATAATTTGTTTCTAATTTTGTTTTGTCATGCTTGCTTATAGCTGTTTTATATTACTGCACAAAAAATAAAAATAATTATATATTGCCTAATTACACACAATTTGGCCACATAGAGCACATTAAATAGGTGTGGCCAAAAGTACCTGAAATTACAAAAATTAGAGTCTATAAATGACCATTAGCCACAACATAAACATTTTTGTGTGACGAAAAGTATGATAATAGCCACACTTTATATTACAAAAGCATTATGTGTGACAAACGGTAAAGACAATGGCCACACCACAAACAACAAAAGAGTGTTTGAGTGGCAACTTCACATTTTTAGCCAAATTGACAACAACCTCCAGTGTCTATATGATATTATTAGCCACACAGTACCTCACTATGTGTGACGAAAAGTTTGACAATAGCCACACTTTAAATTAGGAAAAGCATTATGTGTGACAAACGGTAAAGACAATGGCCACACTACAAAAGAGTGTTTTAGTGGCAACTTCACATTTTTAGCCACATTGACAACAACCTCCAGTGCCTATATGATATTATTAGCCACACAGTACCTCACTATGTGTGACGAAAAGTTTGATAATAGCCATACTTTAAATTAAGAAAATCATTATGTGTGACAAACGGTAAGACAATGGCCACACCACAAAAGAGTGTTTGAGTGGCAACTTCACATTTTTAGCCACATGACAACAACCTTTAGTGTCTATATGATATTATTAGCCACACAGTACCTCACTATGTGTGACGAAAAGTTTGACAATAGCCACACTTTAAATTAGGAAAAGCATTATGTGTGACAAACGGTAAGACAATGGCCACACCACAAACTACAAAAGAGTTTTTGACTAGCATGTTCCATTTTTAGCCACATTTACAATAACCTCCAGCGTCTATAAGTTATGATTAGCCACACAGTACTTCACTATGTGTGACGAAAAGTTTTACAATAGCCACACTTTATATTAGGAAAAACATTTTGTGTGACAAATGGTAAGACAATGGCCACACTATAATCTACAAAGGAGTTTTTGAGTGGCAAGTAAATATATTTAGCCACTTTTAATGTAATATCCAGTGTCTATATAATATAATTAGCCACACTATTATTAAATTTAAGTGGTCATTGCTTTGCTATATCCACACGGTATAGGTCACAATGCACGCTTAACACAACCCTATTGGCCACATTATTATAAAATCATGTGGCTGAAACATTAATTCATGTGGCTATATACGTGCAATGGTCACTCATAGTAAATACTCATGTGGCCATTTTCTACCGTTTAGCCACACTTATTGGAGAGGCTTCTTGATGGCCAGCAACTAATGCCTGTACCCTTTAGCCACACTTATTACCACATAAGGCCACCAAAAACTGTGTGTGGTCATATCATACACACGGTGTCGCGACCTTTGGCCACATTTGACCCGAACCAAATGTGTGTGACTAAAGGCCTACGGCCACACTTTTTTCGTGTGGCTGAAGTCAATATTCACGTAGTGATTTGAAGGTATGATGTTAGGGATGATGACCCGTTACTTGATGACGACCAAGTATAACCCGACACTTGAAAGAACCCGCACTCAGCTCTTGAGAACCGATCAGGCTGCATGGGAATGAGTCAAGCCTCAAGGTGTGTGGATTTTAATTAATATTAATTTCTTCATTTTTTGGTTTATTTGGTTTTATCTTTTATTTGTTTCTTTTTGTTTAAAAAAGAAGGTTCATTTTTATTATTAAACTAGTACTTAGACCCGCCGCGTTGCGGCGGGTGGTGTAAAGTTGGGAAAAAAACTTTCTGGTATCCACCCGCGCAAAGCGACAGATAGAAAAACCATTAACGTTTGAAAATGTTAACGCCAATCAAAACAAAAAGGAAAAGAATGTTTACAAAGATGTTCATTAACTTTGTACAATAAACAATTCCAACCTTACACTTCAGCACCTAACCATTACATTTCATTAGAACTTATTCTAGCAAGTTTACAAAATCTAACTAGTTAGTGATACCGAGTTAATTTCGGTCGTATCCCGAACACTCGAGATACCATCATTAACCGATACCAAGTGAATTAATGTCGCATCCCCGCCACATCGCGAGGCATAAGTAACTAAAACTAAAACTTAGTTTCAACATAATATCATGTATACGTAAAATCCTTACATGTAAGATTAAGATAATTGTTTCATAAGTTTAACATCTCAGTTAAACATTAATCACCAACTCACTGAGTTTACACCAGCTGGGTTGACTCTATATTCCTACTCTTCAAACTAAAATTAAAGAATTTGATGCTGAAAATCTTATTCTCTTCTTCTACACTGCTTAAGCTTTCCTGGATCTGCAACATTAACTGCATTTTCAATAAGTTAATGGGCCAAAAGTCAAACTCATATACAGATCCTTCATCCTTCATATTTAGTATTTATACAGATTACAGACCTTTTGTGTGATGATAGACTTGTCCAAAATCATGCACATGTAGTCTATTTTAATTGTTTTAACTTTTATTTTCTTTAAAAATCCATGTAGTGTAAATTGGATTGAAAAGCACGTTTCATTTTTTTTAGTGTAAAACTGTGTCTGTTCAAATGAAGTTGCATATACTATTTACAAAACACTATTTTAAAACCATTGTATGAAACAAATATGTTTATGACTTCAGAAAATCATACTCAAACCAGTGAATCTTCAGATCTAAACACTATGCTTAACATAAATCAATACAATGAATTAGCCAAACCTGGACTCGTAGTAACTTGTATCAAAGATGTACCTTTTTTACCCCGTAATTTTGTAGATCCGTCTGCAAATGTCAATCGAGTTTTCTCTCGAAATCAAGAGTATGGTGAAACTTCACATTTATTTACCTACAAAATGAAATAAACTTCTGAAAGCAAAAGAATAATTAAGACCGTAAAAAACCATGAAAAAAAAAACCTTTAATCATAAATCAAAAATACCTTCGAATCAAGGCTTGCCTTCTCAGTTAGGGGGTTAGGGTATGCGACCAACGCCATCTAGAGTTGAAGATCGAACATTGTAACGATGATAGAGGCAGAAATTGCCCTAAAAAACCCTAAATTTAACAGCTCGTGGTGAAGAAATCAACCACACCGAAAATAACTAATAAATGGTGCAACTGATTATTTAAGCAACAACACGAAAAAACCAAACAACTACCAAGTAAATACAGAGCAATCAAGAAAAAAAATGTACAGACCTACCATCGAACAACAACCCAAAGGATAAAACCACAATGGAGAGAAATTGAACGACATCCTGAAAAATAAAATTACAACAGCGAGAATAACCCAAATCATACCACACCTCTGCGAATGACTGTTAAAGGAATAAACAACAAAAATAAGCAAAAAGCAGACACATGTAAAGAGAATACCATACGTAGAAGTGAAGGCAGATTGTACAACACACATAGCTTAAGTTGCTTATCCTAAAGCACATTTTAGAAGAAACAGTATTTATGTGAGTGAGGGCAACTTTCAAAAATATAATATATATATATATATATATAATTTTAATATTGAAGAACTTTCGGTTTTGAAGTTTGTTTGATTGATCTATGAGAATTCTTGAGCTATTTGATTGTTTCCGTTAACTTTATCATTTATGATGCGGAACGCGATGACCTGTTAATTACTTGATGATTGACGACCTACGAGAACCTGACACTCGAAAGGACCCGTACTCGGCTCTTGAGAACCGATCAGCCTACATAGGAATAGATCATGATGCTTGCATGAATTTCAGTTCATATTAATATCATGGTTTTTAACTTCTATTTGTTTTCTTTAATGTTTATCTATATAGTTTGATATTAAAAAAAAAGGTTGATTTTTATTACCATGTTTTGAATATTAAAAAAAAAGGTTGAATTTATTACTAACTCGTCATTTAATTGCTTCCTTTGAGTGCATCATTTGGCTGGAAGAGAACTAACACAAGCTTATATAACCTTACAACCCACAGTAAGAATAAATTAACTTAAACAAAACTAAACCAATCAACTTCACTAAACTAACTTTCTGATGACCGGGATTTGTTGACAAACTTGGTAATCCTCCAGCAAATTAAATTAACGACCCCAACGACTAATCAGTTCTTCGTTTTATATATCCTTTTTAAAATGGAACATGTGAAAGCCTCAGAAGATCTTAGAGAAGCGTCAAGAAGTTCCAAACCCTTCATAAAAAAAAAGTTAAGCGAGTCTAGAATTTACATAATGAATGAACTAAATTTGTTTTAGTAGTAAAAACAGTTATTTACTGACTGAATTAACATGTTTTACCTCCTCAATGCCGAAGCTCACTTCATGTACCTCAATATCATTTAAAGGAACTTTCAACATACCAAGCGTAGTAATTGTCGAAAAAGATGATAACGGAGTTACAAAAAGATTATCTTTCAACAAGAACTTTACAGACGCTTTCAAGTATCGTCCTTCGACTCTTGAATCTTTTAAAGAACAATCATAAAAGCGTTCCCCCGAATAAAATTTACGCGTTGTGGTACGGCTAATACTTGCACAAACATTTTCAAGCTTATCATAGCTACGCAAATATAACTTAGAATAGCGTAATAAAACACTTAAAGGAAAAATCTGGTTTAGCGAGAGTTTTTTATGTACCAATTGGGGTTCCAGAGCATACTTTTGAGCTCACTTGACTTTATGCATTTTCCAACACTCAAACCAGATATGCTTGAGTACAAGTTGTTTAAACTAAGAACGTTAAATAATTTGCCAATCACAGTACCTAGAGGGATGTCAAGGAACCCAAAAATAAACTCAACCAAATCATAATCTCCATCTGCAAATAATAGTTTGGATGTTGATTTTTGCATGGTAACTTTCAATTTTAAAGTCCTTAAAGTTCTTGTAGTTTCATTTTTTGTCAAATGGTTAACCAAAGGTTTTTCTCTGACGACACCTAAACCTTGAATATAACCAGCTCCAGGGAAAACCATCCAGGTCAAAGGATTCTTAGATAATAGAGCCCCTTCTAAAAGATTAAGAATCTGAAAAATAAAATGTATATACATAGTTAACTTAAGACATAATTTCAGAAAACCAAATAAAACAGATTATAAACCAAATTAATTACCTGGTCAACACCAAAATCAAATGACATGTTATCTAAAGAGCTAACATCAATGATTCCAACTTCACAGAGCAGCAGAATGCTTGAGCCTGAACATCATCATAAGACATCTGTAGAAAGCTTAAACTCAACGTAAATGACCAAGAGCCTACTAAGCACTTTATATGCCAAGATTTTGATTGCAGCCGACGCTCGGGTGCACGTTTTAGCATTTGTAACCTAGCAAGGTGCAGTAACTGTGGTATGGCGATGGACCGGGAAGTCAAATATGAGGAAGGTACTTGTAATATAAGAGGTGATGGGGTGTTTGTTTCTGATTTGACTTCCTATATTGTCACAGATGATCTCCGTGTGATACCAAATAGTCCAGGCTCTATTATTCAGCTGCTTAGTGAACTTGGAATCACTGATGTTAGTGGTTAGGATGAAATGACATTTGATATTGGTCTTGATCAGGTACGATTGTCTATATTTTGTTTGTGCTATACGTACGGTACCCCGTCTTTTCAAATAACTCACTTGCACTTTATACATTCTATGCTTGTATGCATATATATTATATATACGCCTTTTGTATTGCGTAAACTTGTATGCATATGGTACGCACGTATACATTTTTATATGCCCGTGTATATGTGCTCTATCAAATCACATTAATAGGTATAATGTCTTCTGAAATGCACAACATACATGTTTGTTTTACAGGTCCTTACTCTTTTAAATGGAGCATTATTATTCAAGTATCCGTTGACCTATTTGGTTTTTCCTAGTTCTCCTATTATCCCAGATTTACTTAATCCTAAACAAGAAGCTTCGATTAAGCATTTGAAATCGGAAAATTCAACAAAATACTCATTGAAAGTCACAATACAAAAATCAGCATCCAAGTTCTTGTTTGCAGAAGCAGATAGCGATTTCGTTGAGTTTCTTTTTTGGTTTCTTGCAATCCCTTTGGGTTCTGTGATTGGCGAGTTAATGAGTGGTGCCAGTTCTTTTGAGGGTTTAAACAACTTGTATTCAAGCATTTCTAATATGAGTGACAAAGAATACATAAAGTCATATGATGACATGCTTCTCCGACCTCAGTTGGAGCTTACAAATCTTTCAAAAAACCATATCTTTCCTCTTAATGTTTTCAACGATTCCAAGACTTATTGCCATACTTATTTGCACCTCCAAACTTTCACCGCGAGTCTGACTCGTTCTGTAAGCCGTGGAGGTCTTGATAAAGAAATGTTTTGTATTTGTGCCCTTAAGGATTCTCGAGTCGATGGAAAATATCTTAAAACATCAGCGAAATTCATGTTGACAGATGATCTTGTCATTACTCCATTATCATCATTTTCTTCGGTTACTATGCTTGGAAAGTTGAAGGTTCCCCTGAATGATGTTGAGGTAGTTGAAATAAGCATTGGCACTAATGAGGTATAAAATAGTTTGATTTTTTTTTTTAATTTTCTGTTTTATTTATTTCATTTATTTTGTAATAACTTGCCTTCTTATTTGTGCAGGGTTTGGAAATCCTGGATGCTGCTCTAAAGTCTGAGTCAACTTTGACAGATTCCATACTGAAAAAAATTAAGGAAACTAATTAAGAACTGATCTGTTGTTTACTGAAGTGTTATGAATGATGTTTTTGTTACAAGAATCTGTTGGTTTTAATGTATTTTATATCTATTTTGGTTTGGATAATCTTTTGTTGGATCAGAGATTGCATACACTTTTTATCACTATTTGATCTCCACACAAAAAGTAATAAATTGCATAATTCGAATGATATCATTTTTAACACGTAAGACTACTGACTACTGTTTAAATAGCATATACCACACGCATTTAAAGAGCATAAACAAAGTAAATTGGAATTAACCTTGTTTCTCCTACTTTTTTTAACAAAAAATTAACTTTCTAATCTAAAGTCTCTTAACCTTACAATTACAAGAATTTGAACTCACCACCTCACTTTTGAATGGACAAACATCCTACCACTAGACCAATTAGTCATGAATAGTCTCCGACTTGAGTAGTTAAACCTAATAACAAAGATTATATATGAATTAATTCAACACCCTCCCACAATTGAAATAATTACATCTTTTGAATTTTCTTCTGACCTAACCGGCCTTTGCCTATACATTTGTAATGGTTTAGTGAGAATGAGGAAAAGGTGTCAAGACTTGGGAGCCTTCTAGGCAAGGCTTATGGTCAAATGATTTTAGCATGCATTTTGTGATCCGCACTGATCGAACAATGACATCACTATTCTCCAACAATGGAAATGCACCTAAGTTCCCATTCCATGTAAATGGACGAGAATATAAACGGATACTATTTTACTAACGGGATTTCCCTGCCTTATCAACACTTGTGAGAGCATTTCCATATACGCACTTGATGAATGAAAAGTGGTTCAAGAATGTCCAAGAGTCATTAAAGATGTGAACCGTGCTTTCGGCATTCTAAAGGGAAAATGGGGTATATTTAGGAAACCCATACGGATTACATCCGTAAAAAAGATTAGGAGCGAGACATATGTGTGCATTATATTACACAACATGATCATCAAAGAAGACGAACCTACAATATCACTGGTCTAAGGGATCCTCCAGTTGACCAAGATTTTACCATAATGTCCTATAGGAGTTGCAAGATGATACTACACATTTTCAACTTTGATTTGATCTTGTGGGTTATCTTACAACCTTAAATATATTGTAGATCGACTCGGGCGAAGAGTAGCTTAGTTTCATATTCATGTATTTATTTTTTTAATGTTTTCGTACTTTTTCTAATTTGAATTATGTACTTTTTAAATTTTAATGAATGCTTGTTTTTTAAAGTATCAATTATTTTTTTGTTAAAACAAAATAAATCGAATGGTTTGTGGTACTTGAAAGGAGTGGTGCTATTAAAGATGAGGTTATAGGGTAGTCCTACTCCAGGGTATATATAAGCCTAATGAGATGGCAGTGCACGATTGGTGGAGTTCAAGTGTACTCCAGGTTATCCGAAAGGAACACCCCCAAGTGCTCTAAGATTGTTCACTTTGGAGGGGTTTCTCCGCCCCTCCACATCATCGCCACGTAGGAAACGGAGCTTCGTAGTCCCTCTCCATACGTCTCACTATGGTTTAAAGCCCCATTATCATGTTATGTGTGTGTGTGTGAGAGAGAGAGAGAGAGAGAGAAAGGAAAAAACACATGGCCCCACCCTTCCTCCATGTTGCCCCTCTTCACCATACCGCCCAACCCAAGCCGCCCCCTCCATGCAACCCCTTGGTGGTGTTTGGGGCTTTGAAGCCCCTCCAAGCGGTCCCTTTACCGCCTACAACAAAGGGTCTAAGGGTTGTAAGTTTTAGTGAGGGTGACCATCTATTAATAAAAAATAAATTAAGAAAAAACACTCACAAAACCAATATCAACTTTTCCTCACACTTGTGAGTCCATTCATGGTGGGTTGTTCACGCCCCCTCTCATAGAGGTGCGGCACAGTGTTCAAACGCCTCATGACAAGTGACAAGGCGGCACTTATACTCACGATAACATTACAGATGTCCTAAGGTTTGGATTAAAAAAATAGGTGCACAATGTCTCTTTTTTAAATGTGTTCCTCGTATGAGTTTTAGTGTACATATTGTATATGCTATATGGTAACATTCATTCTAATCTTAACTTATTAATAATAATTATGAAATGTTATTTGGAAATTATAATTACGAAGTAATGGATAACATTTGGGGTGTTAATAATGTTCGTAAGTTACCAACTTTTTAAAAGAAAATGTCAAATAGAAAAAGTTGTGAAGCATGGAACATTTGGGGTTTAGGAACAAATTTTTAAGAAGAGTCACCCGGCTAAGTAATTGGGCCTTCAGGTTTAAGCTACAATTTGAGCCCAAGAAATCTTACCCAAGTGCTCCAGATTTTGCAACTATTTAGTGAATGTATTACTAAGGAATTTTGGCCAGATAAGATTTACTTTTCTACTATTAGTCTATTTCTATTTGTGAGTAGATATTTAAACCATTTTCTCGATATTTGTTGAGTTTCCCTAGCAAAAGTTAATTATATGCATATACTATTTTAAAAGTACGATATTGTCCATGGCTATATATTGTCCATGGTTTTATAGCCTAGTGGCATTTTGGTGGTGGGATAAGGCTTAGGGACCATAAGGTCCTGGGTTCGAATCCCACAAGAGGGTTTTTTCAAGATTTATTGGGTTTCCTCCTGAATTGGTGGTTGACATTATTGCCTAGTGAAGATGGATATAATCGCGTGATTCTGCAAATGTCAATCGAGTTTTCTCTCGAAATCAAGAGTATGGTGAAACTTCACATTTATTTACCTACAAAATGAAATAAATTTCTGAAAGCAAAAGAATAATTAAGACCGTAAAAAACCATGAAAAAAAAACTTTAATCATAAATCAAAATACCTTTGAATCAAGGCTTTCCTTCTCAATTAGGGGGTTAGGGTATGCGACCAATGCCATATAGAGTTGAAGATCGAACATTGTAACGATGATAGAGGCAGAAATTGCCCTAAAAAACCCTAAATTTAACAGCTCGTGATGAAGAAATCAACCACATCGAAAATAACTAATAAATGGTGCAACTGATTATTTAAGCAACAACACGAAAAAACCAAACAACTACCAAGTAAATACAGAGCAATCAAGAAAAAAAACGTACAGACCTACCATCGAACAACAACCCAAAGGATAAAATCACAATGGCGAGAAATTGAACGACATCCTGAAAAATAAAATTACAACAGCGAGAATAACCCAAATCATACCACACCTCTGCGAATGACTGTTAAAGGAATAAACAACAAAACTAAGCAAAAAGCAGACACATGTAAAGAGAATACCATACGTAGAAGTGAAGGCAGATTGTACAACACACATAGCTTAAGTTGCTTATCCTAAAGCACATTTTAGAAGAAACAGTATTTATGTGAGTGAGGGCAACTTCATGTACCTCAATATCATTTAAAGGAACTTTCAACATACCAAGCGTAGTAATTGTCGAAAAAGATGATAACGGAGTTACAAAAAGATTATCTTTCAACAAGAACTTTACAGACGCTTTCAAGTATCGTCCTTCGACTCTTGAATCTTTTAAAGAACAATCATAAAAGCGTTCCCCCGAATAAAATTTACGCGTTGTGGTACGGCTAATACTTGCACAAACATTTTCAAGCTTATCATAGCTACGCAAATATAACTTAGAATAGCGTAATAAAACACTTAAAAGGAAAAATCTGGTTTACCGAGAGTTTTTTATGTACCAATTGGGGTTCCAGAGCATACTTTTGAGCTCACTTGACTTTATGCATTTTCCAACACTCAAACCAGATATGCTTGAGTACAAGTTGTTTAAACTAAGAACGTTAAATAATTTGCCAATCACAGTACCTAGAGGGATGTCAAGGAACCCAAAAATAAACTCAACCAAATCATAATCTCCATCTGCAAATAATAGTTTGGATGTTGATTTTTGCATGGTAACTTTCAATTTTAAAGTCCTTAAAGTTCTTGTAGTTTCATTTTTTGTCAAATGGTTAACCAAAGGTTTTTCTCTGACGACACCTAAACCTTGAATATAACCAGCTCCAGGGAAAACCATCCAAGTCAAAGGATTCTTAGATAATAGAGCCCCTTCTAAAAGATTAAGAATCTGAAAAATAAAATGTATATACATAGTTAACTTAAGACATAATTTCAGAAAACCAAATAAAACAGATTATAAACCAAATTAATTACCTGGTCAACACCAAAATCAAATGACATGTTATCTAAAGAGCTAACATCAATGATTCCAACTTCACAGAGCAGCAGAATGCTTGAGCCTGGACTATTCGGAATCACACGGAGATCATCCGTGACAATAAAGGTTGTCAAAGTAGACACAAACACACCATCATCACTATCATCATCCACAGTTGAATCCTCATATTCGACTTCTCGGTTCATTATCTTGCCACAGTGTCTGCATCTGGCAAGGTCACAAGTGCTAATTAAGCATGTATCAAAAAAGCATCCACGAATGCAACTGAAATCCGGGCATATAAAGTGTTTTGTAGGCTCTTCATCATTTATGTTGAGTTTAAGCTTTCTGCATACATCATGTGATGAAGTTATGGGATTAAGCAACCACCATTTGTTTTCTTCAGCAGACATACAATTTGTAGAAAGATCAAGCAGGCTCTGGTACAAGTTATTTAGGCACCCAATGGCCGTAAGCTTTTCATTACGGTGTTTCCGCAAGAGCCTGACAATTGTGGCCATTGGCAATGTCATAATGCTGAAAAGTGTGTCAACAAAGTTATCTTCTTCAGCAAAGATCACTCTCTTTTCCTCTTTGTGCACCAATAGTTTTAGAGAGAATTTGGACCGGGAAGAATTAGGATGCATTATTGTTAAACAATACAAAACTAGAGGATAGAACAATATGTTGCAATAGAGTAGTTTTTTGTGAGATCTTGAGATACTACTTAAGCTATAATTGAGCGGACAACATTATTGTAAGTTAAACAGCTGGTGTGATGCAATAACTCGATATTTATTATGAACATTATTGTAAGTTAAACAGCTGGTGTGATGCGGTCAAGTTTCATTTTGACTTATTGGTGTCCTAGCTGTGAAGACAATATAGAGAAGAAAAAGAAAAGAATTGCAGTTGATGTAACTTACCTTCTGGAACACCCATTTGTAAATTTTATGGCCGCCAATGTGAAAATAATCAGTTTAGATTGGCTAGTAGGGCATAAATGGTGAGCGGGGGTCTCATCGGAACCAGCCTCTCTATTCCTAAAGGGTAGAGGAGGTAAGGCTGTCTACATCTTACCCTCCTCAGACCCTACTATAGCTTTGCTTTACCATTGTTGGGATATACCGAGTACGATGATGATGGAGTAGGACATAAATGGGTCGTGTTTGGGTTAAACCGCTTAACAAAGCTATTTAGTAACGGGCTGACTCATTCCCCTTCAAACTTATTTAGTTTTTCAAAGTTAAGGTTCTATTTTTATTTCTTAAATCGGTGCGCTTAAATTCTGATTTTAACAAAAGATATTTTTTAAGTTGATAATAACTTGAAATATTCATTTGTATGAATATATAAAGTTAATAAACTATTTATTACCTTTACACTTCCAACTACAATTCTTTCTATTCTATAAAAAATCTTCAATTTCCCATTCACAAATTCACAAACAGAAGATCTTAACATATTTATGTTTATTGAGTCTCTTTCAAAAAAACAACAAATTGTTTTAACTGTGATAAACTTTTAATATATAACATAAAAAACAAGCCCTCTAGAAGCTAGACTAGAGATCCCAATATTGCAACCCGATAAGGATATCAACAAATTAATTAAAAGATATAAAATCATACCAATGAGACCACTCAATACATAAATTAGATCTTTTTTGTACACACCACAAACGAACGTTTTCTTAAGCTAAATCAAATAAATTGCATCTTTTTTTGCCTTCACAACGTCCAAAGAAAAGCCAGAAGTCACACCAACGGATAATTAAGAAAGCCTCTTTAGCTTACTTCCAATAATATTCAAATAAATACTTAGTAATGAACACCTTTCCATTGTCTAGCACTATAGTTTAAATACTATTGCTAGATCTCACCATAGAGTACTATCCATCCCAAAAATCATGGCTCCTAACACTTCTCCAGCCAAATTCTCCTTAAAACTAATGGTACACAAAGAGGAAAGGAGAGTGATATTCGTTGAAGCTGACAACAACTTTATTGACACCCTTTTTAGCATTATGACATTGCCAATGGCCACAATTGTCCGGCTCTTGCGAAAACTACCAGATGGAAAGCTTAAGGCAATCGGAAGCGTAAACAACGTGTACCAGAGTCTGTTCGATCTTTCAACAAATTTTATGTCGGCTGAAGAAAACAAATGGATGCTGCTTAATCCCAGAACATCATCATATGACATCTGTAGAAAGCTTAAAATCAACGTAAATGACCAAGAGCCTACTAAGCACTTTATATGCCAAGATTTTGATTGCAGTCGACGCTCGGGTGCACGTTTTAGCATTTGTAACCTAGCAAGGTGCAGTAACTGTGGTATGGCGATGGACCGGGAAGTCAAATATGAGGAAGGTACTTGTAATATAAGAGGTGATGGGGTGTTTGTTTCTGATTTGACTTCCTATATTGTCACGGATGATCTCCGTGTGATACCAAATAGTCCAGGCTCTATTATTCAGCTGCTTAGTGAACTTGGAATCACTGATGTTAGTGGTTTGGATGAAATGACATTTGATATTGGTCTTGATCAGGTACGATTGTCTATATTTTGTTTGTGCTAGACGTACGGTACCCCGTCTTTTCAAATAACTCGCTTGCACTTTATACATTCTATGCTTGTATGCATATATATTATATATACGCCTTTTGTATTGCGTAAACTTGTATGCATATGGTACGCACGTATACATTTTTATATGCCCGTGTATACGTGCTCTATCAAATCACATTAATAGGTATAATGTCTTCTGAAATGCACAACATACATGTTTGTTTTACAGGTCCTTACTCTTTTAAATGGAGCATTATTATTCAAGTATCCGTTGACCTATTTGGTTTTTCCTAGTTCTCCTATTACCCCAGATTTACTTAATCCTAAACAAGAAGCTTCGATTAAGCATTTGAAATCGGAAAATTCAACAAAATACTCATTGAAAGTCACAATACAAAAATCAGCATCCAAGTTCTTGTTTGCAGAAGCAGATAGCGATTTCGTTGAGTTTCTTTTTTGGTTTCTTGCAATCCCTTTGGGTTCTGTGATTGGCGAGTTAATGAGTGGTGCCAGTTCTTTTGAGGGTTTAAACAACTTGTATTCAAGCATTTCTAATATGAGTGACAAAGAATACATAAAGTCATATGATGACATGCTTCTCCGACCTCAGTTGGCGCTTACAAATCTTTCAAAAAACCATATCTTTCCTCTTAATGTTTTCAACGATTCCAAGACTTATTGCCATACTTATTTGCACCTCCAAACTTTCACCGCGAGTCTGACTCGTTCTGTAAGCCGTGGAGGTCTTGAAAAAGAAATGTTTTGTATTTGTGCCCTTAAGGATTCTCGAGTCAATGGAAAATATCTTAAAACATCAGCGAAATTCATGTTGACAGATGATCTTGTCATTACTCCATTATCATCATTTTCTTCGGTTACTATGCTTGGAAAGTTGAAGGTTCCCCTGAATGATGTTGAGGTAGTTGAAATAAGCATTGGCACTAATGAGGTATAAAATAGTTTGATTTTTTTTTTAATTTTCTGTTTTATTTATTTCATTTATTTTGTAATAACTTGCCTTCTTATTTGTGCAGGGTTTGGAAATCCTGGATGCTGCTCTTAAGTCTGAGTCAGCTTTGACAGATTCCATACTGAAAAAAATTAAGGAAACTAATTAAGAACTGATCTGTTGTTTACTGAAGTGTTATGAATGATGTTTTTGTTACAAGAATCTGTTGGTTTTAATGTATTTTATATCTATTTTGGTTTGGATAATCTTTTGTTGGATCAGAGATTGCATACACTTTTTATCACTATTTGATCTCCACACAAAAAGTAATAAATTGCATAATTCGAATGATATCATTTAACACGTAAGACTACTGACTACTGTTTAAATAGCATATACCACACGCATTTAAAGAGCATAAACAAAGAAAATTGGAATTAACCTTGTTTCTCCTACTTTTTTTAACAAAAAATTAACTTTCTAATCTAAAGTCTCTTAACCTTACAATTACAAGAATTTGAACTCACCACCTCACTTTTGAATGGACAAGCATTCTACCACTAGACCAATTAGTCATGAATAGTCTCCGACTTGAGTAGTTAAACCTAATAACAAAGATTATATATGAATTAATTCAACACCCTCCCACAATTGAAATAATTACATCTTTTGAATTTTCTTCTGACCTAACCGGCCTTTGCCTATACATTTGTAATGGTTTAGTGAGAATGAGGAAAAGGTGTCAAGACTTGGGAGCCTTCTAGGCAAGGCTTATGGTCAAATGATTTTAGCATGCATTTTGTGATCCGCACTGATCGAACAATGACATCACTATTCTCCAACAATGGAAATGCGCCTAAGTTCCCATTCCATGTAAATGGACGAGAATATAAACGGATACTATTTTACTAACGGGATTTCCCTGCCTTATCAACACTTGTGAGAGCATTTCCATATACGCACTTGATGAATGAAAAGTGGTTCAAGAATGTCCAAGAGTCATTAAAGATGTGAACCGTGCTTTCGGCATTCTAAAGGGAAAATGGGGTATATTTAGGAAACCCATACGGATTACATCCGTAAAAAAGATTAGGAGCGAGACATATGTGTGCATTATATTACACAACATGATCATCAAAGAAGACGAACCTACAATATCACTGGTCTAAGGGATCCTCCAGTTGACCAAGATTTTACCATAATGTCCTATAGGAGTTGCAAGATGATACTACACATTTTCAACTTTGATTTAATCTTGTGGGTTATCTTACAACCTTAAATATATTGTAGATCGACTCGGGCGAAGAGTAGCTTAGTTTCATATTTATGTATTTATTTTTTTAATGTTTTCGTACTTTTTCTAATTTGAATTATGTACTTTTTAAATTTTAATGAATGCTTGTTTTTTAAAGTATCAATTATTTTTTTGTTAAAACAAAATAAATCGAATGGTTTGTGGTACTTGAAAGGAGTGGTGCTATTAAAGATGAGGTTATAGGGTAGTCCTACTCCAGGGTATATATAAGGCTAATGAGATGGCAGTGCACGATTGGTGGAGTTCAAGTGTACTCCAGGTTATCCGAAAGGAACACCCCCAAGTGCTCTAAGATTGTTCACTTTGGAGGGGTTTCTCCGCCCCTCCACATCATCGCCACGTAGGAAACGGAGCTTCGTAGTCCCTCTCCATACGTCTCACTATGGTTTAAAGCCCCATTATCATGTTATGTGTGTGTGTGTGTGTGAGAGAGAGAGAGAGAGAGAGAAAGGAAAAAACACATGGCCCCACCCTTCCTCCATGTTGCCCGTCTTCACCATACCGCCCAACCCAAGCCGCCCCCTCCCTGCAACCCCTTGGTGGTGTTTGGGGCTTTGAAGCCCCTCCAAGCGGTCCCTTTACCGCCTACAACAAAGGGTCTAAGGGTTGTAAGTTTTAGTGAGGGTGACCATCTATTAATAAAAAATAAATTAAGAAAAAACACTCACAAAACCAATATCAACTTTTCCTCACACTTGTGAGTCCATTCATGGTGGGTTGTTCACGCCCCCTCTCATAGAGGTGCGGCACAGTGTTCAAACGCCTCATGACAGGTGACAAGGCGGCACTTCTACTCACGATAACATTACAGATGTCCTAAGGTTTGGATTAAAAAAATAGGTGCACAATGTCTCTTTTTTAAATGTGTTCCTCGTATGAGTTTTAGTGTACATATTGTATATGCTATATGGTAACATTCATTCTAATCTTAACTTATTAATAATAATTATGAAATGTTATTTGGAAATTATAATTACGAAGTAATGGATAACATTTGGGGTGTTAATAATGTTCGTAAGTTACCAACTTTTTAAAAGAAAATGTCAAATAGAAAAAGTTGTGAAGCATGGAACATTTGGGGTTTAGGAACAAATTTTTAAGAAGAGTCACCCGGCTAAGTAATTGGGCCTTCAGGTTTAAGCTACAATTTGAGCCCAAGAAATCTTACCCAAGTGCTCCAGATTTTGCAACTATTTAGTGAATGTATTACTAAGGAATTTTGGCCAGATAAGATTTACTTTTCTACTATTACTCTATTTCTATTTGTGAGTAGATATTTAAACCATTTTCTCGATATTTGTTGAGTTTCCCTAGCAAAAGTTAATTATATGCATATACTATTTTAAAAGTACGATATTGTCCATGGCTATATATTGTCCATGGTTTTATAGCCTAGTGGCATCTTGGTGGTGGGATAAGGTTTAGGGACCATAAGGTCCTGGGTTCGAATCCCACAAGGGGGTTTTCTCAAGATTTATTGGGTTTCCTCCTGAATTGGTGGTTGACATTATTGCCTAGTGAAGATGGATATAATCGCGTGATTCTGCAAATGTCAATCGAGTTTTCTCTCGAAATCAAGAGTATGGTGAAACTTCACATTTATTTACCTACAAAATGAAATAAATTTCTGAAAGCAAAAGAATAATTAAGACCGTAAAAAACCATGAAAAAAAAATCTTGAGAACTGGGTTCGAATCCCACAAGGGGGTTTTCTCAAGATTTATTGGGTTTCCTCCTGAATTGGTGGTTGACATTATTGCCTAGTGAAGATGGATATAATCGCGTGATTCTGCAAATGTCAATCGAGTTTTCTCTCGAAATCAAGAGTATGGTGAAACTTCACATTTATTTACCTACAAAATGAAATAAATTTCTGAAAGCAAAAGAATAATTAAGACCGTAAAAAACCATGAAAAAAAAACTTTAATCATAAATCAAAAATACCTTTGAATCAAGGCTCGCCTTCTCAATTAGGGGGTTAGGGTATGCGACCAATGCCATATAGAGTTGAAGATCGAACATTGTAACGATGATAGAGGCAGAAATTGCCCTAAAAAACCCTAAATTTAACAGCTCGTGATGAAGAAATCAACCACATCGAAAATAACTAATAAATGGTGCAACTGATTATTTAAGCAACAACACGAAAAAACCAAACAACTACCAAGTAAATACAGAGCAATCAAGAAAAAAAACGTACAGACCTACCATCGAACAACAACCCAAAGGATAAAATCACAATGGCGAGAAATTGAACGACATCCTGAAAAATAAAATTACAACAGCGAGAATAACCCAAATCATACCACACCTCTGCGAATGACTGTTAAAGGAATAAACAACAAAACTAAGCAAAAAGCAGACACATGTAAAGAGAATACCATACGTAGAAGTGAAGGCAGATTGTACAACACACATAGCTTAAGTTGCTTATCCTAAAGCACATTTTAGAAGAAACAGTATTTATGTGAGTGAGGGCAACTTCATGTACCTCAATATCATTTAAAGGAACTTTCAACATACCAAGCGTAGTAATTGTCGAAAAAGATGATAACGGAGTTACAAAAAGATTATCTTTCAACAAGAACTTTACAGACGCTTTCAAGTATCGTCCTTCGACTCTTGAATCTTTTAAAGAACAATCATAAAAGCGTTCCCCCGAATAAAATTTACGCGTTGTGGTACGGCTAATACTTGCACAAACATTTTCAAGCTTATCATAGCTACGCAAATATAACTTAGAATAGCGTAATAAAACACTTAAAGGAAAAATCTGGTTTAGCGAGAGTTTTTTATGTACCAATTGGGGTTCCAGAGCATACTTTTGAGCTCACTTGACTTTATGCATTTTCCAACACTCAAACCAGATATGCTTGAGTACAAGTTGTTTAAACTAAGAACGTTAAATAATTTGCCAATCACAGTAACTAGAGGGATGTCAAGGAACCCAAAAATAAACTCAACCAAATCATAATCTCCATCTGCAAATAATAGTTTGGATGTTGATTTTTGCATGGTAACTTTCAATTTTAAAGTCCTTAAAGTTCTTGTAGTTTCATTTTTTGTCAAATGGTTAACCAAAGGTTTTTCTCTGACGACACCTAAACCTTGAATATAACCAGCTCCAGGGAAAACCATCCAGGTCAAAGGATTCTTAGATAATAGAGCCCCTTCTAAAAGATTAAGAATCTGAAAAATAAAATGTATATACATAGTTAACTTAAAACATAATTTCAGAAACCAAATAAAACAGATTATAAACCAAATTAATTACCTGGTCAACACCAAAATAAAATGACATGTTATCTAAAGAGCTAACATCAATGATTCCAACTTCACAGAGCAGCAGACTGCTTGAGCCTGGACTATTCGGAATCACACGGAGATCATCCGTGACAATAAAGGTTGTCAAAGTAGACACAAACACACCATCATCACTATCATCATCCACAGTTGAATCCTCATATTCGACTTCTCGGTTCATTATCTTGCCACAGTGTCTGCATCTGGCAAGGTCACAAGTGCTAATTAAGCATGTATCAAAAAAGCATCCACGAATGCAACTGAAATCCGGGCATATAAAGTGTTTTGTAGGCTCTTCATCATTTATGTTGAGTTTAAGCTTTCTGCATACATCATGTGATGAAGTTATGGGATTAAGCAACCACCATTTGTTTTCTTCAGCAGACATACAATTTGTAGAAAGATCAAGCAGGCTCTGGTACAAGTTATTTAGGCACCCAATGGCCGTAAGCTTTTCATTACGGTGTTTCCGCAAGAGCCTGACAATTGTGGCCATTGGCAATGTCATAATGCTGAAAAGTGTGTCAACAAAGTTATCTTCTTCAGCAAAGATCACTCTCTTTTCCTCTTTGTGCACCAATAGTTTTAGAGAGAATTTGGACCGGGAAGAATTAGGATGCATTATTGTTAAACAATACAAAACTAGAGGATAGAACAATATGTTGCAATAGAGTAGTTTTTTGTGAGATCTTGAGATACTACTTAAGCTATAATTGAGCGGACAACATTATTGTAAGTTAAACAGCTGGTGTGATGCAATAACTCGATATTTATTATGAACATTATTGTAAGTTAAACAGCTGGTGTGATGCGGTCAAGTTTCATTGTGACTTATTGGTGTCCTAGCTGTGAAGACAATATAGAGAAGAAAAAGAAAAGAATTGCAGTTGATGTAACTTACCTTCTGGAACACCCATTTGTAAATTTTATGGCCGCCAATGTGAAAATAATCAGTTTAGATTGGCTAGTAGGGCATAAATGGTGAGCGGGGGTCTCATCTGAACCAGCCTCTCTATTCCTAAAGGGTAGAGGAGGTAAGGCTGTCTACATCTTACCCTCCTCAGACCCTACTATAGCTTTGCTTTACCATTGTTGGGATATACCGAGTACGATGATGATGGAGTAGGACATAAATGGGTCGTGTTTGGGTTAAACCGCTTAACAAAGCTATTTAGTAACGGGCTGACTCATTCCCCTTCAAACTTATTTAGTTTTTGAAAGTTAAGGTTCTATTTTTATTTCTTAAATCGGTGCGCTTAAATTCTGATTTTAACAAAAGATATTTTTTTAGTTGATAATAACTTGAAATATTCATTTGTATGAATATATAAAGTTAATAAACTATTTATTACCTTTACACTTCCAACTACAATTCTTTCTATTCTATAAAAAATCTTCAATTTCCCATTCACAAATTCACAAACAGAAGATCTTAACATACTTATGTTTATTGAGTCTCTTTCAAAAAAACAACAAATTGTTTTAACTGTGATAAACTTTTAATATATAACATAAAAAACAAGCCCTCTAGAAGCTAGACTAGAGATCCCAATATTGCAACCCGATAAGGATATCAACAAATTAATTAAAAGATATAAAATCATACCAATGAGACCACTCAATACATAAATTAGATCTTTTTTGTACACACCACAAACGAACGTTTTTTTAAGCTAAATCAAATAAATTGCATCTTTTTTTGCCTTCACAACGTCCAAAGAAAAGCCAGAAGTCACACCAACGGATAATTAAGAAAGCCTCTTTAGCTTACTTCCAATAATATTCAAATAAATACTTAGTAATGAACACCTTTCCATTTTCTAGCACTATAGTTTAAATACTATTGCTAGATCTCACCATAGAGTACTATCCATCCCAAAAATCATGGCTCCTAACACTTCTCCAGCCAAATTCTCCTTAAAACTAATGGTACACAAAGAGGAAAGGAGAGTGATATTCGTTGAAGCTGACAACAACTTTATTGACACCCTTTTTAGCATTATGACATTGCCAATGGCCACAATTGTCCGGCTCTTGCGAAAACTACCAGATGGAAAGCTTAAGGCAATCGGAAGCGTAAACAACGTGTACCAGAGTCTGTTCGATCTTTCAACAAATTTTATGTCGGCTGAAGAAAACAAATGGATGCTGCTTAATCCCAGAACATCATCATATGACATCTGTAGAAAGCTTAAACTCAACGTAAATGACCAAGAGCCTACTAAGCACTTTATATGCCAAGATTTTGATTGCAGCCGACGCTCGGGTGCACGTTTTAGCATTTGTAACCTAGCAAGGTGCAGTAACTGTGGTATGGCGATGGACCGGGAAGTCAAATATGAGGAAGGTACTTGTAATATAAGAGGTGATGGGGTGTTTGTTTCTGATTTGACTTCCTATATTGTCACGGATGATCTCCGTGTGATACCAAATAGTCCAGGCTCTATTATTCAGCTGCTTAGTGAACTTGGAATCACTGATGTTAGTGGTTTGGATGAAATGACATTTGATATTGGTCTTGATCAGGTACGATTGTCTATATTTTGTTTGTGCTAGACGTACGGTACCCCGTCTTTTCAAATAACTCGCTTGCACTTTATACATTCTATGCTTGTATGCATATATATTATATATACGCCTTTTGTATTGCGTAAACTTGTATGCATATGGTACGCACGTATACATTTTTATATGCCCGTGTATACATGCTCTATCAAATAACATTAATAGGTATAATGTCTTCTGAAATGCACATATTACATGTTTGTTTTACAGGTCCTTACTCTTTTAAATGGAGCATTATTATTCAAGTATCCGTTGACCTATTTGGTTTTTCCTAGTTCTCCTATTATCCCAGATTTACTTAATCCTAAGCAAGAAGCTTCGATTAAGCATTTGAATCCGGAAAATTCAACAAAATACTCATTGAAAGTCACAATACAAAAATCAGCATCCAAGTTCTTGTTTGCAGAAGCAGATAGCGATTTCATTGAGTTTCTTTCTTGGTTTCTTGCAATCCCTTTGGGTTCTGTGATTGGCGAGTTAATGAGTGGTGCCAGTTCTTTTGAGGGTTTAAACAACTTGTATTCAAGCATTTCTAATATGAGTGACAAAGAATACATAAAGTCATATGATGACATGCTTCTCCGACCTCAGTTGGCGCTTACAAATCTTTCAAAAAACCATATCTTTCCTCTTAATGTTTTCAACGATTCCAAGACTTATTGCCATACTTATTTGCACCTCCAAACTTTCACCGCGAGTCTGACTCGTTCTGTAAGCCGTGGAGGTCTTGAAAAAGAAATGTTTTGTATTTGTGCCCTTAAGGATTCTCGAGTCGATGGAAAATATCTTAAAACATCAGCGAAATTCATGTTGACAGATGATCTTGTCATTACTCCATTATCATCATTTTCTTCGGTTACTATGCTTGGAAAGTTGAAGGTTCCCCTGAATGATGTTGAGGTAGTTGAAATAAGCATTGGCACTAATGAGGTATAAAATAGTTTGATTTTTTTTTTTAATTTTCTGTTTTATTTATTTCATTTATTTTGTAATAACTTGCCTTCTTATTTGTGCAGGGTTTGGAAATCCTGGATGCTGCTCTAAAGTCTGAGTCAGCTTTGACAGATTCCATACTGAAAAAAATTAAGGAAACTAATTAAGAACTGATCTGTTGTTTACTGAAGTGTTATGAATGATGTTTTTGTTACAAGAATCTGTTGGTTTTAATGTATTTTATATCTATTTTGGTTTGGATAATCTTTTGTTGGATCAGAGATTGCATACACTTTTTATCACTATTTGATCTCCACACAAAAAGTAATAAATTGCATAATTCGAATGATATCATTTAACACGTAAGACTACTGACTACTGTTTAAATAGCATATACCACACGCATTTAAAGAGCATAAACAAAGAAAATTGGAATTAACCTTGTTTCTCCTACTTTTTTTAACAAAAAATTAACTTTCTAATCTAAAGTCTCTTAACCTTACAATTACAAGAATTTGAACTCACCACCTCACTTTTGAATGGACAAGCATTCTACCACTAGACCAATTAGTCATGAATAGTCTCCGACTTGAGTAGTTAAACCTAATAACAAAGATTATATATGAATTAATTCAACACCCTCCCACAATTGAAATAATTACATCTTTTGAATTTTCTTCTGACCTAACCGGCCTTTGCCTATACATTTGTAATGGTTTAGTGAGAATGAGGAAAAGGTGTCAAGACTTGGGAGCCTTCTAGGCAAGGCTTATGGTCAAATGATTTTAGCATGCATTTTGTGATCCGCACTGATCGAACAATGACATCACTATTCTCCAACAATGGAAATGCGCCTAAGTTCCCATTCCATGTAAATGGACGAGAATATAAACGGATACTATTTTACTAACGGGATTTCCCTGCCTTATCAACACTTGTGAGAGCATTTCCATATACGCACTTGATGAATGAAAAGTGGTTCAAGAATGTCCAAGAGTCATTAAAGATGTGAACCGTGCTTTCGGCATTCTAAAGGGAAAATGGGGTATATTTAGGAAACCCATACGGATTACATCCGTAAAAAAGATTAGGAGCGAGACATATGTGTGCATTATATTACACAACATGATCATCAAAGAAGACGAACCTACAATATCACTGGTCTAAGGGATCCTCCAGTTGACCAAGATTTTACCATAATGTCCTATAGGAGTTGCAAGATGATACTACACATTTTCAACTTTGATTTGATCTTGTGGGTTATCTTACAACCTTAAATATATTGTAGATCGACTCGGGCGAAGAGTAGCTTAGTTTCATATTCATGTATTTATTTTTTTAATGTTTTCGTACTTTTTCTAATTTGAATTATGTACTTTTTAAATTTTAATGAATGCTTGTTTTTTAAAGTATCAATTATTTTTTTGTTAAAACAAAATAAATCGAATGGTTTGTGGTACTTGAAAGGAGTGGTGCTATTAAAGATGATGTTATAGGGTAGTCCTACTCCAGGGTATATATAAGGCTAATGAGATGGCAGTGCACGATTGGTGGAGTTCAAGTGTACTCCAGGTTATCCGAAAGGAACACCCCCAAGTGCTCTAAGATTGTTCACTTTGGAGGGGTTTCTCCGCCCCTCCACATCATCGCCACGTAGGAAACGGAGCTTCGTAGTCCCTCTCCATACGTCTCACTATGGTTTAAAGCCCCATTATCATGTTATGTGTGTGTGTGTGTGTGAGAGAGAGAGAGAGAGAGAGAGAGAAAGGAAAAAACACATGGCTCCACCCTTCCTCCATGTTGCCCGTCTTCACCATACCGCCCAACCCAAGCCGCCCCCTCCCTGCAACCCCTTGGTGGTGTTTGGGGCTTTGAAGCCCCTCCAAGCGGTCCCTTTACCGCCTACAACAAAGGGTCTAAGGGTTGTAAGTTTTAGTGAGGGTGACCATCTATTAATAAAAAATAAATTAAGAAAAAACACTCACAAAACCAATATCAACTTTTCCTCACACTTGTGAGTCCATTCATGGTGGGTTGTTCACGCCCCCTCTCATAGAGGTGCGGCACAGTGTTCAAACGCCTCATGACAGGTGACAAGGCGGCACTTCTACTCACGATAACATTACAGATGTCCTAAGGTTTGGATTAAAAAAATAGGTGCACAATGTCTCTTTTTTAAATGTGTTCCTCGTATGAGTTTTAGTGTACATATTGTATATGCTATATGGTAACATTCATTCTAATCTTAACTTATTAATAATAATTATGAAATGTTATTTGGAAATTATAATTACGAAGTAATGGATAACATTTGGGGTGTTAATAATGTTCGTAAGTTACCAACTTTTTAAAAGAAAATGTCAAATAGAAAAAGTTGTGAAGCATGGAACATTTGGGGTTTAGGAACAAATTTTTAAGAAGAGTCACCCGGCTAAGTAATTGGGCCTTCAGGTTTAAGCTACAATTTGAGCCCAAGAAATCTTACCCAAGTGCTCCAGATTTTGCAACTATTTAGTGAATGTATTACTAAGGAATTTTGGCCAGATAAGATTTACTTTTCTACTATTACTCTATTTCTATTTGTGAGTAGATATTTAAACCATTTTCTCGATATTTGTTGAGTTTCCCTAGCAAAAGTTAATTATATGCATATACTATTTTAAAAGTACGATATTGTCCATGGCTATATATTGTCCATGGTTTTATAGCCTAGTGGCATCTTGGTGGTAGGATAAGGCTTAGGGACCATAAGGTCCTGGGTTCGAATCCCACAAGGGGGTTTTCTCAAGATTTATTGGGTTTCCTCCTGAATTGGTGGTTGACATTATTGCCTAGTGAAGATGGATATAATCGCGTGATTCTGCAAATGTCAATCGAGTTTTCTCTCGAAATCAAGAGTATGGTGAAACTTCACATTTATTTACCTACAAAATGAAATAAATTTCTGAAAGCAAAAGAATAATTAAGACCGTAAAAAACCATGAAAAAAAAACTTTAATCATAAATCAAAAATACCTTTGAATCAAGGCTCGCCTTCTCAATTAGGGGGTTAGGGTATGCGACCAATGCCATATAGAGTTGAAGATCGAACATTGTAACGATGATAGAGGCAGAAATTGCCCTAAAAAACCCTAAATTTAACAGCTCGTGATGAAGAAATCAACCACATCGAAAATAACTAATAAATGGTGCAACTGATTATTTAAGCAACAACACGAAAAAACCAAACAACTACCAAGTAAATACAGAGCAATCAAGAAAAAAAACGTACAGACCTACCATCGAACAACAACCCAAAGGATAAAATCACAATGGCGAGAAATTGAACGACATCCTGAAAAATAAAATTACAACAGCGAGAATAACCCAAATCATACCACACCTCTGCGAATGACTGTTAAAGGAATAAACAACAAAACTAAGCAAAAAGCAGACACATGTAAAGAGAATACCATACGTAGAAGTGAAGGCAGATTGTACAACACACATAGCTTAAGTTGCTTATCCTAAAGCACATTTTAGAAGAAACAGGATTTATGTGAGTGAGGGCAACTTCATGTACCTCAATATCATTTAAAGGAACTTTCAACATACCAAGCGTAGTAATTGTCGAAAAAGATGATAACGGAGTTACAAAAAGATTATCTTTCAACAAGAACTTTACAGACGCTTTCAAGTATCGTCCTTCGACTCTTGAATCTTTTAAAGAACAATCATAAAAGCGTTCCCCCGAATAAAATTTACGCGTTGTGGTACGGCTAATACTTGCACAAACATTTTCAAGCTTATCATAGCTACGCAAATATAACTTAGAATAGCGTAATAAAACACTTAAAGGAAAAATCTGGTTTAGCGAGAGTTTTTTATGTACCAATTGGGGTTCCAGAGCATACTTTTGAGCTCACTTGACTTTATGCATTTTGCAACACTCAAACCAGATATGCTTGAGTACAAGTTGTTTAAACTAAGAACGTTAAATAATTTGCCAATCACAGTACCTAGAGGGATGTCAAGGAACCCAAAAATAAACTCAACCAAATCATAATCTCCATCTGCAAATAATAGTTTAGATGTTGATTTTTGCATGGTAACTTTCAATTTTAAAGTCCTTAAAGTTCTTGTAGTTTCATTTTTTGTCAAATGGTTAACCAAAGGTTTTTCTCTGACGACACCTAAACCTTGAATATAACCAGCTCCAGGGAAAACCATCCAAGTCAAAGGATTCTTAGATAATAGAGCCCCTTCTAAAAGATTAAGAATCTGAAAAATAAAATGTATATACATAGTTAACTTAAAACATAATTTCAGAAACCAAATAAAACAGATTATAAACCAAATTAATTACCTGGTCAACACCAAAATAAAATGACATGTTATCTAAAGAGCTAACATCAATGATTCCAACTTCACAGAGCAGCAGACTGCTTGAGCCTGGACTATTCGGAATCACACGGAGATCATCCGTGACAATAAAGGTTGTCAAAGTAGACACAAACACACCATCATCACTATCATCATCCACAGTTGAATCCTCATATTCGACTTCTCGGTTCATTATCTTGCCACAGTGTCTGCATCTGGCAAGGTCACAAGTGCTAATTAAGCATGTATCAAAAAAGCATCCACGAATGCAACTGAAATCCGGGCATATAAAGTGTTTTGTAGGCTCTTCATCATTTATGTTGAGTTTAAGCTTTCTGCATACATCATGTGATGAAGTTATGGGATTAAGCAACCACCATTTGTTTTCTTCAGCAGACATACAATTTGTAGAAAGATCAAGCAGGCTCTGGTACAAGTTATTTAGGCACCCAATGGCCGTAAGCTTTTCATTACGGTGTTTCCGCAAGAGCCTGACAATTGTGGCCATTGGCAATGTCATAATGCTGAAAAGTGTGTCAACAAAGTTATCTTCTTCAGCAAAGATCACTCTCTTTTCCTCTTTGTGCACCAATAGTTTTAGAGAGAATTTGGACCGGGAAGAATTAGGATGCATTATTGTTAAACAATACAAAACTAGAGGATAGAACAATATGTTGCAATAGAGTAGTTTTTTGTGAGATCTTGAGATACTACTTAAGCTATAATTGAGCGGACAACATTATTGTAAGTTAAACAGCTGGTGTGATGCAATAACTCGATATTTATTATGAACATTATTGTAAGTTAAACAGCTGGTGTGATGCGGTCAAGTTTCATTGTGACTTATTGGTGCCCTAGCTGTGAAGACAATATAGAGAAGAAAAAGAAAAGAATTGCAGTTGATGTAACTTACCTTCTGGAACACCCATTTGTAAATTTTATGGCCGCCAATGTGAAAATAATCAGTTTAGATTGGCTAGTAGGGCATAAATGGTGAGCGGGGGTCTCATAGGAACCAGCCTCTCTATTCCTAAAGGGTAGAGGAGGTAAGGCTGTCTACATCTTACCCTCCTCAGACCCTACTATAGCTTTGCTTTACCATTGTTGGGATATACCGAGTACGATGATGATGGAGTAGGACATAAATGGGTCGTGTTTGGGTTAAACCGCTTAACAAAGCTATTTAGTAACGGGCTGACTCATTCCCCTTCAAACTTATTTAGTTTTTGAAAGTTAAGGTTCTATTTTTATTTCTTAAATCGGTGCGCTTAAATTCTGATTTTAACAAAAGATATTTTTTTAGTTGATAATAACTTGAAATATTCATTTGTATGAATATATAAAGTTAATAAACTATTTATTACCTTTACACTTCCAACTACAATTCTTTCTATTCTATAAAAAATCTTCAATTTCCCATTCACAAATTCACAAACAGAAGATCTTAACATATTTATGTTTATTGAGTCTCTTTCAAAAAAACAACAAATTGTTTTAACAGTGATAAACTTTTAATATATAACATAAAAAACAAGCCCTCTAGAAGCTAGACTAGAGATCCCAATATTGCAACCCGATAAGGATATCAACAAATTAATTAAAAGATATAAAATCATACCAATGAGACCACTCAATACATAAATTAGATCTTTTTTGTACACACCACAAACGAACGTTTTTTTAAGCTAAATCAAATAAATTGCATCTTTTTTTGCCTTCACAACGTCCAAAGAAAAGCCAGAAGTCACACCAACGGATAATTAAGAAAGCCTCTTTAGCTTACTTCCAATAATATTCAAATAAATACTTAGTAATGAACACCTTTCCATTTTCTAGCACTATAGTTTAAATACTATTGCTAGATCTCACCATAGAGTACTATCCATCCCAAAAATCATGGCTCCTAACACTTCTCCAGCCAAATTCTCCTTAAAACTAATGGTACACAAAGAGGAAAGGAGAGTGATATTCGTTGAAGCTGACAACAACTTTATTGACACCCTTTTTAGCATTATGACATTGCCAATGGCCACAATTGTCCGGCTCTTGCGAAAACTACCAGATGGAAAGCTTAAGGCAATCGGAAGCGTAAACAACGTGTACCAGAGTCTGTTCGATCTTTCAACAAATTTTATGTCGGCTGAAGAAAACAAATGGATGCTGCTTAATCCCAGAACATCATCATATGACATCTGTAGAAAGCTTAAACTCAACGTAAATGACCAAGAGCCTACTAAGCACTTTATATGCCAAGATTTTGATTGCAGCCGACGCTCGGGTGCACGTTTTAGCATTTGTAACCTAGCAAGGTGCAGTAACTGTGGTATGGCGATGGACCTGGAAGTCAAATATGAGGAAGGTACTTGTAATATAAGAGGTGATGGGGTGTTTGTTTCTGATTTGACTTCCTATATTGTCACGGATGATCTCCGTGTGATACCAAATAGTCCAGGCTCTATTATTCAGCTGCTTAGTGAACTTGGAATCACTGATGTTAGTGGTTTGGATGAAATGACATTTGATATTGGTCTTGATCAGGTACGATTGTCTATATTTTGTTTGTGCTAGACGTACGGTACCCCGTCTTTTCAAATAACTCGCTTGCACTTTATACATTCTATGCTTGTATGCATATATATTATATATACGCCTTTTGTATTGCGTAAACTTGTATGCATATGGTACGCACGTATACATTTTTATATGCCCGTGTATACGTGCTCTATCAAATAACATTAATAGGTATAATGTCTTCTGAAATGCACAACATACATGTTTGTTTTACAGGTCCTTACTCTTTTAAATGGAGCATTATTATTCAAGTATCCGTTGACCTATTTGGTTTTTCCTAGTTCTCCTATTATCCCAGATTTACTTAATCCTAAGCAAGAAGCTTCGATTAAGCATTTGAATCCGGAAAATTCAACAAAATACTCATTGAAAGTCACAATACAAAAATCAGCATCCAAGTTCTTGTTTGCAGAAGCAGATAGCGATTTCGTTGAGTTTCTTTTTTGGTTTCTTGCAATCCCTTTGGGTTCTGTGATTGGCGAGTTAATGAGTGGTGCCAGTTCTTTTGAGGGTTTAAACAACTTGTATTCAAGCATTTCTAATATGAGTGACAAAGAATACATAAAGTCATATGATGACATGCTTCTCCGACCTCAGTTGGCGCTTACAAATCTTTCAAAAAACCATATCTTTCCTCTTAATGTTTTCAACGATTCCAAGACTTATTGCCATACTTATTTGCACCTCCAAACTTTCACCGCGAGTCTGACTCGTTCTGTAAGCCGTGGAGGTCTTGAAAAAGAAATGTTTTGTATTTGTGCCCTTAAGGATTCTCGAGTCGATGGAAAATATCTTAAAACATCAGCGAAATTCATGTTGACAGATGATCTTGTCATTACTCCATTATCATCATTTTCTTCGGTTACTATGCTTGGAAAGTTGAAGGTTCCCCTGAATGATGTTGAGGTAGTTGAAATAAGCATTGGCACTAATGAGGTATAAAATAGTTTGATTTTTTTTTTTAATTTTCTGTTTTATTTATTTCATTTATTTTGTAATAACTTGCCTTCTTATTTGTGCAGGGTTTGGAAATCCTGGATGCTGCTCTAAAGTCTGAGTCAGCTTTGACAGATTCCATACTGAAAAAAATTAAGGAAACTAATTAAGAACTGATCTGTTGTTTACTGAAGTGTTATGAATGATGTTTTTGTTACAAGAATCTGTTGGTTTTAATGTATTTTATATCTATTTTGGTTTGGATAATCTTTTGTTGGATCAGAGATTGCATACACTTTTTATCACTATTTGATCTCCACACAAAAAGTAATAAATTGCATAATTCGAATGATATCATTTAACACGTAAGACTACTGACTACTGTTTAAATAGCATATACCACACGCATTTAAAGAGCATAAACAAAGAAAATTGGAATTAACCTTGTTTCTCCTACTTTTTTTAACAAAAAATTAACTTTCTAATCTAAAGTCTCTTAACCTTACAATTACAAGAATTTGAACTCACCACCTCACTTTTGAATGGACAAGCATTCTACCACTAGACCAATTAGTCATGAATAGTCTCCGACTTGAGTAGTTAAACCTAATAACAAAGATTATATATGAATTAATTCAACACCCTCCCACAATTGAAATAATTACATCTTTTGAATTTTCTTCTGACCTAACCGGCCTTTGCCTATACATTTGTAATGGTTTAGTGAGAATGAGGAAAAGGTGTCAAGACTTGGGAGCCTTCTAGGCAAGGCTTATGGTCAAATGATTTTAGCATGCATTTTGTGATCCGCACTGATCGAACAATGACATCACTATTCTCCAACAATGGAAATGCGCCTAAGTTCCCATTCCATGTAAATGGACGAGAATATAAACGGATACTATTTTACTAACGGGATTTCCCTGCCTTATCAACACTTGTGAGAGCATTTCCATATACGCACTTGATGAATGAAAAGTGGTTCAAGAATGTCCAAGAGTCATTAAAGATGTGAACCGTGCTTTCGGCATTCTAAAGGGAAAATGGGGTATATTTAGGAAACCCATACGGATTACATCCGTAAAAAAGATTAGGAGCGAGACATATGTGTGCATTATATTACACAACATGATCATCAAAGAAGACGAACCTACAATATCACTGGTCTAAGGGATCCTCCAGTTGACCAAGATTTTACCATAATGTCCTATAGGAGTTGCAAGATGATACTACACATTTTCAACTTTGATTTGATCTTGTGGGTTATCTTACAACCTTAAATATATTGTAGATCGACTCGGGCGAAGAGTAGCTTAGTTTCATATTCATGTATTTATTTTTTTAATGTTTTCGTACTTTTTCTAATTTGAACTATGTACTTTTTAAATTTTAATGAATGCTTGTTTTTTAAAGTATCAATTATTTTTTTGTTAAAACAAAATAAATCGAATGGTTTGTGGTACTTGAAAGGAGTGGTGCTATTAAAGATGAGGTTATAGGGTAGTCCTACTCCAGGGTATATATAAGGCTAATGAGATGGCAGTGCACGATTGGTGGAGTTCAAGTGTACTCCAGGTTATCCGAAAGGAACACCCCAAGTGCTCTAAGATTGTTCACTTTGGAGGGGCTTCTCCGCCCCTCCACATCATCGCCACGTAGGAAACGGAGCTTCGTAGTCCCTCTCCATACGTCTCACTATGGTTTAAAGCCCCATTATCATGTTATGTGTGTGTGTGTGTGTGAGAGAGAGAGAGAGAGAGAGAGAGAGAAAGGAAAAAACACATGGCCCCACCCTTCCTCCATGTTGCCCCTCTTCACCATACCGCCCAACCCAAGCCGCCCCCTCCATGCAACCCCTTGGTGGTGTTTGGGGCTTTGAAGCCCCTCCAAGCGGTCCCTTTACCGCCTACAACAAAGGGTCTAAGGGTTGTAAGTTTTAGTGAGGGTGATCATCTATTAATAAAAAATAAATTAAGAAAAAACACTCACAAAACCAATATCAACTTTTCCTCACACTTGTGAGTCCATTCATGGTGGGTTGTTCACGCCCCCTCTCATAGAGGTGCGGCACAGTGTTCAAACGCCTCATGACAGGTGACAAGGCGGCACTTCTACTCACGATAACATTACAGATGTCCTAAGGTTTGGATTAAAAAAATAGGTGCACAAGGTCTCTTTTTTAAAATATGTTCCTCGTATGACTTTTAGTGTACATATTGTATATGCTATATGGTAACATTCATTCTAATCTTAACTTATAAATAATAATTATGAAATGTTATTTGGAAATTATAATTACGAAGTAATGGATAATATTTGGGGTGTTAATAATGTTCGTAAGTTACCAACTTTTTAAAAGAAAATGTCAAATAGACAAAGTTGTGAAGCATGGAACATTTGGGGTTTAGGACCAAATTTTTAAGAAGAGTCACCCGGCTAAGTAATTGGGCCTTCAGGTTTAAGCTACAACTTGAGCCCAAGAAATCTTACCCAAGTGCTCCAGATTTTGCAACTATTTAGTGAATGTATTACTAAGGAATTTTGGCCAGATAAGATTTACTTTTCTACTATTACTAGATTTCTATTTGTGAGCAGATATTTAAACCATTTTCTCGATATTTGTTGAGTTTCCCTAGCAAAAGTTAATTATATGCATATACTATTTTAAAAGTACGATATTGTCCATGGCTATATATTGTCCATGGCTTTATAGCCTAGTGGTATCTTGGTGGTGGGATAAGGCTTAGGGACCATAAGGTCCTGGGTTCGAATCCCACAAGGGGGTTTTCCCAAGATTTATTGGGTTTCCTCCTGAATTGGTGGTTGGCATTATTGCTTAGTGGAGATGGATATAATCGCGTGGTTCCGCTGGTGACACGATGATACTCCAGTGGTTCGAGAGTGATCCTAATTTGCCGTTCAAAAAAAAAGTATGCTATAGCCAATGAACTAATGGTGAAATGATCAGTGAGAGACCTGATGTTCCATGTCACCTAGATTCATTAACTTTTGATTTGAAAAATGATAAACCAAACCAACCGGTTGGTTGGGTTGGCTAGGCCTACCAAAACGGTTTGGTTGTATAGATTTCTTTAGCATTATAGATTGTATCAAATTTCTAAAAATAATAGAACAAAAAAATTCATTATTAACTATTTAACATGCATTGTATATTTAAGAACTAAATAAAAAGGTATATAGTCACTTCAATTTACTCATGACATATTTCAAACCCTGAACCAGACCTTTGAAACGAGCTGTTAAACTAAACGTTTAGAAGCTGGTGTTTAAAACAACAAATAGTAAGAGAGCCGTATAAATCTCAACTCCAACCAACCAAACAATTTGCTTCTATATTGTTGTCATTTGTTGTAATGTAATTTAATTTAATATATCCAAAAAAAATTTGAAAGGTTAATATCTCAAATTACATGAGTATTTTTATTACAATTCTCTCATTTATTAACTTTTTTTCTGCTTATTTATATTTTGTATATAAAAGAAAACCCTTAGAAGTCTTTAATGCTATATTTACACGTTTTTTGGGGAGTCCTCCATTTATGGCATTCAAAGTCTTTTGTGGCGGTGGCTTTATTTACCAAATAAAACAATATAACTTTTGTGACGGTTTAAAGTAACGTTCGTAGCGAATGTTTTGTGGCCACTTTGAGTGCATAATAAGCCACTTTTTAAATTTCCTGGCCTATATCTTTGGGTAATTGCTAGTACAAGTTAGCGACGAAAGAAGAATGTACTTTACTTTTATATTTTCCACCTTTTAGAGAGCAAGGTCAAGAATATTATTTTAATTGAGTTAATATAACAGCTTGGTCAAGAACGTACTCTACCTTGGTTGGTTTGTTTGTCCGGGAAGTGGGTTTGGGTAATAAAACTAAATTTTGGCTAGATTTGATCGGGTAGATTCACAACCAAAACTAGGTTAAGGAATCTTTTCATGATAAATAAGGCTGAGGGTAGTGGGGCGCGGACCACGTAGAAGCTGCGCACACCACTACCACGTTTGTGTGAACAGGGGCGCGGACGGCCGGGGCGAGCCGGTCCACGGGGCTCAAAAGAGCCGTTGGACTTGAAGTGGATCAATCAAGCCCCACTACACCATTTAGGGTTTGATCCAGGGGCTTGATCATGTGCCACGTCAGCTTTATTACCAAACCCACTTCCCGATACCCAAATTTTTTTAGATATTTTTTTGGGTTACAAAACCAACTTCATAAAAAAGGTTCAATATTGTGACATCAAAATAAAATGCAAACGACAATAAACGGTGGCCCTAACCATTTTTAAATAGTAAAACTAAGGTGTTGATTGTTTTTTCAGAGGTAAAATGTATGTAGTCTGCGGACCACATCTGCAAACATCTGTAGCAGAAGAGGTGGACCAAACATCTGCAGTCTGCAACAAGAAGATTGTTTGTTTTTTTAACGTCTGCGGACTGCTAATAATAATAATATTTAACAAACCTAAACTTTCTACAAACTAATAACAATCTAACAAAATTAACAAAAAACTTTAACAATTAACAAAAAACTACAAACTTTATTCAACAACAAACTAATAACAATATTCATTAAACCTAAACTTTCTAAAAACATTTTTCAACTACAAACTAATAACAATAATTCATCAAACCTAAACTTTCTACAAACTAATAACAATCTAACAAAATTAACAAAAAAATTTAACAATTAACAAAAAACTACAAATTTTATTTAACAACAAACTAGTAATGACATAACAATTACAATAATGGTGGAGAAATAAACATACCAAAGTAGATGGTAGATGGTATGGTGGTGGCGGCAGGTATGGTGGCGGCGGCACATGTATGGAGGTGGTGGTGCAGGGTATAGTGGTGGAGGCGGCTGGTATGGTGGTGGGGGTGCATATATAGTGGTGGCGGCGACTGGTATGGTGTTGGAGGTGGCTGGGTTTGAGATAGGAGAGTAGAGGAGATTAGGGTTTGAGAGAGAAGTATGTTGCATATGTGTTAGAAGATGCTAGAAGTGGTTGGACCATGTCTGCACAAGGAAGTGGGCGCGCAGACGTTTTTAATGAAACGTCTTCGAAAAAACATTCTGTAAGTGTTTTTATAATTACATTTATAGATTTTAGAATCATAACATTAACATCCGTTTTAGTTTGTAGTCAGGATCGAACATTATCAGGGTATCATAAATTCATACATACAAAAAAGAGCCGAAAGTCTATGTATTAGAAACTACATGTTAACTTTTTAAAAAGCTTAAAGCCCGTGTGCCTTACTTAGTCCAACCCGTTTAGTAATTAAGCTTGCGCAAATATTTTTGTTAACATGTGTAGCTTAGAAAACTACATGAGGTCCCACATAAGAGAATATGGTGTTTATATCTCCACACTTGTCTCAGCTTTTGAAAGCAAGTATGAAACCCCAACTTTATGAAAACTAAACTTTCAAGATTTTAATTTGAGTTCATTTCTCACATGAAAAGGGTGAATGCTTGTGTGTAAAGCATGGGAAAGTGATATTTTTTTAAAAAGATGAAGTGAACCACAATTCCACACTTTATTAGTGCACAAATTGAAAAAGTAGCTTTTTGGGTCTCTTTTTTAAGTGAAAATTTTCCCTTTGAAATCAACCGTCCAAAAGATGATAGATGCCAAAAACTTTTCAATTAAGCAAAAGTTATGCAAGGTGGAAAGTTCGGCATGCCTAACTCATAAGTTTGATAAATATATTATATGTTCAAATTTCCAATAATCTTGGTTTTCATAAAATTGAAAAAAAAAATTTGTGTATCTTTTGTAACTACTAAAATCTAATCTAACTATCTAATCTAATCTAACTTCTAACTATAAAAGAAAATAATGATAATGTGGCAATCCCACACTATTTCTCTCTTATTCTCCTGTTTTCTCTTCTCATTTCTCTTACATATCCACGGATTGTGGGTTAAAACCATTTTAGTATTGGGGTTAAAAAATAGTAAATTTTCTCTCATAATCTTCTATTTTCTATGTTATTTATCAGTTATTCATGAGTCATATGTCAAAATCATTTTGACAATTGGGTTATAAAATATAGAAGAAATTAAAATTAAAATATTGATTGAAAATCAAACAAATAAAAATATAATAATTAAACAAGTAGAAATAGGCAAGAAGAATTTTTTATGGTTGATTTGTTCCTTCAATATTCATTTAATAAACCTTAAGTTAAACAAATAAAATATAATAGTTAAACCTAAGTTATTTTATAACTTCTTATACGAATACAATTATATATAACTCAATAACTGTTATACTAACATATTATTTAAACTAGTACCATTAGAAATACAACTTAATAACACATAAATTATTATACTTTTTAACGAACTTTTATATCCGTTCACAACACAAGAGGTTACTCATTAATATTGGTCTACTATCTTTCTAAAGAAGTGAACAACTATTTGATTGCAAGTTTGCAACGTCCTTACTCTTTTATTGTAACATCCCTAATCGGTTCATAGTTCTTTTAATCCATTATAATTAAAAACAAAAAGAAAAAAAAAGCTCAGGCACTTTTACCTTTTACAATCTTAACAACAAAGGAAGGTTAAAAGAAGGGAAGAGATTGTTTCAAAGCCTAGCTAGTTGCTTTGAGTGCAAGTAGTGTCAAAGACCCTTTTTTAAAAAATAGGACCATTCTCAAATTCCATACTCAAACCCTACACTTAGTCATTCAGTTGATGTCTCTTTGTAACATCTTTGACTTTGATGATATGTTTAATCAAACCAGCATTTCCCCAATATTAGCAAAAAGTGAAGTAGGGTTGGCTTGCACTAGTTAAAAGAAACCAAATGTACTTCTAATCATATTCCACCAATAAGCTACACCTTTATTACGTGTTCTTTTATTTAGGGATTCTTTTCCCCAAAAAATACAGTTAAAAAAAACCAATCGGCTTGAGTGCCATGAGAATCCATCCATTATACGACCCAAAGAGCATCAGCAACGCTGGATCTTCACAAACTGTCATATTAGCATCATATCATATTACAAACTTTTCTCAAAAACCTCACTTTCTTTCACGTACATCAAACATCCACACACCCCATTAAATACTAATTAAAACTATATGTTGTGTATATATATGTGTATGTGAGAGAGTGGGGACGTTCATGGACTCGTGTGCATGCAGAGGCAGACATCTCTTTGGCACATCTTGTCTACAATGGTGGCGTCTGTAACGAGGTTTGTTCGGTGCCATCCACATCATCCAGACCTCGAAAGTTAAGGCACGTTGGGGATGCTCTAAGACTTTTACTCCTAAAATGATTGAACACATCATATAGCTTAGTTATTGTTGATTAGGACTAGTTTAACACAAGTTGCTCAACGTTTTCAAGGTTTTCTTATTATCTTGAAAATATTCTAAATGTAATATGAGCTATGACAAGAGGAATCTTTATATGAATGGATTCAAACAAAGCAATCTTTATATGACAGAAAAGATGAATTAAGGGTACTTTGAATCATGGTTCTTCCTTCTATTATTGATGTGGAGTGGGGCATGGGATATAGGGTTATGATATGAAAAAGGCATGGGCATTCTAGTGGGGCAATTAACTTTTTCTCTTAACAAGAAACCCTACTCCAAAGTAACATATCTCCCAGATGTTGGTGTCCATTAAGATTATTCCTTTTACAATACACATAAATACATGATGCTTAGAGGAGATAGAGAGAGAGAGACATACAATACACATATATACATGATGCTTAGCGGAGAGAGAGTGAGAGATAGGGAGTATAAATGAACAGGGTTGAGGCTACAACCAAGAGACCAGGCTCGTAGGAACCTAGTCTCTCTCTCTCTCTCTCTCTATATATATATATATATATATATATGGGTGAGTTATTGTACAATAATGGCTTATCTTACATTACGTACGCAACCTTCCGGGGCGTTATATTACAAAACACGTGGTGGCAGTTTCGTAAATAGCCCCAAAACTAGTTCGTGATTATATTCATCGTTTACAAATCGATTATGATCCAAATTCTGAACTCGGCGTTCTACCTCTTCCAATTTCTGAACCCTAATCAGAGCTTAAAATAGGAAATCTCGAAAGTCAAAACTAAAATTAAAATAAAACGTCATTGAACATCGAAAATCTTCAAAATTGACCAAAAATTGATGATTTAGTCAATCAAATTGATGTGTAGAAGGATTTAGATTCATCAGTCGGTTATGAAATTGCAGAATAATAAACTCAATTGAGCTCTGATTAAGGTTCAAAATATTACGTTTAAATGATCTAAACAAAACTGGAGGCAGTGTGTACATTAAAACGTCTTAACCACAACGAACACACTTTAAACGACCAGGACAAAATTGTAAGACACTCTGTACAAATAGCCAAAAGGAATTACACAGGTAAAACGTTCATAACAAAAATCTAAGAAGTTTAGAACAAAACTTAAAACATCTTAAACAAAAATCTAAGAAATTTAGAACAAAAGGCTAAGAAGTTCAAAACAAAAAATAAGAAGTTCAGAACAAAATTAAAAGTTCAGAACAAAAATCTAAGAAATTCATAACAAAAAACTAAGAAGTTCATAACAAAATAACTAAGAAGTTCAGAACAAAAATCTATGAAATTTAGAACAAAAGGACAAAGAAGTTCAGAACTGTTGGGTCATAAATTGGTTAGACTGACGCATATCAAAAGGCCACGACATGATCAAGACTAAAGTGAAATAAATGAAGACGAGTTAAAGAATTGCGCTATGGTTGTGATGGTGTAACACCGAAGTCCATAGGGATTTCGGTTTATCTAGTAACACCAAAATCTCTATGGAAGTTGGTGAGGTGGGCTTGGGCTTTGTGTTGGGCTAGGTTATATGTTTTCCTTATATATAGATGTCTTGTATAGGGTTTATGGTTGGTCGTTCACATTAAGAGCCACCACATTCTAGAGAGCAATACCGATATGTGTAATCTCATGTACCAGACGATTATTAATAATATAATTGTGTGCATTTGGAGTATTATCGTGTTTATTATATTCGTACTGTTCTTCTATCTCGTTCTTGAATCACCACTGTGTTAGGATTTCGCACTAACATTGTGTTCGAGTTGATATCATATTGAATAGATCCGGTTTTTGGACTTACAATTGGTATCAGAGCCTTTTGAACCTTTCAAGGCTCGTTATTGTGATATGAACGGATTCATGATTCTTGTTTATTTGGTATTTTGGGTGATTTTTCCGGCGAAGTGGTTTATCGGAGAATAAGAGGAATTAGTTTTGGTAAAAGATTGATTAGTTTGGAAACATATAAAATCCCTTATTTCTCGGAAGTTTGTTATGATTCAGATTGACTTTAGGTGCCAAACTTGTGTTCTCGGCTGGGTTTTAAGAGTTTTCGGCTACAACTAGTTCTCGGTTACTTCCTGTTCTCGGTTATAGCTAGTTTTCGGCCAAGTCTTAGTGTTCTCAGTGAATAACAAAGGTTCTCGGCCATATTTGATTGTTCTCGGCCAGATCATCTTGTTTTCTGTCAAACTTTGTGGTTCTCGGTCAACGTCTTGGGTTCTCGGTCAACGCTACCTGTTCTCGGTCAACAACAAGCGTTCTCGGTCAAAAACCTGCGTTCTCGGCCAATACTTGGAGTTCTCAGTCAAGGTTTGGGTTCTCGGTAAAAAAAATCCTGAATACTCCTTATAAGCGAGACTTCATTCATGAAAATTTTGGCGAAAACATTTTTTTTGGGTGATTTTCGGTGAATTTCTGGCGGGAAATTCAGAAAAATTTGTCTTGAACGAAATTTTTCCTAGACACTTCCTTTGAGTGGGACATCTTTCTTGAGAATTTTGGCAATCATTTTTTTTTTCGAAAAATTTTTTGCGAGAAAATCAGATTAATTTCTTTAAATGCTCAATGGATTCTCCACAACCCATCTCAATGTTTGGAAGTGCTCTTAATCAGTCTGTTCCCTCACAAGTAGTATTTTAGAGTTCATCTGAGGTAAGTTTTCAACCATGTTCTCTAGATTGAGCTGATAAGATAGAGTTATATAAGCTCCATAATGATAACTTAATCAGAGACATGGAAAGAGTAAAATCTGAAAACTTTAAACTTAAGAAAAATGAAAAAGCTTTCCTAGACAAAATAGAAGCACAGAAAAAGGACATCTCTAAGCTTAAGTCAGATTTCAGTATAAAAAGTTGTCACCACCTAGATGCCAAACAAGAAATCGCTGAACTAACTGCTAAACTGGAAGCCTCCAAGTTAGAAATTTTAAATCTAACTAATAAGTTTGAAAGGGCTGAACTTGATTTTAAAAAATTCGATGCTTCCAGTAAAGTAGTCAATTCAATGATTGAAAATCAATTATGGTGGAAAGAAAACGAAGGTGAGGGTATAGGATATAGTCAAGTACCCCCACCATACAATGGCAACTATACTAGTCTTCCTCATACCAAATAGCAGGAAGAAAAGGTAAAACACATGAAGCATGGTAAACAGGTTCAATCTGAAATTGTTGGATCAGGATCCTTAGAGGAAATCAAGCCTGTTTTTAAATGTGTGAACAATTTTGAGGCTTCTACTTCATGTGCAGATATAGTAAATGATGTTGCTTCTGATAGTAAAGGGGTTCAGGCTAGTGAAAATGAATCTCATTCTAACGTGTCATCAAACTCAGATGGCACCACAACACAGAATTGTACAAATAATAATACACAGAGTTGTGGCAACGAAGGGAAGGCACATAAGAAATCAGCACGAGGACAGTCTCGTCCTCATAGATCCTCCGGATCTCCATGTGTTGATAAATCATCGGGTGCTACTTATATTAAGAGGAAAACATGTTACCACTGTGGCACACCAGGAAATATAGCCAGAAATTGTGTTCATCGTCTATATGTTCCCTATTACAAGAAAAATCAGAAGGCTGCACCAAGGGTCAAGAAGAATGGAAAAACCTTTCCTAAGAAGGAATTCCAACATGAGGCAAGTGCTTCCGTTGACATTAGAAGAAGGATGAAGGCATGTTTCGTCTGCGGGAACGGCGGGCATTTGGAAAAGGAGTGTCACTACCGTGCTGTTAATAGACAAGCTTCTCAAGTGAAAGGTAACGGGTTTCAACCGAATCCAGTGGTTAAACAAAATGCTTATTTTACAAAACCACGAGTATATGCTCAACGAGTCATAGATACTCAATGATTCAAAGTTAATATGACAGGTTTGAACTCATATGATTTAGAAACTGTTAAAAGAAAAATAAATTTTCAGAAGTCAAGGAGTGTTGTGAGTTCTAAGAATTCGAATTCGAATTGCTCCACTCCAAAGTCTGTTCTATCAAATTTCACAAAACCAAGACAAACTTGGAAACTTAAAACTCAGCAAACAGAATCTGTATTAACAAATGATTCTGTTAAAGATGGGAACGATATGAGTTGGCAAGAGGTAACATATGTTGATGCTCAAGGGAACCCCAAGACATTTATGACTTGGGTTCCTATGTCCAACTAATCCCGCTATGCGTGTAGGAACAACCACAAATTCGTTGTTTATTAAATGGGTTGTTCCAGGCATATGACAGCGTAAATATCCATTGATTTAAATCTTTAAACCATAAAATGGACTATTTGTTACCTAGATGGGATTTAGGGTGATAGAACGTTTTTAATCTGCTCTCTAAGGGTGTAAGAACAAATCATGGAATACATTGCATGTAAAAAAGTTTGTTCCAGACATTCAACTCGCAAAGATGCAGAATCTCAAACCAAGATTATTCCAGGGGGGAGATTCTCACAAATGGGAAAATGATATCTTGAAGACAAAAGGTAACCGTATCACTTTGGTATGAAAAATTGATCAGTCAAAAATATTTTAAAATTTTAAATTTTTTAAAAAAATACAAAAATATGTTCACGTATAGTTTTTCAAGTAGTGTTTTATACTTTGTTTTATTTAAAAATGTGAAAATGACCTGATCGTACATGAGAATTGATAGTACATCAGTTGGCTGACTATCACACTTCATCTTATTTTATTATTAAAAGCTACGTTCGATGATTGAGTATTTTTTAGGGTAATTTGTACATATTTTAATTTTGCACAAATTTTGGGGGAGAAAATTAAAAAAATAAAAAAAAGGTGTGTGTGTGCCTATTAAAAAAAATTAAAAACTTATTTGATTGTGTTTTTCAAGATTCACTTTCGCTTAAAATTATGTTGGTTGCTCAAGTTTGAAGAACATATACTTGTGTATGTTTGGTCCGGTGATCTACTCGTAGATTCACAGGGTAACCATTTATCTAAAGACTGAAAGCATCTGGGGCGATTGTGATGTGTTTTCGTGTTTTGAATTCTTTCACTTAAAATTATGTTGGTAATTCCAAGTTGGAGGGACGCGTATTCTCATATATGTTTGGTCCTGTTAACCACTAGTGGTCATACAAGATAGCCATTTACCTGAAAACTGAAGAGTGACCGGGGTGATTAAGTTCTTAACATATGTGTCTTCTGTAATTTTATGGAAAGTGATATCATTATTCAGTTAACAACTTTATGAAGCTTCAAAACATTTTCAACTGAAAATTGATCCAACCATTGGAAATGATAGAAAAATTGTTTTTGTGTGCCTAACGGGTGAAGTTATTAAGCATAAAAGGCTCTAGAACAGTCATTGATTTGTATTGTAGTTTTCCATGATGCGTAAAAGTTGAAGTGATATAAACTAAATTTGCTAAACTTACTGTGGAGAGTCATTTTGAAGAAAGGTGCATGTCTCCATATACATCTCTCCGAATGATAGGCAGGAAAGTAATTACTCAGTTATACACGAGCTCGTTAGTGTCTTGATCACTAAAAATATTATGTTTCTAAGTTATTGCTTAAGTTATGAAAAAGGGAAAAAGAAAAAAATATATATAAAAAAAATTGATTATTGTGTTATTAAAAAATTCGTATTTTAAAAGCTTAAAGGGTCAAACTTGAACTACAGAGATGGGGGCATAAAAGTAGGTCCTGTCATGTCTCGAAGGAAAGGCATGTAAGTCAGGATGGCTTGTGAGTCCAACTTTCAACCTTAAAGCTCAAAATTTTGTTTAATTATCTATAAAATTTCTTTTGATCAAGCACTAGGGGGTTGGAGTCAAATTGGGGTGATCTAGGGAAAGCCAAATAAGCTTTTAGAAGAGATAGGAGGCATCACAGGTCCATGAGTGATGTCCATCTAAGCTTTATGACGAACTGAACCTATTTCATATCACTGATGCAATGAAAATCATGCTAAGTTCGTTATACTAGCTCTCAACCTGTCTCTTTATGTCATAATAACGTTGAACATTAATCTTTGTGACAGCACCTTAAACAATATGATTCCATGTTCGGATCTTTTCATAAAAGTGGGTGATTTTATCAAAACTGAAATTTGATCCCAGTTTTGTTAAATTACAAGAAGACCGGGTGATTAAATTTGTTTTATTTGCTGTTTTCGGTTTTATTTTTTGTCTATATTATTTTGTTCCATTTTATTTATTTTAATTTTACATCATGATTACTCTTGTCGAAACAAAATGGGTTAGGAAATCGTTTTAAATTTGGATCAGGCTTTTGTTTCCATCCCATGAAATCTAATGTCGGTTATGTGTGTTATAGTTGGTTTAGCTGGTATGATCTCATCTCAAGTCTTTTCTAGAAAATCATAAAAATCAGAAAAATAAAAATTACAAAAATATGTCTGTCTTATTTTGTTTTATTTAATTGTTTTCAAAATATTTTGGTTGATCTTTCTATCAAAGTTGATTGTTCTTTCAAGACTAATTTTTTGCAATGGAAGCATATGAAGTATCTGAGATTCAAATTGGATGATGCTGTCAAAAAGGGGGAGATGGTAGAGTATTGGATGCAGATGCTGAAGTGGCTGATCATGTTCAAGTAAAGATCTGAAGGTTTTGAAAGCATCAGTCTAAGTGGGAGATTGTTGGGTCATAAATTGGTTAGACTGACGCATATCAAAAGGTCACGACATGATAAAGACTAAAGTGAAATAAATGAAGACAAGTTGAAGAATTGCACTATGGTTGTGATGGTGTAATACCGAAATCCCTATGGATTTCGGTTTATCTAGTAACACCAAAATCTCTATGGATTTTGGTGAGGTGGGCTTGGGCTTTGTGTTGGGCTAGGTTATATGTTTTCCTTATATATAGATGTCTTGTATAGGGTTTATGGTTGGTCGTTCACATTAAGAGCCACCACAATCTAGAGAGCAATACTGATTGTGTAATCTCATGTACCAGACGATTCAATAATATAATCGTGTGCATTTGGAGTATTATCGTGTTTATTATTTTCGTATTGTTCTTCTATCTCGTTCTTGAATCACCACTGTGTTATGATTCCGAACTAACATCGTGTTCGAGTTGATATCATATTGCATAGATTCGGTTTCTGGACTTACAAGAACAAAAAACTAAGAAGTTCTGAACAAAATCTAAACACTCAAATGAAACTTTAAATACTCTAAACAAACCTTTAAACGTTCAGAATTTCAGAACCAAAATCTATGAATTTAGAACATAAAAAACAAAGTACAGAACAAAATTTAAACACTTAGATGAAAAATTTTAAACGCTCTAAACAAACCTTTAAACGTTCAGAAGTTTAGATCTGAAGTTAACTATCTATAACATGAAATTGAATGATGAAATCACTTCATGTAATCTCGTAAGCATCAAAAAAATTCATCAATCGACCATCGATTTCATCATATGAACAAATATGGAACGTATTTAGACTTCTATAAATTGAAATAAATTTCTAGTTTTCAATTCAATTTAACTGTCTATAATGGAGTCGGTGACAATGGTTGAATGGTCGTAACGGTTAATTGGATGGAAACGAATTAAAAGAATTTACAACTGTCACACCCCGACCAAAGGCGGAGGAACATGCCAAGGTGTAATGATTGCCCAAAAGCAGATGACACTATTTAAAGCGACAATATTTAATAAACTCATTTCATTTCACAACATCGAAAATGTCACATAACGAATATTCATAAAACAAATACAACAAAACATAGCAAATCATATATTGTTCATTTTTGCTAATATCCTAAAGGTATTTGTGACGTTTTCTCCACAAGCTCCACAATCAACCGAGATGCAAACCTGTAACATTTCATACAATAAAGTTTGTCAACACAAAGGTGGGTGAGAAATTCATAAGTTTTGAACAATATGTATATAATAAGAAAAGCCACAATCTTGTATACAAAACAACAAATAAATAGCAATAATTTTGATAATATGGGGTCGTTAATAAGAATATATTAGTGGCACTGTCTATAAAAGAATACCAAATAGATTCGGATTTCATGAGGTCGTTAATAAGAATACATCAACGGCACCGTGCTACAAGAAAATATCAGATAGTTCACGGATTTATGGTTCAACTCTCCAAAATCGGTAAACACATAAGCATATAACCGTGTAAGCATAGAACACCAAATCGAGCATTTTAGTTAAGTAAAGTATACAATAACGTTTGTAGTTTAAGACTTAGGTATAAAGCATTTAATTTGAATAAGTATGAAATGTCACCCCCAAAACAAAAGATGGAAAACGGGGTATGAAAATACTCACGTTCAAGTAAAAAACTTGAAAGATGATAATTTGGAGATTTGCCGGAACGACGGGTTTAACGAACGAAGCCTAAAATGAAAGAAGTCTCGGATTTAGAAAGGTTGTCTTGAAAGTCTTTAAACAAAATAAATGTTGAGAAATGTAAACAATTAAAGTTTCAAGGTTTAAAATGTAACTATTTACAATTTATAATAATAACCCTTTAAAAATGTAAGTTTGCTCGAAACCGGTTTAAAGTATCTAACCTTAATATTTACTTCACCTATGTTAAGTAATAAGGTCGGTAAAAACGCAAGAATGAAAGTCCCTTTGGAATAAGAATACTAAAACGGGTTTTAACGAGTGTTCGGGTTGTTGGTTCGGATCTTGGCAAATGGTCAACCCATAGTCAACTTTCCAAAATATTAAATGTTATGAGATAACTCATAAAAATCAAGTAAGACTTAACCAAGTATGTTGATCTATTGTTTTAGAACTAACAATGTACGTTAAACGAGTGTTCGGTTTTGTCGGTCCAAACTTTGATATGATATCAAGTTGGATCCAACATTCCCAAGTACTTAAGAAAATAATTAAAATCGGTTTGTAAACTGTTTTTAAAAGAATTATACAAGTCTTGATAGCTAAAAACACACTTGTGTGTCTTAAGCGAGTAAAAGTCGGTTTAGTTCGGTTTGGTTCAATTTCCATCTCACAATAATTTCATAGATGGTTTCCACATGCCCAAATATCTAAGAACTTGTATAATAATGTACAAATGAAAATACTTAAGTTTTACAACCAAAAAGTTAACAATAAAGTCTTTAAACAAAAGTTCGGTTTACGGTTCGGATCTAGTTTTGGGATAAGATCAAATTTAGAATCTACTAACCCATAACCATGGAACTCATAAAAATGGTTTTATAACTTAGATCTAACATTAAACGTGTTTAAACAAGTATTTAACAATAACTAGTAAGCAATAGTTCGGTTTACAGTTTAGAGCTATTTACGGTTAAACCGAAGCATAGACCGTCAAACTCATAACCATGGAACTTGTAAATAAACTAAAACTAGCAGAAGTTAAGCATGGTTAGTATGTATGAACAAGTTATATAAGTATTTATATATCAAGAACACGAAGTTCTCCATGAAGCCTTGCCTTACGAGGTCCGAAACCTCACCAACCGAAGCCAGAGAAGCAACTACCAAAGGCAACTACCAAAGGCAACTACCAAAGAGTGACGTCAGCTGCTCTGTTTTTCATTTTCTTTCCAGATCTACATCTTTCCGGTGTTTTCGATTCCTTATTTCAATTAAAGTTTAAACCTTTACCTCTGATTCTTGTTCTGTTCGCACCAGATTCATCATATCTGAACAACCGGTTTTCAGATCTGAGTGTTTTTAAACTTTAACATTTTCAAATAAACTGATTTTGATTTTCAAAATGTCTGGTTACGAAGAACAAGAAGTCTTTACTAATAAGATTCCAAGACTCTACGGACAGGAAAATTTTACAAAATGAAAGGTCTTATTTGAAGCAGCCGTTTGCTATAATGATGTGGACATGTGGAATTCAATCAGAAATGGTCCACAAGACACAACTGATGGTTCCAATGCAACTGCTGCTGTTAGAGACAGATTGAGGAAGACATATGACAGGGCCTTGAAATACTGACCAAGGTTGCACATCATACCACAGCTAAGGCTATGTATGATGTAATCCTTGAAATGTTTGAGGGAAACACTGAATTAAAGAACACCAAGAAGCAAAGGCTCAAACAGCAGTTGGAGATGTTTAAATACAAGTATGGAGAGAGATTGAAATCAATCCTGGAAAGATTCTTGGCTATTGTGAATGAGCTAAGAACTACTGATTATGTCATGACTTACTTTGACTTGAATACCAAGTTGCTGAACTCTATGCCTAAGGAGTGATACACTGCTTGCAAATTCATCCTTCAAAAAACAAATTTCAATGATCTGAAGGTGGATGATGTAGTGTGTTTCCTTAAGGATGCAGAGATAGAAATCATTGAAAATGAAATGATCAAAGAAAAGAAGCCATGCTTTCAGGTTACTAATGCTCTCATTGCACCAATGGGAAACCTGTCAACCAAGAACCAACAACAGATTCCTATCATTAAAGAACCAGTAGAGCATGGTGTTGATACACCTAAATCTTTTGTTGGTGGTAGTACAAGTAATCATGGAAACCAGCAAAGGTTCAATGTCCAACTCTTGGAAGAGAATGATACAGCCTCAATGGCTAGTGGACATGCACCCTATGTTGGTGGTAATGGTAGTCATGGATCAGATTATCATGGTTTGCTCTCAATGTTCACTGAGTCTTATAATGCTTTTGTTGCAAAGAACATGGTTCATACAAGCATTGTTCAAGATGATCTAGAGTAGATAGATGCTGATGATTTGGAGGACATGAATTTGAAATGGCAAGCTGCAATGTTGACACTCAGAAGCAAGAGGCTGTATAACAGAACTGGTAGATCACTCATATCAGGGCCAAATGAAAGGATTGGGTTTGATAAGTCAAGGGCCATCTGTTATAACTGCCAACAGCCGGGCCATTTTGCTAGAGAATGCAACATGCCAAGAAATTTTCAAGTGAATCAATTTCAAAACCAACCAAGAAACCAGCAGAATCATCAACAGTTTCCACAGACTCAGCCCAGAAACAACAACTTCAATAACAACAACTCCAACAATTATTACCCCAACTTCCAACAACATCAATGATCAATAATCAACAAGTTGTGCCTCAAAATCAAAACTTTCAAAGAAACAACAATCAGAACCTTCAAACTATTCCAAACAACTTTGTCCCAACCAATCAAAATCAACCCAGAAATCAAGAGAATGTGGCTGTAACCACACAGCATGAGGGTAACTTTGATTGGAGCAACCATGAAGAAGACATTGCAGATGACATTAAGAGGGCAAATGTGGCATTTATGGCATTGATTGAGAAAGAAAGTGGAACAACATCTCAGGTACACTCTGCTCCTACTGTTGATTTAAATGAAATTATCAATGAATTGAAAACAAAAGTAGGCAAGCTGGAAGGTGAGTGTTTTAGGAAGCAAAGTATCATTAATGGATATGAGGCTAGTGAGCTGATAAGTGAAGAAAATATGAAAAGTTTGGAAGATGACTGCATAAGTAGTTACAGAGCTCTAAAAAGATACACCAATGAGATTGAGGGATTGAAAAAGATGATTGTTGAGGAGAATGTGCAGAATACAAAACTGCAAGTTGAAAATGAATTCTCGAAGAACTTGTTCTCCACTAGAAATATTTGTGGAATTCTGAATCAAGTAAAAGAAGAAGACAAATACAAAGCAGTTCCACCTCCATTCAACAACAATTTTATTCCCAAAGTTGACAAAGAGAAGAGAGATGCCTATCTGCAACAATTTTGTTGACCTATGCAAGAATGTTGACGTAAATGAAGATGGTGAATTTGTTGTTAAGGAAGAGTTGAAAGAAGAAAAATCAATTGGAGTACAAGTCTCTGAAGATGACTTTGACTGTGATGATCTGAACTTTGAGGATCTGAGTGATTTGAGTGATCAGATCACAGATGAACAGATCAAGGAAGCTGAAAGAGGAGGACGATACAAGAAACCAAAATCTATTGATGAACTTCCATTATATCCACCTGTCACATCAAGAATGAAGAAACATAATGAAAAATGAAAAGAGAACATGTTTCTTTTGACATCTGTGAGAAGAAGAAGGTAAACTACAATGCAGTAAGGCCTCCAAGCAAGGCTGTGTTGAAAACTTTATCTCTGTTTACCCAGTCTTTTCTAGTCATGAGGTGCTTGATATTGGAGAAGTGGAAACTATGGAAGAATATGAAAACAGGCAGTCAAGATACAAAGAGAACAATGATGAGGAACCAATGATTATGAAAAAAATTGTCTTTGTCAAGAGTAAATTTGAAAGACAAGACATCAAAATTGAGGTGTTTGTACCATTCTCAATTGATTATGATGGTTTGAAAACACAAAAGTCACTTGGAGTCAAAACACCTAAACCAAGTGAAAGATTCAAGAAACCAAGTGAACATGAGAAATATAAAGGAAAGGTTTGGTGTAAGAAGTGTGATGAGTATGGTCATCACACTGACTCATGAAATGAGAGATTCAAATTCAAACCCTTTCATGTCCTAGATGGAACAAAGTTTGGACAAGACTTTGTTTTGTATAAGCAGAAGTATGATGCATACCTAGGAAAAGGAAAGGTGTGTGAAAATAAGACCATAGATGAAGATGATCTGAAATCAAATGAGAAGACAAGGAATGAAATGAAAACTGATGACAAAACTAAGAAATCTGTGACAAAGTCAGTAAGGAGAAGCAAGTCTCCTAAGAAGTTTGAGAAAGTTGTGAAAATGGTATCAACCCTTAAGAGTTATTCCCAAAAAGGATACTTAATATATGAAGTCTGACAGCTCTCAAGGTTCACCAAGAAGTGACAAGACAAAGTTCAGAGGTATCTTTCCTAGAAAGAAATCAACTGAACTTACTGGTGATGAGAAGTTTCTTTTGAAACATAGTTATGAACCTCAAGGTTTTCTTTGGAAACCCAAGGTTGAAACCAAAGTTGATAAGACTGATGATGTGAGAGATCATACAGATAGAAAAGACTATGGTGTGCAAGAAGTTGATGACACAGATGGTGAAAACAGTCACACAACTTCATTTGTGAAAACTCCAAGAGAGTGTGGATATGAAACAGACAACTCAAACAATCTTGAAGTCACTCATGAAGATCCTGAACCAACAGCACTCACTTCCAATGCTGCTACTGAAATTGAAACTGATGAGCTGCAATTTGAAATAGCTTGCACTTCATCACTCAACTAATCAAATTCTCTCTTTTGTGCAGGAACAGTCCACTCCACTAAATAAAATATGGTACATGGATAGTGGATGTTCTAGGCACATGACTTGTGACTGGAGGTCACTTGTTAACTATGAAGAGAAGTTTGAAGGTCCAGTGGCATTTGGCAGTGATGAGAATGGAGGAAAGATAGTTGGAAAAGGAATCTTAACAAATGGAAAATTTTCATTTGATAATGTATTTCATGTTCAAGGTCTGCAGTAAAATCTGCTAAGCATATCACAAATGTGTGATAAGGGGTACAAAGTTGGTTTTGATGACTCACACTGTTTCATCTTAAAACCTGAGTTTGTAATCCCACCTAAAATGATTATGATGATGGCACCCAGAAATGGCAACCTATATGAGCTTAACATGAAAGAAGCTGTTTCAAGGGGTGGTACATGCTTTGTTTCTAAAGCCACTGAAAATGAGTCAAAATTATGGCACAAGAAACTATGTCATGTGAATCTGAAGAACATGAATAGACTTATGAAAGGTGAGCATGTAATTGGCTTACCTACAAGAGAGTTCAAATTGGAAGATCATTGTAGTTCATGCCAGAGAGGCAAACAATACAATCATCTCATAAGACAAAGCTCATCAACTCAATTGATCAACCACTTGAGCTACTTCACATGGATCTCTTTGGTCCTGTGAGTGTGCCAAGTATTGGAAAGAAAAGATATTGCCTGGTGATCATTGATGATTACTCAAGATATACTTGGGTTTATTTCCTAAGTACAAAGGATGAGACTGCAGAATTGATTAAAGGATGTGTGACAATGATTGAGAACAAACTGAATAAGAAAGTCAAAATGATGAGAAGTGATAATGGTACTGAGTTCAAAATTGGAGTCATGGAAGAATTCTGCACAGAAAAGGGAATATTTCAGCAATTCCCAGCTCCTAGAACTCCTTAACAAAATGGTGTTATAGAAAGAAGAACTAGAACACTTATTGAAGCTGCAAGAACCATGTTAGCAGATGCAAATCTACCAGTTACATTTTGGGCTGAAGCCATCAATAGTGCCTGCTATGTTCAGAATAGGGTACTTGTTAATAAAAGGAATAACAAGACACCATATGAAATTTTCAACAATAGAAAGCCTTATATCAAGTTTTTCAAGCCCTTTGGATGCAAACGTTTTCTTCAAAACACCAGGGATTACTTGAACAAGTTTCAAACTAAATCCTTGGATTGCTTCTTTGTTGGATATTCAACACACTCAGAAGCATACAGAGTATATGTGAAGGACCATTTGAGTGTTATTGAATCATCTGACATCATCTTTAATGAAAATCAGTTCAACATAGTTGATAATGCAGCATGGCTGTTTGATCATAAAAAATTGATATGGTTATTCAAGATTTATCTTGAAGACTTTGATGACTCATTCTACAAGACTAGTGTATTTGAAGAGAAAAAGAAGAAAACATTGGACTTAGAAGGATTATGGTAGAAGCTTGCTAGCAAAGAAAAGGAGTATGCATTTGTTAAGGGTACCTCAAGTGACATTGTTGACCAAGCACATGACAGTGAGAACAATCAAAGTCCAGAACAAGATCATGCGGATCTCAATCAAGACAATCAAGAAGTAGAGAATGATCAAGTTCAGACTGAGGAGAACCCAAGCAACCAATCAAATGGAGAAGATGAAACAACTGCAAGATTTCAACATTTGTTTGAAAACTTGAATATTGGAAACAATGGTGCATCTACCTCAAGATAGAACATTGAAGAAGCACTAGAGTTTCATGATGCTGAAACAGATTTGATCATTGAAGAACCAGAACTCAATGAATCAAATCTTGACACTAATATGTCTGCAGATATGATAATTCAAACCCCTTATGTTGAAAAGAATCATCCCTCTGAAAACATCATTGGAGATATAAATGAAAGAGTTACAAGAAGCCACTCTGAAATTACAAACATCTGTTTGTACTCCTGCTTTCTATCTCAAATTGAGCCAAAGAACATTGTTCAAGCACTTAAGGACAACAGTTGGGTAGAATCCATGCAGGAGGAATTAGCACCATTCAGAGATCTACATGTTTGGGATCTTATTGATAGGCCAAGAAACAGGTCAGCAAATGGCACAAAATGGGTTTTCAGAAACAAAAGGGATGAGAGGGGTTTGGTGATTAAGAATAAAGCTAGGCTTGTGGCTCTGGGATGCCTTCAAGAAGAAGGAATAGACTTTGAGGAAGTCTTTGAACCAGTTGCAAGACTTGAGGCTATCAGGATCTTTCTTGCATATGCTGCCTCAAAGAACATTAAGGTGTTCCAGCTTGATGTAAAGTATGCATTCCTAAATGGAAAGATTGATGAAGATGTGTATGTTGCTCAACCTCCAGGTTTTGAGGATCCAATGTATCCAAACAGGGTGTATAAGTTAAATGAAACCCTTTATGGATTACATAAGGCTCCTAGAGCATGGTATGTTGAGTTATCAAACCATTTGCTTGAAAATGGTTTCCAAAGGGGAGCTATTGACAAGGCACTCTTCTACAAAAAGAGAGGATCAGATTTTGTTGTTACAAGTCTATGTGGATGATATCATCTTTGGTTCAACAAATGAACAAATGTGTATGGAGTTTGAAGGGGTAATAAAATCTAAGTACAACATGAGCTCTATGGGAGAAATGAATTTCTTTCTGGGAATGCAAGTTCAACATAAAGCAGATGGGATCTTCATTTACCAAAACAAATATGTGCAGAACATTTTGAATAAGTTCAAATGTCAAGAGTAAAAAACAGCTTCAACTCCAATGGACACAAAAGAAAAGATAATAGCTGATGAAAAGGGGGAGCCTGTGGATGAACATGAATATAGAGCCAAAATTGGATCCCCGATGTACCTAACTGCTACAAGACCTGACATTATGTATGCTGTTTGTGTATGTGCAAGATTCCAATCAAGTCCAAAAATTTCTCACATGAATGTTGTCGAAATAATTTTTAGATACTTGAAAGGAAGACTAGGACTATGGTTTGAATTTTCTAAACACTCCTATCTTTATTGATAATACTGCTGCATATTTCACTGTTAAGAATCCAGTTCAATATTCAAAGACTAAGCATATTGAAATCAGACATCACTTCATAAGGGATTGTAATGAAAAAGGTTTGATTGAAATGCAAAGAGTTGATACAAGTGACAACCTGGCTGACCTATTCACCAAGCCACTTGACATAACCAGGTTCAACTTTCTTTTGAAAGCCTGGGGATGATCAACTCAGATGAGGTCTGATTGAGGATATATGCTTGGTGTGTCTCTATTTGCTAATTGATTATCCTTGATTGAGATCATACACACTGAATGTTGAATGAATATGTTTTGAATATGTTACCTGTTTGATGTTAACTGATATATGCTTAAGTGATTATCTGTGCAACTTATGTGTCATTGATGCAAATGATTGATTGTCAGTTAACTGTTTTGATGTTATGATAAGTAGTTTGAACAGTCTATGTTAATTAATTGCTTATCTGATGTCATGAGTGATTATTTGTATATAATTGCTTGAATATGTGTGTTATTTGATCATCTTGATGTTATTAGAATAGGATAGACTATGAATGTTAGAAATGTCTGCTTGTTTTGGTGATGTTAAGAATGATTAAGATTTAATTATGTTACAACTGTTTGTGTCAAAATATGTCTTTATGTCAAAATTTAGTTTTCAAATGAATTTTTCATAATCACAAAATTTTGATCAAAACATGAGCAAGTTGTTTATGGTGTTGAGATATGATAATATTATTCAGTTTAAGCTTTGTAGAAGCTTAATAGAAGGATTTTCATTGAAAAGTCTCAAGGAGTTACTTTTGCTGAAAAGTGTGCCATTTGCACAAGTTAGAAAGGCATATACTTGTATATGTTGGTCCTGTCATCTGTTTTCAGACTGATAGGATAGCCATTAACCTGGAAAACTGAAGGCATTTGGGGCAATATGTAACTTGTTTTCTATTCATTCACTTAAAACAATGTTAATGATTCTGATTTGTCGAAGAATAGGTTCTTAATGATTTTTCTTTCTTCTTCAATTTTATACCTTGAAATTAGTTAAAGTACTGAACTTTATGACTAATTTCACTTTGAATGTGTTTAATTGTATTTATTTTCAGATATGGCAGACGAAGAACAACCAAAGTATCCATTTGAACCAAAGAACAATATGTGCACCATGTTGCAGATTACTCCTGACAATGAGGAGGTGGTGATGATGATAACATGGCTGTTAAGATCAAATGTTTGTGTTGCCTTCACTAAGTGCCCAGTCATTTATAGGAATCATTCACTTGATTTCTAGCGTTCAGCAAGACTATATGATGACGTCAATGGTCGAAGGATTGAAGCAACAGTGGCAAGACAAGAAATCCGAATCATAGAACAAATGATAAGAAGATGTTTGCAGTTACGTGATGACGACCACAATCATATCAACTTCAACACTGATCACCTGCTGAGAATCTTTGAACAGACTATTGGATACCAGGTGACAGTACATGATGGGCAATATCAGAAGGGAATGTTCCCTCTGATATACAGATTTCTAATTCACCATGTGGTTCAAGGATTTGCTCCGAGGAAAGGCTCATGGACTCTAATGAGTAGAGATTTAGCAAATGCCACAGTCGCAATCATTTATGACCTACCATTCAATTTCTCCAAGATGATCTTTGAAGGAATGGTAGGAAATCTAAAGAAGGCTGAGAAGGATAGGTTTCTGCAATATCCAAGGTTTTTGCAAATAATCTTCAACAGAGAATTGCGTGATTTACCTACCCTAGGTACTACTCACACTCTGCAGAATCCCAACACATTTAAAAGAATGAAAAATCCGGGAAGTTCCAACAAATTCAATTCAAACACTCCGTTTGAAATTCTGCCATGGTTATTGAACCATGACTTGGACATTATGCCAGTTCCTGAGCTGAGCTCAGAGGAGGAAGAGGAGGTTGATGACTTGGAGGATGAAGACGATGATGATGATGGAGATGATGGAGGAGCCATGATTGATGATGCTATCAGGGGGAGAACCAACATATACCATCACCACCACAATCACCACTATCAATAAACCAACCTATACCATCACCACCACAATCACCATTAACCATACTAAACCAATCACCACACATGTCACCACAAACACAACCTCAAACCATTCAAACCCCAACCCAAACATTAACCCAAAACCAAAATGAAACATCCACTCAACTGTCAACACCACCACAAACACCACCAACCAACAGCCAAGTAAACACAGATACTTTCATCAATAGCCCAATCCACACCCAATCACCACCCCAGACAACTTCAATAACCCAACCTACATCTACCCATATTCAAACCCCACCTGTATCATCTACCCCACCCACATTGACCATCAATCCAAAAATCACTCAAATCACTACTCAAGAACAATCTGAACCTAACCCTTTCTCTACCTCACCACCAATAACTCCTTCTGCTACCAACCTATTATGTCAAAGAAATCTTGACCTAATGTTGGAAAATGCTAAGCTAAGGGAAATAAATGAGGAGGTGACAAGGGAGAATGTGTTACTTTTGGACAAGTTGGCTCGTGCTTTGATGAGGATTCAAACCCTGGAGCAGGAGGTTGAGAAGACCTCAGCTGCCCCAAAACAGGGGGAGAATATAAGTGTGCCAACAGATGTTATTATTAATGTAGAGAATGTGGTGATGAAAGATGCTGGAGTGAATATTGATGGGTTAACAAGTATTTTAAATGCTTATGATGATGTGGAGGAAAGTGATAAAAGAAGGATAGAGGATGATGAGTATGAAGCTGATAAGTCTGATCTTGAAGAACAGAACTATGATGTAAATAATGAAGTCATGAAGGTTGTATGGAGAGAGGAGGAGGATGTGGAGAGAAATGAAGAGGAAACTTGAGATGAAATTGAAAAGACAAATGATGAAGAGATTGTGACTACCACTGATGTGGTCACCAATGTGTTAACAGAAACTCAGATTGATGAAATCAATGAAGGAAATACTGCTACTGAGGAGCCTATCAATGAAATTGAACAACCTGAAAGCTCCAAGAGGGTAGAGTATGATCCAGAGTTAGAAGCACTTGAAAAGGAGATTGATGATTTTGAAGAATATGATGTTGAAGAAGATGAACAAAGAAGACTTGAAAAAGGAAAGGCCAAGGTCATTGAAGAAGAACATGTTGTGGCAAATTTTGAGAAAGACATTTTGTTTAAAGAAAATGAGGAAGCTGCTGCTGATGCAATGAGAAAGTTTGAGAATGTAATAAGAGAAATAAGGGATAGGGAAGTACTAGCCCAACCCTGACAACTGAGGAGATAGAAGTACAGGAAGAGTTGATCAGTCAAGCCAACATTGCTAAAGTGATTAATGAAGTAGAGAATGATGAACATATTGTAATTGAAGCCTTGATAAATCTTAGAAGGGATGAGGAAGTTGACAATTCCCTAGCTGTAGTTGTGAGTAAGTTTGCACAAAAGGATCCTGAACCTGAAAAGGAATCTCAACAGGAACCTGAGAAGGAACTTGAAAAGGAAAATGAAGAATCAATAGAAGAGATGTTGGCTAAAGCCTCAAGGATACATGAGAATGTGGGAAGATTTGTAAAGACATATTCTAGAAAGAGAAAAGTCACTGATCAAGGTATGAAAGATGATTTTAATGCAAAGAAAGGGAATTGGGATGAAAAGAACAAATGTTATGTAGAAACTCCTGATGATGAAGATAGTCCAATCAGAGCAGTTCCATTGCAAACCTTGAAACCAGGTGAAAAGATGCATGGTGTTCCAGATGTTCCAAATGTTGATAAAACACCAGAAAGTCCAACTCCTGATGAACCCAAGATTGATGCTGTAAATGAATCAACAAAGGAGGAGGATGAGTCTGATGAATCTGAAAATAATGATGACAATGATGGAAAGGGTGCTGAAGCTGCTAGTGTTATGTCTCCACAAGTCACAATGACTGATAACCAAAGGGCAAACATTGAGCAAAGCATGTTGGATGCTAAAAGGAGAAATCCTTTGATTGTGAAACTGAGAACCTATGGCATAAGCTTTGAGAGCTTAGTTGATTTAAATGATGATGAACTGGAGAAAAGACTGAACAAAGAGAGAGACACTATTGATAAGCTGATACAGAAAAAGAACAGGGATGCCCAAAAGCACAGAGAATACTTAAGAAAACATGGGTACTCTGAAAAAGATTTGATTCACTTCAAAGTTGACAAGCTGAAAGACCTCTATGAAAGCAAAAGAGAAGAGATAAAAGAGAAATTTGTTAAAGAAAATGAAGAGGCTGAAAAGCTTGAAGCTTTGAAAGAAAAATTTGAAGGAAAATGTGGATACCTATTGGAAAAGGGGTTGAAGCCTGAGGTAGTTGAAAAGTTATCAAAAGAATCATTGTTGGATCAATACAACAAATTCAAAAGAAAAGAAAAATTGAAAAGGGTCCAACCTGAACCCCCCACTGAGCAATCAAAAAGTGATCAAGAAAAACAACCAGAAAAGAAAAGAAGAATCATGACACTCAGGAATAAGCAGAAGGCACAGATTGAAAAGGAAAGATCAAGAGATGCACCGGTTGTTGAAACCCCAATCCCAGAGGAATCAAATTCTGAAACAACTGATGAACTTATAATTCCTTGGGAAAATGAAGAAATGATTAAGATACTGAGGGGTATAATGATCAATCAGAAGGGAATGGATGAAGCAACTTTTAATGCCTTAGAAAAGGAAGACTTGAAAGAACTTTTCTACATACAAAAGGCTAACTGGGAAAAGGCTCTGTGGGAAGGTGAGAACCCCAGAAGCTTTGTAGATGGAAGGTGTGTGCCTGCTGGATTGTCAAACAATCCTGGAATGCAAAAAATGATATCAAATCTCTGGAGAGTAGCAGGGCAAAACATCGATGAGCTTAGTAATATCCCGCCTGAAATGGTAGAGACAATCTACATCAAAACCTTCAATTTAGGGCATAGAAAACCCAGGAAGTTTATACCATTCAGGCCTCTAATTTCAAGAAGATATCCACAAGGTGGAAGAGGTGAATCTAGTAGGGATGGATCACAGAGAACAACAAGACCACAATCCAATGTGGATCTTCCAAGAGAACTCTACTATGATTCTGTCACTGAATGTTTGAAAGTGATTATGGAAAGTAGACAATTGAGAGAAATAGTTGTGAGGAGTGACTTCTCTGATTACACTGAAGAACAGCTGGACAGGATGGCCACACTCACTTTCTATGATTTTCACGAAAGAAATAAGATGACAGGAAGACAGCAAAATGATCTCACCAAGTACTTAAAAGATGAAACTGACAAGGGATTCCCATTCCTAAGAGAAAAGAGAAGTTGGAAGACTGTTAAACAAAACAGATCAAGAAGAAGTGCAAAGTTGCAGAAAAGGACAGTGCTGAAATGAATTACAAGTTTAAAGTCAAAGACAAGAATCCATTGTCAAACATGAATGCATGCATCAGTCTAGAAAGAAGAATGACACGTCCCAATTACACAGTTCAAAGGAATGGAGTAATAGTTGAGATTGAATACAAGGAAAATGGTCATTGTGTGCTTAAAAACTCTGATGGGCGTATATTGGGGATTATCATAAGAGATGAAGACTTGACTTACCTGCATACTGAAGATCTGATGGATATAAGGGACATGGTCATTCCTAAAAGTCACACTCACTACCAAGTTCTTGATATCTTTAAACAAAGGGAAGGAAGTGTCATTGCAAATAGAAGACAAGCCTACTACAATGCAAGAAGAAATGAAGAATCTTAGATTAGGCTTTTACTTTGTAATGTCTTCTGACAGCTTTTGAATATGTATTTTGTTTATGTAATTTGACTTTTAATTTGATGTGTATTTTCAAAACCTGTGTAAAGTAACCATAGAGGTGTTTTGGGACAGCTGAGGTGTTCCAATCTAGGGAGAGATTGTTGAGTCAAGATTTGACCCAAAAATGATCATATTTGAAGATTGGAATCTTCTCAACCTCCTCAGAAATGACTAAGTATGGAACCGGGCACACCAAAGATATCCGAGCAAGCTTTTACTTAGCCGGGCATGATATCTTGCCTATCGGGCAGGGTTATCTTCAAGAAGTCTTCTTTAGTGGTTACCCGGGCAAGGTTCACTTTATCAAGCAGGTTTGTTCTTCATAGCCGAGTAAGGTTTACTTCAGAGTAAGCTCTTGGCTAACCAAGCTCAGGAAACCAAGTATTTAGGAGATCGGGCAAGGTATTCATTAATAAGGATGGTCCGAGTAAACTTGATGTGTAATGGAATATCTCAAGTACATCGGGCAGAGTTCAACTCAAGCAAGGTACAGTGCTTCCAAGCACACTTTGCTAATAAGCTTATTCCAGGCAAGGAATTGATAGAACCATTGAAGAACAAGGTTGCTCGTAAGATTATGTCGGGCAAAGTCTGATGTAATCAAGAAGATTGAAGTCTGCTTGTTGAGTATTTTCCTTTGGAAAATACTCCAAGTAAAGCATACCCGGAGAACTGTTCCCGGGCACACTTCATGGTTATCAAGTCTACAAGGGAAGGCAAGGCACAGAGTCTACTCGGAGGAGTTTACTTCTACAAAGCCTACCCTGAAGACTTATTTTACACTTAGCGTAGCTTTGATTATGTAATTTTAATATGTACGTTCTATTTAGGGTTTCTAGAAGGAATGACAGTTGTCCTGATGTGTCAGGCCTATAAAAGGAATAATTAGTGCACACCTGAGGACACGGATAACAAAAGGCACACGGAAAGAATAGGCGGCTGAATACGATAATAGAAAGAATATTTGATAAGTATCGGCTGCCCTTTCCTATCAAGAAACCCTAGATAAGATTATCATTTGTATGATTTGATATTATATAGATGGAAATCTATTGAGTGAATCTTGTGTGTTTGTTATCATTGATTAAGTATTCAACAACCAAATCGTTTGTTATTGATTCCGCCTTTATCAAACGGTTTTCTTACTAAATATAGCAACCCGTCATTAACTCTCTTGTCAACACATCTTTGTGTGAGTTATGACTTAATTTGTTAACGATCTACCCAAGACAAATCGGGGACCTGACACATCGCAAAATACAACAAAATTGTCGTTTCCATCGAGAAGGGTTAGAATATAAGCATTGCAAAGCATGTCCTTAAGGTTACAAAAGGCTTCCTCTTGCTTCGAACCCCATTCGAATGGTTTCCATTTATGAGTAAGGGAGGTAAGAGGCAAAGAGATCTTAGAAAAATTTCGAATGAAACAACGATAATATCCGACCAAACCGAGGAAGGATCGAATTTCGTGGGAGTCGTTGGAGTTTTCCAATCCTTAACGGACTCAATTTTAGCGGGATCAACATGAATACCTTTGTCGTTTACGATGTGTCCTAAAAATTGAACTTCCTCGAGTCAAAATTAGCATTTGGAGAACTTGGCATAAAGTTGTTCGTTTCTAAGAAGCATGAGAATGGAACGCAAATGAAGTTCATGTTCTGCTTTGGATTTAGAAAAGATAAGGATGTAATCAATAAAGACAATAACGAATTTAACAAGGAATGGTTTGCAAACGCGGTTGAGATCCATAAATACCGCGGATGCATTTGTTAACTCGAAGGGCATAACTAAAAATTCAAAATGTCCATATAGAGTATGGAAAGCAGTTTTTGGAATGTCTTCATCCCGAACACGCAATTGATGATAACCCGATCGAAGATCGATTTTGGAGAAACAAGTTGCGCCTTGAAGTTGGTCAAATAGTTCGTCGATTCGTGGCAAGGGATAACTATTTTATATGGTGAGTTTGTTAAGATATCGGTAATCGATGCACATACGAAACGAACCATCGTTCTTTTTCACTTAAAGAACGAGAGCGCCCCATGGAGAAGAGCTAGGACGAATGAAACCTTTCTCGAAAAGTTATTCAAGTTGGTTTGATAATTCTTGAATTTCCGACGGGGCTAAACGATAAGGATCCTTGGCCACGGGCATCGCGCCGAGCACAAGATCGATTCGGAATTCAATCGGACGAATGGGTGGAAGACCAGTAACATCATCGGGAAAAACATCGGGGAAATCACGAACAATGGAAATATCTTGGATTTTCCTTTCCCTTTTGTCCTTTGTCACCGAGAGAGCTAGGAACGGAACGTACTCTTGGCGTAAGTACTTTTGTGATTGGGAGCACGACATGAGATTAAGCCTTTAAGAATTTTAAGAAGTAGCGTTCCCAAAGACTTTAAGAATTTTACCGTTGACTAGCGGAATGCGAACGAATTTATCGAAACAAACGACTTCGGCACGGTGCAAAGATAACCAATCCATGCCTACTATGACATCGAAACTTCCCATTTACATCGGGATGAGATCGATTGAGAATTTATGATTAGCGGACGACGGAGTTGATGGTAATGGAATTTCCATTGGCGACTTCAACGGAAAACGGTCGGGAAAGCTTGGTTCGAGGCATAGCAATTTTTTATTCAAATTTCAAAGAAATAAAACTTCTATTGGCACCAGTATCAAATAAAATAGAATCCAAGTGTTGGTTCACAAAAAACATATCGTTCACAACGTCGTTTTCCACTTGAGCTTGATTTGCATTCATCATAAAAGGTCGCCCTTGGTTGCCATGGTTGCCTTGAGGTGCTTGTTGTGGAGGTGGAGGTGGTGCTTGTATGGCTTGGATGGGCTGAATGAGTAGTGCATTGAGTTGGGGAATATGGGGTTGATAGGTTTGAACTTGGTAATCTTGGGTTTGGTAGTATGGTATGGTCACGGTTTAGGCTTGGTTGGCGAAGGTTAATCGGGGGCAATTGTTGCGGAAGTGGTTGGGATCGCCACAATTGAAGAAAGCTCGGGGTTGTTGGGGTTGGTTTGGTGGGTAGGGTGCATAACGGTTTTGGGCATTTTGGGGAGTGGTTCTTGGTTGGTTAGTTTGGGTTGTTTGTGCAGATCGGCATATAGAGTTGAGATGACCAAAACGATTACAAATAGTGCATTGAAGACATGGCAAATGTGATGGATGGTGACGTTGGCAATTGTTGCAATATGGAAAAGTACCGGTGTAGGGTTTTCGGTTTTGGGGTGGAGCTTGGGTTTGATTTTGTTGTTGTGGTTAGGTGACGGCAAAGTTTCGGTGATTGGTTTTGGGTTTCTTGTTGTTGTTGTTGTTGTTGTTGTTGTTGTTGTTGTTGTTGTTGTTGTTGTTGTTGTTGTTGTGACGGGATGAGTTGGAGTAGTTGATGGCTTGTGGTGCGGGTTCAACCTTGGCTTGACTTGCGGGCTCAGGCTTGGCTTTCTCGTTTGGCTTCTTGATGGTTAGGGTACCCGCCTTCACATGGTTCTCCGATAGCGCACCGGCTAGAAAGATGGCACCCTCAAGATTCATGGGTTTGCTACTCATGACAGAGTCCCGTATTTGCATCGGTAAACCCCCAATGTATTTGTCAAGCTCACGCTCAGCCGGGGTAACCAATTGTGGGACGAGAATGCTCAACTCATGGAAACGGAGTGAGTAGGCGGCGTTATCACCACTATCTTGCTTGAGGTTCCAAAATTCCTCTCAAGCTTTTCAAGTTCGTGTTTAGGACATAACTTCTTCATCATGAGTGCTTTGAGGTCGGAACATGGATGAGCCATAGCGCTTCTGACCCTTGGAGGTGCATGACACTACCCCACCATGTTTGTGCGGTTTTCCTAAACATGCTTGAAGCGAAATTGGTCTTTTTCGCTTCGGGGCATTCGTTGTATCGGAACACGTTCTCCATGGATTCGAACCATTGCAATAAGGTTTTCGCACAGTTCGTACCCAAAAATTCGGTTGGGTTGACACTAGTAAATTGCTTATATGAGTAGGATGCGGGTTTAGGTTCAGCGGGTGCAACAACGGGTGGAGGAGGTTGGGTAGCTTGAATTTGGATCACAAGTTCGGGAATCACAGCGGCCATTTGCTTGAAGATAAATGCAGCCATACGTCAGTTGGTGTTCTAGTGCGGTCTTAATGGAGGCATGCTAAAAGATTATAAAGAAATGAAATAAGTTTTGGGTAAAAGAAATGAATATGAAGATGTATAAAAATAAAATAAGATGAAGTTAAATTTTTTGATTAATTGTGAATCCTAGAGTTAGTGAGGAGAAGATGTTAGTTTTAGATAAAATATAAAGCTTTGTATATAAACAACAAACAGAAAACAACGTAAATGATTTTTGAGAGGTTAAAGCTTAAAATTTTGAGATTTTGAGATTTATAGAGTCGGAAAATCGTACATGAACCACCATTATTTGATATTCTAACACTAAAAAGTTTCATAAAACACCACGTTGGAGTCTAAACATGTGTACGAACCACCACAACTTTTTCATGTTTTTGACTCAAATAACTATAATAACACAATAAATCGAGATACAACGTCATGTCAAACACTAGTCCACGAAACACCGTAGTTCTATTGTTTTGACACCGAAAATAAGGATGGCGACCGGAACGCTCACATTCGACTACTTAAAGTATTGACATGTATAACACGATTTGTGGCCTAGAAAACGAGAACTATAATCAAACCATCCCAGGTAAATAAATCACCTTCGATTCTTGGAATCTTTTTGTCAAATGGTCGTTTATAATGTCTCGTTTACTATGATGGCTACAAACCCGATATAAACGCAAACTTTAAGGGATTTGAAACAACGGGATCCAAGTTAATCTTGTAATCCATAAAACACGATGAAAATCTACTTTTTGAGTTTTAAGGTAAGGATACGTTGAAAATACTGTGAAAGTGTGTGTATGTGAACATTTAGGATATTGGTGAATTTTAAACAAGTTTATAAATAACATGCGATATGAATAATCAATAATAGAGTAAACACGTATAAGCACACGTATAGGACCCAAAGCATAACAATACTAGGTCGTTACGTCAAACCACCTATCCTATTGTCATGGCTCTGATACCAATCTGTCACACCCCAACCAAAGGCGGCGGAACATGCTGAGGTGTGACGATTGCCCAAAAGCACATAACACTATTTACAGCGACAATATATAAAAAACTCGTTTCATTTCACAACATCGAAAATGTCACATAACGAATATTCATAAGACAAATACAACAAAACATAGCAAATCATATATTGTTCATTTTTGCTAATATCCTAAAGGTATTTGCGACGTTTTCTCCACAAGCTCCACAATCAACCTAGATGCAAACATGTAACATTTCATAAAATAAAGTTTGTCAACACAAAGGTTGGTGAGAAATTATAAGTTTTGAACAATATGTATATAATAAGAAAAGCCACAGTCTTGTATACAAAACAACAAATAAATAGCAATAATTTGGATAATATGAGGTCGCTAATAAAAATATATTAGCGGCACCGTCTATAAGAGAATACCAAATAGATTCGGATTTCATGAGGTCTTTAATAAGAATACATCAACGGCACCGTGCTATAGAGAATACCAAATAGTTCACTGATTTATGGTTCAACTCTCCAAAATCGGTAAACACATAAGCATATAACCATGTAGGCATAGAACACCAAATCGAGCATTTATTTAAGTAAAGTATATAATAACGTTTGTGGTTTAAGACTCAAGTATAAAGCATTTAATTTGAATAAGTATGAAATGTCACCCCCAAAACAAAAGATGGAAAACGGGGTATGAAAATTCTCACATTCAAGTAATAAACTTGAAAAATGATAATTTGGAGATTTGCCGGAACGACGGGTTTAATGAACGAAACCTAAAATGAAAGAAGTCTCGGATTTAGAAAGGTTGTCTTGAGAGTATTTAAATAAAATAAATGTTGAGAAATGTAAACAATTAAAGTTTCAAGGTTTAAAATGTAACTATTTACAATTTAAAATAATAACCCTTTAAAAATGTAAGTTTGCTCGAAACCGGCTTAAAGTATCTAACCTTAATATTTACTTAACCTATGTTAAGTAATAAGGTGGGTAAAAATGCAAGAATACAAGTCCCTTTGGAATAAAGATACTAAAACGGGTTTTAATGAGTGTTCTGGTTGTTGGTTCGGATCTTGACAAATGGTCAACCCAAAGTCAACTTTCCAAAATATTAAATTTTATGAGAAAACTCATAAAAATCAAGTAATACATAACCAAGTATGTAGATCTATTGTTTTAGAACTAACAATGTACGTTAAGCGATTGTTCGGTTTTGTTGGTCCAAACTTTGATATGAGATCAAGTTGGATCCAACATTCCCAAGTACTTAAGAAAATAATTAAAATCGGTTTGTAAACTGTTTTTAAAGAATTATACAAGTCTTGATAGCTAAAAACACACTTGTGTGTCTTATGCGAGTAAAAGTCGGTTTAGTTTGGTTTGGTTCGGTTTCCATCTCACAATAATTTCATAGATGGTTTCCACATGCCCAAATATCCAAGAACTTGTATAATAATGTACAAATGAAAATACTTAAGTTTTACAACCAAAAAGTTAACAATAAAGTCTTTAAACAAAAGTTCGGTTTACGGTTCGGATCTAGTTTCGGGATAAGACCGACTTTAGAATCTACTAACCCATAACCATGTAACTCATAAAATGGTTTTATAACTTAGATCTAACATTAAACATGTTTAAACAAGTATTTAACAATAACTAGTAAGCAAAAGTTCGGTTTACAGTTTAGAGATATTTGCGGTTAAACCGAAGCATAGACCCTCAAACTCATAAGCATGGAACTTGTAAATAAACTAAAATGAGCATAAGTTAAGCATAGTTAGTATGTATGAACAAGTTATATAAGTATTTATATATCAAGAACACGAAGTTCTCCATGAAACCTTGCCTTACGAGGTCCGAAACCTCACCGACCGGAGCCGGAGAAGCAACTACCAAAGGTAACAAGGGGTATTATATTATATATATGTTGTGCCACCATAAACAAGTATTATTAAGACTATATATGTTAATTAGAATGAAAGATTAAACTTAGTTTGACTTTTTGAAGTCAAACCTTCAAGAACACAATAATAAACAACCTTGAATCTATGGAGTTTGAGAGAGAAATTGAAGATGTAGCAGGGAAAAATGAAGTGAAATAGGGGTGTATATATAAGGTAATGTTGGTGGTCAAATATGGGTGTTAAACACAAGAAGTTTCATGCAAAAAGGGTCAAAGACGAACACAAAACAACAAAATCCGTAGCTTGTCTGCAGGAAGGGTCGCGCTACGCGACCAACAAAGGTCATCCCCCATCGCGTGGCGCGATGGGATGGTTACCAGATTTTCCAACTTTTCCAAAATGGCAGATTTAGTCCCTGAAGTTCGTTTTAGGTGATTTTTACGTGTTTTAACGACCGAAAAGGATGTTTTCAAGACCCAACAAGTGTAAGACAATATTGTAACATAAAATCCATCATATTGATTATTTCCAATGTGTCGGTTTACAAAATGGGTAGGTTTACATGTTTAAACGAATACAAAAACGAATACAAACAAGACCCGAAATTGACGAATGTCACAACAATATTGTCATTGCGTGTTTTTTGAAATCGTTTGTGTGGGTAGTCGGGTACGTAATGTTGGATAAGGAATTATTGTGTTGGATACTTTACTTACTTACACACACACACACACACACATATATAAAGGATAAAATACAAAAATTCTTATCGTACATTAGCGTACACGACTCTTTCAACCATTTGATTTCAAACCACACTAAACCCTAAAATCATACATCCTCTACCCAGCTACTGCCGCTGCCATCGATCTACAAAATCACATCACTATCACCGACATCAACATCGAGTGTTGATGTCAGAGACCAGCACTCGCCTGGAATCAACACTCCCCGTCACTATCACCGACATCAACATCGAGTGTCTGACAACTCGCCGAAAAAACGCAACGCATTGACTTTTGTTCACAGGTTTGTTTTTAAGAAATTGGTTTAACAAGTGATCAATTAAAATTCAAAATTGATCAAATTAATCATCAATTCATCCAAACAAACACATCTGGATCTTCAATTGAATCAATTTTTGACTTGAGCGTGAATGGTTTTTCCTTGAGCGTATGTGCATTTTCTTGAAATCGATCTACGAAATCACATCAAATGATATCGTAATCATCAATCTATATCTAATTAATCATCAATTCATCCAAACAAACAGATATGAGTCTTCATTTGAATAGGGATGGCAATGGGTCGGGTTTGGGTCGGGTTTAGGTATTCCCAAACCCATACCCGGTTATGAAAGTCCATCCCAAACCCGTCGGGTTTTAATCGGTTAATTACCCGTTGGGTTTCGATTTTCCAGTCGGGTTTGTCAAAAGACCCGTTGGGTATACTCGGCCTAAAACCCATCGGGTTTCTATCGGGTTTTGACAAAATATAACTAATCGATTACAAATAATGATTACCATAAAATTAAAATGTCTCAAATAATTGTTTTAAACAAGTTTCAACATATGATATATTTAAAATATTTAGAGTATACTATATATAAACATAAAAAAAGTTATGTCGGTTATATTGGGTATATAATCAGGTAAATGGGTTAATGTTATCGGGTAATCGGGTCGGGTAATCTGGTTTATTACTAATCCCAAACCCACAAAAATTTTCAAAGTTAATCCCAAACCCTAATGGGTCGGGTATTACCCGTCCCATTTATGTCGGGTTTCGGGTTTCCCCATCGGGTTCGGGTTTCATTGTCATCCCTACAAATGAATCAATTTTTTAAATGAGTGTAACTGGGTTTCCTTGAACGTATGAGCGTTTTTGTTTTTCGGCCTGAGCGTTTTGTGTTTTGTCTTGAGCATGGTTCGCGTACGTTTTTGTACTTTAAGAATTATTGTATGATAACCTAACTCTATATATATATATATATATATATATATATATTTATATATGGGTGGGTTATTATACAATAATAATGGCTTACCGTACATTACGTACGCGACCTTCCAGAGTGTTAAATTACAAAACAAGCGGTGGTGGTTTCGAATAACCTAAAAACTAGTTCATGATAAAATTTTTCGATTACATAACGATTCTGATCCAAATTCTAAACTTTTCGCTGTATCTCATGCAATTTCTAAACTCTAATTATAGCTTAAAGTATGAAATCTCAAAAGTCAAAAATCAAAATAAAAAAGAACGACGTTGAAGTTCAGAAAAATCTTCAAATTGATTATTTTAACAATCGATTGATGTGTAGAAGGATTTTATATTCATTAAACGATTATGAAATTGCATAAATAATAAACTCAATTAAGCTCTTATTAGAATTCAAAATATCACGTTTAAACGTTCTGAGCAAAAATGAAGACACTATATACTTTTTAACGTTCTGTCCAAAATAAACACGTTTAAACGTTCAAGATTAGAAGTTCTGAACAAAAATCCAATAACTTCATAACAAATAGTTAAGAAGTTTTATACAAAAAAGTTTAGATGTTCAATTCAAAAAGTTTAGAAGTTTAGGTGAAAAGTTTAGAAGTTCTATTCAAAAAAGTTTAGAAGTTCAGAAAACAAGTTTAGAAGTTCTATTCAAAAAGTTTAGAAGTTCAGGAAAAAAATTTAGAAATTACATTCAAAAAGTTTAGAAGTTCAGGAAAAAAGTTTAGAAGTTATATTCAAAAAGTTTAGAGGTTCAGACAAAAAATATAAACGTTCAGGAAAAAAAAATAAACGTTCAGCTTATACATTCAGACCTTTAAATGTCCAGTAACAAAAAACTTGAACAAACCATTAAATATTCATAAGCTCAGATCTCAGGTAAAACATCTATAACATTAAATTAAACGCTGAAATCACTTTATATAATCTCGTAATCATCAAGCAATCACCAATCGACCGTCAATTTGATCAAAGATTCCATCAAATGAACAAATTGGAACGTCTGCAACTGAGTTTCTGCCAATGGCGTATTTCAATTCAATTCAATTGAAGTGTGTGTCTGCAAATGGCGTTGGTGACGATGGTTGAATCGAGTCAACGGTTAATTAGGATGGAAATGATTTGAAATAATTTACAAATTTGCAACCACGTGATTTATGAAATCTAGGGTTGCTGGTGTCGCGTACGTAATGTACGATTAGAGATTATTGTATTTGATCTTTTATCCGCACACACACGCATATATATATATATATATATATATATATGGGTTAAAATAAAAAAAAGATAGTTTTCTATGAATAGTAATAATATATCTAAGCCCTTGAATCTAGTGGTTGACATTAGTAGTTTCCAAAATACTAAATAGTTTTCTAAGATCTAAGATTTATGCTACAAGGTAAAGTTAAAATACAAAGTATAACAAAAATGATAATGGTGAGAAAAGAATCTAATCCATTGATCTTTAATTTGGATGCTGGATATTAATTTAAGAATAAAAATTAATGAGAATGACATGAATGTAATAACCCACTTATGATGACTTTCTCTCTCCACATGCAAGACACATGTCAATTTCTCCATCATTTTTAAATGTTTATAAATATTTCATACGACATTTTTTTATAAATTTTTTTTACCATAATAATAAGCGTTTTTATCTTTAATATGAATATCATATTGTTATATAAAAATAAAAAAAAAGTTAGTGGGTATTCAAGATATAAATTAAAAAAAAAATATTACGTCATTTTGTATTTTTGTTCGTAATTGTGCTCAACATTTGTCTTTTTACTTATCATTGTGTTTTAGTTATTGTTCTCAACATTCACTTAATTTGAGAAAAATAGTATTATGTTCATTGTATATTACGTTCAAGTCATTGTGTAATATTTAGATTTCATTGTGTTTTACGTTTCAAGTCATTTTGTTATATGTATCTACCATTGAGTCTTATGTTTCAGACCATTGTGTTATATGTACTCATTGTGTTTTACGTTTAAGGTTATTGTGTAATATGTATTAATCATAGTGTTTTATTGTATTAGATAATTTGTTGGTATTTTTCATTATATTTACATATTGTTACACAACTGTGATATTAGTAAACACAATGATCATTTGAAAGAGAACGTGGCGAAAAAAACACAATGACAAAGAGAAAGAAACAATGACGAAAAAGACACAATGGTAAGCAAAAAGATACAATGACGTAAATTTTTTTTATTTTTATATAACAAAATCATACTCATAATAAAGATAAAAACGCTTGATATTATGGTGAACTTTATTTTTTTTTTAAATATCAACTGAAAACGTTATAAACATTTAAAAAATAACTGGGAATTAATATATGACTTGCACGTAAAGAGACTAATTATGTACTATTACTATATCCTTTTTTCTTTGGTCCATACTTGACACATATCTATTAATTATGGCTTCCCACTATGGATGTGCAAATTCGGTACCGGTACCGAAATCGGTACCGTTAATACTGAATCGGTACCAAAGTTTTGAGTGTCGGGATCGGTACAGTACCGGTATTTCCTGATTTTTTTACCTTCAGTGTCGGTACTATCCCGGTACCGTACAAGTACCGAATCGAATATTTCGGTACCGGTACCAAGAATTCAATAATTTCGGGATCGGTATTTTTGGTACCAGTAAGGGAATTGAGCTCATCCCTACCTCTCACACTTCTCATTTTTGTTGGTATTTGTATAATATATATGTTCACATAGTTTCCTAACTTCAAACTTTATGTCCTTCTTATCATTTTTAGAAAACTTTTTTTATTTTTATTATAGCATTTTTCTATATGTGTAGCCTATAGTATCGTATTAACAAGCGGACCCATTTTTTAACGAGCAAACCCATTGTCATTTTAAATTCATACCATTTAACTATGAAACATTTATTTAAAAATTTAGTAATTAACTTTTGTATATAAAATACAAAATGCGTTAAAAACTTTAAAATTACTAAATAAATATTAAAAATAGGCTAATAGGACAATAACCCATGTATAAATAAATATAAAATCCTAATATATATATATATATATATATATATATATATATATATATAGTTTAGGACTATGTGAGAACTATTTTTAAATTAAAAACTTTGAGAACCATTTTAGATCACAAAAAACACTCTTCTTACAATTAAAAATAAAAAAAAATTATAAAAAAAACTTGAAAATAAAAAAAAGTAAAAAAACCAAAAAAATTTATTTTTCATCCTGGTTTTATAAAAAAATATAAAAAAATTGAAAAAAATTATCGGTTTAACAAAATTATACACATATGTATAATACTTATTTTTTAAATTTTATACACGTTTTTTATACACATATCTACAATTTAAGGTAAATGATAATGTACATATGTGTACATTACGTAACTAGAGATTAAATGAAATTATACACGTATGTATAATACAAAGGTTTTTTTATGAAACCCGAATGAAATATAAGAATTTTGGTTTTTTTACTTTTTAAAATTTTTGTTTATTTACGTTATATGATTTTAAATATTTTTTAGAGGTTTTTTTTTGTGGCTCAAAATGGTTCTTAAAGTTCTCAATTTTCAAAGGGTTCTCTTAGGATCCTTACTCATATATATATATATATATATATATATATATATATATATATATATATATATATATATATATATATATATATAGGGGTGGGTTATAATAAAAAGAAACAATTTTCTAGGAAGAGTAAGAATAAATCTAGACCCTTGGATCTAGGATCTAGTGGTTGAGATTGGTAGTTTTCAAAAATACCAAATAGTTTCCTAAGATCTAGGATTTAGGCTACATAGTTCCCTAACTCTAAATTTTATATTCTTCCTACTCTTCCTGCAAACTATGTATTTTTATTTTAACCATTTTCTATATATATATATATATATATATATAGGGGTGGGATATAGAGAGAACTTCTCTTAAAGAGATAACTAGAAAACTAGTAAATAATTATTTTTAACTATTTTTAAAAAATTATTTTGTGATTTTTTTTTGTTTCCTCCTAATAAGATGATAGTGTTCCTAAAAAAAATCGTCGATGTAATGCGTATGTGCATTAATGTGTATTGTATATATAAAATAATGTTTTATTGCATATAATTCAACACAAATACATTATCTAATACACACTATTGAATATATGTAAATACGACACTAAAAATTGTATGCAAAACACATTATTGCATATATGTAATACAACACTAATGCACATATGCACTATATCGATTTTTTTTAATTTTTGTATATAATATAACATTATTGCAAATATACAATACAAACAACTATATATATGATATTCAACACTATTTAAAATATCAAAATGCACACTATTGCACATACGCATTATAAAAAAAGTCGATGTATTGCATATATGCACTACAACGTTAATTGTTTTTATTTTTTATTTTATTTTTTTTTATTTTTATATTTTTTTGTGGTGAAGAATAAGAACATATAAGAATGATGAAAGAAAAAAAATTAAAAATATTTTTTTAATTAAATTAAAAATACTCCATTATTAGTTGTCTAGTTCTCTCCATAAAATAGAGTTCTCTCATGAACCTCTCCATATATATATATATATATATATATATATATATATATATATATATAGGGTTAGTATCCTTTAAGAACTCTAAAAAAGTTAAGAACTTTTAGGAACTCTAAACAACCAAACATTTTTAAAATATTTTTTATATATTAACATGATTTAAGAGTAGTCTTATCATATTTTATATAAAAATTATTGATTGCATATATTAATCACAAGTTTACATATGTGTAAAATTTATGTACTATCAAATTTACATTTGGGTAAAACAAAAACATAGATTGTATAAAAACTAATTTTCAAAATTGTAATCGTAAATATAGAAATAGAAAATTTAAAGCTACACTTAAATAACATTAACATACAATTTTTTTTTATAAAAAACGTTAGTTTTTAAAGGTTCCTTCAAGTTCTTAAATAATTTAACAGTTCTGTACTGATACTCGTATATATATATATAGGGGTATTGGTTTTAAATACTCTCAAGTTTCACCAATTAGTTAATAACACTCCAAACTTTCACTTTTTCACCCATCATTCCCAACTTTGACCCTATTTGTTTTTATCACTCCCTCTATAACGAACGACTAACGTCGTTAGTGGAAACGCTGATGTGGACGTTTATTAACTGATTTGCCATGCTTATGTGTTACATGTGGGTCCCACAAGGCCATCTCATCTCCTTCTTCATCATATTAGCCCTAGCAACCTCCATCACCGCCCACCAACCTCTACCTCCACCACCACCACTCATCCTCCAACTCCTCCACCACCGACTTCCACCACTCACCAAATTACATTCAACTCCTCCACCATTAATGCTCTTGGTGGTTAAGCAACCATCATATGGAGGTTCTACGAGTGCTCTAGCAGTCACCAACGATGTAGATTTGAGCCGATTTACATACCTCATCCTAGATCTAGATAAGAACCACCAGTATCGTCATTAATCTGAGCCGATTTACATACCTTCCCCTCTGAGATCGGAATAATGGATTGTTGCCAGCCATCATTGTACAGTCGTAGCCTCTACCCCGTTGGTGATTGCATGAGCATACATTGAACCTACATATGTTATATGTTGGTTGCTTAACAACCAGGAGCATCAATGGTGAAGGAGTTGAATGTAACTTGGTTACCGGTGGAGGTCAGTGATGGAGGAGTTGGAGGATGAGTGGTGGTGGAGGTAGAGGTTGGGGTGGTGATGGAGGTGGCTAGGGCTAATATGATGAAGAAGGAGATGATATGGCCTTGTGGGACCCACATGTAACACATAAGCATGCCAACTCAGTTAAATAAACGTCCACATCAGCATTTCCACTAACGACGTTAGTCGTTCGTTAGCGAGAGAGTGATAAAAACAAATAGGATCAAAGTTGGGAGTGGTGGTTGACAAAGTGAAAGTTGGGAATGTTATTAACCAATTGATGAAACTTAGGAGTATAAAAAACCAATGCCCATATATATATATATATATATATATATATGCTAATAAGGCTAACTCAATTAACACTTAATAAAAATAACTAGAAACAAAAATTGTTCATAACTAGCGTGGTCCAACGATCCTCGAAGTTCATACTCTTCAATCCTAGTCCAGCGATCGTCTGGCATCTGCTCCAGCGACGGTCGACCTTACTCTCTCAGTACCTCAACCTCACGAGCTGCGTGTACTATTGATTTTACCGGTCAATAACCCCAATCGATTCATCCATCCATCATTCTTTGATTTTGATTTTCAAATTATTAAACCCATTATGCGTAACAAAAGACAAGATTAGTTTTTGTTTGAATTTATGATTAGAATTATACTTATGTTTATCATTTCTAACTATTTTTTATTAGAATTATGTGCGCAATATCTTTATGTAACTATGTTTAATGTAGTGAATTTTGATTGTTATTTGTTAATTTGTTTTGAACTGGGTTATTAGCAATTTTTATAAAAAGATAGTCGGTCAATTGTGGTTCCTCGTCTTCGAGACTACAACTCAAAATGTAGATTTGAACAATCTTCTTTGGAGTCTATCAAGATGGAAACCAATATCATCTAATCATTCTAGTTAAAATGATGAAATTAGACGAAGCACGTAAAGACAGATTAACCGGATGGCAATGAAAAGTGTTAGGAGATGTTTTTTTCAATAAAGCACATGAAGACGGATTTGCGATATCTGATAGGTGAAGATTACATGTATGATACTTGCATTTGTTATATTGAAAATTGCAATTAAAGATGTTACGATCGTATTCAAAACATGAAAATCCGTAGGGTACAATTATGATATGTAATCTTTTTTTATTTAAAATGACTTTTTCTAATGTTGACGATGCACTTTGTAATAATAGTGATATTGCATTTTATTTATCTGACCAGACCCGACATGACCTAAAAACTTTCATGCTAGAAAACAATTTGAGCATTAGAAAATTTCGAATTAAAAAAAATTATTGGCTCCGCCACCATGACTAAATGGTAGAAGACGAAATATTAGGTGGCCAGGAAAACTGTTCGATGTTATGAAGGACTTTAGTTGTTTTGTTTGCCACTTAGCCTTTACAAGTGATATATAACTAAATAACAAAATCTAAAGCGTTTTGGAGTATGTATTCTCCCCCAAGTAAAAGCGTTTAAAAGAGTAAAAGGGGAACGTAAAACTCACTGTTTGCGAAGAACTCAAAAACAAGTCAACCAAGAGATGCGCGTCACAGAAAATCCTCACTAGCGTTCTAAAACAAGAATGAGATTTTCTAAGTGTTGGAACTATTATTGAGTCTCTAGACTCGGTACATAATACATATGCATAAGATGTGTTTCGTGTTTCGTTTGTGAATTGTGTGTGACTCAACAAACACATTGGTGATACGTTACATGTATGAACAACTATTTACGTGTCAAGTATTAGTATTATACATTACTAAAAATTATTCCCCACAAGGAAAATTTGGTCAAAAACATAGCAATTATCTAACAACAAGCACGTTTCATGTATTTTCTCATAGTTCAGCAGCTAGTTTCATCAAGACAGAATTCTACTTGAAAGATTACTCTATTCAACAGATCATAACATATCAATTAATTCACCAAATATCGTCACAAAAGCACACATGAGTTAGGTTTCCAGAACTATTTTTATTGTATTTTTATTCCACATAGATTTCTCACAATGATCAAAACATTACAGTAAACTCATAGCAGTCAAAATCATGTGCAACAGAATTTTATTTGTTATTCCCATTAAATGAAAAATCCAATTAATGCAAGACCAATTGGGTTAGGTTATTAACGCAACAAGTTAACTTCCAGAAGTAGAACCAACCCATTTGGTCTTGTAGTTCATGAGATATCTTAGTCGCAAAACAGCCTAACAGCAGGTCTCCCAAATCATCCTTGCACAACAGTTTTGTAAAATAATAAAAACCGACTTTTATACGTCCAAAAATTACAAACTCGGACTTTTCAGAAACTAGACTCGACCTAGTATACTGTAGAATCAACAATCGCATCAAAACATAACATTAACATCGAGTTACAGTCGTCCAAACACGAATTCAATAATCTGTCTAGCATCAGTTTTCATCAAAACTCAATAAACAATTGACCTATGAACTAACAATCATGCATGTAACCCTAAATCATCAACAAACAACATATTTAACACTTAGGGTTTATGTTTACAAGTTTAATCATACAATTAAATGATAGAATAAATTAGATATGAAGCTTATTTACCTAGTTATCACCTTGGATCCTTCAACAACCTTGTAAACAACTTGTATGTGTATGTGTGTGTGTGGTAATCGGTCGATCCAAGGGGGAGGGGGGCTGCCGTCGCAGGTGGTAGAGGGAGAGGGAGAAGAGGGTTAGGGTTTATGGTTAAGGTTGTTTATATATTAATTAAATAAATGACAAGTTACAACTAGCACCCTCAACTTCTATTTTGTATAATTCTAGCATAAAACATAAATCACCTCCATAATATAATGACATGCATACAAGTACACATTTATACATATAAACGTAACACATAATTATATCAAGTACTTGTTTATAATATTCATCGTTTGTTCACCAATGGTTTGAGTCGACTCGTGTGTGTTTCGGTGAAATTCCGAAAGACTACTTGTGTAGTGATTGTCATGCGTCATCTAAACCCTAGTTTAAATGTAATGAGATATGCGTTATGGTTCGTGTGATCTTAAGTTTGAATTAACGGAGTTCGGATTAACGGAGTTAACCTGAAATTGACGAGTGTCACAGGTTCTTCTACCCCCCGGCCGAGGCATCTCGGTTGTATTCACGGGGTCATTATCGCTGAAGTTGAAGTTTCGAGCGTCGGAACGGGGCGTGTCTGGATCAACCGAAGACGATGTTTTAGACTTTTTTTTACTCGGGCCACCGTCGGCTTCGGCTTCGGCATCCAACACCATGCCCCATTTTGGGTGAAACCTCAATAGGTCTTTCAAAATGCCAAAGTAGTTGAAGGTCCTGCCGACCTTATGTTGAAACTCAACCAACGCGTTTTCCATGACTTCCGCGTCCGAGACACCGCTACTCCTAGTTCGATTCATCCGAGAAAAAACCGTATGGAAAGCCATGCATTTGGTGTTTATGTCGCCCCATTTCGACAGTAACGAATCTTTTTCTCGACGCGAGTCCCCGCCAAGGTTGTGAAACCTCTCTATAATTTTGTGCCAAAATACCCCCGTTTTTTGATAGTTCGCTAAAAAAATAAAAACATTACAAGTTTAATGTTTGTTATAAGAAATTTAAAAAATATATATATGTATTTTAAAAACCTACCGCATTTGGCATCTTCCGATATCTGGCACCAAGCACGAGCACATAGTACGCACTCATCGATACTCCACGCTATCACTGTCTTTTTAACCCGAGGTTCGCCGGCGGGCTTCTTTGCGTGTTTTCTCGAACGTCCGCATTGGCTCGAACCGCCTACGGTATCCGGGACGAGTTGTGTCTCCGGCACGAACTCGACCTCGGGTTGGGTCTCCGGGGCGGGTTGGGAACCCGAACCGGCAAAAATGTTTGCCGTCGGGTTTTGGAAACCGGACACCGCATTTGGCATAGAGTTTTGTAGAAGTGCAAAGTACGCGGCCATTTGCGGGTCATACATTTGCCGGACGGGTACGGTTGGCGTCGGGGCGGTAGATTGGTTCGGTTGTGGATTTTGGTTGCCTTGACGGGCATATTGGCCGAAACCGAGATATTTTGGTTGTTGTTTGGAAACATTTTGGTAGAAATATTTGTGTAAAAGATATAAATTGGTATAGAAGTGGAAGGAGTGTGTTAAAAAATATGAGTTTGGTTTGTTTATATAGTATAAATATACTTAATATAATTATTTTTTTAAATTGCCAACGGCTCCAAGACCCACCCCCACCCCAATGGCTATTTTTTTTATTTGTGTGCAAATATGCGCGTTTTGTATACAACGCAACCAAAAACCAACTTCACATAACGCAGGGGGCGGTGTACCCTCCGCGTTATCCTCCAAAACGCCGGTGAGAACGTTCCCACTACGAACGGTCTTATTCTTAAAGTTGAAGGACCCAGCTAGAATCGAATTAAATGTGTAACGACCAAACTCAAAGTAACCAGTTTGAACAGTTCATTAATTACTGAATTCAAAAGGACTATCAAATTTATTCAAAAATGAAAATATTGAAAGCTGTAAAAAAAGAGAGACGCTGGGTAATTTTTGACTTTTGTTTTTTATACCAATCAGTTAAAATAACTTTTTCCCATGAAATGCCACAATTGCCAACAAAATTACTTACATCTATCTATCTTTTCAAAGAAAGATTTTTTATCTAAAGATATTTTAAAGACTTTATATCTAATTTTATTATGTGCGCCAGTTTTTTTTATGAAAAACCACTTCATGTCTATTCTTACAAATACATAAACTTGCCGTGAGAATCATGTCGTGTAACACGTTAAATTTCAGATGATCCATTTTGCTACTTTTTAATCGTTAAAGGCAAAAAAATCATTACAATAAAAAACAAACTAGCGAGACGCTAGAGAACAAACCAGTCCCCAACGACAAGAGAATGCACCCAACAACCACTCAAAAAACATTACAAAAAATTAAAAGAGTTCCGGATGAATCCTTAAGAGAGATCCTTTTGGCCCGAAGCTTGATCCAAAACAACCCTAACACTTTGATTTCTTGGAAAATGCTACTAGCCCTATCTTTTGTTGGTTGAAAATAATTAATCAATCAATCAATAATGTCCAGTGAAATCCTCCCAATAGCAAAGCTACAAGTAGGGTCTGAGGAAGGTGGAATGTGGACACACCGTACCCCTATCCAATGGGATATAGAGGTGGCTTCCAGAAAGACCCTCAGCTCTATAAAACATATGTATGAGAGGATATAAGAGGAGATCAAAGTTCAACAGTAATATATTAATAATAGCACGTTGTAAAAATAATAATAATAATAATAATAATATATAAATAGATAAAATCATATAATATATGAAAAGAATATAACATAATGGTGTGTGACCAAAATAAATAAGGTAAAGAAAAGCCTATAAGTTAGTCATTTCTCCCTAAAAATCCTTAATTTTAATTCTACGTCTCCAATACTTCTTATCCTCAACCATGTCATTGGATAGGTTGCTACACCTAAAGAATCACCTCCGGCCAGGGGCAGATCTATTGTTTGGCTAGGCATGCACCCCCTCAAATCTATAGTTTCTTTTATAAACTTCTAAAATATTATGCCAAAAGATCCAAGTGTCACATTCATATTTTTTGAGTGCCCCAAACCCAACGCCTTGAGATAAACTTACAAGCGCAAGTTTTATTTTGTTTTGAGAAATAACAATTAAGCCTAGATTACTTAATTGTCTAACCACTTTATCAATTCAAAATTTGAAATTTGCAAGTTATACGGGAGTGGGAGATGAACATGTTAATAAGATTGTGTGAGTTTTATGCATATGATTTTGATAATTGGGATAAAACTGTTCTTGCATCTCAACTTGGCATATACATAATAGTGTGCGAGAAGATGAAATATTTGCAAATTTAAAATGCATTACCAATCTTGCTAGAGTTATGGTGGAAACTCTATGTCTTTTCATTTGGTTTATCGATTATTGAAGTTAACATTAGTTTTGCCTATTACAACCACAACGGTTGAGAGGTTTTTCATAAATGAAGATCATAATGACAAATTTCTGTAATCAAGTCGGTTAATTTATTAAACGCGTGAATCGGTGAATTTATTAAACGTGTGTCTAGTTTGTAGTGTTAAGAAAGAAACATTTGCAAAAAGGTTATGAATAAAACTGTATTTGACCATTTCAAAAGATGAAATCACGTCGAAGTCGATTATAATATGTATTTTGTTTTATTATGTTTAATGAAATTTATTGCTTAAATTTCTATGTGTAGTTTATTTAAGATAATTTTTTTACCCGGCCCAGTTTGGTTTGACCCGTTTTAGTTTGACTTGCTCCGTTCTAAACTAACCTTTTTTGGCACCCACAGGCAAAAATTTCTGGATCCGCCATTGCCTCAGCACCATCCTTTTAGTGGTTTTAGATCGTTAATTATCACCTTCATACAAGCTGAGGATATCTCGGACAAAGAATGCAAAGATCGGTGGCAGTTGACACCATGAAGCAACTGCCGCACACACCTTCAACGCACGCATGCAAGACGTAAGGATGTGATCAGTATCTACTAACATGCAATATGAAACTTTTAAGCATGTGAGATTATTCAAGCTAACAAGAGTCAGTAGCAATTATTGCACCTTACTTTTGACTTGCGATAAAAAGGAAAGGAAGGTTGTGTAAAGTTTGATTGCTTTTACTTGCACAAATAATGCCTTTAAAACTACTTTTTTTAAGGTGTCTATTGCAGTGACAACGTTCCTCTTCCAAGAGATTATTTGTCATAACATTTTTCATACCTGACTTCAAATCCCATTTACAGTTAAAACTTAAAACCCCAAAAGAAAACCTTAAGAAAAACCCGCTTCACTAAAATGGTGATGACAATACTTTTAAAACTATAATTCAATATTTCATCATCAAAATGTATTGTTAGTTTCATTAAATACAAATAAAACTAAAGAATATGTCATACATTAGTGAAAAAAAAATACTTTTTCGCTAAACATTTTTTTAAGTACAAAAATTCACTATTCTAGTGGTGTTTTTGGATGAATAGGTATAAAGTATCAAAATTAGTATAGACGATTGACATATCGTCTCGGAAAGACTCACTCTGATATTAGAGTTAGTTTAAGATGTTAAAAAAATGTAATGTTGCTTAGTTCAATAAATACATAACTTGTTTACTGATATTTTTATTCAAATTTAACATGAAATAAGAATCATTAGATGATAAACAAATTTCATAACTTTCTCAATTTGCTAACGAATCCTTCAAAGGGCTACTGATCAAATTCATCATATCGGGATACAACTTTCTTTCGATCTGGGAAAAATGAGGTCTAAGGCCAACGCCAGTGAACGTTCGCCCGAAGGCATGACAATGCGGTAAGGTAAAACTCATTCTAAATGATGATCCAACTAGTGAACACAACCTACTCGCCTAGTCTCACATCATCACCCAATGCTGCCGAAACTAAGTGATGGGAGTAGAAATCGAATATAGGTCACTTGAAACACCAAGTCTCTCGCATCTCTCCTTTACCACTCTACCACTAGCTCATCGACTTATAACTTTCTTACTTAGGTGCTTCTTTAAATAACTATAAAAAAAGTTCACATAAATAAATCATTATTATGTTTCTATTAAAACAATTATAAAAAGTCACACCAATAAATCAATATTAAAACTTCAGCAACCAGCGGGGCTTGCCCCAATTGCCAGAAACATGATGGATGACCCGAATGTCCCGGGTTTGAATCCTGATTTCGACCGGATTTTACAAGAGCATTATAACCTGTCGTGCCTTCGGGCGAGGTGAACCAACTGGGTTTTACCGAGAACGCCAAGCCAAACTCGGATGCCAACGTGGATCCCGATCATGTCAACATGGTTGGCCTGAGTGGGGCGGTGGGGCGCGACGTGTTCGCATAGTGAGATAACTTAACTGTAAAAGTCACCGTTCAAAAAAATATTAAAACTCCAGCGGTTTACAGTTAGATTTATTTTTAACATTTAATTTTTTTTCATCTTTTTACCACATGTGTTAAACAAAACTAAAACCCACAATCATTTAATCAAACTTTACCACTAAACTTTATAGGATAAAATTATAAAATAATAACTAAACCTTTTGTCTTTTAATACACTCACTCAACTTAAAGTGGTTTAGCGTGCTAAATCTTTTGTTATTTTTCTTTAAACTAAGTGACTTAATAAAATCCTTTTTTTTGTATAAAATTTGGTATTAATTTTTTTTTACGTAAATGTAACATATAAATCTTTATTAATATTAGCTGATTTTTAATTAATTTGAATTAGGGAAAAGGATTGAGTTATTCTATAAAGACTTACAAAAATGAGAAGTGTAGGATGTAACAACTCGAACTTTTTAAAATTAATATTTTAATTAAATACCCGACTAATATCGATGTTCGAAAAATTCTATCGCGTTTATCAAATAAATTAACTAATATTATATAATAAATAATTATAACTTTCGATATATTACAATTTTTGACCAAACTTAAACTTTTACCTCTTTATACTCCCACATCTAAACCTTAAGGACTAAAATTGCAAATATTATCATTCCTATCATCCTAACCCGTTTAACCCAAAATCCGACCCAAACCCATACCCGTATTTGCAAACCCATATACTTTTGGCATGTCTTGGACCACAATTATCGTCGTGTTTACGGAAATTGAATCATGCCTATTATACTTCATACCTTAACGCGTTCACCGACTGCTTTAATTAGGAAAACAATTTCATATTGATTTGTATCGACCTTTATGAACGATCCGTCATAAACCCGTATATTAACATACCTTAAAACGATCTTGATAATTCAATTATCCTTGCAGAAAGCATACCTACACCCTCGCCAATCAAACCCCTCTAACTAATTAGATTATCATCATCGTTTCGATTGTGTTCTTGATCCTCTTGGAGCCGGCCAGATTCGTACGTCGTTAACCCTCGATTGAACATCGTATCAGGTAATTGATTCATAGGTTATGTTCGTCTGGTTCCAATTTACAGAAACTCAAACATAAATTGGTTAAACATTAACGGCTTTGATCAATTAGATGTTCTAGGGTTTGTTGGATAATCTGTGCGTTTAAAGGACTGGTTATATTTGTCTGTCTGTGCGTTTGTAACAAGTTATATCCTAGCCCAGTTGGCTAGGGTGACGCGTCCATAGGTTGAGCCCCTGGGGGCGCGGGTTTGAACCCCCCAGCCCCTTTATTTTTGGAAAACATGTTTGCTAGATCATAAACTAATAAAATAAATATTATTAATATTATAAAAATTAATATTTAATCAATGTTTTATAAAACCGACACATAAACTAGTTGTATTCCGAACTTTGTTAAAAATCACATATATATATATATATATATATATATATATATATATATATATATAATAAGTATTAATTTGATAAAGGTTTTTTTTATAATGTTTTAAAAAGGGTTTTGTTTAATTAAAATACATAATTAATATATAAAATACACCTTATTATTTTGCATAATTATTTGGCCATGTATTTTATAAACCAAAGGTAATTCTATAAGTATTTATATATATTTAATAATATAAGTTCAAATATTTATAAACAATTATATTTTTTTATATATATACAATATTAACTTGTAAGAAATCTTTTTAATTTAATAATAAATTTTCAATAAATTAGTTTATACCCTTGAAACCCGTCCATAACTCGTTTCCTTATTAGTCTATGTATTGATACGTCGTATTCCTCGTTATTACACTTGTTAGGATTGTATTTGCTACGTCTCGGCAAGCGTGACGTCTCTTACCGTAGTTCTTATATCATACTTTCACTCTTGCTTATTTACTCAGGTGAGTATTTCACTCTCCTCTTTTACTTATTTTAACCGTTTTGGGGACATATGCGTTCATAGATATTTTTATATTATATAGTACCCAACCGCAACTGTTTATCCTTGTGTGTTAATCAGTTTGCCTAACTTGTTATTTGCTTACTTGCTTATTTGTATGTTATTGCTTACTTCGGCAACCGATGTCCATTTTTATGGTGCGGTTTAGTCCTTGCTTGGTAGCCAATGTCCATTTATATGGATTTGTTGAACCCTTTCTTTATGGTTTGCATTCTTTATAGTTGTTTGATTATTATGTGCTATGTCTTATCTGTATATTCTCACAGGAACAGTTTGCACTTTTACTTATTATAATTATAGTGTCTCAAATCTGATGTTATACTCACTCAACCTTGTGTTGACAAAACTACTTTATTTTCAACGCATATGCAGTTTATCGTTTGATGTGAAGTAATTGAAGTTAGAAGATCACTTAAGGATTTATGCTAGAAGAAATTGATTGAGACAAGATTTTATAATTGTTTGATGTCTTATTTGTTTTTGGAATATTGTAATGAATATTTGTTTTATTTGAAATTATTAAATAGATATTGAAACTTATATTGTGCATGAAAGTAACCTTGAGAGCTGTGACAATCAGTTCGCGCCCCGACATTTCCGTCGTAGGTTGGGGTGTGACAGATTGGTATCAGAGCCGAATGTTTAAGATAGGTCGTTAGAAATTGCCTTAGACACATGTTCAGGAGCCCTATACGTGCCTATATGTTTATCTTTATGTGTTCAAATTAAATTGTTTACACTTTCTTAGATAATTATTTAATTATTATATATTGTATTGTTATGCACACACACACAAACTCCGAGGCTATGCCTCAGGATTCAAAGAAAATTTTTCAAAAAAAAAGATTGTTTTTATTTTCGGGAAATTCCTTAAGAATTCCCACCTGTTGTTTTTGCTCGTACACCTTAAAGCTAGGTTATGTGGCATGTCCCTACGATAAACGAAATGGGAAGAGAAACTGTGAGTTGGGCACTGACAAAACGGTTCCAAGAACCAAATGTAAGACGCTATTCCTTACCTGGGTGATAACCTGACCACAGTACTCAACCCTATGGACCCGAGCGAGACCCATAAATTCCATATGACTAACACCTTAGGTTGATTTTAACCGAATTCACGGCGATTCGTGGCTAAACTCGGTTTTCCCGATTATTGTGTTCCGTTATTTAAATGGTTAGTTGGGTGAAAATTCCATGGAACCCATGGGCACTCCTACTATCCATTTCTGAACTTGATTTCCTATTTTTGTTGGAGTAATCAACGTGGTGATTCACAAGATTCTCCGACTACCCATATTTATTTCGATAGTTCGTTATTTAGTTTGGTCGGTTAAAACGTCGTGTAACGCTCATTGGGCCGACAAACTTCATTGCATTGTTAATTCGTTAATTAGTTGGGACAATATAATTGCTATGTAACGCTCATGGGATGTCCAACTCAGTTGTTTTTCGTTAGTTCGTTGGGCAATTCAAATTGCCATGGAAAGCTCATAGGAGGCCAACATCCACAATTTATATTTCGTTAGTTTATTGTAAACTTAATCAAATAATAATCTAAATTTTAAACTGACTTAACTCCTAATGTAGTCATCACACATTAATCTTATTGACTACATCATTTAATAATTATTTACGCTATGCACCCCCTCATCTTATAATCTTTCACATTTAATCTTATGACGCAAATCCCCTTACATTTTAACGCAACATTATTATAAGTTATCTTCATAGTTAAACATTTGACTATTCTTATGATTATCGCAATTTATCCTTCATCTTATAAATCCTCATTTTTGGTCCCTATAAAATGTCTCATTCAAGAAACCAACGTTATCCTCGACATCAATCGTTTGATTCTCACAATCACCGTATAGCTGCTTGTATAGCCAAATAGTTAACTGTTGTGATCCCTAGACTGGTGACCCAAATTCAAAACATCAACGCAATCGGTCCAACTTTTACCACTAACATCTCTGCTGGTTACGGCGAATCATCTAGCACCACTTATCCTCACAACAAGAAACGTAAGAACCCGACTGCAACCAATCCATATAAACCGCGAGCCTCTTCCTTTTGTTCGAAAAAGAGACCTTACAAAGGAGCGCACCCCATCTGCAAGACTTGCAACCGCCACCATCTGGTCAACCTCAATTGTCGTCTTCGCACCAATTGTAACAGCTATGGCCATCTTGCTAATGCCTGTCGCCAAGTCCGTAGTGCACCAACTTCTCCACGACGATTTGAGATGCCTATTTCTCGAAACAGTGTTATGCCAACTTCTCAACCCAGTGTTCCTAATACCCGTGTCTGCTACCATTGTGGAGACCTAAACCATCTCCGTAATTCGTGTCCTCATCGTATCCATGCTCAACCAGCTCAAATTATGACTACACCTTACTACTTTACCCATGCACACCAAGCTCAAACCCATCAACCTCATGTCCCTCAAGTTCCTTCCATCAATCAAGGTCACCCTTACTTAACCCAACACTACCAAACCCCACAACCGCAAGCTCAACTTTACCAGATATATTTCCACCAAAAAACTCTCTTGCAAACCATTCAAGCTCCAATTTTCCAAGCAATGTCGAATCAATCTACCTTGATTGATCCAACTCCTATGAATGCAACTGCTCATGAAAAACAACTTTAAACTAACTCAACTTAAAGTGGTTTAGCGCGGTAAATCTTTTATTATTTTTCTTTAAACTAAGTGACTTAATAAAATCCTTTTTTTTATAAAATTTGGTATTAAATTTTTTTTTTGACGTAAATGTAACATATGAATCTTTATTAATATTAGCTGATGTTTTAATTAATTTGAATTATGGAAAAGGATTGAGTTATTCTATAAACTTACAAAAATGAGAAGTGTAGGAAACCATAATTAATTGACATGCGTTAAATGAAGATCAAAGTGACAAAGGCATAAAGGTAATAACACATATTTTCTCTCTTCACATGCATAACACATGTTAATAACACATATTTTCTCCCTTCATTATTTAAGACGTCTATAACTTTTTTACATGATATTAAAAAAATCACCATAATAACAAACCATTTTATTTTTAATATGAGTATGACTTTTTATATACAAATTAAAATGAAAATTTTGTCATTGTGTCTTTCTGCTTGTCATTGTGTCTTTTTTCTTCATTGTGCTTTTTACTAATCATTTTGATTTTTTTTTAATATTAATAACACCTTTGTGTAATCATAATATACATATATAACGATAAAATAGCAAAAAATTATCAAATACATAAAACACAATGATGAATACATATTACACAATAACTTAAAACGTAAAACACAGTAGTGAATAAAATATTACACAATTACCTGAAATGTAAAACACAATAGAAAATAGATATTACACAATGACCTGAACGTAATACACAATGAATGTAATACTCTTTTCTCAAATTAAGTGAACGACACATGTCAATCCCGAATAAAAGACAATGAACATAATACATAATTAGGATAGAGCCCGTGTGATACACACGTGGTTAAAAAATAAAATAAAAAAGTTAAATTTAATAATATACGTAATAACATATCTTATAGATTGATAAGATATAAATATAATATCCTAAAACACAAGATTAGTAAAAATAATTTGTATTTTTATTTTAAATGAAATTAAAATGAAATGTTGTGAATCTATACCAATTAAGAAAAGAGAAGGCTAACATCAATTTATCTTAGTTGATTTGATAAGCCAAAAACATTTTAAAAGCAAGGTAGTGGGTTTGATTCCCACCAACAACATATTTTTCAGTTTATCATTCATGAAGGGGAATTTGTAAAAATGAAAATTGCACACTTGGCAACCTATGTGAAGGGTCTAATTGAATGACATGTGGAAAAATGGTATTGATTTAATAGTATATGTAGATGACTAAAACACAGTGATGATTAGAAAGACACAATGGTTGAAAAAAATGATAGCAGAAAGACACAATGGCCTAATTTTTGTTTTTTATTTTATCTTTAATATTAGTACAAATTGAAAAACACAATGATAGAACCTATAACACAATGCATAGAATACCCAATTGAAATACACAATGATCAACCAATAACACAATGTATAAAAACCCATTAATTTTTTTATGTCTATATATCAATGTGATACTCATATTAAAGATTAAAAAAGGGGTAATTCCCAAAATAGTCCATTTGAAAAAAGAGATTCCTAAAATAGTACATTTGAAGAAAGAGGTTCCCAAAATAGTCCATATAAACATATCTCTAACGTGACATTGGTAATCGTGACGTGAGATTTGGTTAACCACTCACAGTGTGACACGTGTAAAGGTACGTTAAAGTTACTCACAAATCTGCATGCTCCGATAGTTTTCTGGCCAAAATCTTTTTCTGAAAAAACCATGGTTTTCGAATTAAAGTTATCGGCCCTATGAGTTTTCAAAAGCTATCAGTTTTCGCGTTTTTTTGAAACTCATCGCCTCCGACGCATTTCAGGTGAATTTCATCTTTTTTTGCATAAAAAGAAGAGTTGTCAGAAAAGATGGATTTTGTTATAAATTATTTAAATTTGATGGTTTTTAGATGAAAGTTATCTTTTTTTGCATAAAAAGAATAGTTGTCTATAAAATTTTTTGAAAATCATATCCACCACCCATCACCACCATTCACCACCACCACCCACCGCCCACCACCACCATCAACCACCACCACCCACCGCCATCATCCACCACCACCACCACCCACTGCCATCATCCACCACTACCACCCACCACCACCACCACCCACTGCCCACCACCATCATCAACCACCACCACCCACCGCCATCATCCTCCACCACCACCCACCGCCAACCACCGCCATCATCAACCACCACCACCCACCGCCATCATCCACCACCACCATTCACCACCACCGCCCAACGCCATCATCAACCACCACCACCCACCGCTATCATCCACCACTCACCACATTTTTAATACTTGCTATATTTTTAAAACTTTTATGAAAATCATCTTAGGAGATTAAATTTATTGGGAAATTATCGTTTTTTTAAAAACTTTTTTGAAAATAATCTAAAAAGACTGAATTTATTGGAAAAGTATCGGTTTTTTTTGTAGCTTTTTTGTAATTTCTCGTAGGAGACGAAATTCACCTGAAATGCGTCGGAGGAGATGAATTTCAAAAAAACGCGAATTTCGTCTTTTTTTTTAAAACTCACGGGGCCGATAACTTTAATTCGAAAACCATGGTTTTTCAGAAAAAGATTTTGGCCAGAAAATTATTGGCGCAGACAGATTTTGGAGTAACTTTCACGTACCTTTACACGTGTCACACTGTGAGTGGTTAACAAATCTCACATCACGATTTCCAATGTCACGTTGGAGATAAGTTTGTATAGACTATTTTAGGAATCTCTCTCTTCAAATGGACTATTTTGAGAATTTTCCCTTAAAAAACCTTTTTATTATGGTGATTCTTTCTAAAGAAAATTGTCATGCAAAAAAGTTATTGACCTTCTAAAATGATAAAAAGAATTAACATATGTATTTAATGTAGAGAGGGATATAGAGAGAGAGAAGATTAACAAATGTTTGTTATTCCTTTTAGTGTCATTAAAGTTTTTACTTCAATTAATTACAACCATCAAATATATAATCAGTGGACTAGAGTGTTTTTCACAATTCTAATTTTTATCACTATTTTTATTTTTATTTTATTCTATTTTATTAACCTTTATATTAAAGGTTTTTGCACTAAAGAGGAGAACAAATGTTGTAAGATGAAAAAGGTAAAAGTGAGAAAAGAACAGGGGTATTTGTGTCAATTGGAAGCATGGGTAACAAGTGGACACCAGAAAGTACAAGCAGGTTTTGCCGGAAACATTTATTACGAAAAGCTGAAAAATGTAGACTTTTTCTCTGGCTCCAGAAAAGGGTTTTCCAACAAGCATTAAACTGAGGGGTGTGAGGGCTTCAAATGGGACGCTAGAGCCCCTCCGCTCGCGTCCAAGGCGCTAATACCACATCACCAGGGGCGCTAGAGGGGCGCTAGAGAGGCGCTTTGGATAGGCGTGAGCATGGTAGCGGGAGAAGAGAGAGAGGAGGGCACAATTTTTGAGGGTTTTTCACCCGTTGGGGTGTTTGACCAGCCGAAAAAAACAAAAAAAAAATATTTTCTATATAAACTATACTCCATTTCACTCATTTTTATACCACAACTTCACACCATCACCCAAAATCAATTCATCTTCTCAACTTTTTTTAAAAAAATGGCTGGAAATTGGTTCCCAAACCTTGATTCAGATTATATTTGTTGTTCCGGAGCCGCAAGAATCATCCGGCTTTCAACCATCCAACACACAACCGTCTTCTAACTTTGTTGTTCCGAAGACACAAGAATCACAAGGTGAAGCTCCGGAACCAAAAAGACGCGTCCACCGGAAAAAACCTAACTGTGTTTTTTTTAATGTGTGTTTTTTTTAATAATTTATGTGTTTTTTTAATAATATGTTGTTTGAATATATTTATAGAAAAAAAAAATTCGCTGGAGCCCCTCCACACTAGGGCCAGGGGCTCCAACACCCCCTTATCCAGTTTCTTTCTGCCACACGTCATAATATTATTGATTCTTGGCTCTGCTGGAGCCCCCACTGGAGCCTCCACACCCTTAGTCTTACAAGGAGCTCTAGGAACTCTTACGTTACCTTTTCATGCTTTTATTATTTCATTTTATTTCTATATTATTATTAAATAATAAATTGAACGTCTTTATTTTAAATCTATTTTTTTGTGAAGATTTTATGTTACGTAAGACTCTGAGAGACTTAAGCCCAAAACATTTTAAAAAAAGAAGTTTTAGGTTGGGTTATGTGGCTTTTTTGTTATATGATGGATCTCATTTGAAGTGTGAAATAAAGATGAACGGGTGAGTTGATAGTCCGCCAGTAATTTAAATGATCATTGTAAGAAAAAAAAACTAATAAATGGCATTTATTTATTTTTGTTTATAAAAATATATTTAACTTATATCAAGTTAATTATCTAATGTATATCATATCTTTCTATCAAGTTATGGAACGCATGTATTTTTAACTAAAAAAAGAATCTAAAACAAAATTTTATAGCATTTTATGTAAAAAGTAGAGTAACTCTTGTGCTGATGGTAATACCCAATTTTTTTTTTTTTTTGCATAAGTAATGATATATTAAAAGGGCAAGTAACCTCCAGTTAGAAGCCGGAGGACTGCCAAAAGAACAACAAAATGGAACAAAACAACAAACAAGAAAAATTCAAATCATTAAACTAGAAAGAGGAGTCTCTATCCAAACTCTCCAATCTATCTCTTTGTGCATCGAACGAGACTTAATCCAACCAAACAAGTTAGTTTTAATCTCCTCCAAAACTATGGCCGAGGAGATAGTCGTGTTTTTGAAAATCTTCGCATTCCTTTGCTTCAAAATGTACAAAATCGTTGAATAAATAATCGCCAAAAGAATCCTCTTCTCGAAAAAAGAAGACGGATGTGAACCAACCTCGAGCAAGTGATCAAACGAATCAAGACCAGTCAGGTCCCAACCACACCACATAGAGACCGCCCTCCACACTTGTTTCGCCGGAACACAATCGAAAAAAACATGGATTGACGATTCATGCGATAACGAACACCTGAAGCAACCCGGAGAAATCGAAGACAAACCTCTAGCGATTAGATTAATCGCTACCGGAATTCTGTTTAGTAAAACTCTCCAAATGAAATAGTTTATTTTGATCGGAATCCAACCTTCCTAAGTAATCGGAGTAACCAGGTCGATCCCATAAACATTTGCAGCTATAACTCGCCTCAAGGCTTGAACCGAGAACTTCTCCGAAGCATCGCCACCCCATCTCCAAGTGTCATCCTTACCCAATGAGATTGAAATACCCAATGAGATTGAATATGTCGCGCTTACAAAATCTTTGCTTATCTTTTTTTTTGAATGACCAACTAAGTAACGCTTGGTACTCCGTACGCGGCCTCCATTGGCTAAACGTAGCTCGAGCCGGTCACTAGTCCGGACGGACGGAGCCCCTAGCGGTCCACCTATTGAGGGATTCACCGGATAAACACACGACCCCCACGCCCGCCAAATGGCACGACAGCGAGGAGCCGGTAAAACCGGGTGAGATCAGGACTCCAACCCTGGCAAGCCAGGGTCATCCCTCATATCTTCCATATAAATTGGTGATAGTGAGGTTTAAACCCCTACCTCTCACTTGTAAAGTGAGTGCTCTACCATTGAGCTACATCCAATTTATAATCTTTGCTTATCTATGTTTAAAAATTATTTATTTGTTTATTTTTATTTTTTTGAACGACTAAATATTTATATATTACGAAGTTTGAACCACTAACCTCTTATTTTACACCCTAACCACCTTACCACCCACCAAAGTGAGAATGACAATTATGTTTAAAAACTAAAAATTCTTTCGAATCAAGTTTGTAAATTAAAAATGACGTTGACCAGATTTAAGATAAGAGAAATATTAACATGTTGTTCAGGTGATATTAATTGTCTGGGATCAACTAATCTTACAATCTTACATATTATAATACTAATAAAAGAAAATGTTAAAGCTTATATGTCAACTCTACATTTTTTATTTCTAATCTCTCATCTCATTTATTCTAGATATCCATGGGTCATGGGTCAAAATCATTTTGTTAATTGGGTTATAACATAGTGTGAATTTTATTCATCATTGAGTTAAGTGTCCTTTCATACCCGGGGTTTGACCAACTATGCAACTTTAGTACCTTTTTACTTGACGTTTCCGAAATCATGATATTTTAGTACTTTTTGTTAACCTTTTTGTTTTTCCTATGAATAAAATAGTTTTTGTTTCTCTCATTTACTTAACCATTTGGTCAAAAACAAATGAGCCAAACTACTTTAATAAAAACACAAACCGAATCACTTTTTTTTAACAAAAAGAAGCGAACCGAACCACTTTTAACAAAAAAAAACTTACTGAACTACCTTTTTAACAAAAATAAACAAATTTAACTACTTGAAAATGCAAACAAACCGAACAACTTTTTTTTGACAAAAATAAATGAACCGAGCCACTTTTTTAGCAAAAATAAAAGAACCAATTCACTTTTGTTAACAAAAAAATAAATAAACAAACAATGGTACTTAACTCTTCATTGTTTAAAGATTTGTAAATTTCACATTTATAATCACCTTAAAAACCATTGATGCTAAATATAATCAATTATTGGATTGGTGGTTGTTTTTCAGCACTGTAGAAAATATATATTTAGGTCTGCATTTATATTGTTTAATGACATTATGATCTAGATTAATGTCTATACACATGAAATATTATTTTTAAAATACTGTTACACGAGAAATTACATTAATTAGTTCAAATTTTCGATCACGTGTAATACACGGGGTGAAATATGAAAAAAAATACATTTCATAAATCGTGAATTGAAAAAAAAAATAATTTATAATTTACTTCGTACATTAAATTAATTTATAAATATTTTGAGAATTGCAATTGAAATAACGATCTTATTATTTTTATCACTTGACAAATCTCGTATAATACACGGGTTTAAAAGCTAGTAATTTATATTTACTCTGAACTTCCCTCTAAAATGGTACAAATCAAGTTTACATCATTCTTCTATTTTGAACAAAATTCTTATTAATAAAGTATCTACCAATGTTTTCATAACCGGATCGAATGTCAAATCATACACCTTACTGGTTCACGGGTCGGACCGGTTAGACCGGGCTGAAGAACCGGATTTTATATTATATCAGTTTGTGAGTTTGATAGCCAAGGCATCAGTTTATGTGTGTTTGTTAAGCCCATAGTTCATTTGCCATAACATATTATTAGCCCAAATGGTGGCCCACCTTAATAAAAAAAAACCCTAGCTATTATTATTATTCATACTTACTTGAAGCAAGTCAGCAACCGTCTCTTGTCTCTTGCAATCAAGTAAACGCAAACAGGGACAGGCATGTTCATCTCATAATCTGCAGATTCGGATCCCACCTTTTCATTCGACTCTCCTTCTTTGAGTTCTTTCCATAACACGTGCATATCCGTCACGTTTTGTCGTTATCTTGTCCAGATCTGGCAGAGACAAGCTATTCCCCGTTGAATCCTGTTTATTTCCGGTCCAATCGCCGATTCCGATTCACGGTTCAACCGCAGAACCGTTCTTGACCGGCCGGTTTTTCTAATAGCGAGTCAACTATGCCAAACCGGACCGCTGACACCACCGAATCCCGGTCCAACCGGTTCGGCTGGCCGGTCCGGTCCGGTCGTGAAAACACTGGTATCTACGGTGTTTGTGTTGGATAATGTTTTGTCTTTTCAAATAGTAAGGGATCAACTTTCAGTGATGAAAATAATTAGAAAAAGCCGTTCAAAAATAAATATATAATAAAGTATTGATCACCTTCCCATTTGTCACTAACATGGTAGTTATAACTAGGGTGTTCATTAAAAATGGAATCCGAATTATCCGAAAAATCGGATATATTATGACAACTTTTATCCCATGATAAGAGCTTCAATATGGTGTTGGATACGTATTAGAGTTTCCTTGTCTTTACTTTCAAGGTAATCTTTTAAGAATCAGGGCTATATGTTATGTCGTTATTATTTATTAGATATAAAAATCAGAAAGTAATTTACGAACTTATGTAAGCTTTATTCAATGTCGAGTCAAGAAGAATATAATAAATAATGTTTAATAATCAAATATGGCTTTAAGAAAACGATATTGTTTACTTTATACTCGATGGGTGTTTATCTGATTGATACGAAAATGCGTAAAGGGGAAGAGAAGAGAGGGCGTGCACTACCAAAAGGCTACTGGCTTATCATCATTATTTTGCACATAAAAAAGCATAAATAATTAGATTCAATAGAAAAAATATTGATGGGGTTTTCATATTGGTGAACTATTCTTTTCATATTTTGCTTCAAAAGCAAAACTTTTTCTTGCCAATTCAACATTTGTATGTTTTAAGATAGAGTATTAATTTTCTAAGTTACACTATATATTATGCGGTCAACATGTTTAATAAACAACTGATCACCTCGTGAAATAATCTAAAGTGGTTCTTGCAAGGGTTCAAATAAAACAACTGATCACCTCATGAACGTTCAGCAATGTATGATACGGTCAAGAATGTTTGCTTGAATGCAAACAAGATGTTTGGAATGAAATGGGACAAGTGAGTGACGTTGGACCGTGTTAGAATGAGAAAAATGAAGTTGTTATAGCTCGGAACTTGTTTTATCAGTAAAACGGGCATAACAGGATGTAAGGAGGTGATTAGAATGGAAATACACGAAAAACCATGTTTAAATTGAGTTCTGGAAGAAACTCGATTCGTTTGGAAAATGAATCAAATCGAGCTGGAACGATTCGAATCGAATCAAACAGGAAAACAAATAAAATCGAATAGGAAACAAATCGAATCGAATTGAAATTCGATTCGAATGGTTTGAAAACTCGAATTTAGGGGAGAATATATCTTTGACAAGAATTTATAGGATAATTAGTTAAACAATAACATGACAAATGATAAAAACATTTATTAGAAGTTATTAATATTGGCTGATTTGCATCTTAATTCTGGTATAAGTATTTAGGGTCATGCTAGGGACACCCAAGAAAAATTAAAAACATTCAACTAATCCGCTATGAATAGGTCTATCCGTCGATGATAGCCCTTAATAGTCGTGTTTTTTTTGTTCTTTTCTTGTTTTTTATTTAATTTATTTTGTTTTTGTCTTTTTGTTGTCTTTTCTTTTCTTTTTCTATTATGTTTGACTGTTTGTTATTACGTTTGTATTATTATTATTTTTAAATAATATTTAAAATATTTTTCATTTTATACCAAGTTTCGGGTAAAACTGATTAAAAGTCGAACTTCTCGTTTTAAAGAGCTAGTCATTGTTCAAATCACTAAAAATATTCCCTAACATTTTTAACTTATGTTTCATTTTATATTATTCAAATTTCTAAGTTTATGGTGTGTTGGAACCAAACTTGGTTTAATACCAAGATCAGACTTATTTAAATTCGGTTAAACCCGAGTTTGGAACTTTAATTAATAAAAATTCTCAAACTTGTTTAAGTTACTAAACGAATACAAATACGAAAAATCTGAGATGTTACAACAACGATAGAACGATGACGACGACGACGATACTGGGGATAAGCCCACCACACACGCAGACGAGAAGATGACACATGTGGTGCTGTAGTTTAGATTTGTTTTTTGTATTTTGTTTTTTTTTCAAACTCGTTGTTATGTATTTAGTATTATTATATAAATTTTGTATTGTTTATTGTAACATTCGTTACTTTTCAAACCCGAAAACTGGACCCATTTTAAATTTTCGGTTTTGTTTCTATTTAAATTTATATATTTTTATAATATTATTAATTAATCTCAATTATCATTAATGTATTTATGTGATCATTTCTACACAATTATCCATTTCACCACATTTGTAGTATTACATACTCATTTAAAACATTCATAATCAAGATCAAATATTTAAGTACATGTCCCATGCAATTTGTTATAATTATTATTTAACTACAACTACTACTTTTATTTTTTATTATTACTATTATTAATTTTATTATTATCATCATCTTTTTATATGTTACTTAATTAATAATAATTAATGAATGTTTTAATTCAATAAAATTTATTAAAATAGTTAAACCTTTTGAATACCATATTAAACAATTTTTAATTTTTGTTTTAATTATATTAAATATGATTAATTTTCATAATTTCCTTAAGACATATCAACTCTATATTTTTCAATATAAAATGAGGACAATTCCTCCATTATTTTCACACCTCAATCCATTCTTTTCTTAAGTTTAAGAGCACTAACAAGTAAGTTGTTACCATTTCAAGCATTTTATAGCTTTTGTTTTGATTTTATCTTGAATGTTCATACTTGTTCATAAGTTGTTCTTCATGATCATTTTACTTTTGTCATAAAAATATTATATTTTGGTTTTAAGTATCATTATGATCATGAATATCCAAGATGAACACTTTGATTTTTCTAAATCATGGATCAAGCCTAGTTATTTTGCAAGAACAAACATGAATATATATTTATCTAAATCTTATGATTCGTTGATCATCATAATTTATAAACTTTCTTTAAATAAGATTATTTATAAAAATTTCTTTTATTTAAAATATTTTACAATAGATATAACATACTTCATATCTTTGAATTAATAATTGAGTAAATTAATTATTGTTTATTTTATTTCAACATAACTACTATTTATGAGAATTAATTAATTAATTATGTTACTTGGAAATAAATGTTTAATCGTAAATTGTTATTAATATTATTATTTAATCTTATATTAATAGTTATAATTATTTGTCTACAAATCATTCTTCAACTAATAAACATCAAATGATTTATATAAACTTTATCCATTTTTGTTAAACTCATTAAAAACCCCCAAGCCCCCATTTACCATAAGTTAATTAACGTTATAATTCGGTTACTAGACCTTGATTTTTTGTATCTTCGTTATTATTTATAGTTTCGTGAGATTCAATTGCTTCGTTTGTTAACTCGTTTTCGGTTATTTATTTCAAGTTGTCTCCAATATCAAAGGTGAGTTTCTCACACCCCCTTTTTACTATTTTGAGGGTAGCATATATATCCTATCAAAAATTCAATTTCGTTTATTTATTATTTACAAACTACAATTCGGATCATGGACTTGTGTGTTTACTTGTTACTTGCTCAAATATTACGTGCATGGATTTCTTCGATAAGTATGATCATACGCTCCCCCCCCCCTTTGCACCCATTGACAATTTGTTTTAAGTGGAAAAGGGACTCCGATCTGAGTACGTTGGTGCACAATCCCAACTGGAAAAGACCTTCATTTATTCTTTACACTCATGGACCATCGTTTCTAGTGTTAAGAACCCTTATGTGTTTTTCACAAGTTTTCATGGAACTGTATGGTTTTTTTATATATTATTTCAAACTGTGTGAACTCACCAACTATTAATTTAGTTGACATTATTTTATATATATGCTACAGGTACTATCATTAGATAATGAAATGGACTAAGTCACTAGAAGATCGGTTATTTCAATAATAAATAAATAAGACATGGGTTTTATTGTTTTCCTTTGTATTTATTTTATTGAACAACTTGTGTACTTGGGATTTGAATGAATTAATGATATTATTGTCACTTAATAGTGTCACATGTGTTTTGGGCAATCTGTACGTCACACCCAGGCGTATTCCGCTTTAGCCGGGGTGTTACAGATTGTTATTTCGTTTCAATTTTAAAATTGTTGTTTCGTTGTAATTTTAAAACCGATGGATTAAAAACAAAAAATTATTTAAAATAATTATTGGTTACACCCCACTAACACGTAAACAAAACAAACAATATCAAGAAATAAAAAAAAAAGATAGCAAAAGACAAAAAAAAACATTAAAATAATAATAAAAAAAGACAACAAAAGGACAAAAGAAACAACTTTTTCCAAAACACCTCGCCTATCCACCATGGATAGCCCTATCCGCCACGAATAGGTTGGGTGTTCTGGAAAATGGAAAATTCCCCAAATAGTCCAGGTGAAGAGAAAGATTCCCAAAATAGTCCTAAAGTTTTATAAATTCCAAAAATAGTCCATCAAAATCATCTCCGTCGTGACTTTTGTATTCGTGCCGATAGATTTCGATAACTAGTGAAGTATTGACACGCGTAAAGGTGACGGCATTTTTTAGTTGAAATTTGTCTTCCCCGTTAATTTTCAATCCAAAATCATCCCCTCAAAAACCATGGTTTTCCAATGAAATCTGTCTGGCCCGTGAGTTTTCAAAAAAAGATGATATTCAGGTTTTATTGAAATTCATCTCCCCGTATCCATTTCAGGTGAATTTTATCTCTTCCGGTGAATTTCATAAAACTTTGAAAAAGATGATAATTTTCCAGTGAATTTAGTTTTCTCAGATGATTTTCAAAAAAGTTTTAATTTCCCAATAAATTGAATCTCCTCAAATGATTTTCATAAAAAAAATTAAAAATCCGATAAATTGGGTATGAAGAAAGATCGAAACTTTGCTTATCAAGAAAGTGGTTATGAGGATTAAATGCGTAAAGGGGAAGAGAAGAGAGGGCGTGCACTACCAAATAAGAGCTTCAATATGGTGTTGGATACGTATTAGAGTTTCCTTGTCTTTACTTTCAAGGTAATCTTTTAAGAATCAGGGCTATATGTTATGTCGTTATTATTTATTAGATATAAAAATCAGAAAGTAATTTACGAACTTATGTAAGCTTTATTCAATGTCGAGTCAAGAAGAATATAATAAATAATGTTTAATAATCAAATATGGCTTTAAGAAAACGATATTGTTTACTTTATACTCGATGGGTGTTTATCTGATTGATACGAAAATGCGTAAAGGGGAAGAGAAGAGAGGGCGTGCACTACCAAAAGGCTACTGGCTTATCATCATTATTTTGCACATAAAAAGCATAAATAATTAGATTCAATAGAAAAAATATTGATGGGGTTTTCATATTGGTGAACTATTCTTTTCATATTTTGCTTCAAAAGCAAAACTTTTTCTTGCCAATTCAACATTTGTATGTTTTAAGATAGAGTATTAATTTTCTAAGTTACACTATATATTATGCGGTCAACATGTTTAACAAACAACTGATCACCTCGTGAAATAATCTAAAGTGGTTCTTGCAAGGGTTCAAATAAAACAACTGATCACCTCATGAACGTTCAGCAATGTATGATACGGTCAAGAATGTTTGCTTGAATGCAAACAAGATGTTTGGAATGAAATGGGACAACTGAGTGACGTTGGACCGTGTTAGAATGAGAAAAATGAAGTTGTTATAGCTCGGAACTTGTTTTATCAGTAAAACGGGCATAACAGGATGTAAGGAGGTGATTAGAATGGAAATACACGAAAAACCATGTTTAAATTGAGTTCTGGAAGAAACTCGATTCGTTTGGAAAATGAATCAAATCGAGCTGGAACGATTCGAATCGAATCAAACAGGAAAACAAATAAAATCGAATAGGAAACAAATCGAATCGAATTGAAATTCGATTCGAATGGTTTGAAAACTCGAATTTAGGGGAGAATATATCTTTGACAAGAATTTATAGGATAATTAGTTAAACAATAACATGACAAATGATAAAAACATTTATTAGAAGTTATTAACATTGGCTGATTTGCATCTTAATTCTGGTATAAGTATTTAGGGTCATGCTAGGGACACCCAAGAAAAATTAAAAACATTCAACTAATCCGCTATGAATAGGTCTATCCGTCGATGATAGCCCTTAATAGTCGTGTTTTTTTTGTTCTTTTCTTGTTTTTTATTTAATTTATTTTGTTTTTGTCTTTTTGTTGTCTTTTCTTTTCTTTTTCTATTATGTTTGACTGTTTGTTATTACGTTTGTATTATTATTATTTTTAAATAATATTTAAAATATTTTTCATTTTATACCAAGTTTCGGGTAAAACTGATTAAAAGTCGAACTTCTCGTTTTAAAGAGCTAGTCATTGTTCAAATCACTAAAAATATTCCCTAACATTTTTAACTTATGTTTCATTTTATATTATTCAAATTTCTAAGTTTATGGTGTGTTGGAACCAAACTTGGTTTAATACCAAGATCAGACTTATTTAAATTCGGTTAAACCCGAGTTTGGAACTTTAATTAATAAAAATTCTCAAACTTGTTTAAGTTACTAAACGAATACAAATACGAAAAATCTGAGATGTTACAACAACGATAGAACGATGACGACGACGACGATACTGGGGATAAGCCCACCACACACGCAGACGAGAAGATGACACATGTGGTGCTGTAGTTTAGATTTGTTTTTTGTATTTTGTTTTTTTTTTCAAACTCGTTGTTATGTATTTAGTATTATTATATAAATTTTGTATTGTTTATTGTAACATTCGTTACTTTTCAAACCCGAAAACTGGACCCATTTTAAATTTTCGGTTTTGTTTCTATTTAAATTTATATATTTTTATAATATTATTAATTAATCTCAATTATCATTAATGTATTTATGTGATCATTTCTACGCAATTATCCATTTCACCACATTTGTAGTATTACATACTCATTTAAAACATTCATAATCAAGATCAAATATTTAAGTACATGTCCCATGCAATTTGTTATAATTATTATTTAACTACAGCTACTACTTTTATTTTTTATTATTACTATTATTAATTTTATTATTATCATCATCTTTTTATATGTTACTTAATTAATAATAATTAATGAATGTTTTAATTCAATAAAATTTATTAAAATAGTTAAACCTTTTGAATACCATATTAAACAATTTTTAATTTTTGTTTTAATTATATTAAATATGATTAATTTTCATAATTTCCTTAAGACATATCAACTCTATATTTTTCAATATAAAATGAGGACAATTCCTCCATTATTTTCACACCTCAATCCATTCTTTTCTTAAGTTTAAGAGCACTAACAAGTAAGTTGTTACCATTTCAAGCATTTTATAGCTTTTGTTTTGATTTTATCTTGAATGTTCATACTTGTTCATAAGTTGTTCTTCATGATCATGTTACTTTTGTCATAAAAATATTATATTTTGGTTTTAAGTATCATTATGATCATGAATATCCAAGATGAACACTTTGATTTTTCTAAATCATGGATCAAGCCTAGTTATTTTGCAAGAACAAACATGAATATATATTTATCTAAATCTTATGATTCGTTGATCATCATAATTTATAAACTTTCTTTAAATAAGATTATTTATAAAAATTTCTTTTATTTAAAATATTTTACAATAGATATAACATACTTCATATCTTTGAATTAATAATTGAGTAAATTAATTATTGTTTATTTTATTTCAACATAACTACTATTTATGAGAATTAATTAATTAATTATGTTACTTGGAAATAAATGTTTAATCGTAAATTGTTATTAATATTATTATTTAATCTTATATTAATAGTTATAATTATTTGTCTACAAATCATTCTTCAACTAATAAACATCAAATGATTTATATAAACTTTATCCATTTTTGTTAAACTCATTAAAAACCCCCAAGCCCCCATTTACCATAAGTTAATTAACGTTATAATTCGGTTACTAGACCTTGATTTTTTGTATCTTCGTTATTATTTATAGTTTCGTGAGATTCAATTGCTTCGTTTGTTAACTCGTTTTCGGTTATTTATTTCAAGTTGTCTCCAATATCAAAGGTGAGTTTCTCACACCCCCTTTTTACTATTTTGAGGGTAGCATATATATCCTATCAAAAATTCAATTTCGTTTATTTATTATTTACAAACTACAATTCGGATCATGGACTTGTGTGTTTACTTGTTACTTGCTCAATTATTACGTGCATGGATTTCTTCGATAAGTATGATCATACGCCCCCCCCCCCCTTTGCACCCATTGACAATTTGTTTTAAGTGGAAAAGGGACTCCGATCTGAGTACGTTGGTGCACAATCCCAACTGGAAAAGACCTTCATTTATTCTTTACACTCATGGACCATCGTTTCTAGTGTAAAGAACCCTTATGTGTTTTTCACAAGTTTTCATGGAACTGTATGGTTTTTTTTATATATTATTTCAAACTGTGTGAACTCACCAACTATTAATTTAGTTGACATTATTTTATATATATGCTACAGGTACTATCATTAGATAATGAAATGGACTAAGTCACTAGAAGATAGTTTATTTCAATAATAAATAAATAAGACATGGGTTTTATTGTTTTCCTTTGTATTTATTTTATTGAACAACTTGTGTACTTGGGATTTGAATGAATTAATGATATTATTGTCACTTAATAGTGTCACATGTGTTTTGGGCAATCTGTACGTCACACCCAGGGGTATACCGCTATAGCCGGGGTGTTACAGGTTGTTATTTCGTTTCAATTTTAAAATTGTTGTTTCGTTGTAATTTTAAAACCGATGGATTAAAAACAAAAAATTATTTAAAATAATTATTGGTTACACCCCACTAACACGTAAACAAAACAAACAATATCAAGAAATAAAAAAAAAGATAGCAAAAGACAAAAAAAAAACAGTAAAATAATAATAAAAAAAGACAACAAAAGGACAAAAGAAACAACTTTTTCCAAAACACCTCGCCTATCCACCATGGATAGCCCTATCCGCCACGAATAGGTTGGGTGTTCTGGAAAATGGAAAATTCCCCAAATAGTCCAGGTGAAGAGAAAGATTCCCAAAATAGTCCTAAAGTTTTATAAATTCCAAAAATAGTCCATCAAAATCATCTCCGTCGTGACTTTTGTATTCGTGCCGATAGATTTCGATAACTAGTGAAGTATTGACACGTGTAAAGGTGACGGCATTTTTTAGTTGAAATTTGTCTTCCCCGTTAATTTTCAATCCAAAATCATCCCCTCAAAAACCATGGTTTTCCAATGAAATCTGTCTGGCCCGTGAGTTTTCAAAAAAAGATGATATTCAGGTTTTATTGAAATTCATCTCCCCGTATCCATTTCAGGTGAATTTTATCTCTTCCGGTGAATTTCATAAAACTTTGAAAAAGATGATAATTTTCCAGTGAATTTAGTTTTCTCAGATGATTTTCAAAAAAGTTTTAATTTCCCAATAAATTGAATCTCCTCAAATGATTTTCATAAAAAAAATTAAAAATCCGATAAATTGGGTATGAAGAAAGATTGAAACTTTGCTTATCAAGAAAGTGGTTGTGAGGATTAAATGGCAAATGTTAAGAATGTGGTGGATGGTGGTGGTGGATGATGACGGTGGGTGGCCGTGGTTGATATAGGTATGAAGAAAGATTTAATCTTTGGTTAAGTATCAAGTGTCAAGAAGGTGGTGGATGGTGGTGGTGGTGGGTGGTTGATATGGGTTTGAAGAAAAATGCATGATAAGATTATGGGGCTTTAATAGGTTTGGCCAGAAAATGGTGGTGGTGGACGGTGGTGGTGGTTGATATGGGTATGAAGAAAGATTCAATATTTAGACATAAAATACATGGAAAGATTATGGGTTTGATGTAAAGATTCAATCTTTAGAGGTAAAATGCATGGAAAGATTATGGTGGTGGTGTGGTGGTTAGTGGGGGAGTTTGAAAAATGTTAGAACAAACCAATACTTTCGAAAAAGATGAGTTTCATCTAAAAACCATCGAATACCATATAGTAACAAAATTCATCTTTTCTAACATATATTATTTCTATGCAAAATGAAGACGACTTTCATCTAAAATACCATCGAATTGCATAGATTTGTAACAAAATTCATCTATTCTGATAACTCTTCTTTCTATGCAAATAAAGATGATTTTCATCTAAAATGCCTCTGAGGAGATGAATTTAAAAAAAAACGCAAAAACCATGACTTTTGAAAACTCACGGGACAGATAAATTTCATAGGAAAATCATGGTTTCTGTGCAGATGATTTTGGATCGAAAAGTATCGGGGAAGACAGATTTTAATGTAAATCTCACGTCACCTTTACATGTGTCAACATCTGACTAGTTAACAAAATATCACGTCACGAATCCAAATGTGTCTCCGGAGATGATTTTGCAAAGAATATTTGGGAATTTTGAAAATGTTTGGACTATTTTGAGAATCTCTCTCTACTTTTGAACTATTTTGGGAATTTTCCTTTTGAAAAAACCTTGGGTGTCTAGCAAACCCTAAGTATTTAATAGAAGATAATGTTCTAGATTCACCTAATATTATCACCATTTTTTTAAAAACAAATATTAAAAGTATGAATGTATGATTATTAATTTTAAAAATTAAATACACCGATATAAATATTAATATTAACCGATGATAAATATGAAAGTCACCGATGTTTGTTAAAGGTTTCAAGTACGCCTCGTGACTATTGATATATCAAAAAGAGGCGTGTCTTCATGTCGCCTTTATAACAAACTGAACGAAAAAGAAATACGAAACATCGTGATAGTGATAATGAATTTACGGTTCTACTCAAATGGATTAAGACTCAGATTTATTCATAGACTTTATCTAACCGAAAGGTTCAAGAACAACGTCCTTATCATCTTTTTAATATCAAAAATAATTAAACAATAAACATAATACCCATATTTATATAAATATATATCAGATAAACTGAAAAATAAGATAAATTAAAAAGTTGAAATTTGAAATAGTAATAAAAGATTACAGTGAAATCTTGGATTCAAATGATACTAGCTTGTTCAACACTCGAATGTCTAAGGTTGTCTGGCTGAATTATTAGATGCTCCCGCATCACATAGCCTTCATAGTTAAAGAGGTAAGGTACCAAAAAGACCCAAATACACTTAAGTATCACCCGCAGGTTAATAGGAAGCTCCCTACGAGACACCTGCGGGACGTATGGATCACCCGCATAACTGTGTAAAGGAAGAACGCCCTTATACCACACGCGGAAGCATCCAGGCACCCTCAGACGTCATCCGCATGATAGCACATCTACCCGCTAATATGACCGGAAGGCAATATGTAACATTCGTTACTTTTCAAACCCGAAAATCCGACCCGTTTCAAATTTTTGGTTTTATTTATGAATATGTATAAATATAAATGTATATTTCAAGTTTCGTTTTATGCGTGTTCGTCAAGCGACTCATTTTGATGTTTCGATGTATTCGTATAATTCTTTTATTATATATATATAATTATTATTTATTTAATAATATTAACGACGTGTTATAGTCACTATTCGTTGTTTTCCTATTTTGTATTGTTTATTAACGAAACTCCAAGTTCTAACATTCATACTTAAACGAGTCCCGAACTTTACGAGTATAGTATGAAAATAAACCAAAGTATATAACTTTTATTAAGTATATTATAACATTCCAAAGTTAAAGGTTTATTTTATAAATTTTCTTTAACTTCTATTTAAATATAATATGAAAGATCAAGGGTTAAAGTGCAAATAAATCAAAATATATAATAATAATAATAATAATAAATACCCAGCAACCTCCGTCCCTGTTGCACGTTTTCCGGCGAGCCGGTTCCGGCCATCGGAATCCGGCTCCAAAACCCCATCAATCTCGCTTAATAACCAAATTAAAAGCCATAACACGCGTAGACCATAACGACAAGTCGTAATCATTGAATAATACCGCATTTTAACGATTTAATCCGGGTTTAATTAGAGCCGTAACGGCCGGAAAAATGTTTAAAACCCAATAACGATCATTAAAGTTATTACGCTCTAATTTGTACTATAAATATGACATACTTCGTCATCTAAACCCGCCCACAACAACAAATCTAACTAATATACTCCCTAAAATCCCTTTTTGATCTTCAAAGTTTGTTTTCCGGCGAGGCTCCGTTCACCATCATTCCGGTACGGTTTGAGGTAAAATTTATATGGATTCATATTGTTTTTAAGCGACTAACAAAACCTCTAAATTAGTTTGGGCATACATGGAACAGATTGGGAGAATCAAAACCTAGGGTTTTATAAGGAAGATGATGAACTTGATTATTAGTTTATATTCTTAAGTTTCTGTTTTAAACTCAACAAACAAGCTGGTCTGATGGTTTAGTCACTAAAGTATGAATGAAGGGATCTAGGTTGAAACCCTGTTAAGACCACTTTTGTTTTATTTATCTTTAAACCTTTTATTTGTTTATTTATTTATTTATTTATATTAATCAATAAATTATTGAAAATCATTATAAATTAAATAATATACTTTTTTTTAAATTTAATAAAATTAGTTATAAATTATATTTATCACTTGTTACCTAAAAACCGACTTTTGTTTTCATTAACGTTTCGTTAAAACCCGATTAATAGTATATTATTAAATCATTCGTTAACTTTATAACACGTTAAAGTAATTGTTTTCAAGTTACAAATTGTGTTAAAATCAATATTCCATGAATGTTATAATATTTCAAACTTAGCATTTATTTTGTAATTAAAATAATATTAAAATGTTAATTAATCGTTAAGAATTCGTTAAAGCATAAATATCAAAATGCCATAAAATAATAATATATATATTAAAATATTGCAAAATATCTCAAACCAAGTTAATTAAATTTTATAATCCCGATAGCTAGTCATTAATTATTGTATATTCAATTATAGTTCGTGAGGTTCAGTCGCTTCGTTTTCGTTAACTCGCTTTCAATTTTACTTCAAATTTGTCTTCAACTTCAATGTGAGTTTCTCACACCCCTTTTTACCCTTTTTAACTATTTTGGGGGTAGCATATATATCCTATTAAAGATTCAATTTCGTTTATTTATTATTACAAAACTACAATTCGCATCATGGACTTGTGTGTTTACTTGTTACTTGCTCAATTATTACATGCATGGATTTCTTCGATAAGTATGATCATACGCCCCCTTTGCACCCATGGACCATTTGTTTCTGGTGGAAAAGGGACTCCAATCTGAGTACGTTGATGCACAATCCCAACTGGAAAAGACCTTCATTTATTCTTTACACTCATGGACCATTGTTTCTAGTGTAAAGAACCCTTATGGAATTGTATGGTTTTTATATATTATTTAAACTGTGTGAACTCACCAACTATTAAGTTATTTGACATTATTTTATATATATGCTACATGTACTTTCTTTAGAGGATGAAACGAAGAAGATACTAGAAGTTAGTTTATTTAGATAATAAACAAGAAGATGTTTATTTTGTTACTTTTCCCTTGTGTTTGTTCATTTGAAATAACTTGTGTACTTGATGCTTTAGAATGAATTAATGATAATATTGTCACTTAATAGTGTCACATGTGTTTTGGGCAATCTGTACGTCACACTCAGGTGTTTCCGCTTTAGCCGGGGTGTTACACAATACTAGCAGGACAGTTGTAAATAACCGCCTGCCTTCTAGAAGATTTACCAATATGCCTTTTTGGGCAATACATGATATCTCAACCAATGAATAGAAGACACCTGGCCAGGTTGTTATAACCGTGCACATGGCCAGGAATTAACTCGCCCTATCATAGAGCGACGCGTGTCCATGTTGTTATACCCATGCACATGCAACGTATAGCTCAATCTATCAGAAAAGGACACCCGTCCAGGTGGTTATGAAAACATCTTCTAGAAAGGGACAGCTGGCCCAATCACATTCCCACATCCTTCGGCTATAAATGCCCTTTCCATCTACATGAGGTACACATTCACTCCCAAGTATTTACTCTCAATACTTTTAGTACTTTCTCTACGTCAGAAGTGTACTTATTCTCACGCCGGAGGGTGGTTACGGAAAGACCCCCCCCCCCTCTTGTCCTTCCCGTAACGAGCTCACGGTGTCTGTTTTGCAGGTTCCGGTCACTGGACTTTGGGAAGTTGTGCTCATATCGTGATTGGTTGTTGTTGTATCATACCTGGTTGACTCATTAGATCCAGGACCCGTTGAGGGGATTGGATCAGTGTTTCTTCAATATTAAAGAAGCCTAGAAATGAATTATTAACACTAATACATCCTCTTCACTTGAAAATAGAAAGATATTGAACGTTAAAATTGAAACAAAAATAAACAGTTCGGATGTACCTTTTGTGAAGATATCATGTTATTGGGAACTAAATGAAACGTAAAAGGACTTAAAGTGAACCCACTATAACTTTTCTTTAAAGATAACAAAGAGTATCATTCTTAGTATGTTGATGATGTACTAAGTTCACTAAGAGATGCACAATACTCTTAGAAAGAATGCTGTTAGAAAGTGACTGGTAATGCGAAAGCGAAACAACACGCAAACACAACGAATATCACATGGAAAACACAAAATAAAACACGATAATATAAGGTGGTTTGATTTTGGTGTGAATACGTCTACAACTAAAGTTTCTCTTTTATTAAGTCGAGAAATGTACAAAGGATTTATAGTTACATATGTAACGGTATATATAAGATAAAACTATTAACAGGATAAAAAACATGGGTCCTAATTAAAAAATAAGAACCCACCCACCCTTTATGTTTCTACCCGTCAACCTTCATGGCTTCATGAGTTCAAAACCGACCAAAAGCCTTTCCATTCCTAACAAATACTTGGCATTACCATAGCATATACAAATAGTATATTTCTTGTTAACCATACATGAATATTGAGGCTTATACTCATCACCTCCATTTGAACAGAGATAACCTAGGATTATTATTATACTTGTCTTTACTGTTGATGGATCCTCATTCCTCAGTACCGTTTACCCACATGGGTCATGCCTACACATCCCAAACATTAGCAATTGTCCTTTCATTCCCAAACATTATTAAAAACATTACTCATGTTTGTTGTTTCATCAGTGATGAGTTTGACCCTTTTAACACTTTTATAAAAGACCCGGTGATGGATTCATGAATTTTTTTCAGGTGGTGTTTAGATGCTTCAATTTCACGAGGTCGGATATAAAAAATTTCGGGTCGGTTCGGGCGGTTCGATGGTTCGTGTATTACAAACTAACAAATTAAAAACTAACAAATTAAAATTAACAATTACAAAATTGTTTGAATAATTAGTTTGAGACGATTGCATGTCAGATTTCGAGTTAAACTGAATATGTTGAATTAGACTCGACTTTGACAGACAGAGACTCTGGGACCTTTTATATATCAATACACTATTATTTTGAAACTCGGGTGGTTCCGGTGAACCATCCATTTGAGAGGCAAATCCGCCCCTGAAGACCTCAAACCCCGTCAAGGATATTATGAAGGCTTTGAAACGGTTTTGGGTTGACAATTGTCAGCTGATAGAGGCACAAACCGTGCCATTTATATTTGTTTTAGTTAGGGTGTATATTGGTATTTCTCAGTCCTTAATTATAATTCATGGTTCTGTGCATGATGAAATAACATATTTTCAGCCCCGTGGGTGTATGTTTCCCGCTAGGACCGAACTATGATAAAACTATTATATCGTTTATATTTTTCGTGTTCTTCGTGAATAATCGTTTGTGCGTGTGTTGTTCACTTCCGCTGCGTGCCAATTTCTTCCTGAAACACTAGATATATGAAGAAACACCGATCCAATCCCCGATACGGAACCTGGATCTAATGAGTCCACAGGGTAGAATACGATAACAACTAACACAGTATGAGTACAACTTCCCAAAGTCCAATAACCAGAACCTGAAAAACAGACACAGTGAGCCTCGTCACGGGAAGGACAAGAGGGGGGTCTTCCCGTAACCACCCTCCGGCGTGAGAATCAGTACAGTTCGTAAGAGAGAAAGTACAAAAGTACACAGAGTAAGTGTGGTCAGAGTATAAGTGAGAGTGATTGTGAATGAATTCGTACATCATGCAGGTTAACAAGGTATTTATAGTCGAAGGATGTAGGAAGATGATTGGGCCAGCTGTCCCCTTCTAGAAGATCTTGATAACCGCCTGGACGCGTGTCCCTTTGTGATAGGTTGAGCTATACGTCCCATGTGCATGGGTATAACAACATGGACACGCGTCTCCTTATGATAAGATGGATCATGCCCTGACCATACGCACGGTTATAACAACCTGGCCAGGTGTCCTTCGCTCAATGGCTGGCGAGTCACGTATTCTTCAAGTAACAATCGTGGATATTTTTCTAGTTATTTACAGTTGTCCTGTTGCCATTGCCTTCTGGTCATTTTAGCGGACAGATGTTTTGCCTCGCGGATGAATTCTGAGGGTGCATGGATGCTTCCGCGTGTGGTGTAAGGATGTTCTTCCTTTACCATGTTGTGCGGGTGATCCGTATGTTCCGCAGGTGGTATATGAGGGGTTCCTCTCCTACCCCCGGATGGTACTTAAGGGTATTTAGGCCTTTTGGGTATCCTACCTCTATAAGTCCCCCAGTCCAGTGTTTCTTCCGCGTGAAGTTTTTATGCGGGTGAAATTTTGGACTTAACGTATTTGGGGGTTTTTGAATCTTGTAAGTTGTTGGGATATCATTTACTGGAAATTGTGGATAATCATGAAAAAGGACAAGTTGATCACTCACAGGCGCGTGAACAGATGATGGAACGTTTATGACGGCTGTCATTGTACTCGTCTGTAACATCCAAATTTTTCGTTCGGATAGTAATAATAATAATAAAATATGATAGGATAAGTAGGCTTTTAGATGGACTTAATTATGGACCAAAAGGGAAAGATGGGCCTTAGGTCCATGGGCTTAAGGGAGTATAAATACCCCTTAAACCCTAATCCTTTCCATTTTTATCCTAATCTACACACTAGCCTATACCTTAGAAAACACACACAACACTATCTTATAACCCGAACCAAGATCCGAGGGCGAAAACCCGAGCTTGTTGGTGCTGGAACCTCGTGACGGACCAAAACAACATCAAGGCTTAACCGTGTTCGTAATTCGACTCGTTCAAGGTACGTTTATAGTTAGAAATCATTCGTATAGGTTCGGTTTAATTTGGGAAATCATAGATCTGTGTTAGTTTGTTATAAACGAACCCAAAACAACAAATATTACTGGAATTGATTAGCATTTGATAGGTTAATTGTTAACCTAAAAGAACCCGTAACCTATATGCCTAAATCGCACCCCTTAAACATCGATGTTAGGCCGATTTGATGGTTGGGGTTTGTAGGTGCTGGTCAGACGATTCCGTTGATACCAAAATCGTGAAATTTGGTTAAGAAACGAAGGTTTAATTGCAGATCTAAGATCTGTTGACTATTTGCTGTCTTTGATGATTTTGACTTTGACCCTTGAGTCAAAGTCTGGATAAGAACTGTGGGTGATTCGTTATGGGTGATTCTTTAGCTAGTTCGTTATGGGAGCTTAGCGAATCAGAGGGTGATTCGTTAGCTAGTTCGTTATGGGAGCTTAGCGAATCAGAGGGTGATTCGTTAGCTAGTTCGTTATGGGAGCTTAGCGAATCAGAGGGTGATTCGTTAGCTAGTTCGTTATGGGAGCTTAGCGAATCAGAGGATGATTCTTTACCCAATTCGTTAAGGGCAAAGTAACGAACTAGGAGTTTAATATAAAGACAGAATGGTCCCTGGACTTAGAAAAGAATTATATAATTACATAACAGCCCTTGGAGTTTGGCAATTTATGAAAGATACCTTTAAAGGTTAATGAGTAATGATTAACTAACCAGGTAATGATTTAATGAAGTAAAACAGCTTAGACGTGTAAGACTAATTAAGTAGCAATGAGATGACTAGAGCGGTACTTAATACTGTAATTATTAAACAGTTAGACGCGCACAGCTCAAGAAGGAGTAACCGTTAGCAGAAGAAGTAACCGAGTTCAGGTGAGTTTCTAGCCCCATTCCTTGTTATGTTTTCGGGGTTGTGTGCATACTCGATGTGTTGTTAATACACTCATCCTAAGTGATAAGTGTATGCCATATGTGATATATGTTATAGATATGAATGATTGCTTTTCGGTACGCGAACGATCTTCGGATATTGCGCGTACTGTCAGGTTATAAATAAAGGTATGAATATTATATATGGAAGATGTATGAACATTACAAATGAACACTTGTCAGGGCGTGAACGATCTCCAGGTATTGCACGTATCGACAAGGGGTATGACTGTTAAGTGAAAATTATGTGAAGAACGCCTAGAGTGTTCTTATGCTACAATGTAATTATAGTATATGTGAAGTATGTGTGTATAGGTACATAAATGGTATTTGAGTTCTACGTCCGACGTATTAAGTTAGGATGGCGAATCCCTCTAACTTCTGTTGGACCTAGACTTGGCAGGGGATGGCGTAGTTAAGGACTGCGGGCCTTATACGTGATGTAGATGATAGATGTAAACGTAGATAGGGACGGTGGGCCTTATACGTGTTATAGGAGATAGACGCCAACGTAGATAAGGACTGCGGACCTTATACGTAATGTAGATAGGCTTCAGCACAGGAAAGGACTGCGGACCTTATACGTGCTATATTTGTGTTGTGGTAGCATAGGGGAAGACTGCGGACTTCGTACGTGCTATGGTTATAGGTGATAGACGCTAACGTAGATAAGGACTGCGGACCTTATACGTATTATAAATAGGCTTCAGCACAGGAAAGGACTGTGGACCTTATACGTGCTATACTTGTGTTCTGGTAGCATAGGGGAAGACTGCGGACTTCGCACGTGCTATGGGTTAGGTTGCAACATAGGGAAGGACTGAGAACCTTGTACGTGTTGTCAATATAGGATGGTACAGGGAAGGACTGCGGACCTTGCACGTACCATAACTGGTTAACATAGGTAAGGATTGCGAACCTTTTACGTGTTCACGATCTTGAGTACAGGTATAGACGGCGGACTATGAACGTACTCTCGGTAGACTGAGGTTAGTGATTGTAGATATGTATGTATGTATGGTAGTAGGGTAACGGATTAAGTATGGATATGTATCTTCGGATATGTATGTATGTGTATGTATTGTATGGCGTCCGATTAACTAGAACTCACTCAGCGTAGCTGACTTTTAGTATGCACGCAGGTGAGCTGATTATAGAGTTAGCATGAGGACGGCACATGGCATGGATTAAACGGCTGGCATCTGAAGATGGAAGAAACGATGTTTTAAATATGATATTTTATGTTATGGTTAAAGAAAAGATTAATTGTTTTGTTATAAATGGTTAAAGTTTTATATTCCGCGAAAGTTTTAATAAACTCTGATTTGTAGAACTGTGTTTATGAGTAAATACGACGCTAAAGTAGGGCTACCGGGAACGGGGCCTTACATCATCTTTGCAACTTTTTCTATTTTTCGAATTTCCCGCGTGACGTGGCGGCCTTTGATTGGGCGATGTTTTTCTCTCTCCACTGTTCATATCCCATCGCATTAATTGCGATAAGTATAAAAAATGGGAGATTTCTTCTATTCGAAGTTTTATCGCCTTTGATTTCTGATTATCTTTCTGCTTTCTCTCTGAGTATTTCGATTAATCACTAAATTTCTCGTATAACCCCTTGCTATTTCACCAAATCTTATCGTAATGACGACTATTCAATCTGAGATTGATGAAGTGGATGTCCAATGGAATCTGGCTGAGTACCAGAAACTGATTGAAAATTATGGTATCCCACCGGAGTGGGAACCGGAATTTCCCTCTCCGGCTTCTATAGCCAGCCTGCCACCGCCTGGCAAAATGGCTGTATATTCTGATTTTTTCGTCTATGGGAATTTCTGTTTTCCCATGACGAAATTTTTTATGAAGGTATTGACTGCATATGGGATCCACTTATCCCAGTTGCATCCTCGAGCTGTCATGCAAATTCGTCATTACGAATTCGTTGTACAGCACACGGAATGCTACCTCATCTTGACCGATTTCCGATCTTTTATCGATTTGCCAACCGTGGCGGTTGGTTTACGTGTCAGGGGCTTTCCGATAGGAGTATCGGCTATGAGGTCGAGAAAGGTTCCTAAGACAGGCGTAGCAAGTTCTTCTGGATATCTAAGGACGTGGTGCCCGTTTCTATGGTCCGACGTCCGGCCACCGGAGTGCTCCCGGAAGTTCTTACGGCCTCCCACGACGGTCGCGACTGGTTCCACATCCTTACATCGGAGCCGACGCCAATGCGGGCGTTACCTGAGGAAGCCCTTGTGTGGGCAGACATGAGTCGCCTGTGGCCATTTGAGTTTATGGAGCATGTCTTTATTGGTTTGGATGAACATAAGTTAACCTTTTTGCTTTTTCTCTTCCTCGAAACTTTATGATTGATTTTTTATGTTTTTCTTTTCAGGACGGGGTTCTATGCTTAACGCCCTTTTCAAGGATAGCGGTTGTGCCCGGAAAAGCATCCGTGATGCGGGTGATAAACCCATCCTTGAAAATACTAAGGACCGATTCCTTTTCCCGACAAAGGTGCGAGCCGAACCCTTAGTTTCGGACGCAACCTTCCAATCATGTGCGTATGTTCTAAACCCTCCTCCACTTGATGCCCTTACTTCTAATGGGGTGATCGTCATTCTATCATCGAGTGACGATTTTGCATCCCAAGAAGAAGGGAGTTCTGATGACGATGTCTCTGAATTTTCATCTGTCTCGCACATATTGACAGAGTTGGAGAAGAAAAGGACCCTTAAGTCCTTTCAGGCGGGTGATGCAGGTACAAATACTGGGGACGCCGGGGAAGGATCCTTGAAAAAGAAGCGGAGGACTCACCGTCCTAAAAACCGCAGTATAGCCTTGCTGAACGTATGAATACGGTAGAAGGTATGTTTTTCACTTTTTATACTTTACTTGTTTTGGTATGTTAGCTAAGTGTAACTTTTTTGTGTAGATCCGTTGATTGTTGGGGACGACATATCCGAACAGTTACCCTCACCAACTCCAAGAGCTGAAAAAACAACTGTCTCCTCCTCCTGAGAGGGTATCAGGGGACAGGCCACCCATCCCTCCGATAGAGACTACCGCGGAGGAGCCATTAGTCCAGTCCGGGAATGATAGTTCTTTTAACTATCTTTTACAAACTTGGAATGCCACTGGCTTCTAGGAGAACAGCCCTGCTGTGAATGCAGAGGGTTTTAGGACTGAGGAATCTCCGCCTCGTCCTCCTCCACAAGTCTTTGCTACTTCTCCTCCACCCACAGGTGGGGGGGGGAAGGTTTTTATGTTAGACAGACATCTCGGGGTGTCTGGGAGACGACGACACAAGGTGCTCCTCAGCAGTCCTCCTCGATCCCCGCTCGCCTTGAAACTTCTGATTCACGCTATTACGGGGATGCGAATCTTGGAGATGACTTTGAACTGTTCGTCCCGCCATGGGACATTGTCAATAGGTCTCGGTTTTCCGATTCCGAAACTTGCATGAGTTTCGTTAAACACTGTGTGTCACTTGCAGAAATGGCGCACCAGTGTGACCGTTCCCGCCATGATCTCCACACCGACTTGTCTTTTTCCTTGGCTAACACTTTGGCCTGTAGCCAGGAAATCTTATGCGAATGGCGTACGATGGGCGGGAAACTGGGCGAAGCTTCTCGAGCTGTTGAAGCTGCAAAGAAAGAGGCTGAGGACAAGCACTTAGCAGCCAGTGCGGCCAAGTGGAAACAGACGGACGCAGAGATCGCCCTTAGGGGTGAACAAGATCGAAATGCTGCTGCGGCCCGTCAATGGAAGGAAGCCTGTGAGAGGCAAAATTCCATTCTTGAAGCTGCATGGGCTGAGGCTCAAAAGAAGAAAGATGACTTGGCGCGGGCCCAAGAGGCAAACTCAGCTCCTGAGAACCAAGTGACCCTTAAAGGTAATCGAATCCAAGAACTTGAAGCAGAGCTGAAACTGCAAAGGGAGCAGGTTGAGCTTAAAGACAAAGGTGTTGCTGAAATACAAGCTGCTTATGTCTCCCTTTTGCAAGCTCGTGCGGAAGCAGAGTCTCGCGCCACTGAAGCTTCCGCTGAAAATCAAAGAATGACTAACGAGATGCGGGAGCTTCAGAACAGGGCGGAGCGTGCAGGGCAAGATCGCTAATGGTTCCTTACTCGAGGGCTTGATTCTGTAAGTTCTCCTCACTTGTTGTTTACTACACACCTCATGCTTTGATATTAAATAAAGTATCATTTTATTTTATCAGGTCATCCGTCATATTAAAAGAAGTCCTGAGATGATTGATAGCTTCGCTAATTTGATTACTGCCGTATCCCAGCTTGGACGCGTGAAAGGCTTTAATGAAGGGATGAGCTATGCTCAAACTAGTCGTTCCTTTGAAGATCATCCGCTTCATGGCCTTGATGTCAAGCAGGAATATGATATGCGGATTAAAGAACATGATAGCTTGGTGTTCCCGCTGCAAAATATGCTTCCGGATTTTGCCTCGGCCAATGATGGCGTGCAGCAATTGAGGGACTACTTGGATGATGAGTCTGAGGAAGCCTCGTCTGAGGACACTTCACCAAATACTCCGGAAGATACAGCAGCTCCTAATCCATAGAATAGGATAGGCTAGGTTTTAAGACTTTTTGTAATTGTTTCTCCATATTTTTGTAACCGTGTTTGATTACTTAATGGAAAGAAACTTTTTGTCTTTTTGAGAATATTATATTGTTTGTGTAATAATATATTTGCAAGATATTTTTGAAATTTGAATTTTTGCAAGTTGGATAATCTTGATGACGTGGGGGAGAGAGGGATTTTAAGTGACACCTGGAATACGTGTATGTCGCCATTGACAGCCTGTTCGCACTTTCTTGAATCTCCCGCCTGACGTGTCAACCATCCAACGGTCCACGTTTTCTCTTTCTTCTGTCAGTCAGTCAGTCCGTCGCATTTATTGCGATGAGTATAAATAGGTCACTCGTGGTTTCCAATTTATCGCTTTCAAACTCTTTTTCTCTCAAACCTTCAAAACTTGAACCTTCTGAGATTTATCTCCTTCTTATCTTTGATCGAATGTATTGATCTAATGGCTGGTAACAAGAAGAATACTCCAGCAATTCATGAGGTTGTTGTGAACTTAAAACAGAAAAACTATGACGATGTCGTCAACGTGTACGGCCTTGCACCGGAGTGGGGACCGGAACGTCCGGCGGACGGTTCAATCGCCACGAATCCTCCGTCGGGGAAGATGGTCGTTTATACTGACTTATTTATGACGGGGAAATTCCGGTTACCCGTAACAAAATTTATGAGGGCCATTTTGACGTCTTATGGCCTTTATTTGTCACAGATTCATCCATTTGGGATGTTGCGGGTTCGTCACTTCGACTTCTGCTGTCAGGCCAACGTTATTGAGCCTACAGTTGCCTGGTTTGCCGTATTTTATAAATTGGCAAGCCGGGATGGATGGTACGGCTAGGCCTCTACCAAAAAAGGTCCCATTGGCACTGAATGGTACCGGAGCTTGTACGAATGGAAGCAAAAATTTTTCTGGATTCGGGAAGATGCGATTACGTTTGCGATGATTCGTCGCAAAGAGGATGATGCTTCCCCATCCGTTACTGCGACCACCGTGATCAACCTTCCTTGGTATCCTACGTTAATCCAGAAACCAACGCCACTGCGGGCGATTCCTGAGGGAGCCTTGGTGTTCGCGAAAATGAGCCGTTTATGGCCGTTCCCTAACTTGGAACCATACTTCGAGAACTCTGACAAGAGTGAGTCGTTACTTTCATTATTTCAGAATTTTATTTCAATATCCTAACATTTTTCAATGACAAGTGAAGGCTCTGTTCTTTCCACTCTCCTAGACAAAGTGGAAGGTTTGATGGTGCGTCGGCCTGCTCATCCAAACGAGTTGCCGTTTCTTGAACGCACCCGGAGTAATTTTTTATTCTCCACCGTTCATGCGGAACCCGTGGTGTCTGAGGCCATGTATGCGAAAGGTGAGAAGATCATCACCGAAGTTGAGGGAATTCTAAAACCTCGCCCTCTTACCGCTATGACTTCTAGCGGGGTGATAGTTCTTCTGTCATCTAGTGAGGAATCATTACCCCGTGATGGAGATGAACTTATTGAAACTATTGATTCTACAAACGTTGTGCATTCATCTACAAGTTTGACCCGGAAACTTGGCAAGAATCCCGCCACTGCGGGTGATGATGATGCTGACGATACTGCTTAGGGTAATCATCCAACTGCTGATGACGTCACCCCTGAGGGTGAGCATCAAACTGTTGATGTGGGCGTTTCCAAAGCGGCCGGTAAACGCAAGGTTCATCCTGCCAAGGCTGCTCCGTTAAAGAAGTCGAAGAGGCAAAAGCCTGCAGATTTGGAAACGTTCCTACACCAACTTGCTTCGGAAGACATTTCCTTGGGTAAGTTTGATACTTCTCTAATTTGTTGATTGTTATGAATCAAGTGTATGTATCTAATCTATTAACATCTGACAGTGGCCCTGAATGATTTCTTTGAACATGTTTCAGGTTTAAGAGTTCGACTCCTCCTCCGTCACCGCCATCTTCGCCTACTAACACTGCCAAAGATCCAATATTTGTGGCAGATGATTCTCCTTTGAAGAATAAGGAAGTTGTCGACACTGAGTGCTTAAATATGTCGCCTTCCTTCAATGTTCATCGCTTCAGAGATCAAGGAGGTGTGAGTGCATTTGCCTACGGGCGTCAGACCTCTCCTCCTCCTAATGAGGAAGACGATTCCCCACATCATCCGCGTTGGTCTTTACGTCGAAATTCGACGTTAAACGACGTGGATGTGTGTTTTGAATATCTGCGGGAAAGCCTTCCTCCCGCAGAAAGGGAACGACAACGTCGCCGTATTCGCCAAGAGTTATTAAGCTCAAACTCTTATCATTTGGCGAATACTATTTCTACCAACCAGGAAATAACCCGGGACTTGTTAGCGATGAATGAGGAGTGGGATGAGCTGGCGGTTTCGGCGTCTGATGCGAAGGAGGAATCCCTTAAGGCTTTGGATGAGGACATAGAGAGCCGTCAAGCGCTGGAAACAGAGAAGACTGCTCGCTTTGCCGTTGAGGAAGCCAAGTCTGTTCTCCAAAAGCAATTGGATGAACAAGCTGAGCAAATAAAGACTCTTCAGGCTGAATCAGTGGCCAAAGAGAAGCGTTTGACTGATCTTGCTGCCAAGAGCCAAGAACAGGCTTTGGAGTGTGCTGGCCACAAGATGGAGCTTGTCCGAGCCAAGGCGGACAAAAAATGGCTGTTGGCAGAAGGAATTCCCAAGGTATGTGTCTTATCTTGTCATGAATAATCAGATTGCTCATAATTACTTATATTTAATTGTTCTAACAAGTCATCGCCGATGTCCGGGCGAGTGATGAACCTGGGAATTGTGTCGCCATTCTCCTGAATGTATCTAAGCAAGCTGGCCGTCAACTAGGCTTCCAGGAAGGCTACAAATTTGGTTCAGAATCCAAGCTTCTGGAAGAATATGTTTTGCATGTTCAAGACACTGATGTCGTCCTTATCCAGAAAACAGAAGCTTTTGATACTTTGAAGTTTTCTCTGGCGGAGCAGATATCTAATCTTGCAGACAAGGAGGATAGCATTGAGCAACTAAAGGACCTTCTTGACCTTGATGAGGAAGATGAAGAAAATCCAAACGACGCGGAAGGCGAGAACGCAGAACACGAAGATGCGGCGTCGTAGATAGATTTTTCTTGTTTTTGTAATTTGTCACTTTGTTGTAATCCTCTTTGAATATATAAAGAAGTCTTTTCTCATCTGGTACACTTTGTCTTATTCTTCATAATATAAGTGTTTGTAGGATCTTCTTTGTTTGTCAATAAAGGATTACATAACAATACATGTCATAAATGACTGAAATAAAATTTCCATAGATGAGGCATAAGCCGAATTACAAAAGATGAAAGTACATAATTTGTGAGTATCTAATTAGGCACGCATGGCAAAAGAGAAAAACGTACTATATGTAACACTTCTTCAATTGGGCCCCATTCCAAGTTCTAGGGATCTCAGTCCTGTCCAACCTTTCTAACTTGTAAGCACCTTCAGATAACACTTGTTTAACTTTGTAAGGTCCTTCCCTAGCTGGGGCCAACTTGCCCGGAGGCTTCATTATTGCGGTAGACAAAGTCTCCCGCATCAAACCCGCATTTTTTTGACCCGCGAGTAATAATATTTTTTCAATTGGAGTTTATAATTGTGCTCGCAGATCGATGTCAGTTCCCTCCTTTCTTCAAGATACTCAAGATTCATCCGGAGTTCATGATCATTGTCATCGATCAATAAAACTCTTGCGGATGGAATCCCAATTTCGGCCGGAATCATGGCCTCAGTGCCGTAGGTTAAGCTAAAGGGGGTTTCAGAATTACTGGAATTCTTTTGGGTGCGAAAGGCCCAAAGTACATGGGGTAACTCGTCCACCCAGCCCGTCCGTTTAGTTCCTAACCTCGCTTTGATTCCTTCCTTGATTGTCCGGTTGGTTCTCTCAACCTGACCATTATCTTGCGGGTGGGCTACTGATGTCAAAATCTGAGAGATTTGCAGTTCTTTCAACCATACTTGTAGCCCACTGTCAGCGAACTGAGTACCATTATCACTAACGAGTTCCAGCAGAAGACCAAACCTACAGATGATGAATTCCCAAAGGAATTTTTTAACGCTTGCTGCTGTTATGGAGGCAACTGGTTTGGCTTCCACCCACTTCGTAAAGTAGTCGATTGCTGCTATTAAAAACTTGACGCGTCCCGGGGATTCAGGGAAAGGTCCCATTATGTCGATAGCCCATTTCTAGAATGGCCATGCTGAAGTGACTAGAACAAGTTCGTTCTTTGGTCGCAGCGTGTTGGGAGCATGATGTTGGCATGAATTACACTTCCTTATTTCATGCACAGCATCCAGATGCATTCCTGGCCAGTAATATCCAGCATTCATCAGCTTTGCTACGACCATGCGCGGGCCTGCGTGAAGACCACATATGCCTTCATGAACCTCTTTGATTAAATAGTTCGCGTCCTCGGCATCCACGCATCGAAGTAGTGGCCCGAGGAAGGAACGTCGGTATTGAACACCGTCATTCATTTGATAGTTCAAGGCTTTGTGTTTTATCTTCCGGGTCGTGGCTTTTCCTTCTGGGAGGGCTCCTGATGACAGATATGTTATGATAGGTGTCATCCAAGATTCCACTCCGGTTTGAATTACCAAAACTTGATGTTGCGGGACAGATGGGCGATCCAGTATTTCAATGCGGATGTCCTTAGCGAAGTGTTCGAAAGTCGTTGAAGCCAGCTTACTAAGGGCATCTGCTGACTTGTTCTCGCTTCGTTTTATGTGAATTACTTTGCAAGAAGAGAACTGAAGCAACAAATATTTCGCCTATGACACGTATGAGGCCATTACGTCACTCTTTACTTCATATGTTCCATTGATTTGTCCCGCAATTAATATGGAATCCACGCGGGCTTCCAAGTGTTTTACCCTAAGCTTTTTGGCTATACGTAAGCCTGCCAAGAAAGCTTCGTACTCTATCTCGTTGTTAGTACTCTTAAAGTCTAACTTTATGGCGTATGTAAACTCATGGCCTTCGGGATTGACTGGCCTAAGGCTTGCGCCAGATCCCTCACTGCTTGAAGCCCCGTCCGTGAACAACGACCAAATTTGTCCTTGCTCAAGAGGTGCTTGGGGTTGCTGCTCAATCAAGCATTCTTTTTCTTTGTGTTGCGGGACTTCATTGACGAAGTCCGCCAACACATGCCCTTTAATTGCTGGCCTAGGTCTGTATTCTATCGCATGTTCACCCAACTCTATGGCCCACTTTGCCAATCGCCCAGACAATGGCTTGCTGAGAACGTTCTTGAGTTTGTAACCAGTTAACACATTGATGGGGTGCCCCTGAAAGTACCTGCGGAGGCGTCGGGCAGCATAGACCAGTGTTAAGGAAAGTTTTCTAGCATTGAATATCTAGTTTCAGGGTCTGACAATGTTCTGCTGACGTAATAAATCGGCGTCTGAACATTTTTTCTATCCGTCAGGAGCACAGCCTCAATAGCGATGTCTGATGCCGACAAGTATAACGTTAAAGGTTCCCTCGCATGAGGTGCTGTCAATGTGGGCAGTTCCATCAAACATTTTTTAACCTCCAAGAAAGCTTGTTCCGCTTCCGCGGTCCATTTAAATTGTGCTTTCTTGAGGCAGTTTCTCAATGTTGAGACAAACGGATAGGATTTGGCTGCATGATTCGCCAAAAAGCGAATCAAAGCAACCAATCGACCATTGAGCGTCAGAACCTCTTTGAGAGAGGAATGAGAAGGCATGCGGGCTACAACTTGGACTTTATCCGGATTAGCTTTGAAGCCCGCACCCGTAACGATTACACCAAGAAATTTTCCTTCTTCCATTCCAAACGAACACTTAGCTGGATTCAGCTTCATGTTGATACTCCTCAAGGTTTCGAACGTCTCTTCGATGTCCCTTAACATTTGGTCTTCTTCAATACTCTTGATCACAAGGTCGTCCATAAACTTCCAAATTTCGACCAATTTGACTTTTAAACGCTATATCCATCAATCGTTGATATGTGGCCCCCGCATTCTTTAGTCCGAAAGGCATCATTTTGTAGCAAAAAGTGCCTTGATCAGTACGAAATGTTGTTTTATCCTCGTCACCCGCAGCCATGCGGATTTGATGATAGCCTTTGTAGGCGTCTAGAAAGCATTTGAACTTGAATGGGGCTACAACATCAACCTTGAGATATATTTCAGGCAATGGATAACAGCCCTTGGGACACGCCTTGTTTAGATCCTTGAAATCTATACACATCCGCCATGTCCCGTTTCTTTTAGGAACGATAACCGGATTGGCGACCCAAGTCTAATATTGAATTGGATGGATAATTCCGGCATGAATCAAATCTTGTACCTGATCATTCATGGCTTTCGTCTGTTCTGGGCCCATCTTTCGCTTTTTCTGGACAATTGGTGTAAACATCGGGTTTACCCTTAACTTGTGTTCCGCAATACTCCGCGGAACACCAGCCATGTCCGCTGGTTGCCAAGCGAAGATGTCCATGTTTTTGGTCAACAATTGCTTAAAGAAAGTCCTCACTATTTCTGAAATAGCGGGCCCGATTATGACTGTCTGATCGGGGAATTTCTTGTTCAAAACCCATTATTCCGGTTCAGTCCGTTGAGATTGTTTTGGAATCTTGCTGGGCTTTGAGCATCTGTTGCGAAGCAACGTCGATTGACATGAATTATCGCTACACCGGTGCGGGCTGGAACCCCTAACCGCACCGTGGGCCGTGGACGGATGAGCATTGAAGTCACCAATTGCTTCTCGTCCCAAGATGATGTCGTGTTTCGATGTTGCTGGTAAAATAAAAATTCGACCTCCTCGGTCCTTGAATGAATCCCATCGCTTAGAGTGACTGGAAAGGAGATCACCCCTCGCGGATGTATTACCTCCCCACTGAATCCTGACACGGGAGCATGAATGGGTTTCATTCTCTCCTTGTCTTCCTCATCGAGTTGCTCGAAGCACTGTTCGTACATGATGTCAGATGTACTACCAGTGTCAAAAAAGACATATTGGGAACGATAGTGACCGAAGAGGGCAGTGATGATCAAGGGGTTCTTGTTATTGGGACCTCCCTTGATTTGTGGAAAAATTACTGGCTCGTTTTTCCATTCCTCTTCGTCGGATTCTCGTCTCTTTCCTCCAACCCTATGTCCACCTTGGATCATATGAACGTTTAAGTCCTTGACTTGTTTTTTGGACGGGCCCTGGTTGTCCCGCATGGGAGCCTTACCAGTCCCGGGTTTTCCACCTTTCACCAAGTGTCCAAGTTTTCCGGAATTCACAGCCGCCTCAATCTCGCTTTTTAAGGCATTACATTCGTTCGTGTTGTGACCAATGTCATCGTGAAACGAACAATGTTTTTTTGGCATCGAGGAATGATCTCCTCATGAGTGGCTACGGTTTTCGAAAGCTCACGTTCTCTGTGGTGAGAATTTCAGCGGGAGTCTTTGAAAGAGAAGTCCAACTGTTGGGACCTCGATTCGAGGACCCCGTCTTGTTCTTGTTGCCGATGAGATATCTTGCATCAAACGGTTTTGACACCTCCGTGTTCGGCTGAAGTCTTGACCAGATCGGCCCTTTTGCCTGTTTATTGGGTCGTGGAGTTTGGAACTCACTTTCAATTTCTGCTTTGAATTGTTATACCCCAATGTTTTTTCAGTTCTGGCAAACAACTTCGCCGCTGTCATGATGTCATCCCACTCCTGTGGCATTCCATCTCTACCAGTTAGTGTGCGGGTCAACGCGTCACACTAGACATTCTTCCGGAAGGCACCGCGAAGCATGTCCTTACTAATCCCACCGATATTCAGACTCTCGTCATTGAATCGGGTGATGAAGTCTTCTATGGATTCGTTATCTCGGCGGATAACATCCAAGATCACTGATTGGTCCCGTGTATGCTTCTTCTGCTGGCTGAACTGTTGGGAAAATTTTTTCACCAGATCGTCCCAGCTAGAGATTTGACCATCAGGTAACTTTTCAAACCATTCCCTCGCTGCCCCTGTTAGTGTCAATGCAAACATGTGACACCAATAAGGGAGAGTCCATCCACTCATACCACCTACCGCCAAGAAATTCTGAAGATGGTCGCTTGGATCAGTCATGCCATTGTATTTACCCACCGACGTAGGTATCTTAGCAATGACAGGAAAGGGTGTTGTCGCAATGCTTGCTATAAACTTTGATTTCTCGGCAAAGGCTGCCGGGCGGTATGGTTTGGTAAAATCTTCCTCAGCATCGCTATGATACTCGGTGTGACGGACTACGTCCCGCGGACGTCTGCTTCTTGCCCTCGAACTCATTCTGCTGTCACCCGTATAAAAACTCTAATCTCCCGGGTGATAAGTTGAATCGTAGCTATCATATTCATCTAAGTAGGACGGCGTCCGCATGTCCATGCGAGGACGGGGGCGTAACCTTCGTGGTTCGACAAACTCTTGCTCCGTCTGTTGACTATAACGGATCTGACTTCCCCTCACTGTTGGAGGAGGGGAAAGAGATCTCCGGGGAGATTCTTCATAAGTCAGAGTGCGGGCATGAAAATGCTCATTGCGTACCCTGCGATCATACTCAGCTGCCAAACTTTCTTGTTGCAAGCGGAGCCATTCCTCCGGGGATAGTGGTCCTCTAGATCTAGAATTATGACGGTGAGACCTAGCTAGATCAGAATCACCTGAATCGTCTTCCAGATCTAATACTAATCGATTTTGACGAGTCTCCCTCATAATTCGTCCGAGGTCACCCAAATAAGAACCTTCTGGTGCCGTAACACGTCCTAAATCGGTAGGAGTTGGCCTAGTTGGTGCAACGACACGCTCAAGGGTACGACCACCATGTGTTGTATCGGTAGTTCGTGAACCCGGAGCAGTGACACGTGCAAAAACACTTGAAGCGAAACCTTCAGGTGCTGCAGTATTAATGATACGTAAATTAGGTACAGGAGTTCCCGTCGGCCCCTCAGGAAGTTTACACATACCAAACGAACCAAAAAACCAACGAAAACTTGTGTTGTTCTAACACCAAAACGGATGGCGCCAATGAAGAAACACCGATCCAATCCCCGATACGGGTCCTGGATCTAATGAGTCTACAGGGTAGGATACGATAACAACTAACACAATATGAGTACAAATTCCCAAAGTCCAATGACCAGAACCTGCAAAATAGACACCATCATCGTCACGGGAAGGACAAGAGGGGGGTCTTCCCGTAACCATCCTCCGGCGTGAGAATCAGTACAGTTCGTAAGAGAGAAAGTGCTAAAGTACACAAAGTAAGTGTAGTCAGAGTATAAGTGAGAGTGATTGTGAATGAATTCGTACCTCATGCAGGTTGACAAGGTATTTATAGCCGAAGGATGTAGGAGGGTGATTGGGCCAGCTGTCCCCTTCTAGAAGATCTTGATAACCGCCTGGACGCATGTCCCTTTGTGATATGTTGAGCTATACGTCCCATGTGCATGGGTATAACAACCTGGACACGCGTCGCCTTATGATAGGATGGATCATGCCCTGACCATATGCACGGTTATAACAACCTGGCCAGGTGTCCTTCGCTCATTGGTTAGCGAGTCACGTATTCTTCAAGTAATAATCGTGGATATTTTTCTAGTTATTTATAGCTGTCATGTTGGCATGGCCTTCTAGTCATTTTTGCGGACAGATGTTCTGCCTCGCGGATGACTTCTGAGGGTGCCTGGATGCTTCCGCGTGTGGTGTAAGGATGTTCTTCCTTTACCATGTTGTGCGGGTGATCCGTATGTTCGACGGGTGGTATATGAGGGGTTCCTCTCCTACCCACGAATGGCAGGTCGCTCCTCTAGTTGAAGTATCGGGCCCCTTTTTTGTTGCCTAGGTTACACCTTCGGAATACCCCAAAAGGTAATTTTTCTCTACTTCCCCCAATCTTCACTTTACGCCACGCCGACTCCCCTTTCGTCATAAGGCGTGGAATTAGACCTAGGGGAATCTCCATAGGAACAAGTCCCTTAGATTTCGCACATAGGAGATCGAGACACAGCCCCAGGGCTATGGGGAAAGATGTAGAGGTATTTGGACCTTTTTGATACCATACCTCTATAATATCTCTATCTTATGTACACATGACATATTGGATTACATTCCACTTATTTCTCTACTCTATATCTCCTTTGCAAACGATGGAGACATGGTCTTACAATCCCCTTAGTCCAATAGAGTTTTTCAATTCTAAAGAGTTAGGCGCTAACTTCTTATTGAGTCTACAACTGAGTCTCTATTTAACATTATTCATTGTGAGTTAAGAAATCTAGTGTCACTAATAAGTAATAATACTAATGACATTAATTATTATGTTTAGATTATTTCTTATACTTTTGATTTTACCTATTACATAAAGTATCTAATACTCCACTACCGCCTTTTTTTTTCTCTTTTTTTACTAGTGATTGGAATCACCACCAATATTCGGGTAAGCTTTTTTAAGACAGGATGTCCTAAGACAGGGTGCCAACTGATTTTGGCGCTGCAGATCTGACTCACCCAAGAACACCATCAAGAAGATAATCTACCACTATAGGAAAACCGCATCGAATCAAGTTTCAAACTTAAGACTTTTAACTAGCTTTTAATCGAGCTTTTATCATGGGGGAGAGTTTAGTTTTGACTGTGGTTCAAATTTTAATTTGAGTATCTTTAAATTGAAACAACTAAATACAATAATTTATTATTGTTTATTTGATGTGATTATAGTTAGATGGTTGATTAAAATAGTTAAAAGGTTAACGACGAGTTTGTATATTTTAGAAGTGAAAAGTTAAAGTATGAGAGAGATGAAAAGGTAAGTGTCGTGCGAGGGCAGATTTTGCGTGTCAAAAGCCAAAGTACTGGTTTTAAAGCCAACACAATCCCTCTATCAACTCAATTATTAGATCTTTTTTTCTTTTTCGTCTTTAATTTAAAATAAACAAACTTTCAAATTATTATATTAGAGATAATAATTCAACAAATGGTTCAAGTGTTTGAGTCAAATTTTATATATAATCCTGATGTTTAAAACTTACATGCATGACTCATAAGAGGGGTGGGGTGGTCTGTGATGGCCACCCACCACGCGTTATACGTGAGAAAACCCCGTCGTCGGTGGTGGCCATTACGCGTGATGGTGATCCAGCGTGATAGCCATCACGTGTATTGGTTCAAGAAAATGGAACGTTGGGGAATTTTTGAACGTTGGGGGGGGGGGGGGGGATTTAATAAAAAAAATTAACAATATAAATAAAAAACTATTTCAATTCAACTCAAAACCAAATCCAACTCAAAACACTCTCAGTCTTCTACTTCATTCAAAACAAAAAAAAATATGGAATTTCCGAGCAACCTGGTTCCCTTAAACACCGATAGCTCTTCGTCTACGGACGATGACATTGCCGAATGATTCCCGTTGTTATATAACGAACTTAAAGGCCCGAGCCGTCCAAAGAAAAAAATGGTGGATCGTGATTGTACACATGCCCATGAAGTACTAATGAACGACTATTTTGTGAAGGCGCCGAAATACAATGACGAGACGTTTAGGGAACGGTTTCGTTTGACAAAATCTTTATTTTTAAAGATTGTAACCGACGTCGAAGCAAGCGAAGAACGGTTTCAAGAATCTTACGAAGCGAGGGGCAAACGAAGTTTTACGGCGCTTCAAAAATGCACATCCGCTATTCGTCAATTAGCGACAGGTAACCCACCCGGCCAATTCGATGAATACTTTCAAATGTCTTAGAGAACTTCACGTGAATGTCTGCAATTCTTTTATAACGCGATTATTAAATTGTATGGCAAAGAGTTTCTACGAAAACCAACAAGACACGATATTACACGTCTTTACGCCGCGCATGAGGTTAGATGGCATTTTCCGGGGATGCTCAGTAGCATTGATTGTACACATATCGAATAGAGGAATTGTCCCCGGGAGTTTCGAGGGGCGTATGTTAGGGGTGATATCAAACGACCGACCATCTCACTTGAAGCGGTTGCGTCAAATGATTTATGGATTTGGCATTCTTATTTTGGTGTTCCCGGCTCAAACAACGCCATCATTGTTCTGTACACATCACCGTTGTTTCTGAGCGTAACAGATGGTACCACACCTTTCTGTCCGTATTTTGTCAACGGGAGATATTACAGACGTGGCTACTATTTTGTCGATGGTATCCACCCGCAATGGTCTATTTTTGTGAAAGCCTTTTCGTTTCCTGGAGGACAATGAAAAAGTGTTCAAGAAGTTGCAAGAATCGGCAAGAAAAGATGTCGAGAGAGCTTTCGGTGTCTTAAAGGGTAGATGGTGCATACTTAGTCGACTGGTTCGTGCAATGAAAAAACCCACGATCTCTAGCTACGTATATGCATGCATCATATTACACAATATGTTAATAAAAGAAGATGGACGTGCAATTTCTCCAGATTGGATACCGGATCCTCCTACTCAAGTTCCTGTTCCTAAGGATGTGCAATTAGACTTGCGGGATGAGAATATTCACCATCGGTTGAGATGTGATCTAGTTGAAGTTATAGGTTCTTTAGGTTTGAAATTTCCGAATTCAGACGAGGAGTAGACTGTTTATTGTAACTTTTATTTTTTAATTCTAATTTTTAAGTTGTAATATGTTCTAGTAAAATATTGTTTTTATTTTTTAAGTTGCAAAAAAAAAAACAAAAAAACAAAAAACTCATCACACCACACCCCCACCCCCACTAAATTCCATCACTAGTGATGGATTTGGTTGGGGTGAGGTGTCACCATCCCATTGGGTGTGATGGATGATGGAAATGGAACCACCCCTCCCCCCTAACCACCAACTTTGGTTTAATTATTGGTTATCGTCATCGCCAGAAATCGACATCACGCACGTTGGTTTGGTAGTGAATGAATGAGAAAGAAACAAGTCTCATTCGTGTTTATATATTAAAACCGATAAAATATTATATCACGTCCGGAATATTATGTCGTATCAAATAATAAACTGAATATTATATCACGTCGGAATATTGTATCGTGTCGTTGCGTAGGGTAAGTACGTACGAAATATTATATATATATCATGCATAATTCTTATCCATGTATATCACGTTTGGTTTTAACATGCATTGTTAAGTCAATCAATTTTTTTTTTAATTTTTTTGTTCTTTTTTTTGTTTCATACGATCGTATGGGAGCCAGTCAAACTCCGTACACTGCGCCTGCAGGTGTACTTTTTTGGTTTTTTTATTCCATATAATCGTATAGGTCCTATACGATCGTATAAAGGGTGTGTGAGTTTCTAGAAGGGGTGTATGAATAACATGACCCTTTTTACAAAAGCTTATACTTTTTAAATTATGTTTTTACAATAATTTTGAAATAATAACGAAAAAAAACCCTTATCAAACACCTTGGTAGTGCTAGACAAATACACTTTGGTCTATACAATAACTATGTTTATCTACCATATGCCAATAATCGATACCCACCAATTTATATTTAAAGTATAAATGGAAACATACAAATAACCACATCACCAACTTATAGTATTATATCAAGCTATAAATTCAAAGTTTTGTTGGTTTGGTTAGTTTGAGATGTATATGGTTTAGTTTATGATTTATAAACTAGTGATTCGCTGATGGCCTTCACGTGTGAACCAATGAATAGCAATCGAAGAAGAAGAAAACTATACAAAGGCTTTTTGTTGCGTGAATCAGTGTGGTAGATGGTGTGGAATTCAGAGTGTGTTCAGCAAGACAGGGTTAAAAAAAGAAACATGGTTAAAGATGGGGTGCGATGTGGAGAAAGTCAACATAAAGTGTAGTGAGCTAACACCCTTGTCCACATCAGCTTATACGTCAAACTCACCAAAACGGCTGGGGGGTGGGTTTCCCAAGTGCTTTGCGCACGAGCATCAATGAAGAGATTGTGTGCGGCACATGTTAAATGGTGTGTGTTTATTTAGTTATAGATAAAATTTGAAATTTAAACAAATGAAAGGACCATTGAGTAATTTACTCTTTTGCTTAAGGAAATACACATAGTTACTTAAAGCGCGTTGATATTGTGCACCGAATAATAAGCGCGTGGAAAAGGGTGAGAGTGGAAGCTTGAAAAGGCGGTCAATGTTTAGTCACATTTATAGAAATATTATATGAAAAGTAAAAACTAATAATAAAGTGATATATTCACCCATGAATCTTTTCATCCCTAAAAAGGTGAAAAGGTAACCTTTATCCCTCTCTCCAACTTCATTTTCAATTTTTATTCTCTCTCAACAGGTAAATAAATTAATATATTTTTATATATCAAAATAAAATATCTTCTATCTATACTTGTTCATGAAGTATAGTATTTTAGTACTTGAGTATAGATAGGTATACTCCCCCAGTCTCATTATAAGTTTTCATATTTCACTATTTATTTGTCTTATTATAAATGTTTATTTTCAAAATTTATTAGTCAATTTCTAAAATGATTCTTAAACACATACAACTAACATTAATAAACAATATTGATTGACCCACTTTTCAAGGGCATTATTGTCGTTTGGTAGGAAAAAAAATGTAATAATTCAATCCACCTTAAATTTTGTGTTTTTCAAACATGGACACTTATAATGGGACGGAGGGAGTAGTATTTAAGAATTATAGTATCTTTAATAGGGTTCATCGGCCATACGGATTCATGTATAGGTACAAGAGGTTGGGTGAAATGACGGTTATAGACGTAGAAGAGAGAAAACGGGTGGGAGTGAGGGGTTGTAAGGTCTTTGTCCAGGAACCCTGACAGACAACAGCTTTTTTTTTATAAAAGGGGAAGAAGAGAGAAATGTGTGTGGTCCATGAAAGCGGAGAGCGAGCGAGTCGAGTTTGTGGCGCCGTGCATGTTGAGGGGTGAGCGCTCCAAATGGTCTCAAGGATATTAATTTGTCAAATAATGGAGAGCTTGTGACGTGTTATGTTAGGGACCTTGAATCAGTAATTGCTCAAGATATCATCTTATTACCTTATGTGGACATCATTAATAATACACAACATATAGTTAGCTTCACGGAACACATAGAGTAGATTATTGAATTACAAAAGAGAAAAATTACAAATATCTTATCAAATCATCAAATACCTTTGAGAAGTTATCCTATAGATCATGTATTCGTATTCGTGCCTATTTATTCAAACCAATTTTAATACTTTTATGTATCTAGCTATATACAATATCTTTTTTTTTTTGAACGACGACTTTCATAGTGGTTGAATATTCAGCCACAACTCTCGAGAGAGCCTCAACCGCTCCACTCGGGCCAAGACTATGTTGTCTTAACCGGGTCCACACTTGGCATCCGAGTTTGGCTAGGCGTTCCACGAAAAAATTTCGAGCCCCCTGCCACTTGACAGGAGTTGTCCGCCCACAAGAGCAAGCTCTCTGGGAAAGGACACTCTAATAAAAAACTCGTGTCGCCATCAAGATTCGAACTTGAGAGGCCAACCGACACCAAGCTCTTACACATCATTTGGCTGGCCACTTGAGCTAGCCCAAATGGTTTACAATATCTTATTTTACATCTCATTTAGATTGGAAATCCAATTAGTTATTAATTGTCGGATTCACTAGTTTTCTCTCATGAACGAGATATTTTTATCTATTACTTTTTCTTAACTGCTTATACTTTATTTCTAAATTCATATAATTCGTTTACTATATGATTTAAAACGTCTATTTGTCTAATTTTAAAAAGAAATAGTACCTGTTACATCATCAAATATCATTTACCTGAATGATTGTTAAGATTTATGACAATATTCATTATTGAAAATCTGATATCAAACTTGTTCAAAAACTAACTTAAAATATTAAAACCTCATAAACAAATATATATATATATATATATATATATATATATATATATATATATATATATATATATATATAAACTGTAATTTGTTTTTAAAAGACCTAATATATTAAAACCAAAACATGAGACTCCTACCAAGTAGATAGGAGTCCAAAGTTCCTAAGGGGCTTTCTTTTAATAGGTTTTTAGGTGGTAGGATTTTCCTGAAATAGAAGATGATGAATTAGGCTACAAAACAATGTTTGCGATCGCGAATGTATATGACCACAACATCGGATTTTGCTATAGTTTATTCTTTAGACCATGCGTACCTGTGGAGTTATGGAGGCGTTTTGGATGATAACGTCGGGGGCAACCCCCCTGGCGTTTTGGGTAATTATTTTTTTTCGGCGTTTTATACATAACGTAGGTGAAGGCATGAAAATTAAAGGAAAAAAAACAAATTCTTCTTCCCAACGGTCATATGACCGTTTAAAAAAGAATAAAAAAATTATATATATATTAACTAACTTCATCCCCAATCAAAACTCACAAAATTATAAATATGTCTTTCTACTCTATATTTCTTCACACCAATTTCCCTATAAATGGATTCTCCTACTTCTACATATAATCAGTTTTTCGGGCCCGGCCGACAAGCCGAAGACGACGTGAAGGAAGAGGCGGTTATGAGTGCGATTGTAGCTCGCGACAACTTATATGAATCCTGTAAGCTCTCCTTCACCCATCGTTTCAAAAAGAGCATATATCAAACGAGATCGTATCGAAGACAACAACCGGTTGATGGCGTTTGCCTGGTGAAAATGAGAATCAAAACGAGAGCAACAATGAAGACGACGACGATGACGAGGAGGGCGAAGACGATGAAGACGACGAAGGTGAAGACGAGTAGGTTTTTTTTAATTTTAGTGTAATATTTATTTAATAAAGTATTATTGTTATTTGAATTTTAATAAAAAAATTAAAAAAATGGTGTAAAAGTGACTGGGGCGTCACGTGGCGTATAATGACCCAAGGGTGAAACATTATGACTACACCATATTTTGAAAAAAGCCATAACTTTGAATAGGCGCTACGTAACGCATAACACCTAGAGATAAGACATTATGACTACAATGATAAAAAAGTAAAAAACAGCAATAAGGAAGTAAAGTAAATACAACAGAAGATATAAACGCAGAAAACACCAAAAATACTTGCAACCGAAACTCCATCTTCCACTTCTCCATAAATTGTCTTTTACTCTCTCTCTCTCTCTCTCTCTCTCTCTCTCTCTTATAAAACCTGTAAAACATTTTCTAATATTCACCATGGATAAACCCAGCTGAAAGAACCCTTCAAAAAGTTCCTTTTGTTCTTATTTCCAGCATTATTTCTTCACTAAAACAACCACCTTTTTCTTCATAAAAAGATTCATATTATCTTAAATTTTTCACCATTTCTCACAAATCCAAAACCTGGGTTTTGTTCAGTTCTTGATCCCAAACAAAACCCAGTTTCTTCCTACTAAAATTACAATGAGATCAGGATTAAGTACAATCCTACAAACCCTAACCCCGGAAGTGGCGAGTATCTTAACCCACGCCATCGCCGAAGCGGGGCGTCGTAACCACAACCAGACGACCCCGCTTCATGTCGCGGCGACGTTACTCGCCGCTCCAATGGGGTTTCTCCGCCAAGCGTGTATACGCTCCCACCCGCTCCAGTGTCGGGCGCTGGAGCTGTGTTTTAGCGTGGCGATAGAGCGGCTCCCAGCCGCTCCATCGTCCCCCGCTATAACCGAGCCGCCTGTTTCAAACGCGCTCATGGCCGCGTTGAAACGGGCGCAAGCTCACCAACGGCGCGGCTGCCCTGAACAACAGCAGCCGCTGTTAGCCGTTAAAGTTGAGCTTGAACAGCTTATTATTTCCATTCTTGATGACCCGAGTGTGAGTCGGGTCATGCGAGAAGCCAGCTCTCAAGCCCAGCTGTTAAAGCCACAATAGAACAATCTATTAATAATAATATTAGTAACAATAATAATGTTAATCATTTTTCCGGCGGATTCCGGCAAATTCCGAT